>NC_138163.1:124666509-125354009 GCF_964165515.1 Mesoplodon bidens
GATATAAAGAGGCTCAAGGTCTAGTGGAAGTCAAATCTTCCATCATCTTGGGCCTAATTGATTCTAACAAGTTTTTTTGTATCCTCAAGGGCTTAGTCATTCTTTTAAAGGTTGTGCCCTGCCCGCTTCCCTCCTGTCTCAAATCCACTGTGAGTCAAGAGTCAGGATGAAGTAGAAGGTTTCTTGCTCAGAGCACACCTAATAATATCTACCCTTGCCGTGGTTATATTTGTGAGACCTGTATTTTTTAGTTTTGGTTTGAGCAAGATGAACAAAACATTTGGTAGAGGTTAAGTGCATGGGGAATTTTGCTGATGATGGAGCATAATGAAAGTGCTTTGGGAGTTGAAGAAAGACAGAATATGGGGTGAAATTAGGTCAGTTGCTCCGAAATTTATTTTTACCATGACCCACAGTATGAAATACGGTTTACAGCATGACCCAGTATACACACATAGACATATATAATGGAAATAAAGATTTCATATGAGCAATACTTAATCTTCACTACACGCATCACATTCTATTTCCTATTTTATTTTATCCTCTTCTGTGCTATTCTGTTGCATTTTATTCTCTTTTATTCTATTTAGTTTTTAATATGTTGGTCAAGATTCTCTAGATTGACTTCACAGCCCACTACTGGGTTCCAATATGTGGTTTGAAAACACTGGGTTAGGAGCCATGTGGGTTTGGGAATTGGAGGAAAGAGAGGTGACTTGGGGTTCTGGGCTTCAGACAACAGAGATGGAGGCTGTATTATTTTGCTAGGGTTGCCATAACAAGGTGCAGCAGAGTGGGTGGCTTTAACAACAGAAATTTCTTTTCTGACACTTCTGGAGTCTGGAAGTCCAAGATCAAGGTGCTGGCAGAGTTGGTTGCTCCTGAGCTTGTGGATAGCCACTCTCTTGCTGCCTCTTCACATGATTGCTCCTCTGCTGTCTCTTCCTCTTCTTTTTTTTTCCTTAGAATTTTATTTATTATTTTTAAATAAATTTATTTATTTATTTAATTTATTTTTGGCTGCGTTGATTCTTCGTTGCTGTGCGCGGGCTTTCTCTAGCTGCAGCGAGCGGAGGCTACTCTTCGTTGCGGTGTGTGGGCTTCTCATTGCGGTGGCTTCTCTTGTTGCGGGGCACAGGCTCTAGGCTCACGGGCTTCAGTAGTTGTGGCACGTGGGCTCAGTAGTTGTGGCTCGCGGGCTCTAGAGTGCAGTCTCAGTAATTGTGGCACATGGGCTTAGTTGCTCCGTGGCATGTGGGATCTTCCCGGACCAGGGGTCGAACCCGTGTCCCCTGCACTGGCAGGTGGATTCTTAACCACTGCGCCACCAGGGAAGTCCCTCAGGTAATTTCTTTCAGGACGATTCCTAAAAGTGGAATCACACAGTCAAAAGGTATAAACATTTTAAAGCGTCTTGATATATAATGCAAATTCTTCTTCCCAAAGGTGGTTCCAACTTTCACTTTGAGCTGCCGTGTAGGAGAGTAGAAACGGCACATTCCCGCGTTTCTAAGGGTAGGTGGCTGGTGGCTGCACTGACTGCTGGAGTTACAACCAGAAAGCCCTGGTTTAAACCCTGACTTGCCAACTATGTGACCATATGGGTCACTTACTTTTAGAAGACTTGGTTTCTTCAGTGTCTAATGGGACTAGTGACACCTTCCCAAAGAGCTATTGGAATGAATACCTGAGAAATTGCACATGTGAGGCTTACTTCACACCCCCTTTCAGTGCTGCTTGGAGACTAGTTAATCTTGGAAACGAATGAGAGTTTACAATTTTTTTTTTTTTTTGCGGTACGCGGGCCTCTCACTGTTGTGGCCTCTCCCGTTGCGGAGCACAGGCTCCGGACGCGCAGGCTCAGCGGCCATGGCTCACGGGCCCAGCCGCTCCGCGGCATGTGGGATCTTCCCAGACCGGGGCACGAACCCGTGTCCCCTGCATCAGCAGGCGGACTCTCAACCACTGCGCCACCAGGGAAGCCCGAGAGTTTACATTTTAATGACCAATGATGGTCTAGTGGATAACCCTTCCCAACAATCTTCACCAGAGCAGACTACATGGGAACAATCTCTTCTCTTCTCTTCCCTTCCCTTCTCTTCTTTGTGACTGGCCGAGCACAGAGGCTGGAGGTGGGGCTTCCCCAGAACCGGTAGACCACATCACACCAGTACTGCCTGCCCTGCCTCCTAGTGGAGGGCCCTTCCATCCCACTTTGGTAGAGTAATAAGCCACATGGTAGATGCAAAACTTTGGACTAACATTTCTGGTTTAGAAATGGTTTCACTGTTTTGAATTCGGCTGAATACCACACTTGCCAACAATAGCAAAGTAAGAATACAATTCAGCACCTCATTAATCCCAACATTATCACATGTGTGGTTTTCACTTCACATTTAATATTTATCTTTCTCAAGAGAAAGCCAGGACCAAGTTAGGCAGGTTATAGTCATCCAACCTGAAGGTCAGGAAGACACTGGTGGAGGGGGAGAGGCAAGGGTTTCTGGGGGAAGCAAAGACTATGGCTGACTTTAGTTCATGTCCTGATGGGTAGCACTCGTGATCATTTTTATGGACTTCAACAGTGAAGTGGATTTTTGGAGTGACTAAACTAAAATTATGGGAGGCATGAATAAATTTAGTCTCTGAGCCTTTGAATCTACCCACCTATTTATTCCCAGCAACCACAGCTTCAAATCACAGAACCTTGTTAGTAGCATGTTAGCTCTGAAATGGATCTGAGAGACAACCTTCTTGTTTTACAGATGAGGAAACTGAAGTTCAGAGAAGTTACGTGACTTGTTCAATATCACGTGAGCTATTAAGGGCAGAGCCAGGCTATAGCTGAGGCCTCTTATGTTGCTTAGTTCCACATGGCACACCGTCTCCCTCCCTCTGTCTGCATTTGTGAAATGTTTATCATTACAGTACCTATTGTGGTTTAAACAAACTAGAAAGCAATTGGAAAATCAGTGGTTTAATTCTTCCAGAGAATTTAAGTTAAATTCCAGTATACGAAACTACAGGAAGACTTTCACCTGTGGAATTTGTTCCAGTTGGGCTGATGAGAGCCCTAGCTCTGGAATGAAAGAACTGGGGATGAAAAAGCTGTTTCTAATCTAGTCACAGGAAATTTGTTAAGTGCAAAAAAGTACTCTGAAATTCTCTTAAGTAGGATAAAGGTAGAAGTATAATGCCCAGCTGACTTGCCACCCTTCTTTAAGTTTTTTGATTCTACAGATATTTAGCAATGAGCAGGGCAGGTCAGCAGGAGCACCTGACACATTAAGGCCTTCAAGAACATTATGGGTCAAATGCTGGGGAGGGTGTGAGCAGATTAAGATCCCACAAGCCGCGAGGTACGGCCCCCCCAAAAAAAGGGAGAGGGGTTTGGACTTTTGTTCCCACTTATAAGGTGGGGTAATAGTTAAGGATTCAGAGCAGGGGGAACAACAGATCCACGCAGTGCTTTAGGAGGAGGGATGATCTGGGAGCAATGGGTGGTAAGGAAAGACGAAAAAGAGATGGCAGGCCAGAGGCCAGGTGGGGAATGTATAAAATCATCAAGGAGAGAAGTGGGGAAGACCTGACTAGAGTTGCAGAACCAGGAATTATCTCAATTTGGGATCCTTCCAGAAGCAGACTCCAAGACAAGGATTCAATTGCAAATAGTTTCTTTGAGAGGTGATCCTAGGAAACCCTGGTTGGGGAGAGGGGGAGTGAGACAGGGAAGGAAAGGAAGACAGTGACAGGTCTGTTAGCAAGCCAGTTAGTGGAATGGGCAACTGAAGGTCAATCCCACTGGGGAGCTCTGGGATACAGAGGAGAGCATGCCTTGGGGTTGTCCCCACAAGGGACCAGGAAGGTGGAGGATTCATTCACCCATTCCCCATCCACCATTGGTTTCGAACTGCTTCCAGAAGCACTAACTCTCCAACACTCGGGCTTGCCCTGCTTATGGGCCGAATGTGCTCCAACAAAAAATGCTTTCAGGATCCAGGAGTGGAGAGGTGAAATGTCAAGGGAACACCAACAGTCTGCTATACAGACACCTGTTTCTCCTTGGAGATACTCAAGCAGTCCTGGATATTGTAGACAGGACTTAGCACTCTGTACATAGTTGGGTGGGAAGACCTCAAACTTGACCTTTTCTAAGTTCTGTGATTCCTTTGTCTTCAAAAACAGGCCACCGGGCTTCCCTGGTGGCGCAGTGGTTGAGAGTCCGCCTGCCGATGCAGGGGACACGGGTTCGTGCCCCTATCCCGGAAGATCCCACATGCCGCGCAGCGGCTGGGCCCGCGAGCCATGGCCGCGGAGCCTGTGTCCGGAGCCTGTGCTCCGCAACGGGAGAGGCCACAGCAGTGAGAGGCCCGCGTACAGCAAAAAAAAAAAAAAAAAACAGGCCACCCTGCCTATGAGCGCCCACTACATTCTTGCCTGTATCTAATCCCAGTTTTTAATCCATGCCCCTTTAAAAATTCTACTCCAGAATACAAATTTCCTTGAAGAACATGTGATTAGTGTTTTGTTGGGTTTTTTTGGTGGTACCGCAAAGCATGTGGGATCCTAGTTCCCCGACCAGGGATCAAACCCATGCCTTCTGCGTTGGAAGCACGTAGTCTTAACCACTGGACCACCAGGGAAGTCCTGTAACTAGAGTTTTCCATATCTTTTATGGAATTGTATTTTTAAAACACTTCTCTAATGAGATTACAAAAGACTGGAAATTATAGTAATGAAGGTATTAGTCAGGCACGTGATACCCAAGGTAGGAAAGAAGAGCACATTAACTCAACCTGCCTTAACTTGCTTCAGTGAAGCTGGCAAGCTCTCTGTCGCCATCATTTACCAGAATTAATTCAAAGTCTGGCTAGGGTTCAATCCCGAATAGAAATTGACCAGGACTTCAAATTGGACACCATTCAACATTAAAACCAGTATGACATATTTTCTTTTTAGAACCACACAACTCAAAATTTAAGAAATTTGAGGAATTTCTGGAAAATTCCACAGTAAGTCAATGACGTTTACTTCAAGAAGATGGAAGTGACTTTCTTAGGGAAACAAAAGTTGCTTGCATATATGGACCTTAAAACTGACCTTTTGGTCTCCTTCTGTTGGTTTGGTAAGGGGGTAGGGAGTGGGAACGTCCTAACAGCTCCCAGGATGGATTTTTGAGTGCTGAGGTCCACCCAGTGAACTCCAGAGCCAAGTAACCAACCCTTGAAAATACGTTTACATCATGGGTAGAAACGCCAAACACCAGATGGCCTTCATGAGAGGGAATAAATGTAAAGTCCAGGATGAAAGAAAGCGCGGAGTCTCTGGGAGAGGCAGCTTTTCCTTGTTATTTGCCCCTTTCCTTTGACCGCAGACCCATGCAGCCTCTCAGGGTTTGGTTTGGAAGATTGGAGGCGGCTTCTGTTACTTTTACACCCAGCTGGAGTGGCCTGTGTGCTGACCCAAAGCTGGATGAAGCCGTTTTCATGAAACTAGTAAATATTTATTGAGCACCTACTAAGTGCAAGGAACTAAGTCAAATGTTACATGGTTTATAAATGTGTGTCCTGGAGGACCTTAGACTTTGGAAGGGGAGATAAGGCTCACAGATAAAGAACTCTAAAAAGTCAAGAGGAATAAATGCTCCTCCTCTGTTCCAACTTCCCTTTGTATTGTAACCATTAAAACAATCATAACAATATTAATAATAATAGGAACCCATTTATAGAACACTTTCAGTAGTCTAGACCCTGTGAGGTAAGAGTTATTGCTCTCTTACTGTACAGATGTGGAAACTAAGGCACCTGCCCAAGTTCACACAGCCAGTTAGTGTTGGAAGTGAGATTCAAATCCAAGCAGTCTGGTTGCAGAGCCCACTTAACAACTATACTTCCTACCACAATAATTTTTTTAATGTTAAGTTGTTCGTGTACACAGCTGTTTCCCAGTTACTCTGGAAAGTTCTATGAGGTAGGAGACTTGTGTTTTCATTCTTGTGTTCGAGCACTTCCCACAGAGCCTGGTCCCAGAAGCTTCTCAGTAAATACTGAACGAATGAATGGATGAACTTGAAGCACGGGTGAGGCTCTGTGGCTGTTCAGAGAAGGAAAAAATGACATTTATTCATAGGCATGAGGGAAGGCTGCATGGAAGAAGTGGCCTTCCGTCTCTGCTGTGATGGGTGGATAGGATCCATGGAGGTGGAGGAACGTTTTTCAATTCTGTACTGCAGATGCAGACCTTTGGTCACTTGGGAGGTTGCTGGCTGGTTGGAGGACCTATAGCCTGTGATGTAGCAGGCCTGCTCCCCAGAAGGAATGGACATTCCACTGCCAAGTGCCTAGAGCCATGGGGCCATCTGCCTCCAGAGGCTGGGGGACTGTTGGAGACAGAGCGAGGGGACAGATACCCCACAAATGAAGGACTGAGCGTGTGGGAGGCCAGGGAGTGAGAGGCCGCACCACCTGGCTGTGCTGGGCTGGCTCCCACCCGGGAGCCCCAGGACTCTGGACAGAGGCATTTCTAGTTCATGGAATGTGTACACAGGGACTGCTGCTGCCGGGAAGGACCCATCAAAGTGAATCACGGGTGCAACGGGCCAGGGGGTGCCATGCTCAGTGGAGCCCACCTGGTGGTGCTGGTGGTGGGGTGCATAGCAGCCAAAAAGGATATTGGCAGATTGAGAAAAGCCCAGACAGAGTCCAGGCCTGAGCAGGAATCACTTGGCTCTGAGAGATGTCACATCTGTTGGGACTGGGTGAGCTCTTGAGCGACCTTACTTGGATTGGTAACTTTGGTAAATCAGACCTCAAGGGCGCTTAATATCTTTGTGATGAAGGGAACCATTCACAGGGGGCCTGTGGAGAATCCAGTCGTGGTCCAAGGCTAACTCCAGGGGCTGATCCCTGGATTGTGTAAGCTGCATTGACAAAGAACCCAAACAGAATTGCTTAGGGACTCATAATGCTGTAAGGTTGATGGGAGACTCTTGGGGCTCCTCTTGGTTGTTTACCCTCCCAATCCCCAATTTGGATTATGTGAACTACTGTGGAGAGGTGACTCTCAGTGTTAAGTGGCTGGCTGTGTGTAGGAAGCAGCAGGGAATGGAATCGGACAATCCCAGGCACAAAATATAGGCTCGGTAGTTTTAACCTCCTGTTTAATGACATCTCAGCTTGGCAGTATCAGTAAAGCCTGGGCAGAGTGGTTAGAGAGAACTGGAGGAGAACTGGAGGTACTTACTCGGAACCTGAAATTCTTCACCCTCACTACTTACTCAGAACCTGAAATTCTTCACCCTCACGGTCACACTCTCTGATGGCATCCTCCCTCTCCCAGTGTCCACAGCAACTGTTTCAAAGTTTCACAGCACACTTGAAGTCCTCTACTTTCAGCATGTGACATTCTCACACAACACAGAGAATATGGTCTCGTCTTGCAGCCACCTGGGCAAGGTCGCCCATTCCTTCCTACTTCTTTGGTTACTCGATTCTCCTGCATCTTCAACCCCCATATCTCCTCTGCCTTTTATTCATCTAGGATATAAACACTTTCAAATCAAACTCTCTCTTTACTTTCCCTCCCATCTCGCCACAGCCAATTTTTCTTTCCTTCCTTTTCGATCCAGCTTCTTTATTATAATCTTCACTTCTTGCTCCCATTCATTATTCAAACCACTTCAATTTGTCTTCAGCCCGGAGCCAGTCCCAGCAACCACTCACACTAAGGCAGTTAAGGACCTCATTGCCAAATCCGGTTCACACCATGGTGCTGGCCATTGCCTCCTTTTCAGAACTCACCTCCTTTGACTTACGTGATGCCATGTTCTCCTCCTGTCCCTCCTGACCTTTGACTGCTCTTCCTTCATCTTCTTCATGGGCTTCCCGTAGTTGCCACCTCTCTCCTTAAGTATTGCTGTTTTCCAAGCTCCTGTCCTCAGTCTTTCGGTCACCTCTCCTCCCCTCACTTCTCCTCCCTCTTCACACCTCTTCTTTCACTGCCTCACTTCTCATTCCCACTTTTCTCTTTTTATTCCTCTCTCCACCCAGTTCTTTCTCCATAGATAAGTCCATTCCCAAGATTTCAACTACACCCATGTGTAGATGGCCCTCGCCTCTGCCATTTATATTCTGCCTGGAATACTCTCCTGAACTCCAGACCCATGGGGTCAACCCATCTGGACAGTTCCACTTGGATACACCCACACTCAGCATGTCTGAAACTGAACTCACCTTCCACAAAATTCTCTCTCCTCCGTGATCTCCCATCTTGAGGAGCAGTGCTAGTGTCCAGCCTGTTACCCAAGTCAGAAAGCCCAGAAACCTGGCGGTCTTTCTTCACTACTTCCTCTCCTTTCCCCCTTCATACATGGAGCTGCCAGTATTTAGAGGGTCTTCCTGTCCCCTCTGTCATTTCAATCCCCCACTTTCCATAGCTCTTTTTTCTCACCTGGATCCCAGCACTGGTCCAACCCATCCTCTGTCAAGTACTGCTGACAAGCCTGCTGTCAAGTACACCTTTGGAAATGAACATCTGTTAGATCATTCCCCTGATTTCTATCCTTATGTGGTTCCAAATGATCCAGACCTCTGAGGGCTCTGGTCTCTGCCCAACCCAACGTGCCATACTTGCCTGGCTCCCTCCTCGCTCCCCTGCTATTGTTTCTACCTGAAACGCTCTCCTTCTTTTTCCTTACTTCCCCTTCTTCGAACTTGATCCCTTCTCCTCTGGAAAGTCTTCTCCAGCCTTTCTCTCCCTACCCATCTCCAGGCTGGACTAGCTGCCCCCTATTCTGCCCACCGCCCCCTGCCCATTTCTAGTGTAATCCTCAGCACACTGCTGAGGTTCTTTGTCTTCCATTATTGGTCTATGTGTAACTTGACCTTGTTAACCTGTGTACTCTAGCATCGAGTACAATACTTAACACATACTCAGTAATGTTGTTAGATCCATGCAAGAAAAATCCTGGACACCATGCTTGAGAGGGCCACAGATATCACAAACACCACCCCCCCAGAAAAGAAGTATTGAATACTGGGGCACCTCTGTCATGAGGAATTCATTGCTCAGCCTGGCACAGCACAACCTGTAACTTAAAACATTTACTCTCATGACTAACACTGTTCAGGCTCCAGGGAAATGCTTCTGCACATCTCTCATCCTGTGGCCTTCAAACAAAAGGCAGCTGTGTCCAACTGCTGTAAGAGGTCATGGTTACACAGCAACTGGCCTAAAAAAACATCTATAGCTTTGGAGTACACGGAGGATTTCAGTTGTGGAAATGCCTAGATAAGAGAAAACACAAGTTAATTAATTAACGTTCCTTGTCAAATATAATGGATGTAATGGATCCTTGCATAATGAAATATTGCTTCCAGCAGTCCCAGGCATCCAATTGTTTCCTTCCCTTCTTGTTTCAAAAATATTCGTGACTTAGCATGGTGTTCACTGTGGTTGCACACGGTGGCTGGCAAACAGTTCACAATATTGAACAATTCATTAGTCTTAATTTTGTGTTTGTGTGTATGCATAGATAGATGAAAAATGTGTGAAGCATGAATGACACTGATTTTATTTTGGTAAGACTGCACTAAACTTTCTTTTTTAAAATTTTTATTGAAATATAGTTTTACAAAGTTGTGTTAGTTTCAGGTGTACAGCAAAGTGATTCAGCTACATATATTCTTTTTAGAATATATATATTCTTTCCCATTATAGGTTATTACAAGATATTGAGTATAGCTTCCTGTGCTATACAGTTACCTATTTTATATATAGTAATGTGCATATTTTAATCCCAAACTCCTAATTTATCCCTCTCCCCCTTTCCCCTTTGGTAACCATAAGTTTGTTTTCTATCTCTGTGAGTCTATTTCTGTTTTGTAAATAGGTTCATTTGTATCATTTTTTCAGATTCCACATATAAGCAATATCACTTGATATTTGTCTTTCTCTGACTTACTTACTAGGTCCATCCATGTTGCTGCAAATGGCATTATTTCATTCTTTTTTATATGGCTGAGTAATATTCCATTGTGTATATGTACCACATCTTTATCCATTCATCTGTCGATGGACACTTAGGTTGCTTCCATGTCTCAGCTATTGTAAATAGTGCTGCAATGAACATTGGGGTGCATGCATCTTTTCAAATTATAGTTTTCTCCAGATATATGCCCAAGAGTGGGATAACTGGATCATATGGTAACTCCATTTTTAGTTTTTTAAGGAAGCATGAATGATACTGATTTTATTTTGGTAAGGCTACACTGCACTTTCTTTATGAAGCATTCTGTGCTTTAGGAAAACCATCATTTTATTATTAATCTCAAATCACTTAGTTGCAATGACTTTTAAATAATTCCATTCATGCAACGGTTTGTTACTAGTTCATTGCAGTGTGCGTGTGGTAAGTGTGCAGTATGTTGATATTCATAAATTCAAAGGTTTTAAGAGAATGGAGAGACAATAAAATTGAATAAGCTTCCTAACATTCCTTTAAAATATCTTCAACATGAATCTTTTGAATCTGAAGGAAAACAACAAAGAAATAATTTCAATAATGAACTGCAGCCTGTTACATGTTCTGGTAGTGGCAAAAATCACAAAGAGCTTGAAACATCCTTTGATTTCAGGTAAGAATCAGTTCAAAGTAAAATAATTTGTAATTCCACAATTAAAAACCGGTTGCTTAAGGAAACCATAAAGAAGACCAAAAGACAACCCTCAGAATGGGAGAAAATATTTGCAAATGAAGCAACTGACAAAGGATTAATCTCCAAAATTTATAAACAGCTCATGCAGCTCAATAGCAAAAAAACAGACAACCCAATCCAAAAATGGGCAGAAGACTTAAATAGGCATTTCTCCAAAGAAGATATACAGACTGCCAACAAACACATGAAAGAATGCTCAACATCATTAATCATTAGAGAAATGCAAATCAAAACTACAATGAGATATCATCTCACACCAGTCAGAATGGCCATCATCAAGGAATCTAGAAACAATAAATGCTGGAGAGGGTGTGGAGAAAAGGGAACACTCTTGCACTGCTGGTGGGAATGTGAATTGGTACAGCCACTATGGAGAACGGTATGGAGGTTCCTTAAAAAACTACAAATAGAACTACCATATGACCCAGCAATCCCACTACTGGGCATATACCCTGAGAAAACCATAATTGCAAAAGAGACATGTACCAAAATGTTCATTGCAGCTCTATTCACAATAGCCCGGAGCTGGAAACAACCTAAGTGTCCATCATCGGATGAATGGATAAAGAAGATGTGGCACATATATACAATGGAATATTACTCAGCCATAAAAAGAAACGAAACTGAGCTATTTGTAATGAGGTGGATAGACCTAGAGTCTGTCATACAGAGTGAAGTTAGTCAGAAAGAGAAAGACAAATACCGTATGCTAACACATATATACGGAATTTAAAAAAAAAATGTCATGAAGAACCTAGGGGCAAAACGAGAATAAAGACACAGACCTACTTGAGAATGGACTTGAGGATATGGGGAGGGGGAAGGGTAAGCTGTGACAAAGCGAAAGAGAGGCATGGACATATATACACTACCAAACGTAAGGTAGATAGATAGTGGGAAGCAGCCGCAGAGCACAGGGAGATCAGCTCGGTGCTTTGTGACCGCCTGGAGGGGTGGGATGGGAAGGGTGGGAGGGAGGGAGATGCATGAGGGAAGGGATGTGGGAACAGATGTATATGTATGACTGATTCACTTTGTTATAAAGCAGAAACTAATTAAAAAAAAAAAAAAAGAGAAATCTAGAAACAATAAATGCTGGAGAGGGTGTGGAGAAAAGGGAACACTCTTGCACTGCTGGTGGGAATGTGAATTGGTACAGCCACTATGGAGAACGGTATGGAGGTTCCTTAAAAAACTACAAATAGAACTACCATATGACCCAGCAATCCCACTACTGGGCATATACCCTGAGAAAACCATAATTCAAAAAGAGACATGTACCAAAATGTTCATTGCAGCTCTATTCACAATAGCCCGGAGCTGGAAACAACCTAAGTGTCCATCATCGGATGAATGGATAAAGAAGATGTGGCACATATATACAATGGAATATTACTCAGCCATAAAAAGAAACGAAACTGAGCTATTTGTAATGAGGTGGATAGACCTAGAGTCTGTCATACAGAGTGAAGTTAGTCAGAAAGAGAAAGACAAATACCGTATGCTAACACATATATACGGAATTTAAAAAAAAAATGTCATGAAGAACCTAGGGGCAAAACGAGAATAAAGACACAGACCTACTTGAGAATGGACTTGAGGATATGGGGAGGGGGAAGGGTAAGCTGTGACAAAGCGAAAGAGAGGCATGGACATATATACACTACCAAACGTAAGGTAGATAGATAGTGGGAAGCAGCCGCAGAGCACAGGGAGATCAGCTCGGTGCTTTGTGACCGCCTGGAGGGGTGGGATGGGAAGGGTGGGAGGGAGGGAGATGCATGAGGGAAGGGATGTGGGAACAGATGTATATGTATGACTGATTCACTTTGTTATAAAGCAGAAACTAATTAAAAAAAAAAAAAAGAGAAATCTAGAAACAATAAATGCTGGAGAGGGTGTGGAGAAAAGGGAACACTCTTGCACTGCTGGTGGGAATGTGAATTGGTACAGCCACTATGGAGAACGGTATGGAGGTTCCTTAAAAAACTACAAATAGAACTACCATATGACCCAGCAATCCCACTACTGGGCATATACCCTGAGAAAACCATAATTCCAAAAGAGACATGTACCAAAATGTTCATTGCAGCTCTATTCACAATAGCCCGGAGCTGGAAACAACCTAAGTGTCCATCATCGGATGAATGGATAAAGAAGATGTGGCACATATATACAATGGAATATTACTCAGCCATAAAAAGAAACGAAACTGAGCTATTTGTAATGAGGTGGATAGGCCTAGAGTCTGTCATACAGAGTGAAGTTAGTCAGAAAGAGAAAGACAAATACCGTATGCTAACACATATATACGGAATTTAAAAAAAAAATGTCATGAAGAACCTAGGGGCAAAACGGGAATGAAGACGCAGACCTACTTGAGAATGGACTTGAGGATATGGGGAGGGGGAAGGGTGGGCTGTGACAAGGCGAAAGAGAGGCATGGACGTGTATACACTACCAAACGTCAGGTAGATAGATAGTGGGAAGCAGCCGCAGAGCACAGGGAGATCAGCTCGGTGCTTTGTGACCGCCTGGAGGGGTGGGATGGGGAGGGTGGGAGGGAGGGAGATGCATGAGGGAAGGGATGTGGGAACAGATGTATATGTATGACTGATTCACTTTGTTATAAAGCAGAAACTAATTAAAAAAATGAATAAATAAACTTAAAAAAAAATGGAAAAAAAAAAAAAAAAAAAAAAAAACCGGTTGCTTATTTCAACAAAAAATGCAACTAGCTTATTGTTCCTACTTACATAATGTTAGGGGCAAACGGACTCAAAAGTTGTATCACTAAAATATGAAAGTGCCAAACATGCATTTTTATCAAAACGGCAATTATGTTCTGTTAAAACTCATGGTTCCAAAAAAAAAAATTCACAATCATCAATCACAAAAAATTTGAAATAACATCAAGAGTCAATTCCATAAAGCTTTTGAAATAGAAAAAACATTTCAAAAATATTTAATCAAAATGTCAAAAAAGCAAGTAAAAAACATTTAGAAAACAATCAGAATTTTAAACGTTGTCTACTGTGTAACTTAAAAATAATCAAGCTTCTTCAGAAAGGAAAATTTTATGAGAACTTCAAAGAAAGAATAATACTGATATAAGCATATAATGCAATCTAGACTTAAAGTCCTTCTTATTATAAAACTTATTTAGTAAAATGAGAAAATAATTTTCAGGAAAACATGAAACAAGAAGATACAAATTTTAATAATTATCCAAGGTGCTCCAGCTATTCACATAAAAGAATTTTAATGACATACTTAAGTTATGAAATTCAAGACTAAATATAGTTTAATGAGTTTTGTTGATACCCTAAAACCAAAAGGAGTAATATATTAAACTCTACTGTTGGTGCTTGGGAAAAAATATTTAAATGACAAATATTTACAGGAAAATCTTATTGCTTGATAAAAAGAATGGAACTTCAGTCAAAATTTTAGGAAACTTTCTGTATATTTTAGTTTGGAAATAAGCCACTGCATTCCATTATTTTGGATGATGCAATAAAAATGTAAATTAGATAGAATAAAGATTGTTTCCTGGGCCCATGTGCCAAATCTGGCCCGCTGCCTGATTTTGTATGGCCTGTGAACAAAAGAAGAAAAATATTTTGTGACATGTGAAAATTATATAAAATTCAAATCCCAGGGCCTTCCCTGGTGGTGCAGTGGTTAAGAATCCGCCGCCAATGCAGGGGACACGGGTTCGAGCCCTCTCCCGGGAAGATCCCACATGCCTCAGAGCAGCTAAGCCCGTGCGCCACAACTACTGAGCCCACGTGCCACAACTACTGAAGCCTGCGCACCTAGAGCCAGTGCTCCACAACAAGAGAAGCCACCTCAATGAGAAGCCCGTGCACCGCAATGAAGAGTAGCCCCCGCTCGCCGCAACTAAAGAAAGCCCGTGTGCAGCAACAAATACCTAACTCAGCCAAAAATAAATAAATTAATTAATTAAAAAAAATTTCAAATCCCACTGTCCATAAGTACAGTTTAATTGGAACCCAGACCCGCCCATTCATTTACAAATTTGTGACCGCTTTCATGATACAACAGCAGAGTTGAATAGTTACTGCAGGCACCCTGTGTCCTGCAAAGCCTAAAATAGTGACAGAAAAAGTTTAACAACTGCCAAAGTAAAACACTGAAAATCCTTTCTCCATAAATGTTATAATATGCTGCCATACAAAAATAATAATTAGAAATAAATGTCTGAAAATCTGGAAATTGAAAGTAATGAAAATGAGAATATTTTTATCTCCTGGGGCAGTCTGTAGGGCTAGAAGCTGCAAAAGCAGTTTGGAGAGGATAGCTAGCCTTGTACCGTCACGTTAATTGAAATTATTAAATGGAATTAATTAAATATTCTGAGATGTCAATAACTTTCTTCAGCTCTCCAAGCAGGAAAAGTTTTGATATTAAAGCTGGCAGATTAATTTGATGAAAGGGAAAAGTTATTGAGTATATAAAATAAAATAAATCAAAGTGTAAAGAGAGGTGGATGATATTATTAGAGATAGAGAATTAGGACATCCCTTTGAAACTAAGTAAATATCAATTCCAAGAAGAGGTACCATTCACTTGCCTTAAAAATTATTTTAAAATGGTTGTGTTGTTTAATGACAAATATGAGGGAAAACTTCATAATATTAAAACCTGAAATTTGACCAAGTGATGTTTATGAATCTCTTTGAAGTAGAACAAAAAGTTTTTAAATGGAAGACAACCAATTTTATATAAAATTCCAGTAAGTGATTTTCAGGACTTAGTCCTGAAATGTCATGAAAATAAAAAAGATGTTGAATCGGGCTTCCCTGGTGGCGCAGTGGTTGAGAGTCTGCCTGCCGATGCAGGGAACGTGAGTTCGTGCCCTGGTCCGGGAAGATCCCACGTGCCGCAGAGCGGCTGGGCCCGTGAGCCATGGCCGCTGAGCCTGCGCGTCCAGAGCCTGTGCTCCGCAACGGGATAGGCCACAACAGTGAGAGGCCCGCGTACCGCAAAAAAAAAAAAAAAAAAAAAAAGTTGAATCAACACAATTCTCAAACAGAAAAATAAGAGCCAGAAAGTCTTCAAATGTCAATGCTATAAGTTCAGCAGAAGCCGAAAGAGATGTCAGCACCATGAACAATATGATATTACGATGAATTATCTGTGAATTGAGACTATAGGCTACAGAATGACTATCAATGTAATGGTGTCATTGTTAGGAGAATTGATGTTGCTTCTGCTTCCAATCATTGCTCACTCAGAGGCCCTTAGCAGTAACAGCCCATGTCGAACAAAAGACCACACTAAGATTTTCTGAAAATCACCAAATAATTTAGAAATTAAATTTTTTGATGAATGATTTAATAAGCAGCTTTATACTATACAAACATACAGATTTTAGAGAATAAAAGGATTTATAAGCATTTCATTCTTATTAATGTTATATACTATATATCAATATACCAAATAATGTCTTTACCTACACGTATTACATTTCATACTAGTTTTCTGTCCTGGCCTCACGTTTCGAATGGCACACATGAAATTGACTTGCCAGCTCTGACCGTGGCTCCAGTCAAGAACTATTCTGGTTCTCCCCTGCAACTGGCTGCACAGCCTCCGACTGTCTTGAGTCACACCTGTTTTAATTCAGTGCAGGCCTCAGTCAGTCTCAACAGGGCCTGAGTAGTTGAAGGAAGCCCGCTTACTTCCTTTCTGCCTATATCAAAGCTTGCTGTCTGGGAAGCGTCTGAACTCTTGGTCAAAATGCTCTTTCCCAGGGGCCATTTTTATTTCATATCTCGCAGAAGGAAAAACTATATTCCTCTCTAGAAGAATTTCAGGCATTAAAGGCAAGTGGGGAAGAATTTTGGGAGCTGAAGAATCTAGAATCCTAATGTTTTATGAGTCCACCTGTAAGTCAAACGAGAAACAACTTGGACTTTGAACATATTATTTTTCCAGAGAGGGAAAGAAGAAGCTCCTCCACATCCTCTGGTTTCTGCTTTATCATTTGGATGGATCTTGCGAGTGTACAGGCCTAAATGAGGTGAAGTTGCTGACTGATATGTCACTTGTTATGTCATGGAGTATAAAGTCATGAGGTTTAATGGAAAAAGACAGCTTGAAAAGACATCTGTGTAAGCCAGCTTTTAGAATCATGTTCAAGAGGTCTTAAATCTTGACATTGATTGATAAAGTGGCCATAACTTCAAACAAATAAGTATGTCTATATCTTCAATAGTCCATACAATAAAAATAATCGCTAGTGTTAACTGGATGCTCCTCTATGCCAGGTGTTGTGTTTAGAATTATATATGCAATCTCATTTAATCCTCAAAACAAATTTAGGAGATAGGTACTATTTTTATCCCCATTTACACATTTTACAGCATGCTGAGTATTCTCTGCTTGAATCCCTCTTCCTAATCCATGTTTGGCCTATCCGGGTCCTACTCTGTGCCCCAGGCCTCCCTTATCCTCTGGATTCTGTTTGGGTTCTGCCAATGGGAGTCACCACCGGAGATTGGAGGGTGGGAGCTGGAAACACCATTTTTTCCCTTTCTCCTTTCCAACCCAAGAGTAGTAAGCTTTCCGCTGTTGCTGGTCTCTGAGCACCCTGACATGTCTTGGTTCCCTTAGCCCTGCACACACTTCCAGAAATAGTCTCTTCACTAAATTGTCTTCATAGATCCCAGCTGAGTGTGCCTTCTATTTCCTGCTGGAACTCTGACAAGTTAATATTTGATCTCTGAACTCCCTGCCAAAGATCCTGTCCTCTTAACTTCTTCACTTACTGCCTTCTTCTAAATGCTATATTTTTGTTTGTTTGTTTGTTTGGAAATGTCTGTTTGGCTTTATTTGAAGGGAGCTGATCTTACCTATAAAGTTACCCGTTTTTCAGGTGGGCATGGATTATCTCGACCCTTCACTGTAGGAATCATCTTCTGTAGCTATATATACATATTCATGGGTATCAATCCTCTCCGTGGTATTACTACTTCTTATTCGCGAGTGTGTAGTTAGAAAGTCTCAAGGGCTGGCATTCAGCTTGACACAAGCACACATCTTAGTAACTGGCAAGCAGTTTTTATCCCTTTAAACCAAAATAAACATTTGAGGGCATTTCTGGAAAATGTGATTAGGCAAATTTCAGTAAGATGCTGTTCATGGCTTTAGCCAGGTTGTGTGGAGAAGGATTTTCTTTATTGGCAGCTGAAGGGGTTCAGCAGCTCAATTGCACTCTTTGGAAAACTTGAATATTTACAACATAATTTTATAAATGGATAAATGTTCTTGTGTCTGGGCAAATTAATATGATTTTAAAGTCAGAGCAGAGATTGGAAATAGAGGCTTGAGTTGCAGCTTCACACTGGCTCCCAATTTCTTAGCAGTGAAGTAAGAAAATATATTTAAAAACTTGTCCTGGGATCTATATGCTTAGATGTAACTCAGTATTAAATAATGTGTAAGACAACCGCACATATAATAGATTTTAAATAACACATAAATGTAATCCAATTTTCCTTTTCACAACCCTCATGATTCATATTTTCTTAGCCACTGGCATTCTTACATACAGTTTCCAAGTTGATAGGATTGATTTTTTTTTTTTTTTTTAACGGTGGTGTGACTAAGCAGGGATAGCTTCCTGTTCGAGCTACGGTGCTCCAGGCACCAGTTCACCACCTGGGTATGTTCTGCCATGGGCATGCATGTGCTAAGATAATTGTGACTTATCAAAGTCCAATTCTGGATTTTAATTTCCTCAGCAGAATTCCAGGAAACAAACAAACAGAAAACACATGATAATAGTGCACAAGTCTGAATTCCAATTTTAGAAAAGAACGGGATTTTTATCCAAGCCAATCAAACTTGGTAATTAAACATTTATTTACCTATTATAAAGTGTTATTTTTTGCACTTAACCATTTAGATGAATTATTGCATAAGAAAATAACACTTTAAATGTTGCCTTATAGATTGAATAACATTACAGAGTTGATAAGGTAGAAAATTATTACAAAACACAGCTCCTAATTTTATAGATAGTAAGGCTATGTTCCAAAAGAGATCTCAAAATCCCAAAGAAGATCTAAGACCTCAATATCCTATCTGCTGACTTCCGCCCAAAACTTTAGGGTAGAGTTTCATTCTTTTAGTTTAAATTCTTATTGATTGATTGATTGATTGATTGATTGCTGCGTTGGGTCTTCATTGCTGTGCGCAGGCTTTCTCTAGCTGGGGCGAGAGGGGGCCACTCTTCATTGCAGTGCACGGGCTTCTCATTGCGGTGGCTTCTCTTGTTGCAGAGCACAAGCTTCAGGCGCGAGGGCTTCAGCAGTTTTGGCTCGCGGGCTCTACAGCGCAGGCTCAGTAGTTGTGGTGCACGGGCCCGGCCGCTCTGAGGCACGTGGGATCCTCCTGGACCAGGGCTCGAACCCATGTCCCCTGCATTGGCAGGTGGACTCCCAACCACTGCGCCACCAGGGAAGCCCCTAGGTTAAATTCTTAATGCCTGTTAAAATGCAAATACCACCACCGGAAGGTAGGAGTTTGTATTAGATTTGGCTTCATGTAACCAAAAACCCCACATAGCAGTGGTTAAACACGTAGGAGTTTATTTTCCCCTCATGTATAGTAAATCCTAATGTAGGCAGTCCAATGTTGGGAAGGAAGTTCCATGATCATCAAGAAACCAGCTCCTTTTGGTCTTTTACTTTATCATCCTAAGTGCATGCATTCCATCTCCAAATTCCACTCAGAGTCCAAGATGGTTGCTGAAGCCAAAACCATCATATATGCATTCCAGTCAGCAGGAAAAAAGAAAGGAAGGCAAAAGGCCCATTGGTGCCAGCTTCTATCCACTTCTAAAGAGGCTTCCTGAACATGCCATCCAACGACTTCTTTTTATATCGCATTGTTCAACCCTACCTGAAAGATAGGTTGGGTAATGTGGTATTATCACTTGTCTCATTAAGATCTAGTATAAAACTAAGATGCTGGGCTTCCCTGGTGGCGCAGTGGTTGAGAGTCCGCCTGCCGATGCAGGGGACACGGGTTCATGCCCCGGTCCGGGAAGATCCCACATGCCACGGAGCGGCTGGGCCCGTGAGCCATGGCCGCTGAGCCTGCGCGTCCGGAGCCTGTGCTCCGCAACGGGAGAGGCCACAGCAGTGAGAGGCCCGCGTACCGCAAAAAAACAAACAAACAAAAAAACTAAGATGCTCTGTACCTGAGGAAGAAAGATAATGAGTGGTCTTGACCACAGAAGGATAACGTTTTCAACCTTTTATCAGTCATTTAAGCATTAGTGGGGGGACTTCCCTGGTGGTCCAGTTGGTAAGACTCTGCACTCCCAATGCAGGGGGCCCGGGTTCGATCCCTGTTCGGACGACCAGATCCTGCATACATGCCACAACTAAGAAATCAGCATGCCTCAACGAAGATCCCGTGTGCTGCAACTAAGACCCAGCACAGCCCAAATAAATAAATATTTATTTATTAAAAACATTAGTGGAGATAAGGGACCTGAATAAATTATTTAAAGAGAATATAGAAAAGCACTGAGATCTGAGATGAGAAGAAGGGAGGGAGCAAAACTGAATCAGGGAAGGAAAGCTAAAGAAAATATTCAGTGCTTGGCACTTAACTAGTTAATCACGAAGGATTTGTGGAAGGAAGGGAGAAGAAATGGAGGAAGGAGGGAAAACGGAAGGAAGGAAGGAAGCAAGGGAGAAAAGATTGCTTTTTTGTAAATGCTTGGGAGATATAGACCTGTTTTGTTGATTTTTCTACCCCTAAAAGCCCCCAGCACAGTATCTTGTCATTTAAGCAGTTTGGAGGTAAAGTCACTCCTTTCTTTAAGATGTGATATATTTTGTTCTCCCTTGAAAATCTCATATCATTTTGTCATCTCCTTGTATATCACTCTCTCCCACTAAACCATGCATTCTCAATGGGAGAAACATGGTCCCCAAGGGACCAAAAATCTTAGATATGACAATGATTTATGGCTCTTCAAAGGACCACAAATACATAAAGAGATAAACAGTGTACCTGTGGATTTAAAATTTCGTGAAGGACGGTCTCTTAGGGGAAAAAAGAGGCCTACAAAGGCTTTTTTTTTTTTTTTTTTTTTTTGTGATACGCGGGCCTCTCACTGCTGTGGCCTCTCCCGTTGCGGAGCACAGGCTCCGGACGCGCAGGCCCAGCGGCCACGGCTCACGGGCCCAGCCGCTCCGCGGCATGTGGGATCCTCCCGGAGCGGGGCACGAACCCGCGTCCCCTGCATCGGCAGGCGGATGCTCAACCACTGCGCCACCAGGGAAGCCCTACAAAGGCTTTTTAAGTGGGGAGATAATGAAAAGAAGGTGGAGAAACACTGTGCTAAACTCTGAGTTCCTTGAGGTCGGAAAGAAATCTCATTTATTCTGTGTTCCCAGAACCTAGCATGGTACCTGGTACCAGAAGGTAAATGAATGTCTGTTGAATCAATAAATAAATGTCCAGAGGGACAGCTTGATAGAGAAGAGTCCAAAGATACAAAGAAATATTTTATTAATATCACAGTTTGGGACCACCTCTGACCTCTGCCCTACCAGCTATGCCAGACAGCAAATAAACTCTACCTGCCCACCCCAGAATGTATGAACCTCGATGCAAACATAGTTGATGAAAGAGAGAACAAAGATGAAGGAAGAATTTAAGCAGGAGAAAAAGAGTTAAAAAAAGAAAAAAAAAAAGTATTGTTTCTAAAAGTACCAGAAGAATAGCAAAGAAAAGGCCAGAGTGGGGAATGTGGACAATTTTCTGTTCCCGTCTATCCCTTCGTTTCTCTCTCCCTCCTATTTTAATATTTTCTCCTTTTACAGAAGTTTTTTTTTTTTTTTTTTTTTGCGGTACGTGGGCCTCTCACTGTTGTGGCCTCTCCCGTTGTGGAGCACAGGCTCCGGATGCTCAGGCTCACCGGCCATGGCTCACGGGCCCAGCCACTCCACGGCATGTGGGATCTTCCCAGACCGGGGCATGAACCCGTGTCCCCTGCATTGGCAGGCGGACTCTCAACCACTGCGCCACCGGGGAAGCCCAGTTTTTAAAAGTTAGTTCTGAGTAAACCAGCAGGAAGGCATTGAAACTTCAAAAATAATTCATCTTTTGGAACACTGGAGGAGATCTGAAAGTGTTTCTCACAATGAATACAATATTATTTAAAGCAATGGCTCCCAAGAATTTTGGAGTTTTGATGTGTAGTTGTTTGAACATATGGACTAAATGTAGATTGTATAAATGCCTGCACATGTGCACATGCACGCACACACAGACACACAGACACACACATACACGACACATGTTTTGTTATCCTATAGAAATAACCTAAAAGGAAACTCCTTGTGTGAGTCTTTACAACTTAGATCACCCTGAGGATCCCTGATTTATTCATTTTGGTAGATCAGTTCTAGATCATTCCAGCTGACAGGGACTTAACCACCAATGCCTTCTAAATTTTTTTTTTTAATAATAGTTTTATTCACATAACATAGAGCTCACCCATTTAAAGTGTACAATTCAATTTTTTTATATTTACAGTTGTGTAACCGTCACCACAATAAATTTTAGACCATTTCATCACCCTAAAAAGAAACCCCCATACTCATTAGCAATCACTTCCCATTTTCCCTCAAACCTCCCCCTTGCCCCGCTCCAGCCCTAGGCAACCACTAATGTACTTTCTGTTTCTATATATTTGCCTATCCTAGATATTTCCTATAAATGGAATTATGCAATATACAGTTTGTGGCCTTTTATGACTGACCTCTTTCACCTGGCATCATGTCTTCGATGGTCATCCATGTTGTAACATGTATCAGTACTTGTTTTGTTTGGCAGCAGATTATGCTTAGAGACTGAGATTGTCTTTGCCAATCATTTATTTAACACAAGTTCAGTGCAGGAATTATAATAATTTCACAAGCCAGTAGCATACAGGATAATGTCTCTTAATAAGCCAATAAAGAGATACACCAAACCAGTGAGAGATTAATCACACTACTATCCCAGACAAGGAGGAGATGAAAGGAAAGTCCAAATTTAGATGACGTGTGCGACTTGGTTCTCAGGAGAGTCGGCTTCGCCAACCAAGCACTGACATCCAGCTGCGGGCCGCAAAAGTGCGAGTCCCTTATTTTTAGAGCATATTGCCAAGGAATAGAAGCACTGGTGTTGGTGGGCAAGATGATCTCCTTCACGGGGAGCTTCACAGTTTTCACCACTGCCAGGAGAGAGTTGCTTTGCCTGGGCAGGAGCTAATGCCCCAAGGTCTTTGGAGAGCTCTTCAGATCAGCGGAGTAGACTCGTCCAGACTGGACACTCTCTAGTTGCCGGTCAAACCTCTTGGTATCTAAAGCTTAAATATCCCCCAGCCACAGTGGCTCTTCTACGTGTTCAGTAGCTCAGTAGCTGAGCTACTGAGGGCTTATAAACAACCACAGATGTTGATGACAACATCCTGACGTGGCCTCCTCCATGTAAACAACTTTACTCTTAGAACTAAACAACTTCATTCTTAGATCAAAACAAGTGGTTGTGAAATCATATCAAACTAATACACAAAAGTACCTCATTCCTTTTCATGGCCAAGTAATATTTTATGGTATGGATATGCCATGTTTTGTTTATCCAGTTGATGGACATTTGGCTGTTTCTAATTTGGGGCCATTATGAATAATGCTGCTATGAACATTCATGTGCAAGTTTTTGTGTAGACATATGTTTTCATTTTTCTTGGGTATATACCAGAGTAGAATTGCTGGATCATATGGTAACTCTATGTGAAAGCTTTTGAGGAACTGTCAGACTGTTTTCCAAAACCACTGCACCATTTTACATTCCCACCAGTAGTGTATGAGGGTTCCCATTCTCCATATTCTTACCAATACTTGTTATTTTCTCTTCTTTTAATTATAGCCATCCTCATGGGTATGAAATTGTATCTCATTGGGGTTTTGACTTGTATTTCCTTGATGACTAATTATGACCAAATTTTCATGTGCTTATTGGCCATTTGTATATCTTCTTTAGAGAGATGTCTGTTCAGATCCTTTGCCTGTTTTTATTTATTTATTTTTATTATTTATTTATTTATTTATTTATTTTGCTGTACGCGGGCTTCTCACTGTTGTGGCCTCTCCCGTTGCGGAGCACAGGCCCCAGACGCCCTTTGCCTGTTTTTAAATTGGGTTGTCTTTTTATTATTGAGTTGTAAGAATTCTTTTTATTATTGAGTTGTAAGAATTCTTTATATTTTCTTGGAACAAGTCCCTTAGCAGTTATATGATTTGCAAATGAGAGGGAGCAGAATTTGCTCCCTCAGATATGCCTCTTTGGCATTTTATTTTGAGCTGATTCTTTCTGAGAGGCAGCAGACCCAGGAAAAATCTCTGAAATCTGAGTGGAAGTTGCCCTTTTGTTAGAGAGATTTTACATTTATAAGGAAAATCTCCATTTGTAAGGGTGTCTCCATCTCTGTAACAGGAAGAGAAAAATGACTAAATCTTTAGAAACTCTTACCAGTGGAGAAGGCGTGAACTTATATCTGCATAACAACCTTACCCTTGTTTGTTGTTTCCTGGTAACCTTCTATTAACTGGCCTTCCCCACTTCTACCCCCAACATCTTCTTTTGTCTTTAGCTGGAGCTGGTACTGAAGGTGGTGGCTTGGGCCATTTCAGTGAGTTACTCAGTTCCCCTGGGTCTCTCCCATGTATACAGCAGGTGTGCATGTTCTTAAACTTCTATTTGTTTTTCTCCTGTTAATCTGTCTTTTTATTAGGGGCAGGGGTGTCAGCCAAGAACCTAGAAGGGTAGAAGGAAAATTATTTTTCCTCCCCTACACAAATATTTTCTTCCAATCTGTGAGTTTTCTTTTTATTTTCTTGATGCTGTTCTTTGAAGCACAACAGTTCTTAATTTTGATAAAGTACAATTTATTTTTTGTTGTTTGTGCTTTTGGTATCATTCTAAGAAATCATTGCTTAATCCAAGGCCAGGGTGATACAGGTCTATGTTTTTTTCTAAGAGTCTTACAGTCTTTACTCTCATTTCGGTCTTTGATCCGTTGTTTGAGTTAACTTTTGTACATTGTGTAAAGTAGGTTTTTATGCTTTACACAATGTAGGTCTCCAACTTAATTCTTTTGCATGTGGGTATCCAGTTATCCCAGAACCATTTGTTGAAAAGACTGTTCTTGCCTTATTGAATTGTTTTGGCACCCTTGTTGAAAATCAATTGACTGTAAATGTGGAAGTTTATTTCTGGACTCTTAATTCTATTCCACTGATCTCTATATATGTCTGTCCTTATGCCAGTACCACACTGTCTTAATTAATGTGGGTTTTTTTAATATATATTTGAATTTTTTATTTTTTATTTATTTATTTTTTCAGGCATTCTCAGGCTGGCTTTATCAAACATTTCTAAGCATTTAGTTCAAAATGTTTTTGCCCTTTTTGTTTTACTTTCTACAAAACTGCTATAAGATGCCAAAGATGAGCAGAAATTGACAAAACTTTCTATATCAAAAACAATGACAGAAGTTTAGAAACAAATGTTTAGACAAAAAACGGCTTGAGTGTTAAAACATAATTATCAACCCATATCCCTCTAATGTATGATAGTCCAAGATGTTGATCATGGAAGTAATTGAATAATTCAGTAAGTCTTGTGTAGACCCTATTAACTTCTTTTTTTTTTTTTTACCAAGGAGACACACACATACAACGCAAACTATAAATTGTTGCTGAAAGAAATTAAAGATCTAAATAAATAGAAAAACATCCATAATTAATGTGGTTTTGTATTAGGTTTTGAAATCAGTAAGGTTTTTTTTTTTTTTTTTGCGGTACGCGGGCCCCTCACTACTGTGGCCTCTCCCACTGGCGGAGCACAGGCTCCGGACGCGCAGGCTCAGCGGCCATGGCTCACGGGCCCAGCCGCGGCATGTGGGATCTTCCCGGACCAGGGCACGAACCCATGTCCCCTGCATCGGCAGTTGGACTCTCAACCACTGTGCCACCAGGGAAGCCCGAAATCAGTAAGTTTAAGTCCAAATTTGTTATTCTTTTTTTTTTTTTTTTTTTTGCTGTACGCGGGCCTCTCACTGTTGTGGCCTCTCCCGTTGCGGAGCACAGACTCCGAATGCGCAGGCTCAGCGGCCATGGCTCACGGGCCCAGCCGCTCCGCGGCATGTGGGATCCTCCGGGACCGGGGCATGAACCCGTGTCCCCTGCATTGGCAGGCAGACTCTCAACCACTGCGCCACCAGGGAGGCCCCAAATTTGTTATTCTTTTTAAAAATTGTTTTGGCTATTCTGGGTCTTTTCCATGTCCATACGAATTTTAGGAACAGCTTGTCAATTTCTGTAAAACACCCAGCCTAGATTTTGCATTTAATCTGTAGGCCAACTTGAAAACTACTGCTATCTTAACAATTTAATTCTCCTGATCCATGAACATGGATATCTGTCCATTTACTTAGGTCTTTAATTTCTTTTAACAATGTTTTATAGTTTTCAGAATATAGGTTTTGAATTTCTTTCTTTAATTTTATTCCTGAGTGTTTTATTCTTTTTGTTGCTACCGTAAATGAAATTTTTAAAAATTTCATTTTCTGATTGTTCATTGTAAGTATATAGAAATACAATTGATTTTTGTATATTGATTTTATATCCTGTAGCCTTTCTGAACTTGTTTATTAGTTCTAGTAGATTTTAGAGAATTATTTGGGATTTTCTACATATAAGGTCACGTTATCTGTGAAAGAAGATAGTTTTACTTCTTCCTTCCTGCTATGGCTGCCTTTTATTTCTTTTTCTTGCTTAATTTCCCTGGCTATAACCTGTAGTACAATGTTGAGTTGAAATATTGAGAGCAGACATCCTTCTCTTCTTCCTGATTTTAGGGAAAGCCATTAAGTATGATGCTAGCTGTGGTTTTTGTTGTTGTTGTTTGTTTTTTGGCAGATGCTCTGTATCAGGTTGAGAATATTCCCTTATATTTCTAGTTTGTTGAATGTTTTTATCATGAAGAGGTATTGAATATCTTCAAATGCTTTTTCTGCATCTATAGAGAGGATCATGTGTTTTTTTCCTTTATTTTATTAATATAGTGTATAACAGTAATTGATTTTTGCATGTTAAACCAACCTGCATTCCTGGGATAAATTACACTTGGTCACAGTGTATAATCCTTTTTATAAGATGCTGTGGATTTTTACATCTGTATTTATGACAGATATTGGTCTGTAGTTTTCTTTCCTTATGATGTCATGGTCTGGTTTTGTTATCAGGGTAATACTGGCCTCATAGAATGAGTTGGGAAGCATATCTTCCTCTTTCATTTTTTGCAACAGTTTGTGAAACCCAGTATTAGTTCTATAAATATTTGGTAGAATTCACCTGTGAAGCCATCTGGGCCAGGGCCTTTCTTTGTGGGTAGTTTGTATGGTTACTTATCCAGTCTCTTTACTTGTTATAGGTTTCTTCTTGAGTCAGTTTAAGTAGTTTGTGTCTTTCTAGACGTTTGTCATCCAGGGTATCTAATTTGTTGTCATACAGTTGTTGATAGTATTCCTTATAATCCTCTTTATTTCTTTAAGGTTGGTAGTAATGGCCCTTCTTTCATTTCTGATTTTAGTAATTTGAGTCTTCTCTCTTTTTTTTCTGGTCAGTGTAGCTAAAGATTTGTTAATTTTGTTGATCTTATCAAAGAACCAACTTTTGTTTCATTGATTCTATTGTTCTTTTATCTTATTAATTTATGCTCTAATCTTTATTATTTCAATGTTTTCTTTTTTTAAATATTTATTTTAATTTAATTTAATTTATCTTCATGGCTGCATTGGGTCTTAGCTGTGGCACGTGGGATCTTTTGTTATGGCCTGTGGGTTTTCTCTTCTCTAGTTGTGGCACATGGGCTCCAGAGCGCATGGGCTCTGTAGTTGCAGCACGCAGGCTCTCTAGTTGTGGTGCGCAAGCTCAGTAGTTGTGGCACACAAGCTCAGCAATTGTGGTGCATGGGCTTAGTTGCCCCGCGGCACGTGGGATCTTAGTTCTCCGACCAGGGATCAAACCTGCGTCCCCTGCATAGGAAGGAGGCTTCTTTACCACTGGACCACCAGGGAAGTCCCAATGTTTTCTTTTACAAATGAAAAGAACTATGGCTTTAAGAGGCAGAGAGAGTTGCCCTAAGAAATTAACACACATACCTTTCATCCTTTCTTTTAAATGTAAGTCTTAAGCTTTGGAAGTATAAAATGAATCAAGTATCAAGACTCAAGATGCACAGTACAGGGTTTTCATATAACCCTGTCCACCATAATTAATCAATCTTGAGTGAATGAATGTGTTAGAGAGTGGCTAGCTGATCACTAAAACTAGATCCTCTTCCTCCTGGGCACCTAGGTGAACTGCATTTCCCAGCCTCCCTGCAGTTAGGTATAGCCATATGGCTGAGCTCTAGCCTGACCAATAAAATGCAAGCAAAAGTGAAGTGTACCATCCAGACCTGGCTCATAACACTACGCATTCACAGTCCTCCCTCCCTTCCCCCCAACCTGCTGGCTGGATGTTGGCCCTCAGGGCAATCTTGAAAGCCATAGACTGCAGATGGTAGAGCCTCTCTTACTGGCTGTGTCTACCCTATTCATCCACACTCAAGAGTAGTGTAACCAAGTTCCATTGTGATTTTTGTTATAAAGAAGAAAGAATTGAAACTTTCCAGAATTCAACCCTGAGATGACTCTAAACCCTGGAGATACAAAGTTTTCCCACTTGAATCTGCTGTAGCCTCTGTGTGCCTGGATCTTTAGAATTTGCATGGTGATTTAGGAGGTATAAAGGGCTGTCATATATTATCTCATTTAATCCTAAATGAATGTAATGTCAATGAGAGTGGAGAATATGCATATCTTGGCCCCTTCCTCATTCCCAGCACCTCCCGCAGTATCTGGCACATAGGTACTCAATAAATACTTGCTAAATGAACGGATAGGAAAGCTTGATTAGTTTGAGGGCATGGAGAGAGAGACTTACAAGAACCTAGAAGCAGTTTAAACTGTGGTTCTTATGTCTAGAGCAATATTAATGTACAGTATCAGTGCCTGGCACATAGTAGGCATGCGATAATATATATTATTTATATACCTATAATGTATATATAGTATATACATCATGTATTAGATATCATATATACTATTATTATATACTTTAATAAAGCATAATTTTACTAATTAATTTACTTAAATATATATAATTGGCATTAGAATGACTTGAGAACTTGACCATCTAGCCAGAGTAAACTTGATGAATAGGCAGAATCCAATAAGAGGCATTCAAGTATTTCAGCCCTCTGAGATAGGATAAAATTTCATAATAGAGTGAAGCCATAGATAGATTAGGTAAATCCAATCAGACAGTGAAGCACTCTGGATTGAAGGGTTTTTTATTGACTCTTATCAGATGAAAAAGGGGAAAGAAGTTACAAAAGTAAATAAGCCTTGACTTGAACTTACTCCGGGGATTCTGAGAGCAAAACTAACCTCATTTATGGGATCTGAACTTGGAGTTTTCTGTTGGGATGGCCACTATGACAAAATGTTGGGGCGGAGGGTGGGACCACAAGGCCGTTTGGTTGTAAGAAAGATCACTATGAATATCTGTAGTTCCAGATCGCACATTCTGACCAAATCTCAGCCAACTGAGAAGATAACCCCAAAATTCACATGGGGTGTGACCCCAAATTGCTTGCAATGACATCATTGTCTCCTTAAATGGCACCTTTAACCCAAGGTTTCTCCACCTTGGCACCATTCGTATTTTGCACTGGATAACTCTCTGTTGTAGGGGACTGTCCTTTTGCATTGTACCATATGTAGCAGCATCCCTGATCTCTACCCGCTAGATGCCAGCAGAATTTCTCCCCCACTCAGATTGTGACAACAAAAACGTCTCTGGACATAGGCAAATATGCCCTGAGAGGCAAAATCACCCTCTATTGAGAACCACTGCTTTAACCCTATGAAGATTTACAGTTCAGTGTAGAGCTAGATAAATAAATTAAACCCACAGTATTAATATTTTTGTCTTAGCTGTGGAAATTCTCTGTGTATATCTATTTGCAGTGTTTAACATAATTTTGAGTATTTGACTGTCTAACAAATTGCCTTATGTTTCTAATTTTAAATGTGTACATGACTAATTGATTTAGGCTTGTGACAACTAGTTTACCAAGTTTGTAAACAATATTAGAACGTTTGAGAGAACTTATTTAGAAATTTAATTTATTAAATATATTAGAATCAGTGACATTCTTGAGGAAGTTCTTTGTTAGGAAACAACTGATATATTTAAACAGAAAATACAATATATTAAATGTATAAATTTGGCTTAAGGACTTCCCTGGTGGTGCGGTGGTTAAGAACCTGCCTGCCAATGCTGGGGACACAGGTTCGAGCCCTGGTCTGGGAAGATCCCACATGCTGCGGAGCAACTAAGCCACAACTGTGTACTTAGTGTACCACAACTACTGAGCCTGTGCTCTAGAGCCCGTGCTCCGCAACAAGACAAGCTACCGCAGTGAGAAGCCTGTGCACCGCAACAAAGAGTAGCCCCCGCTCGCCACAGCTAGAGAAAGCCCGGGCGCAGCAACGAAGACCCAACACAGCCAAAAATAAATAAATTTGTTTAAAAAAAAATTTGGCTTAAAATTATTTAAAAGAGCTTAATTGTCAAAGTCCCTGTAAAGTTATTGATAAAATGCAATTATGTTTATAAGGAAAACAACAAGATTTGTAAGTTGATCTTAAAAGCTTAAGAAAGATCTAGGTTTTTAAGTTTTAAAATTTGCTAATTTAATTTAAATCAAATATTATTTCCAAGAACCAAATTAACCTCTGAATAATATTTTCTGTGTGCGAAAGCCATCCTTGAGGACAAAAAAGAACTTCACGTTGACGATAAGAAGTTAGTTGCCTCATAAAGGGTGTGACCGATGGTTTTACACATAGTCCCTGGGGGGCTGTGAGGAACAGTCTTTCATCCTCTTATTTCACAGAATCACTTTCTGGAATGATGAATAAAATGTATGACTAAAAATGAGAAAATCGAGGGGATAATATGGGGGAAAGTATTCCCTCAAAATGAGGGAGAATGTTTTGAGGTATTTACTTATTTATTTATTTATTTAAATGACCATTTAATTTTATTTTTAATTAATTAATTAATTAAAAATTTTTTGGCTGCATTGGGTCTTCGTTGCTGCACGCGGGCTTTCTCTAGTTGTGGAGAGCGGGGGCTGTTCTTTGTTGAGGTGTGCGGGCTTCTCATTGTAGTGGCTTCTCTTGTTGTGGAGCACGGGCTGTAGGTGCGTGGGCTTCAGTAGTTGTGGCATGCGGGCTCAGTAGTTGTATCTCGTGGGCTCTAGAGCGCAGGCTCAGTAGTTGTGGCGCACGGGCTTAGTTGTTCCGCGGCATGTGGGATCTTCCCAGACCAGGGATTGAAGCGGTGTCCCCAGCATTGGCAGGTGGGTTCTTAACCACTGCACCACCAGGCAAGCTCCTTGGGATTTTTAAAATTGAATTTGAGGGGAAAAATATTCAGAATAAGTTGTCAATACTCTGTTAAACCTGGAGTAAGAACCAGCGCATCTAACCTACAGGCCCCGATTTCCCAGCCCAGCTCCCGGTAAGAGCCTGGTTTTGGAAGGACAGGGGCGTAGAAGGTGGCCCTGGCCAGCTACATGCTCCACCTGACACATGCCTCAAGGACAGTTTGGGGGCTGGAAACACAGAGCAGGCAAACACGTGAGCTGAGAGCTGTCTGAATAAACTGGGCCCTGCACATGCTCTGCTGGTGGCTCTCGCCTCCAGTCTCTGGCCTGGAACCAGCTGCTGGAAGGTGGGCCTCAGGGACACAGGTGCGCTGCTGGCTCTGGGGATGCTGCCATGTTGTAGCTCTCTCCCGCCAGGGGCCGCCGGTGCCGGGCTGCACACTCAACACTTTGCCTTTATTATCTGTGAGTCCCCCCAGAGCTGGCTGCTGTCTTTCCCCCAGTGACTGATGGAGAAATTGAGGCTTGGAGGGGTGGCCACTCAGCTAGGGAGGATAAGCTGTCAATCTTCTAGGCAAAAACCAGTGAGTAAAAATAAAGTGTCAGAAGAATCAGAAAATAATTTTATCATAAAATGAGACTGATTTGGTGAAGTCTCAGGTAGCAAATGCTATATTCAATGAGCTTGGGGCTTAGGGTTGTGTTGATTTCTGAATTTGTTTGGTAATATGGTGAACCGTACGTCCAGAAAACACTAAACCTTTTTTTAAAAATCACGATGTCAGTGGGTTCTTTGGTTGTCGAATTTCACTTGCATATAATTGCCTCAAAGTGTAGGTACAGCATTTGAAACAAAATGAAAAAAAAATTAAACTGATAATGATGTTCTTGCTCTCTGAATAAACTCTGTTTTTAAATAGAATATACCAAGCATGGTAGTTTTAAAGACCAATCCTAATTTTGTGAAATACATTTTTATTTTTCTAAACTGGAAAAGAACTGTATGTCTGTCAAGGGCACTGAAGACAGGCAATGGAGAAACAGGTTTGATTTAATTTACCAAAAAAAAAAAAAAAGAAAAAAATTCCAAACTTGGTTATGGGTTTTTTTCCCCTTATAATTAAAACATATTTGTATTTTACATCTTTAATAATGAATAACTTTGGGAATAAATGTTTATTTTAGTTGAAAACGGTACAAAGACTAAAATATTAATGAGGGGGTCTAGAAAAAATTTGAGAGGCAGGGATGGAAATAGAATGATTTATCTTGAGAATTATCAGTACAAATATTAGTAACCACTAACATTGATTGAACGTTTACTGTGCTGGATAGTCTACTAAATCCTCAACACCTGTGCTTCTCAAATTGTAACATGTATAAGAATCATTTGGGGGAATTCCCTGGTGGTCCAGTGATTAGGACTCAGTGCTTTCACTGCCAGGGGCCCAGGTTTAATCCTTGGTCAGAGAACTAAGATCTGACAAGCTGGAGGCACTGCCAGAAAAAACCAATCCTTTGAGGATCTTTAAAATGCAGATTTGCAGATTCTGTTTTAGTAGGTCTGGGGAGAAACCTGAGATTTTGCATTTCTAAGAAGCACCCAAGTGATGCAGATACCACTGTCTGGGTTTGTGAACCAAACTTTGGATAGCAAAGTTTTAGTTGGATCATCTCATTGAATTCTCACAGTAACTCGATGTACTATTAATGTCTCCATTTTGCAAATAGAGAAACTGAGTCCTAGGGAGATTAAGTGATTTGCCCAAGTAGTGGGGCTGGCATTCTGACTCTAAATCTACATTTTAAAATTAGAATCATCTAGCCAGTGGTTCTCAATTCTGGCTGCACGTTAGACCCACCTAAAGAGCTTTTAAAAATACTGATGGCTCCACCATTTAAATCAGGTTCTCTAAGGATGGGGCCTAAGCATCAGTATTTATTTCGAGCTCCCCTGGTGATTGTAATGGGCAGTCAAGTCTGAGTACCACTGGTCTGCGTCAACCCCATTCTTTTACAAATAAGGCAATTGAGGCCCCCACCACAAAGAGTCAGTGTTTGTGACCAGGAACCCAGGTCCCCTGATTTAGTCAGTATCTGAATAAGAAGCCACTGTAATACAGGCTGGGGTTGGAGAGGGGGAGATGTTTATCTCTGTTGAAAAAAACCCTTAATTTAAACCTTATTAAACTATCAGCTAAGAAAAGCCTACAGGGCACTTACCATAAGACACTAAAGGGACTTCCCTGGCGGTCCAGTGGTTAAGACTCTGTGCTCCCATTGCAGGGGACACAGGTTCAATCCATGGTCAGGGAACTAGATCCCACATGCTGCAACTAAAGACCCAGCACAGCCAAATAAATAAGTAAATAGTTTTTAATAAAAGACACTAAAGAGGATCTAAAGTAATTTACTTTATTTTGAGGAAAAAGGGTACTTGACTGTTAAAAAAGCAGGATCAGAATGAGCCTCAGAAACCCAAAAGAATGTAAGGGGTGGTGGATATGCTGGGTCTTAGAACAATTCTTTTTTTTTAAAATTAATTTATTTTATTTTTTATTTTTGGCTGCGTTGGGTCTTTGTTGCTGCATGCAGGCCTTCTCTAGTAGCGGCGAGAAGGGGCTACTCTTCGTTGCGGTGCGTGGGCTTCTCATTGCAGTGGCTTCTCTTGCTGTGGAGCACGAGCTCTAGGCGCGCGGGCTTCAGTAGTTGTGGCTTGCGGGCTCTAGAGCACACGCTCAGTAGTTGCGGCGCATGGGCTTAGTTGCTCCTCGGCATGTGGGATCTTCCCGGACCAGGGCTCGAACCCGTGTCCCCTGCATTGGCAGGAGGATTCTTAACCACTGCGCCACCAGGGAAACCCACCACAATTCTTCTAGTCTATACTGGGAGAAAATTAAAAAAAAAAAAAGAACAACGAACTTTGTTGTTGGGCACAGTACTTTGATTGGGCACAGTAAGATTGTGTGACTATCTCAAGAAATTTCACACCTATCCCCAGTGTGCATAAGATCACCGAATTTGAAGATTTCTAGATTCACTAAGAAAAGTTTACACTATTTATGAAATGATTCATCCACTTATTCAACAAATACTTGTGAAGCACCTGCTATGTGCTAGACACTAGATCCTGAACATACGGCAGTAGACAAGACAGATATAGAGGTTACAGTCTGAGAAGGATGCTGCCCGTCCTAATGCTCTTGCCCTTGACTTCAAGGGGAGGAGGCATGTGACTTAGGCTTAGCCAGTCATTATACTCCATCCTCCTCACCATGTGATGGTTAAAGCTGGGCCAGTGAGAGTGTGTCCCTGAGATTATTATATTCAATACACTGAACCAGGAAGCAGGAGTTCTGTTTCTTCTCTGGGATTGCTATCTGGGCTAATAGAAGCTAAGGGTGTCTACAGCCATGTCTCATGCAACTTAGCATGGAAGAAGCCCTGTGAGAAGGGAGGGGATTGGGACCAGCTGCTGAGAGAGAGAGAGACAGAAATCCGATGACATAATTTGAATTCCTGTATCCAGAATCTATTCCACCTCTGTCCTTCCCAGATATGTGAGCTGATAAATTCCCTTTCTTACTTAAGCTTGTTCGAGTCAAATTTCTGTCATTTGCACCCAAAAGAGCTCTGACTCAGACTTACAGATTCACTGAATGAACAAGCAACATGAACCTCTGAGTTTTTCTAATACAGTGGCTCTCAGACTGTGGCCTCTGAACCGGAACCTCGGCCTCAGCTGGGAACTTGGGAGATGCAAATCCTGGAATAGTATCCCAAACTTACTGAATCAGTAAGTGTGGAGGAAGGGCCCAGACATCATTTTTAACAAGCCCTCCAGATGATTTCAATCCACACTAAAGTTTGAGAAACTGTTCTAATACAGCCCTTTCCGTAGATGTGAAACTAGAAGCCCAGAAAAGGGAGGTAATTTGCTAAAGTTCACAAAACTAGTCAGAGGTTGCTTTAGACCCTCTTAGTAATCCAGGGGCTGTAGGGTTTAAGAAAGGAGGGCCACTTGGAGTTTTGAGGGAAGTAAACACATGGATTGGCAAAGAGAAGGGGGAAAAATATTTTGGGTCAAATAATACAGTACGGTTGGAAACACTTGCTGTGTGTTTCCACAGGAGTTTGGAGAATGTCTTACTCATCTCTTGGCTCCCCAGCTGAGCCAACAACAATGTGTTAAAGCTCCATGGCCAATGGCAGGAATCCAGGAGAGTCCTTTCTATGTGCCAGCAAAGAGGAATTTCTTAGAAAAGCTACAGAAGTTACGCTACTATCACATTTCACTTTGTGGAGTGAAAGAATAAAGAGGATGAAACAAAAAGCAGGGAACTTCAGTTATTCCTAAGAGTCCCACCTCTCCAGCTGGGAGAAAAGGATTTTATTGTTGTTCTCGCCAGGGCAGAAGTTCCCCGGAGGGAAACTGGGCACCTAACCGGGTGACTTGGAGAATAACTTGCTTTTTTGGAACTTTTTTTTGTCAGGTGGAGGGAGAGAGCAGCAGTATTCCAGAGTGTCCCTGGAAACTATTTAGTAGCCTGCTTTCCGAAGATTTGCCCAGTCTGCCCTGGGGACGTGGTCTATCCAGAGGCAAACCTAAGAAAAGAGAAGGCCTGGCGCCATATGTATGAAGCCTTCTTCTTCTGTCCTTCTCCTCCTCTTGAGTATACAGATAAGCATAGGAGGGAGAAGAGCAAAGGATCAAGGGAAGTTTCTGGCACTACCAGTTTCAGAGAGTACAAGCTTTTAATAGCCAGTATACACTTTTGCTTTGGTATATCTACTCAGGCAAGGCCAATGCCCTCCAGGAAGTTACCCGATAGGAAAACGAAAGCATCACCTCCTCTCATAAAAAATCCATGATTCACACATTCATTCATTCATCAATTACTTATTAAATATCAACTATGTGTCAGGCACAGGTCTAGGCACTAGGGAAACAGCAGCAACAAAAATAGTAAAAAACTACAACAACAAAAACAACCTTGCCCTTATGGAACGTATGGAACTTTCTATCTTTTTGGGGAGAAAGACAGTAAACAAAACAAGCAAGTAACATAAGTTGGCTGGCAGTTAGTGCTATGGAGAAAAAATAAAACAGGGAAAGAGTAGAGACAGAGCTGGGGGTGGTGAAGAAGGGAGTTTGAAAGAATAAATAAATAGGGCGACCAGGGAAGGCCTCACTGGGATTCAGTGTGGCCTTGGTCATAAACCCTCAAGAAAGATCTCTTGAAGCTGGAAAAGACCCTGAGAAAGAGACTCAAACAACAGATCAAGAAATAATTTGATCAGGTAACTACTGATATCTACTATGGTATAGATGAGTGCTCATCAAATATTCCATGTACTTTCCTACATTTCCCAGCCTTCCCTGCATTAGATTGGAGCCATAGGACTAGTAGTGGCCAATCGTTTGTGAGCAGAAGTGATATGGGGCTTCCCTGGTGGCGCAGTGGTTAAGAATCTGCCTGCCAATGCAGGGGACATGGGTCTGAGCCCTGGCCCGAGAAGATCCCACATGCCGCGGAGAAACTAAGCCCGTGTGCCACAACTACTGAGCCTGCGCTCTAGAGCCCGCGAGCCACAACTACTGAAGCCCTCGCACCTGGAGCCCGTGCTCGGCAACAAGAGAAGCCACCGCAGTGAGAAGCCTGTGCACCACAACGAAGAGTAGCCCCCGCTCACCACAACTAGAGAAAGCCTGTGCGCAGCAACGAAGACTCAACGCAGCCAAAAATAAATAAAAATTAAAAAAAAATCCTGTTAAAAAAAAAAGAAGCGATAGGTATCATTTCTGGGCTGAGGAATTTAAAAGCCCAAGTGCTTCCTTCCCCTTCTCTTGCCTACCTTGGCCATCTTGGAGGCACATGCTCCTGGCTGATTGTCTACCCTCAACCCATTCCTCTCGTCTCCTCATTTTGTTTTCAGGCATTCATCCTTCCCTCATGCAGCCCGTGTGACTCAAGCTACACTGATCCCATCCTTAGCTGCAAAGTCAGTCTGCTGGGTCTAACCCAGTGGTTCTCTTAAGTGTGGTTCTCAGGCTAGCGACATCAGCATTATTTGGGATCTTGTTAGAAATGTACAATCGGAAAAGTAAATTCTCAGCCCCCAACCCCTCCAGACTACTGAATCAGAAACTCTGGGGCTGGGGCCCTGCAATTTGTTTTTTAATAAGCCCTCCTGCTGATTCTGATGCAGGCTTATATTTGAGAACCACTTGTCCTCACCAATTATGTTAATCACATTCCCCTTGATAGTGATTGCTTCCTGAATCCAGGTTTAAGCCAGTCAGTGTCTGGCGTTCCCCTGGCAGCTGAACTGGTCCAAAGGGAGTCATGTGATTTAAGTTGGCCCAAGTCAGACTGAAGAGAAGGCTATTGAAGCTACAGTTGAAGGAAGGTTTTTTTCCTTTCCTAAACTTTCTAGGACCCTGCTCCTTCCTTTACCCCTTTTGATGGACACGAGTGAGGTTGCCTTCCTTGCCGACCATGAGGGAAACTAGGCTGCGGGCAGAGCTGAAAGGATCACAGTGAAAAGGAGCCAGAATGCTTGCACTGTGCCTGTTCCCTGAAATAACACATTTCCTTATGATTTAAGCCAGTTGGATTTGTGGTTTCTTGTACTTATAGCCAAAAATGTCATAACTACAAAGAAGTTATGAGACCAAGGAAGTATGGGGCCAATGGGCATACCAGAAATATTCTAGGATGATGAAGGACGTATTTAGTTAACAGGCATTTTTTTTTTCACCAAGTTCTCAAACACTAGACCCAGCTAGAATAACTGTTATAACTTGGGAAAAAGCAATTTAGGACAAATAAAATGGAGCATTACTTCATGCACTGGGTCCCCAGGTGGTGAATTGACTAAAAATACACAACTAATTTTTTTTAAAAAGGAGGGGGACTTAAGTAATCTTCTTAAGTGAAATGAAAAAAAAGGAGTAATACACAAGATGAGCCCAGAATGTATTGTAGTTCCAGAAAGTAAGAAAGTGCTCCAAAAAGAATGGAACGCAGGAACCAGCCTGAAAGAACTCCCAGTGACTGAAGCCAAGACAAGTTGACAACAAAATAAATAATGATAGCATTGGATAATAAACCAGACTAAAGTAATTACCCGTGAGTCCATAATGATATAAATAAATAATTGAATAAGTAAAGAAATGGGAGAGAAGATACAGCTCTTCCCTATAGAAGAGTTCCAATGAATTAATGTAGAAGGAATGAATGGAAGAAATGGAAAAGCACTGTTAGAACACCACAGTAATCATCGTTGCAAGTGTGATCCACTGATGGATGCTAAAATTAATGGAAGAAGGTTTGAAGAGAAACAGGATATTTGTATAGTCTCAAAGTATCTTCCTCAAGGGAGAAAATGAACATAGGAGACAAACTAGGGTGTCACAGGGCTGTGTATGTCCAGGGTTTTCCCCTGAAATATACCCTGTGGTTTCAGACACAGGTAAACTGAGAGATTTGGTTTAAAATTTCATGGCCAGGAGGACTTCATGGGTTCCTCCAAGAAACAACAGGAAGGGGGTCAGAGACCTTCAGTTAGGACTGAGTTGGATGAGGCCTGGCCCAAAGTGTTGTCCCCTGTGTTCTACTGAAGAACCCAAGGGGTTCGTCTTCCTCACCGCCCCCCCATCTCTACCCCAATGCCAAGGCTGCTCTCTGCAGGCAGGGTGGTGGTGAGTCGCACAAGCTAATGCCAGTGTGCAGATCTACTGGGATGCATTTAGTTTCCTCTGGATTTTCTGGTTGGTTATTTGTGTTGGCAGGGGGCCACACTCAGTTCCTCCCAAACTGGAACACATTCTCTGGAAGGGCTGGTCCCACCATCCTCATCTTGGTCGAGGCCAAAGTCTGGTTTCATTGTTCATTAAACTTCCATTTGTAATTTTCATTGAACAGAATGACAATCTGTCCAACTGTCTTCATTCAGTATTTCAACAAGAGAGAGTCTTTTTGCCTCCCACGACAGTGTGTGATTTACTTATCTCTTCCATTGTGCAATAGGTTCACCACCATCACAACTAGCGCAATGTCCTGGAGAAAATTTTGTTGTATCACACGGTGACTTCACTCACATCGGCAGTGACTGGTTTCTCACCTAAATCCACCACAGCCGACACCACAGAGGATAAGATCACATCACCAGAGACTTCTCTGGTCTGAATGTGAGTGCCTGGAGGGCTGGGATCACCTCTTGTCCATCTTCATCCTGCCCAGAGTCTGGCACATAGTAGATGGGATAGTCATCAGTGCAGTTCATCAAGTATGATGAACTACCTCTCCACTTCCTAGGTCCTTGTAGGGCTGCATTTCTCGGCCCTCTGTGCCTGGGTGCAACTATGTGAACAGTTCCAGCTGACGAGTTGGGAGCAGAAGTGTTGCACATCACTTCTGGGCTGCAGCACTGAAATGCTTGTGGTCCAGAACTCTCTTTTCCTTCTAGCTCAGCAACCAGCCGTGTTTGAGAAGGTGGCTCCTCAGTCAGCCTGGATCCCTGAGTGACTGGAGGAAGTAGAGCTCCCCGTTCCAACCTATAATGACAACACAGTGTAAGACATAAACCTTTGTTGCATTAGCCATAGAGATTTTGAGAGTTGTTTGTTACTGCAGCATAACCTAGGATATCCTCACTGATACTGTAGGCATTAAAAACAAATGTTTGTTGAATGAATGAATGACTTAAACCAGAAAGGATTTCTGAGCAGTGGTAGCTCCAGAATTTCTATAAAAGGGAAATTCAAACTTGGTAAGCTGATTACAATTTTGTGGGAAGTGGGGGCCGTGTTGGCTAGGGGACTTTTCTTGTTTTGTGTATATAGTACACTGTTTTTGTTAGATGCCTTTTATTTGGGGTGTTGGAGTGTTGATGGAGACTATGGGGGCCCAAAAGACCCCATGCCAACTCTTGGCACTACCCCTGGAGTTTAGATTGACCTTGTTACCTGCTATGTTTTTTTTTTTTTTTTTTTGGCGGTATGCAGGCCTCACTGTTGTGGCCTCTCCCGTTGTGGAGCACAGGCTCCGGATGCACAGGCTCAGCGGCCATGGCTCACGGGCCTAGCCACTCCGCGGCATGTGGGATCTTCCCGGACTGGGGCACGAACCCGTGTCCCCTGCATCGGCAGGCAGACTCTCAACCACTGCGCCACCAGGGAAGCCCCCCCCCCCTTTTTTAACATCTTTATTGGAGTATAATTGCTTTACAATGGTGTGTTAGTTTCTGCTGTATAACAAAGTGAGTCAGCTATACATATACATATATCCCCATATCTCCTCCCTCTTGCGTCTCCCTCCCACCCTCCCTATCCCACCCCTCTAGGTCAAGCAACTTTTAATATGAGCTCTACATATATTAACTTTTTATTGAAGTAAAACATACATAAAGAAAAGTACACATATGATAGGTGAGCAGCTCAATGAATTTTCACAAACTTAACAGATCCATGTAAGTAGCACCCAGATCAAGAAACATTACCTGTACCCCATAAATCCTTCTTATCATCCTTATAATGGTTGATGCTTCCAGTCATCAACTCCCCAATGACCACCATTCTGACTTCTAACTTCACAGATTGGTTTTGCCTGTTTTATACTTTGTATAAATGGAACCACATACTATGTATGCTTTTGTGCCTGACTTCCTTCGCTCAATATTGCTTATGAAGTCCATCTACGCTCAGCGTGGCAGTGGCTTGTGCATTCACTGTCTGGTATTCCATTTTGAGACTATACCACTGCAATGTTTTCAATCCATTCTACTGCTGATGCACATTTGGGTAGCTTCCAATCTGGGGCTGTTACAAATATATGGCTATCAACATTCTCGTTCCTTTCCTCTGGTAGACATAGGCACTCATTTCTGTTGAGTATATACGTAGGAGGGGAATTGGGACATCAGGTAGTTGTGTGCTCAGTTTTAATCGATTCTGCCAAATAGCAGTGTATGAGATTTCTGGTGGCTCTATACAATGTGAAGTCTTTTCTAACATATGCAAGTGTTAAGTGAATGCAAATGGAAACAATTTAACCCTTTGGAATAGCATTCAATCTATTAAAATATACTATTTTACTCTTCATCACAGTTCTGCCTCCAACTTGTTATGTAACCTGGGTGAGCTTCCTGCCGTCCACTCCCCCTTAACCCAACCCTTTCCATTCATTTATCTAGCTAGAATGTTGTGAGTGTTAATAAACTGGTGTTTGCAAAACAAAATCAACCCCCTCCTGCAGAGCGGAGTATATATCTCACGGGTGTTGTGTTTAATATGGCAGAGCCAGACAGGGGTGTGCTCTGCAAATCTGCACTTTATAAACATCCTCTCCAAAGCTCTGAATGCAATTCAGAATCTAGAATTTTGTTTTACTGGTAAAGAAAAATGGAATATTCTCCTGTAGATTTTAACGAAAGAAAGAGAATGGTGCTTTGAAAGTGATAAAGCATCTTGCAAATATTGGAGTTAGTTGACTACAAAGAGGAGGGCTGGAGAGGGTAGTGTGGGGATGGTGTAAAAGGGGCCAGAGAGGGAATTCAGAGCGCTTTCCCCCCTGGCCTCTACAACCAATTCTTACCGTAGAACCAAGCTACGTTCCCCTGGGCCTCGGTTTTCCCATCTGTAACACTGGGTACTTTTGACAAGCTGGTTAGGTGATCTGTAAATCTTATCCGGATCTAGTTTTTATTCTAGAATGTGCAGAGGAAGGAGATGCTGACAGAAAAGGTAGAGGGGACCAGGGACAACTCACTTCATATACTACCCCCCACCCCCCAGCAGTCAGAGCGCTGGGGATCCCAGTTTCTAGGTATCTGGTGTACCAGGTAACCATGGAACCGAATTCGTTCTCAGGACCCTTTCCTTTTACCGACCTCTCCAAATCCCCCTCCAAGCGGTCTGACCTCTGCATCGGGAATATTGTGGCAGAGGGGCGACCTCGGGGTTCCCACCCATCACAGTGCACGGTGCTCAAAGTGGTGGGATACGCATTTGGGTACCAGGGCGACCCCTAAAGGTGAGCGGCTGGGTGTGGAGACTGGAGGCCCCTAGGAGCACGCCGAACCGGACGCGGGGCAGCGGAGGTGTTCGCGGTCCAGGGAGTCCAGAAGCGCCACGCGGGCCTCCGCAGGGTGGGGTGGGCCGCTCGGCCCGCGGACCCTACTTCTCTCCCCGCCCCGCAGCCAGGAACTCCCCCCGTCTTCGGGCGGTCGAGCTACTCGCTCACACCCTCCCCCCTCCGCGCCCCGCCCGCTCCCCACCTCCGCGTCCCGCCCGCTCCCCACCTCCGCGTCCCGCCCGCTCTCCACCTCCGCGTCCAGCCTCGCAGCTGCCGAGCGCCGGACGCGCCGGACGCGCCACGCCGCGCTGGGCCGCTGAAGAGCAGGCCGGCCAGCCGTCCGGGAGCGGCGGGGGCGGTGCCCAGCCCGCGGGAGGGAGGAGTAGGGCCGCGGCCCGAGCGAAAGGGAAAAAGGAGGGCTGGAGGGCGCCAGCAGCCAGCCCGTCGGCGGGGACCGGCAGGTAAGCGCGCGGCGCCGGGATGGGTCTGTCTTCCTCGGGTTCCTGAGACCCGGCCGGGGAGCCGCGGAGCTGGCGACCAGCGCGGGCGGCTCGGGCGCAGCGCCTGGACCTGAAGTGCGACGGCACGGCGGGGCGAACGCTCCCTCCGCCCGACTGCGGCTCTGAGCCGGGGCCCTGGGCCGCCCTGAAAGGCGGAGGCTGAGGGCCGAGCTCCGGGAGCTGGCACACCGACCGTGGGAGAGTGCGCGCCGTGGGAAAGGGGGCTCTGGCGACGCGTTCTCCGAGGGAGAGGGGCGTGTGTATCCAAAAGCTTAGCACGGGCTCCAGCTCTCCCCACCCCTCCGCGAAAAAGAGCCACGAGCTTTATTCGCGCGGGCGGTCTTCGAGACCCGCCTGGTGGGGACTCAGTTTGCCGCGCCGCGCAGTGGAGGCGGCGGAGCCTGCGGAGCGCGGACGCGACCCGGGCCCCAGACGGCTTGGCGCGGCAGCGTCTGTCTGGACGCAGAGCAGGTGGCTAAGGGCGCGGCGGGATGGAGCGGCAGCCAGGAGCCTGAGGATGGGACAGGAGACTGGAGGTCTCGGGTGAGCGCTTTTCGACAGGGACTTGCCATTTCAAGGCTCCGGATCTATATACGTTTCAGGTGAGGAGAGAGAGCGCTGACGGCCTCCTGAGAGCCAGATGAGGCAGGCAGCAGAGGTTTTTTCCGTGGCTGCTTCGACAGTGACACTTATTTGTATGTACCGTCCACGTGAATTCCCTGGGGATCTTGTAAAAATACAGATTCTGATTCAGTAGGTCCGGCCGGGGTGGGGCCCGACAGTCTGCATTTCTGACAGGCTCTCAGATGCTGCTGCTGCTGCTTCATGGATCACACTTTACACGGCAGGCCCTGCAGAAATACTTTTTGTCCAACAGGCTGAAAACCTTAGGAAAACTGGGACATTGGGAGAGGAGGTCCTAAGAGTTTACAATCCCACCTCCACCCCAAATACATACATTAAAACGATTGCTGCTCATTTAGTAGCAAAATGCTTTACTCTTACTGGGTTACCAGCCAAATACATTATCTGATAGTAGAGCTGGCTTCATGGGCATGCAACCTGTATTTGGTTTAATGTTCTGCTGTTGCCGTCGAAATTCTGAATAATTTCGCATTTTTATTTTGCACTAAGCCCCATAAATTATGTAGCTGATCCGTAGGCAGAAAAAGGACCCATTTCTTTGATCAGTGTTCGGAGCTGGTGGGTGATGGAGAGTGAAGGTTTGTTAAGCAAAGACTATCCAGATGTTGCAGTTCCTTCCATCTTTCTCAACTTCTTTTCAGCTATCTTAAGAGATGAGCCTATGAGTATAATTTCAGTTCTACATGGTATGACAATATTTATTTTAAAAATAATATTAATAATTTATTAAGAGCTTATTTATTTATTTATTTATTTAATTTTTTTTTGGCGGCACGCGGGCCTCTCACTGTTGTGGCCTCTCCCGTTGCGGAGCACAGGCCCCGGACGCGCAGGCTCAGCGGCCATGGCTCACGGGCCCAGCCGCTTCGCGGCATGTGGGATCTTCCCGGACCCGGGGCACGAACCCGTGTCCCCTGCATCGGCAGGCAGGCTCTCAACCACTGCACCACCAGGGAAGCCCCAAGAGCTTAATTATTAATACAATTAAGTTCGATGTTGTAATAGTTTGTGAATTGAGTGACAAAGGCGTGTGCTATTTTCAAATGATTTGGGGAGTTTTAGTGTCCCAAAGTTTTGCTTACTTAAGATCTAAAATGAGCTGGACATTGCTAAATTGGCTGCTTTTTTCAGCTCAAATGCAAAGCTGGAAAATAAAAAGTGGCCAAATTTTGAAGCTGTTCAGGGGTATTGCTTTACAGGGCCTCAGTGCGACGCCAGCCCCTATCGGATTCCCTCTGCTTTTATCATTCCCACATCCCTGCAAGGTGACTTTCATTAAAAGGGGGATAGAGCAGACTTTGCTATTGAAAAACACTAAAGAAATGCAGGGCCAGCATTAGTGTTTTTTGTGAGGAATTCTTGCCCCAAACCCACAGATTCCAGGTGTGTGTACTTTTCTAGAGAAAAAATAAATAAATGTTGGAGACACAGAAAAGAAAAAAAAAAGGAACTTTAATTATGGGTATGATTTTGTTCAGCAGAGGGAGGAAAAAGCCTGGGAAATGGCATTTCATTGGCGGGTTTGGCAGGCAAAGGAGAGCTGCTGTGTTTCTGGTACCATGAGCAGCCTTCCAGAAATGGCAAAGTGAGTTTGCCCAGGTGTTAGGGAGAGCCAGTAAGGAAGCTGCACTTCCACGGCTAACGTGGTCATTCTGGGTGCTCCAGTGTGGCTGTGGTGTGCCTGAGGCTGGTTGGGGACTCGGCGAGGGGGACATCACCGTGAGGTTCCTAGTGCTTTCACAGCGTTCATGAAACTGACAAACACATTTTTCCATTTTGCTGCCTGAGAGTGCCAAGTCAGTTCAAATACACGCTACAAACTGGGAAGAGCACCATTACATTGAAAAAGAAAGAGAGAGCTGGGGGTGGGCGGGAGGGGAAGAATGCATTTCTGTGGTGGTAATAATTCTGAAGATAGAAAGGAGAGATTCTGCCTTTAGTAAAAACCTGGGAGCCGCCTTTTATGCCTCACTGAGAAAGGCCTTCGCTACCTCAAGATAGAGGAAAACAGTTTTTCTGCTAAAATGTTCATGGTGTTAAAAATACATGGGTCTTTAATCCCCATGGAAATTATCTGGGGGTTGTGGTGTGCGGTGGGAGATGTTGGACGTTAAGAAATGGGGTAAACATTTGGGAAAAACTGTCATAAAATAAATCCCCTCAATCAAAGTCTGTGAACAGTGTGTTCCATTTTATAAATCTGCTTAATTCTTGAGCCGATTCCATGTTTTAAAAATTGAAGTACAATTGTAAAGCAATTATACTCCATTAAAGATGTTTAAAAAATTGAAGTACAGTTTATTTACAATAACATTCACCCTTTTTAGTGTACCGTTCTGTAAGCTTTGACAAATACATGTAGTCATGTAACCACCACCATGGTCAAGATATAGAAGAAGTCCATCACTCCAGAAAGTTCCTTATTGACGCTTTGTAGTCAACCCCTTCCGCCACTCTCAGCCCCCGGCAACCACTGATTTGTTTTCTGTCCCTATAAATTTGTCTTTTACAGAATGTCCTGTGAATGGATTCATACATGATGTAGCCTTGTGAGTCTGGCTCCTTTCACCTGGCATAATGCATTTGAGAGTCACCCGTGTTGTGTGAATCAGTAATTTGTTCCTTTTTATTGCTGAGTAATATTCCACAGTTTGTCCATTTACCAACTTTTGGTGATTATGAATAGGGCCAATGTAAACGTTCACATACAGCTTTCTGTGTGAACATAAGTTTTCATTTCACTCCAGTAAATACCTAGAAGTAGGATTGCTGTTTTGTGTGGTAAATTTAACTTGATAAGAAACTGCTGAACTTTTCCGAAGTGGCTACACCAGCGTGCACTCCCACCAGCGATGTATGAGGGGTCCTGTTGCTTGGCATCCTTGCCAGCCCTTGGTATTGTCAGCTTATTTTATTCCAGCCATTCCAGTAGGTTGTGGTGGCATCTCTGTCGTTTTAGTTTGCGCTTCGCTGATAACTAATGATGTTGAGCATCATTTTGTATGCTTTTTGGTCATTTGTATATCTTCTTCTATGAAATGTCTGTTTTTTTTTTATTGTATTGTGTGTCATTATTGAATCGTAAAAGTTCTGCATACATTTGCACACAAGTTCTCTGTCAGATATATGTATTGCAAACATTTGCTTTTAGTCTGTGGCTTGCCTTTTCATTTTCTTTATTTTTAAAAAAAATTGTGCTAGGGAATACCTAACATGAGGTTTACCCTCTTAACAAATTTTGAAGTGTCCAATACAGTATTGTGAACTATAGGCATGGTGTAGTACAGTGGATAGCTAGAACTTTTTCATCTTGCGTGACTGAAACTTTGTACCCTTTGAACAGCAGTTCCCCATTTCCCCCTCCTTCCAGCCCCTGGCAACCACCATTCTACTCTCTGTTTCTGTGAGTTTGACTATTTTAGTTGACTCATATTTAGTTGACTCATATAAGTGGAATTAATGATTTTTTTTTTTTTTGAAGAGCACAAGTTTTAAATTTTGTTAAGGTCTAATTTATCAGGTTTTTTTTCTTCTATGAATAGCACTTTTAGTAACCTGTCTGATAAATCTTTGTCTACCTCACATTTACCAAGATTTTCTCTTGTGCCATCATCTAGACATTTTATAGTTTTATCTTTTATATGTAGGTTTATGACTTCATTTTTTTTAATTAATTAATTTATTTTTGGCTGTGTTGGGTCTTCATTGCTGCACGCGGGCTTTCTCTAGTTGTGGCGAGCGGGGGCTACTCTTCATTGCGGTGGCCTCTCTTGTTGTGGAGCACAGGCTTCAGGTGCACGGGCTTCAGTAGTTGTGGCGTGTGGGCTCAGTAATTGTGTCTCATGGACTCTAGAGTGCAGACTCAGTAGTTGTGGCGCATGGGCTGAGTTGCTCTGTGGCATGTGGGATCTTCCTGGACCAGGGCTCGAACCTGTGTCCCCTGCATTGGCAGGCGGATTCTTAACCACTGCACCACCAGGGAAGTCCCACGACTTCATTTTGAGTTAATTTTTGTATGCGTCAAGGTTCACTCTTTTCCATATAGATAGTTGCCAATTGTTGCAACACTATTTGTTGAAAAGACTGTACTTTTCCCTCATTGTATCCCCTTGGCCCCTTTGTCAAAAATGAATTTACTGAGTATGTGTGGGTTTAATTTTGAACTCTCTTCTGTTCCATCGATCTGTACATCTGTCCTTATGCCTATACCACACTGTGTAGGTGTTACACATTCTTTTTTTTTTAATAAGAGGGTATTGTGTTGTTGTTTTTTTAAATTTTTTTTGTTTCTTTTTTTATTTTTTGGTCACAGTGCGTGACATGTGGGATCTTAGTTCCCCAACCAGGGATGGATCCTGCACCCCTTGCATTGGAAGCTTGGAGTCTTAACCACTGGACTGTCAGGGAAGTCCCACACATTCTTGTTAGGTGAATTCCTAGACTGTTTTGTTTGTAATTTGTATTGCTTTTAGAAATTGTATCCTTTTTTGCCCATTTTATTTTATTTATTTATTTATTTATTTATTTATTTATTTATTTATTTATGGGCTGCTTTAGGTCTTCCTTGCTGCGTGGGCTTTCTTTAGTTGCGGTGCGTGGGCTTCTCATTGCCGTGCGGTGGCTTCTCTTATTGTGGAGCATGGGCTCTAGGTGCGCAGGCTTCAGTAGTTGTGGCTCGCAGGCTCTAGAGCACAGGCTCAGTAGTTGTGGCGCACGGGCTTGGTTGCTCCGTGGCATGTGGAATCTTCCCGGCCCAGGACTCGAACCCGGGTCCCCTGCATTGGCAGGCGGATTCTTTTTTTTTTTTTTTTTTTTTGCTGTACGGGGGCCTCTCACTGTTGTGGCCTCTCCCGTTGCGGAGCACAGGCTCCAGACGCGTAGGCTCAGCAGCCATGCCTCAGGGGCCCAGCCGCTGCGCGGCATGTGGGATCTTCCCAGACCAGGGCACGAACCCGCGTCCCCTGCATCGGCCGGCGGATTCTCAACCACTGCACCACCAGGGAAGGCAGGCGGATTCTTAACCAGTGCGCCACCAGGGAAGCCGCCCCCCATTTTATTTTGTTGTGACTATACTATTGTATAGACAGATTTTTAAATTTTTTTGTAGGTCTAGCATATTCAAGCCATGTTACTGAACTTTCATTAGTTCTCATAGTTTTTCAGTCAATTTTCTTGAATTTTCAAGGTCGACAATCAAACGGGCTGCAAATGGCAATGGTATAGGGGCCCCTCCCCGCCCCCAATATTTTTTCCTCCGTTTGTCTGGTCTCCTTAGTGGCTAGGCTGCTCTGTAGAGCAGTGTTGAGGAGTAGTATCTGACTCAGGTGGGAACGCTTCTCATAGCTCACCACTAGGTATTCTGCTTGCTGTGGAGTTCTGGCAGTTACCCTTATTAGTTCCTTCAGGAGATTTTCTTTCCATTTTTAGCTTTGAAATGTTCTAAAATTTAATTTTAAAATTTCTTGTTCTGCTTGGTATTTATTTTTGTTTTCATTGAAAGCCTAACAGTTTAGAGGTGAGTCAGTCTTCCCAGCTTTGGGAGGTCATATTTTGATCTTCTTCCCTGGAGAAGAAGATAGTGTAGCAGAAGTCAATTCATTTTATTTAGACTAGGAAGAAACTACCTTTGGAGCTTTTTTTATAATGTTCTCATTTGGGGGGGATGCCAGGTACAGCGAGGAAGGGAGAGAATAAAGGAACAGTTTATATATAAATAAATATCTTATGTATAAGTAAGATAAGGTAGCTTTTTGTAGTGTTTTTCAAACCTTCCTGCCCACCATTCACAGTGAAAAGTTTAGATCTCAACCCAGTATGAACATACCTGTATATAATTGAAACGGAATCTCACAAAGTATTATGCATTTTTCCTCTGTGCAGTGTATTCTGAAAATTTCAGTTCTCTTCCATCTGTTCTACTTCATTTAAAAATGATGATCATGACCCTCTGCATTGATTTGACACTCTTTCATATAACCCTGTTTTGTAAAACTGTTCATTTAGGTTCTAAGCCCCCAAACTGCTGAACTGTGTCCAGGACAGATTCATTTTATATCAGACCCTGTTATGATACAAAGTGAGTTCATTTTTAATACCCTGAGATAGTGGTAGCTACCCAGATTTTTCTCTTGAATTAGGATATAGCCTCTAACCCAGTCTCCCAGCACCCACTCTTGACCCCAGAGAATTGCCAGTAAAGGCAGTCTTGTAAATCCACTGTTCAAAACCTCTAACAGCCTCTGCCACATTTACACTAACCCCCCAGCTGCTCCCTGTAGCCTCTGAGGCCCTATATGACTTTTATCTCAATCTTCCCACACTTCTCCAGATACACCAGCCTTCTTGCTATTCATCACCCAAGCCAAGCATTTTCCTGCTTCCCAGCTTTAGTATTTGCGGTGCTACCTGCCTGGAGCACCATTTCACCAGATAATCACATAACTTGTCCCTCTGTTTCATTTGGGTCTTCTCTAACCCTCATTCTAAATCAGCATTCCTCACCTACCACTATAAATGTCCACCCCCTCATCCCACTTTTGTTTTCTTGTAACACTATTATCTGCAGTTATATTATTTAGTTATTCGTTCACTGATTCCGTGTCCTTTTTTTCCCTGCTAGAATACAGGAGGGCAGGGACTTTGTGTATCTTGCTCACAGTTGTATTTTCAGGACCTAGAACAGTGGGACATAGTAGGTGCTCAATAAATATTTGTTGAATGGATGAATGAGTGCACCTAGAATCTAGAAGAAATCAGGCACTAATCCTAAGAGAAATTCAAATTCAGTTTTGGTGTGGAAATTTCTTTAGGTTAAGCATAGAGTATATTTTATTATTATTTTTAATTTATTTATTTTTAGAGTATATTTTAATGTAAGTCATTAATCAACAGACATCTGGTGTCCACTACATTTCTGACTCTGATAATAATAATGATAACTAACAGCTAATATTTATTGGGCAGGCAGTGCTCAATTTACATATATTAACTCATTTAACCCTCCCATCCTCTTGGGGCAGGTACTATTATTATCATTTTACAGAGGAGGAAACTGAAGCACGGAGAGGTTAAATACTTTGTCCAAGGTCATGCAAATGGTAAGCAGTAGTAGATCCAGGGTTTGAACACAGACCATCTGATTTCAGAGCCTGTGTTTTATTTTTGTTTTTTTATTGAAGTATAGCTGATTTACAATATCATATTAGTTTCAGGTGTATAACATAGCGATTCAGTATTTTTACAGATTATGCTCCATTAAAAGTTATTACAAGGTAATGGCTATAATTCCCTGTGCTATACACTACATCCTTTTTGCTTATCTATTTTATACGTAGTAGTTTGTATCTTTTAATCCCATACCCCTAACTTGCCCCTCCCTCTTCCCTCTCCCCAGTTGTAACCACTAGTTTGTTTTCTATATCTGTGAGTCTTTTCTGTTTTGCTATATACATTCATTTGTATTATTTTTTAGATTCCACATATAAGTGATATCATACCATATTTGTCTTTCTCTGTCTGATTTATTTCACTGACCATCAACAGATGAATAGATAAAGAAGTGGTGTGCGTATACATACACACACACGCACACACACACACACAGAGGAATATTACTCAGCCATGAAAAAGAATAAAACTCTGCCATTTGCAGCAATGTGGATGGACCTAGAGCCTGTGTTCTCAACCACAGTGCTCGTAGGAGCAAGGAGCATACACAATTCCTGATCTTTATAAACATGTAATGTTATGGTTAGAAGTAAAACAATTACTTTCAATGTTGATAAGGAGACCAACATTTGGTAGACAGTTCAGTTGAATTAGTAGGATGGATCTTACAAGCCTGATTAGTAGGATGAATCTTAACAAGCCTGATCCAGATTCTTGGGTCATCTGCCTACCACTGCTGTTGTCTTTTTCTTGTCCTGATATGGGTATCATTTGGGGGTCAGCAGGTCTTTCTATATATCAGTCCAATGCAAAGGCCCTTCTTAAGTGGGAAATATGAATTCAAGAGTCAATTCCCTTCAGTTTCTCTGCGTGCGAGCTAGTTAATAGTACCTGATAAGGGTCCTTTTATCTAGGTTGGAGACAGTCCTTTAAATGATGCCTTTTCCGGTATGCATAATCTCCTGGTTGCAGGTCACGGGGCATCTGATCTTCATCCAAAGATAGATTGCTGTGATAAGCTTCAGAAACAAACTTCGAGTGTTCTTTTAATAATTCAATTAAACTTTCCAATAATATAACGTAACAACAAGGAGCTATCTGGGAAGTGAGTCTTAAGCAGTAAATACAGACCTCAATTAACAAACCTAGAATTTAATACTCACTGAAACCATCTTTTTCTCTCTAAAATTATCCTAATTTCTACCAAATATAGCCAAATTAAGACATTTGTTTGCAGAATAAGTCTGGCTAATTGACCAAATAGGCTCTTTTAAATTGGCTCTGCTGGAACTTTTCATAAGGAATCTCGGGTCGAACTTTTAAAAGGCCTCTCCAGGCTGGGAAATCCATGGCAAGGGCTAGCCAGATTCCGGCTGTGATATGTATAGATTTGGGTGAATTCCTCTCTTCTTGAGGTCCACCAAACATCTTGAGATTCTTGTACAAGTCAGGAGGTGACCTTCCTTATTCACCTGATAAGGCTTCTGGGAACGTAAGAGTTTCCAATTTCTGGAGGGATTTGGTAGAGAGAAAATATAAATGTTTCGATTCCGCTTACGAAGGTATAATTTACCAAGTTGCTGTAAGCCAAAATTACCCTGAGGGGAAAGGTTTCCTTATATCTGGAAAACACAGATTAAAAGCCAGTAATATTTCAGACAAAAACCATGCAAATTATGATCATATTCACCAGTTCACTCAGTCCAATGTAACGAATCCTTTTTGTTAACAGTTTTATGGAAGCCGTCAGGTTTTCTGTTAGGATTCTTTAAATTTCTTACCTTGTTCAGCAGTATGGTCTGAAAGTTATTAGAAACCTGTACTTGTCAAAAAGTCCTTTCTATGAATCTTGAAGATGAAACATTTTTGCAAAAGGATCAGAGTAAAACAATAACCGTCTATGAATGACAAAAAAACTTAAAAAGGCATGGTTAAACACATGATTACAATGCCATTGACAAAGAAACTTGATTACTGCTGTGACATACAACATTTTAAGATGATAACTAGAATTATGACTGATACCATTTTACTAGAATGTATTCAAATTTTAGGAATTCCATATAATTTCTAGTATATCTATATTAATAACATTTACCCATACAATATAACTTAAGGTTTATCCCTCATTTGACAATGCTTCCTATGTAATTTAACATACCAAGCAAGCCTAATTAGTTTAATATTTCTCTTTGATATGCCTTAGGGGCTCTTTGGAAAACTCAAAGTTAGCTAGAGGTCAACGGACTTTAATTAGAATTTGATCTTTGGGAAGTTTGTCAAAAATATTGAAAAGTTTCAAAACACTTGGTCAAACACATAGGTCACTGGGAAACGATACTTGTTCACTTAACCAAAGTGACAATAAAAGATTTCAAAAGCAAATACAGAATGTAACAACAAATTACTTAAAAGGTAAAGAAAATTTACACTCTGATATCAAAAGCAGCTCAATAGTCCAAAAAACTTTGTTTTCTTAACAGAGGGAAAACCAAACTCCAGTCTTGTACCAGCTTACTTTTTTGTGTGTGTGTGGTACGCGGGCCTCTCACTGTTGTGGCCTCTCCCGTTGTGGAGCACAGGCTCCGGACGCGCAGGCTTAGCGGCCATGGCTCACGGGCCCAGCCGCTCCACGGCATGTGGGATCTTCCTGGACCGGGGCACGAACCCGTGTCCCCTGCATTGGCAGGCGGACTCTCAACCACTGCGCCACCAGGGAAGCCCCCAGCTTACTTTTAATAACAAAATCAATTTACTTAATTAAATTCAATCTAATCTTAGCCAACCCTGACCATACACAAAACACTTTTCTCAGGGTTCCTTTTTTACAAACCTTCCACAACTTTTTGTATCCATATTAATTTATCCCTTATTTTCTTTCCCATCCAGAAGCAATCAGCTCTAGGACAAAATTACCACTTTTTTCCCTTAGCAAAATGTATTTCTATTCCTCATACCTTCTTTTACTGAAAACACACATCCTACTTTCCTTGCATACTGAAAAATTTCCCTTATTATTTCTAGTAGCTCTAATCACATATATATTAAAATTTTTTTTTAATTTTGGTTTTTATTCATTGTGAACTTTTTTTCTTATAAATTTATTTATTTTATTTTTGGCTGCATTGGGTCTTCGTTGCTGTGCACGGGCTTTCTCTGGTTGCGGTGAGCGGGGGCTACTCTTTGTTGCGGTGCACGGGCTTCTCATTGCAGTGGCTTCTCTTGTTGCAGAGCATGCACTCTAGGCACGCGGGCTTCAGTAGTTGTGACACGCGGGCTCAGTAGTTGTGGCTTGTGGGCTCTAGAGCACAGGCTCAGTAGTTGTGGCGCACGGGCTTAATTGCTTTGCGGCATGTGGGATCTTCCTGGACCAGGGCTCGAACCTGTGTCCCCTGCATTGGCAGGCGGATTCTTAACCACTGTGCCACCAGGGAAGGCCTATCCTTTCTACTCTTGATGGGCCTTTGGTTTGTTTCTAGTTTTTGGCATTTATGAATAGTGTTATGAGGATCACCCTTGTACATATCTTTTGATAAACACATGTGTGCATTACTACTCGGTGAATGCTGTATTCCCTCTACCCTTCTAGGTTCTTGGCTGAGACACCCCTGTAATAAAAAGACAGATTAACAGGAGAAAAACAAACAAGTTTAGTAACATATATACCTTCTGTATACATAGGAGAGACCCACGAAAACTGAGTAACTCCCCAAAATGGCCCAAGCCCCACCACCTTCAACACCATCTTCAGCTAAAGACAAAAGGAGATTTTGTGGGGCGGTGGTGGAGGAGGCCAGTTATAGGAATTATCAGGAAAAATACAGTAAACAAGGGTAAGGTTGTTATGCATATTTAAGTCCATGCCTTCTCCATTGACAAGAGTTTCTAGAGCTTTAGAGTCACCCTTCTCTTCCTGGTACAGAAAGGGAGATAACTTTAAAGTGGAGATTTCCCTTATAAATGTAAATGTCTCTTACAAAAGGGTAACTTCTACTCGGTTTTCAGAGCTTCTCCTTTGTGTGCTGTTTCTTAAAAATAATCAGCCTCAAGATAATTCTTATGCCAAAGAGACATTTTGGGGTGTCATATTGTGTTCCCCTTCAGTACCTAAAAGAATGCTTCAGATATATTTCTACTCATTTTCATGGTTGTCAGTTATTCTCTGAATGCAATTAGGATTAGTAACCACCTCTGCATCAATTTACATATCTGTATCCATATACAGTGTTGAGGCTTTTTATTCATAACTTGAATTGTTTTAGCATCAGTTGTTTTTCTACTTTAATTTTTCTCTAAGAGTGTTTCTATGTTCATTTATTACTTTACCAGCTACCTATATCAAAATGTCATTTTTAAGTATCTCAAGAATTTTGACTTTCTTTTTTCCTGTGAGACACACACACACACACACACACACACACACACACACACGTAATTATTTTGAAGTGAAAAACACTCCTGGAACTGTCAAATGTATTTTGCAGATATTGAGGCAAAGGTTTACCCACCTGAATAGTCTTGGAATGGTACAGGCTTATTAAGCACTGATTCCTAATTTTGCCAAGGGGGGAAAAAGGGGAGAGCAAAGTGAATGAAAGCGGTTTTGAAAAACTAAAATAAGCTTTATTTTGTTGTGATTACACGCAGGTCCGCAGGTTGACATTATTATCTCCCTTTGTCCCAGATTGCATTAACTTATTCCATTCAGCAAATCTGAAGTTAACTCGACAAACTGAATAGAGCAAATATAGCCTGAAATCGAGCAAATACCTTCCATTTGATTTTGGTAGGAGTCACAGCCGCTGAACGTACTCTTTATGTAGAGAACACTTAGTGAATCCTGTTATCTATGGCACTGCTTTTCAGATGTACACATCAATCAGCTGGGGAGCTTGTTGAAATGCAGATGCGGATTCTGGGGTTCTGGGATGGGGCTGGAGATGCCTGCTTTTTGGGGGACCACACTTTGAATAGCAAGGCTTTAGAGCACAGCCGGGTTTACATGAGACCTTGGTCGGTTGCCCATTCAGGGGTGATAAACATCCCTGCCCCAGTGCCTCTCGGGTTGGCCTCCCAGTGCGGGCTGAAGAACCAGGTGTGTGCAGTCTCCGTTGGAGCCGCAAAAGCCCGTGCTCTTTGGACGTTTCTTTAAATCTCAAGTGGCAACTCCTTTCAATCTCCCCTCACCTAGTCTCTCCTCAAACATTCCGAACACCTGAAGAAAAACGACTGTACTCCTCAAAAGCACGCCAAACCAACATACACACACCCCAACCCCCGCCCATATGCGCGCGCGCGCACACACACTTAATCCCTCTTCTCTCCTGGCTTCAGTGCTTTGTACTTCCTCATTCATTCCACAGAGGGTGTCCGTTTAACATCCCGGTGCCGAGCACTGCGGTACACACCAGCCCCCTTCCAGCCACTAGCTGTGCATTTCTCTGCCCGCCTGTGTGGCAGCCTGGAGTGTTGGGGAATTAACAATCCCCAGCCCACCCCGGAGCAGCCCTCAGCCAGCGCCTGATGAAAGCTGGTAGATAATGAGCCCAGCTCTTTGCCCATGAGCAGGACCACTGAGACGGATGGGCAGTCTGCATTGGCTCCCAGAGCTCCCCAGGACTGAGATTCAGCTGCCCCCAGTGGTAACTGGCTTGATGACGCACCTGTATTAGCTGCCTTCCTGCCTCCGTCTCACTTCCCCGTTCTCCTGTGTCCTGGGATCACATCCTAAATAAATTGCTTGCTCTCGAATCTTTGCCTCAGAGTTACCTTCTGGAGGAACCCAAACTATGGCAAGGCTCTTTGAGGCCAACAGTCAGGAAGTACTTTTGTTCGTTTTAATAAAACCCCATTACAAGAAAACACGGGAGCCCCTTGGGTTTGTCCTAGGGGGGGTTTCACCACTGTCTAGTTATTTTGTTGGCATGACACCAACCATTCAGATGGCTGGAAATAAGCCCGATCATGGAGAGCGTGCTTCCGTGTTCCTGGACTGTCAACAGAGTTGATATCTGGGGTCCCTAGCAGAGCTGATTCTTGCCTTTCTGACTCCTGACCAGGGGCATGTATCTCTGAGTTCTGCCTCAGAGCCCTGAGCACATCCTGTGGCCTCTGCAACCCTCATCCTGGCTGCCTCCTACTTCCATTCTCCTTTCCGTAGGCCTCCTTCCCTCGGGTTCTCTGTTGTGAGTTCTCTGCCCAACCCTTTGGGACAAGGAGTCCTTTCTTGGACCTTCAGTTTACTGCATGGAGGCTCCTGACTTTAAGTTTCAGGGACGTACCACCCCTGTTCTCCAAGCTTTGCACCAATGATCAGTGCTTCTCATAGCCGTGTCTTTAGCTTGTCCCCCTCCTCCTGCCTTCTTCCCCAGACTGGAAATGGATCCAAACCTTGGCATAATTTAAACTTCTGAGTGCATTTTAGAACTGCCTGTACCCAAATGGGGGATCTTAGCCCTTCTATATGTTCAGAAGTGTGCCTTTTCCCCTCAAGACCTTGTATGCAGCACTCCCCTTTCTGTGGTTCCTTGTATGATGGGAACCCCCACCAGGCAGGGATATTTGGGAGGGTAGCCTGACCTGGCACTCCAGAATGGATTGCTCACAATCTTGCTGTACCCCTGCCAGGGTGCATTGCCCACCAGGCTGAACACCCATGTCTTTGTTTGGGCCTCTTGGGGTTCCTGATTAGAGACCCTTGTTCCTTTGTATTTGGTATTTTAAGAGTACACACTACATCAGTAGGACTGTCTTTAATGTAAACATCCATGAAAACATCAAGGATGGATGGCTAGGTGACTGCTTCCCTGTGACTTTGGGCTCTCTTCCTGCCTTGTAGACTGCCACCTTCTTGCTGTGTTCTCAAATGGTGGACAGAGCGGGGGGTGGGGGAGAGGGAGGGAGGGAGGGAGGGAATCTTTCTCTTCTTATAAGGCTGTAGCCCTATTAGATTAGGGTCCCACCCTTATGACCTCATTTAACCTTAATTATCACCTAGAGACCCTGTCTCCAGATACAGTCATGCTGGAGGTTAAGGTTTCAACATATCAATTTGTGGGGGGAGGGACACAGTCCAGTCCATAGCAGTAACTGTGCCCAGCTTCCCCCCCAACCCCTCTATTCATCTAGCTGAATCCTGAAATTCCACAATTTGAGATTCATTTCTTTGGCTTAGAGAGTTGTTAAAATGTAAATGGGCACAGAATTTGGTTCATGTGTCTTGATATGAGGTCGGCTTCTGAGAGCAGGTAGGGTTCAAAAAGTAGACCACTGGGTACCTACAAGTTGGGAATGCGCCCCATCTAGAGGAGAGAAGGGTACTAAAAAGAAAGTCGGTTTTCTCCGAGCAGTGTCTTTTGTTAACTTTGCCAAGGCCTGTTCAAGTCCTCAGAATTATTTTATCAGTTCCTGCGAAATAACCCTTAAGATCAAAGAACTGAGTACTTAACATTGCTTTCTTGGATCTATGAACAATTTGAAAGACATTGCCTTTTATTTTTATTTATTTATTTATAAATTTATATTATTTATTTTCGGCTGCGTTGCGTCTTCATTGCTGCTCATGGGCTTCCTCTAGTTGCGGGGAGCTGGGGCTACTCTTCGTTGCGGTGCGCAGACTTCTCATTGCTGTGGCTTCTCTTGTTGCAGAGCACGGGCTCTAGGCATGTGGGCTTCAGTAGTGGTGGCACACGGGCTCAGTAGTGGTGGCTCGCGGGCTCTAGAGCACAGGCTCAGTAGTTGTGGCGCATGGGCTTAGTTGCTCCGTGGCATGGCATGTGGGATCTTCCGGGACCGGGGCTCAAACCCATGTCCCCTGCATTGGCAGGCGGATTCTTAACCACTGCGCCACCAGGGAAGCCCCGATATTGATAAAGTCTTGGTTACTGCTTGTTACTGAATGGTAATCCTTTATCAACCAGGATATTTCCATTTTAGTACTTAATCCTTCTCCCACACTAACATCAAAATGGTACCTGAGGTAAAGTGAGCCCTTCTCGTGGCTTCTTATTGCTGGGATCGGCTGCTTGTGGATAATTAGCTCAGCTAATCAGAACATTGTGTATGAGTCGGGCATATGGCTTTGACCCCATGTGGCCTTTGCTCCTAGGGGGACCCATAGAGGGTGGGTCAGTGCTGTTTCAGTTCTGCTAAGGAAAGTGCTTGGAATTCCATCTCCTTTGGACCTGCTCCATCAATGGTGTCATCTAGAAGTCTTTAACCCTGGCCGTACATTAGCTTTAAAAAAGTGCACAGAGGTAAGCACTGTCCTGAAACTGGTGTTCATTTTCTCATATATTTCTTTATACTTATATATGAATATGTCCCTAAGCAAGAGAAAATGCTACTTGCATGCTTTTGAACTTTATATGATTGGTATCTTTTTTACCCTCATATTATTCTGCAACTTTAATTTTCAGTGTCTTTTTTTTGTGAGATGTGTCCTCGTTGCTACATGTAGCTCTAGCTCATTTCTTTTTCTTTGCTCTGTAGTAGTCCGTTGTGTAAATATATAATCTACTTGTACATTCTTCTATTGATGTTCATTTAAATTGCTTCAGATTTTGTTGTTAAAAATGAAGCTGCTATGAACAGCCTTGAACATGTTTCCTTGTGCTAATATATAAATATTTCTGTAGGAATTATATTCAGGAATGGAAGTACTGGGTGGCAGGGTATGTGCCTCTTCAACTGTACTAGTTGTTGCCAGATTACTTTCCTAAGCAACCGTGTAAGATACTTCCTGTTGCTCAGCATCCTTGCCAACACTTAGCATAGTCAGACTTTTGAATATTGCTAAGATGATAGGTATGATATTTATCTCTTTTTGTTTTGATTTGCATTTCTCTCAGTAGTAGTGTTCACTGACTAAGTTTCATCTTCGTGAAATTCTAGTTCAAGTTTCTTACCTATTTTTCTCTGTCAGTTTATCTGTATTTTTAAAAATGGATTTGTGGATGTTCTTTATATGTTCTGGATACTGATTTTTAGTGATACATGTTATAGATAATGTCTCCCAGTCTGTGGCTTATTTTTCACTTTTTATGGTGTTTTCTGATAAAGGTCTTTCAGTGTAGTCAAATTTCTTCTTTTTTTCTTTTATGGTTTGCACTTTTTTTTTTTTTTTTTTTTTTTTTGCGGTACACGGGCCTCTCACTGTGTGGCCTCTCCCGTTGCGGAGCACAGGCTCCGGACATGCAGGCTCAGCGGCCATGGCTCATGGGCCTAGCTACTCCGCGGCATGTGGGATCTTCCCAGACCGGGGCACAAACCCGTGTCCCCTGCATCGGCAGGTGGACTCTCAACCACTGCGCCACCAGGGAAGCCCTATGGTTTGCACTTTTTGTGTTCCTGTCCCAAAGACATAAAGATATTCTTCTCTATTGTCTCCTAAAAGTTTTAAATGTTGGCTTTTGAAATAATTTTAGTCTAATTGGAATTGAGGGAGGAATCTGTGTGTGGATTGTTTGTCCATGTGGAAAACCAGTTGTCCCAGGATCATTTATTGAAGAGTTGATCATTGCCCTCCCTGAGCTGCATCTACCCTGGCACCTCCTTTGCTGTATCAAGTGCCCATATATCTGTGAACCTGCTTCCAGGCTCTCTCAAATTTGGTTTCCTGGTATATTTTTCAAACCCTGAGTAAATACTACACGGCCTTGATTGCTGTAACTTTCTCAAGAGTCTTGGTATCTGGTAAGTCAAGACCTCCTTTGTTATTCTTTGTCAAATTGTCTTGGCCACTTTGTTTTACATACACATTTAGCCCTCCGTATCCATTGGTTCCATATCCGAGGATTCAACCAACTGCAGATTGAAAATATTTGGAAAGAAAAATTCCAAAATGTTCCCAAAAGCAAAACTTGAATTTTCTGCAACTCGGCAACTATTTACATAGCATTTACATTGTAATAGGTAGTATATGTAATCTAGAGATGATTTGAAGTATACATCCTTTGTAGGTTATAGGCAAATACAATGCACTTTATATAAGGGAGTTGAGCATCCTTGGATTTTGGAACCTGCGGGGGTTCCTGGAACCAATCCCCCATGGATGCCAAGGGACGATTATACACCTTAGAGTTACCATCAAGTTCCATAAAGAACCTCGTTAAGATTTTGAGTGAAATTACCTTGAATTTGTAGCATTATATATATTTTTCCAAATTACTTTGATATAGATTATCTCATTTGTGTCTTGCAACAACTTGAGAGGTAGGTTAATATTGCCCCCATTTCTCAGATGAGGAAACATATTAGAGAAATTAAATGCCTTGCCCACAGCTCACAAAGCTAGTCGATTGCAGAGCCTGGTCTTTTTTTTTTTTTTTTTTTAATATCCCTCTCTTCTTTTTTTTGTTAAGAAATAATTCACATACCATAAAATTCACCCTTTTAAAGTGTACAATTCAGTGGTTTTTAGTATATTCACAAAGTTGTGTAACCATCACCACCATCTAATTCCAGAACATTTTCATCACCTGAGAGAGAAGCCCTGCACTTATTAGCGGTCACTGCATGTTTTCCCCTCCTCCCCACAGACTCTGGCAGCCATCCATCTACTTTCTGTCTCTATGGATTTGCCTGTTGTGGAGATTTCATATAAATGGAATCATGCAGTATTTGGCCTTCTGTGTCTGGCTTCTTTCACTTAGCCTCATGTTTTCAAGAGTCTTCCATGTCATGAATCGGAACTTCATACCTTTTTCTTCCCTTTCTTCATTTTTTCTTGGGGTCATTTCCTTTCTTCATTTTCATGTTCTTTCCTTTTTCATTCTATTCCTTTTCCTTCATTTCTTCAGTCCTTTAGCCAAATCTTTTGACTCCAAATCCAGTGCTCTTTTTACAGTTACCATGTTAAATCAATCAGTAAGTGGACATTTATTTCTTTAAGAAGCTAAGGATGAAATGAAATGATTACGCGTGAGCCTAACAACGAAGTTCTTCAGCCTCACTCCTTGCTGGCATGCGTTAGGCACTCAAACATTGAGCTAACTGCACCAGAATAGAGGATTCAGTATCAGAGTTCTTTAGAAGAATCTTGCCAATGTTGTTTATGCTACGCCAAACTTTTGCTAAGCACTGTGCCTGGGAAGTGGAATATTGTTTAGGTTGTGAGCTGTGCATTAGATATGCATTCTTGCTTTTGTAGAAGAGAAGTCGTATTTTCTTCTTGCAAACATCAGGTTGTTCAGTTGATTGTGTTACATAGATCTTGATTTGAAAGACTTAACATAAAGCACTGTATATAAAGAACGCTTCTCTCTTTAAAAATGTACTTATTCAGTTAATCAATATTTTGATGTTAACCTTGAGCTTGAGTTGAACTATGAAGAAAAATCAGAAAGAATGACACTACAATTTGCCAAGCCTGAACTAAACTAGGGACAAATATGTATGTTTCCCTGCAAAGTCTGCTGAATTAATTCCTTACCACTCCCCAGACCACTCCCAGTGAACAAACTGAACCCACATTTGGCAGGATAGTGGAAGAGGAGAGATTAAACATGCACACACACGCACACACACACTCACACACACTCATAATTAGTTGATCTGCAGCAAACCTCAAGCTATTCTTTTAACTAAACTTAAATCAAGCCAATAATTCACTTAGATTTTAACCAGCTCTTTTGAAAATTGTTTTATAAGGCTTTAGTTCTTCCAAATGTTCACAACCCACAAAATTGGTTTTGGAAATAATCCTTTTTCCCTTTGCCTACAAGGAACTGCAAAGTTGAGTTTGAGTTCACTTGCAGTAGTTTTTCTCTCTGTAGGTTTCCAGATATGATTCTTTTTCTCTGTTTCCTTTTTTAACTTGCCATGGATTTGCCCTTCTTCCCCAATAGTATGTCCAACTCCTTCAAAATCTCTCCATTCAGTCATCCATGTACTCTTTCAACAAGTATTTCTAAAGTTCCTGCTATGTGCCAGGCAACCTTCTAGTCACTGGGGACTCAACAGTGAACCCAAAGGACAAAACCTCAGCCTTCAACAAAGCTTATTTTCTAGTGGGCAAAGCAGATAATAAGTAAATAAAATACACATTATGTTAGATGGTGATTAGTGCTATCTGTAGAGGAAAATGAATCAGAAAAGAGGCACAGGGAGCATTGAGGGGCTTCAATTTTAAATAGCATTTCTCTAGGTCAGGAGTTGGCCAACTTTGGCCTGTAACCTTCCACCTTTTCCTGTAAATAAAGTTTTATTGGCACACAGCCACACCCATGCATTTACATGTTGTCTGTGGAGTTCATTAGTTGCAACAGAGACCATATGGGCTGCAAATATTTACTATTTGGCCCTTTGCAGAGAGAATGCAGATTTTTATATATGATAACTTTTTAGAATTAATATGCATGTTGCACTTTTCAGCTTCCAAATCATCTTTACAAACACTGCATCATTGGAGTGTGGTAGCGGTGTTGGGAGAGGTCTAAGTAGCTTTGTTTTATAGGTGACTGAACTGGAGAGGTTACTGAGGTTGTCCAGGGCTGCTGTGCTTGTAAAGTGGTGATGTTTAATTCTAAAAGCTGGTGCTTTTTCCAGCCTAATCGCCTGCTCCTGATGATAAATAAAACCCAGCTTTTTAGCACCGGGAGCTTCCTAGCGTACACAACACAGAAAGGCAATACTACGAAGGCATCCAGAGTGTGGGCTGTGAAGCTTGGCTGCCCAAGTTCAAATCCTCACTCTGCTACTTCCCTCTGTGACCTCTGTGCCTTGCGAGTTTCCTTTTCTATAAAGCAGTTATAATAATATGCCTTCTGGGTACGGGGGTGATACATCCCAGTTTGCCTGAGGCAACCCTGGTTTATGCCTCTTTTCTCTGCGTTAATTAATAGTGTCTCATTTTACTCGCAGGTGCTCCAGTCTGGACATTAAATTATATACGTACCCAGCTAGGGTTGTCACTGGGGTTGAGTTAGTACAAATAAAGGACTTAGAATCCTGCCTGACCATAGTCTGTGGCAGTGGTTTCTTATCTCAGTGTTGTGCCTACTCATCACTTAGTTTTCTTCTGACTCATTTTTTGATTCCATTAAGTCCAGACTGGTTTCTGTCTGAAGCGACTTTGTCTGTCTGGGTTAACAGGTGATGAAGGATCCTTCTTCTAGGGCACAGAGCCCTCCACCTGCAGCGTTCATCCCCCCGCGAGCCTCTGGGCTCACTCCCTGACCTCCTTTGGCAGGTCTTTGCTCAGATGTCATCTTCTCATGATGCTTTCACAGGCCACTTCTCTAATTTGCCACGCCCTCCCATACACTTTGTGTCTACTTCCCCGCTTTAGTTTTCTACCTAATACTTACTACAGATAACATGTAGATTTTATTGAGCGGCTAATAATATTTTTAGTGTAGTTTTGTTTTGCTGTTGGATAGAAAGAAAATTTTTGCTGTTGGATAGAAAGAAAAGCTCACTATGCCTGTGAGCTTTATTTTTCTGTTTTTAAAAATAGTGTAGCTTTATTGTTAAGATTTGAGAAATTACAGAAAACCACAGTGAAACAAATATAATCCACCCATAGTCCCACCCCTCCCCCAGGGTTGTCATTTTGGGGTGTATTAAGAAGAAAGCAATTTTACACCAGCTCTAGAGGGAATGCATTTTCTAGTCTAATCATAGAACTTTAACTAAACAGCTTATAAGCAAATGAAGATTTCCTATGTTCTGTAAGTATTATAATTTTGATTCCTTTACGATAAACTTTTCTTCATATTTTCATCTGAAACTGGTCTGAGAGAAAATATCAAAACAATACTGGTCCAGCCTGGTCTCAGCCCCAGAAGTAAAGAAAAAAACACGGCAGAGCAGCTGAGTGAGACGGCAAGTTTCCCCACTTGGAATTAAGGTTTCCTGGCGTGTTGGCAGTATGTTAGTCTGACTCTTGCCAATGTGAACGCCTTAATAGAAAGGATCATGTGGTGGCATACTTTTTATTTGCTGACTTCCTTTATAATACGGAGCAAGTTGCACATTCTTTGTGTGTCACTCTCTCCTCTAAGAATGTAATTCAGCTTCGTGTTTGCTCCACAGCCCTCTTTAAAACTTGTAATTGTTTCATATATTTGTTCGTTTACATTTTTATTTGAGTGCCCCACCAGCATGTAAGTACCAGAAGGGCACAGTTGTATCTGTCTTGCTCACCACTGTGTTCCTAGTGCCTCACGTGTGCCTTGCACATGGTACTTACTTACTAAACATTTGTTGCATGGGGAGTCCACTGAGCCTGGCGGCGCACACTCGCCCACCGCACAGGGGTCCAGGGTGGGGACGACCCGTGTGCCAGGTTCTCAGCTGCGAGAGAATGAAGCCCTAAAAGATGGCCTTGGCCCCTCAGATATCATCCTCACTTTCTCCCTCAGGCCCCCAATTCCTTTAACAAATGGCAGAGTCATCAACTCAACCATCTGAGTTGGTTTCAAGTACCAGTGCCTTTTGAGACCGGAAGCTCATTAAGACCTTCACACTCAGAGATCAAGAGCGATGTTAGCTGCGGTCTTGGGGGGTAGGGGGTAGTGGTGATAGGGTGGGAGTGAGGAGGAGAGCACAGGGCAGGGAGGGGGAAGAGGGCCTGCAGGTGGGATGGCCAGGGAGGAAAGAGCGCGGGAAGGGTAGCGTGCCCGCCGCCCAGGCTTCTCTAGTCTCTGCTAGAGAAGCTCGTTCAATTTCACCTGCCGCCCAGGCCGATGAAGCAATCAGCCTGACACACCTGAGCAGTGGATGGTGGCAATAAGGCAATAGCTACATTTTTTTTTTTTATGGCTGTGTTGGGTCTTTGTTTCTGTGCGAGGGCTTTCTCTAGTTGTGGCAAGCGGGGGCCACTCTTCATCGCGGTGCGCGGGCCTCTCACTATTGCGGCCTCTCTTGTTGTGGAGCACAGGCTCCAGACGCGCAGGCTCAGTAATTGTGGCTTGCGAGCCTAGTTGCTCTGCGGCATGTGGGATCTTCCCAGACCAGGGCTCAAACCTGTGTCCCCTGCATTGGCAGGCAGATTCTCGACCACTGCGCCACCAGGGAAGCCCCAATAGCTACATTTTTGGGGCATGTCCTGTGAGCCATACTCTGTGCTGAGCACTCTTCCTGTACTTACTCACTACTCCTTTGCAAGAATTTTAGGACACAAATATGATGATTATTCCCATTTTATGGATAAGGAATCTGAGGTGGTGAGGCATTAAATATCTGAGACGACTTCATCCTGCAGCTTGTGGTAGGCTACAATTACATATTCATTCTCATCAGGACTCAGTAAAAATGTCTTGCTGTCCCCGCCCACCCCCCAACTGTTGCTTGAGGTCTGGGTGGCAGAAGGACTTTACAGGAGCTGCCTCTGGAGAGTGGCCTTTCTACTGTCAAGTTTGCTGACCCCTCCTAGAGTTCAAGGTCAAACCAACTGGCCCCCACACGATATCACATGGCTTTCCTTGCAGTGTATTAGAGAGTTACAGACCTTATAACAGGCAGGCCCAGTGCGCCTCATGGTTCAAGGGGACTTTGAGGTCTGGTGGCAAGTGAGTAGCTTTGGGACCCCTCATGTGGTCTGCTCCAGTTTTCAAAAAATATCCGGGGAGTTAGACTCTTGCTGCAAGGGAAAAAAATAGTACTCTCTCACTATTTGGAACACCTCGGTTTTGGGAAAATCACTAAAAAAAAAAAAAAGAAAAAATTACTGCAGAGCCCTCAGTGCTGCATGATTGCTGGAGGGTCATTAGGGAAAAGGCAGTGTCCAGACACTTGTGGGAGGTAGGAGTTTTTTATAGGCTGTTTGTGTGTCCAGTTTTGCAGTTTTCAGAGGAGGACTCCACTGGGGCTGTGAATGAAAACCATTGAACCTGTCACATTGTTGTTAGCCAGGTCACCTGGAAAAACACCGTGACAAATTGCAGCCCTGGGCGGGTCAAAGAGGGGAACACTAAAAAGAGAAGAAGAAAATGGATGGCCCTGCTCTGGTGTGAGGCCAGGGCTCGGTGTCATAGCCAAATTCCCCGGTGAGAGAGGAGTTTCCACCATCGGAGGCTTTCCCCACCCTACTGTGCACCATTATTTTTTACAGTCTGAAAAAATAGTTCCACTTCTGGTGGAGCCAAATAGAGTCACTTGAAGGCAATGAAAACAAAAGGAGCAGGTAGTGTTGATGCTTTAAGAGAACATCCTGATGAGGGAGGGAAAAAAATGAGAAGACCAGCTAGCAAGTGGGAGGTTTTCCTGGATGTAGGAGAGCTGCTTGGAATGGCATTGACTTCTGGTTTCTAAGGACCAGCCCAGCAAACCTAAACCTATAATGTAGGCAAACCCTCCTTGGGGGTCTCTTCCCCATCCCTCTCCCTTTGCCCTCACTGAGCTAACAGCAGGTTCCCGGCTCAGTGCCCCTGTGTTGTCTGTGCCTGACCTCAATGGGCTCTCCCCAGTCATCCCTGCCTGTGGGATCCCTAGTCACCAGCAAAGCTGATCTGATCAATGGAGCCACACTCGTCTGTTAATGACCACAGTCATTGAAATTTGCATTCTTTAATGGGTTGCAATGCCTTACAAAAAACAACAAGCCCTGAGAGGTGGTCTTTTGGTTATTAGTCAGAAATTAAGAACTTTGAGGGTAGGAGAGGAGTCCTACTCTAGGCAAGCTTTAACAGGGCATCCTCTCCTTCAGTCCCTTTGATATGGAACACATTTCTCCGTCTTCCACTTCCCAAACACAAAAAGAGTCAGTCACTCCCATCTTTGTGTCCTCAAAGCAGTGCTCTTAGGACTAGAGCACATTTTATAACACTGTTCATCTGCACATAGGGCTTGAGTGAAGATGTTTCTTGCCTTCCCAGAACATACCCCTTTATCCTTTCCCTGTGCAAATACGGACCGGCCTCCATTTAGAAGAGAGTCTTAATTAGGAGCCACAACTTCCTGTAGATGATGTGATCAAACGTCCAAGGCTGCTGACAGGAGGATTTCGCCTAGGACTGAGAAGTGACTGCTGGGTGAGGTGAGGTGGGAGTCCTGGGCGACCTTGATAAGAGTAGCACAAAAGCCTATTTGAAATCAGTTCCAGAGAGGCTGGGAAGAGAGGAAGTGGTGATCGTGAGTACGGCCAAGCCCTGAGCAGATTCAGTTAAGGACTAGTTACAAGGAAAAACTCTGCTTCCTTGAAGGATTGTGTTTTCTCCTCTTCATGGACGAGTTCAGCATGGGACGTGATTCCTTTGCTCTCTGGGCACCAGAGAGCCATGTTTGTGGTTTGATATTTGATAATACAAATGTGAAGGCCTTATGACCGTGTTATTTGTTTTCTAGTTCCCCTCCTTGGTTTTGATCTCCTTTTCTAATTTATATTCTCCTTGAACCTGCTTTTCTTTGTGTGGGGAGGGGACTAGAGAATGCCATTTTGTCATCTGTGGTCTTGGTGGTTGATTACCTCTTGGCCTTTTGTCTACCATAAATCACCATACAAATGGAAGGGATTATTACTATCAAGAACAGATGAGAAGGAGGGCAAATAGTTCTCTTTAAACAGGGAGGTTCTATAGACAGTTTTGGAACATGGGAAGGGAGATATTGGAAGACGGTTGAGGCAATAAAGTCTTCCTCTGCTCTTCCAGAAGATGGCATTGAGAAATCGAGAAGAATCCTAGAGATGTGTTCCAGAGGGTATACTTTCGATTTATTCTTGTTGATGGAAGCCATTAAAATCTCTGTCCACCTGACAGACAGTTGGTGGTCAGTTTCAAAATATAGTCACACATGCACCTAGAGAAGAAGTGAACTTCTGCAGGGAGTCCTAGGGGAGAAAAGAGTTCCATTTAAAACACCATTAAAAGAAAAAAAGTGAACATTTATCCAACCCTGACATCTAATTTGCCCTTTCTAAACATTAATGTTGTAACCACAAACAAATGACAGGTTCCAGGACACCAGGGAAAAGTAAGCTTTTAAAAAGTCTGAAAAAACATCATTCAGGGGAAAAAATAAGTTAGAGTGGGAATAAAGTACAGACTATAAATGTGGAAGAGGAAAGAAAGCGTTTTAAGAAATAACCTTCTGGCTTCTGAGTTGTACTGAGTGGTTTGATGTCATTAGCAAGATGATCCTATTGATTTTCTTTTATTCATATAGTAAAGAAATGGAAATCTAACCATTTTACCACTCACAGTGTGTTGTTTCCTGTAGTTATAAATATATCTTCCAGTCGCTTAGGCTGGGCAGCCAGGTGAGGGAAGGGGTTTTGGGCTATGTCCCTTAAACCTTGGGTGTCTGGCATGAAAGACCTGTTTTCTTATTGTACTTCCTGTCTGATGGCAAGGAGTTGACCGGTCAAGAGGGGAGGGCTAGAACGCTTCAGTAGTCTACTCAGCAGGTCACTGTGATAAATGACTCTCCCAGGTAGATTATCACCAACAAATGCCCAGAGATGGACTGCAAACTCTGCCAGGAGTCCACCCTCTTGCCTGCCAGTCCCCAGAAACATCTTGCTGAATCACTTTATGAGTGAGTCCCAGAGACCGTGTCTATAGACTCTGCTTATGCGGGCTTCAGTGGGAGTGGGCTAGAAGGAATTGAGGCCTTGAATTAGAACTAGCCCGGGCCAGTGTCTTTTGTACCCAGTGGGTCCTTAAACGGGTACTTGTAGTACTTGCAGAAGGAAAAGAGGAAAGCAAGAAGCGTGGGGGGAATAATGAAAGGGAGGAAAGGTAGACAGAGAGGAAGAGAAAGAAAGAAGAGGATGGAAAGGAAGAAGGAAGGTACGTAAGTTAGTTTTCTCTGTGTAACAAAACACCCCAACATTTGGTGGTTTAAATAAAGCCACAGCCATTTCATTTGTTCCCAGTTCTGGAGTCTTCACTGTGGGCTGGGCTCAGGTGGATGGTCCTGCTGGTTTCAGTTTGCTCACTCACACCCCTGCAGTCCCCTGCCAGTCAGCTAGGTGACTCTGTTCTGGGGGTTGGAACAATGGTGGTGACTGGGCACATGCCTTTCACCGTCCAGCAGACTAGCTCAGGCTCATTTCCCTGTTCACATAGTGGCTCGAGGTTCCAAGAGCAGCAAGAAGACTTCCGCGGTCAAGCTCTTTTCGAGCTTCTGCTTGTATCACATTTGCCAATGTCCCATTGGGCAGAGCAAGTGCAAGTCCAGCCCGCATTCAAGGGGTGGAGAAATAGACTCCTCCTTTTGCTAGGAGGAGCTGAGGTCACATTGCAAATGGGCAGGCATATTAGCCTAGGGAGAATTTTTGGCCAGTTTTGCAATCTCCCACAAAGGGAAGGGCTAGAAGTTTCTTTTGCTGGCAAGGTTGGCAGAGACACAACAGTATAGAGGCTGAGTTTGAGGCCCTCACCTTGAATTTTATTTTATTTATTTATTTATTTATTTATTTTTAACATATTTATTGGAGTATAATTGCTTCACAATGGTGTATTAGTTTCTGCTTTATAGCAAAGTGAATCAGTTATACGTATACATATATCCCCATATCTCCTCCCTCTTGCATCTCCCTCCCACCGTCCCTATCCCACCCCTCTAGGTGGTCACAAAGCACTGAGCTGATCTCCCTGTGCTATGCGGCTGCTTCCCACTAGCTATCTATTTTACGTTTGGTAGTGTATATATGTCCATGCCACTCTCTCACTTTGTCCCAGCTTACTCTTCCCCCTCCCCATATCCTCAAGTCCATTCTCAAGTAGGTCTGTGTCTTTATTCCTGTGTTACCCCTAGGTTCTTCATGACATTGTTTTTTCTTAGATTCCATATATATGTGTTAGCATACGGTATTTGTTTTTCTCTTTCTGACTTACTTCACTCTGTATGACAGACTCTAGGTCCATCCACCTCACTACAAATAACTCAATTTCGTTTCTTTTTATGGCTGAGTAATATTCCCTTGTATATATGTGCCGCATCTTCTTTATCCATTCATCTGTTGATGGACATTTAGGTTGCTTCCATACCTCATTGTAGTTTTTTTTTTTTAATTTCTGCATTCCATACCAAGTGAACTTTATTAGTAAACAATCATGATCCATTGCTATAAGAGGTGTTCATTGAATTCTGGAGTTCAAAGAGCCCCAATAATTTTTTTTTTTTATTTTTTTACTCACAAATGACCTGTGTATGTTTATTTATTTTCTTATTAGTCATCCATTTTATACACATCAGTGTATACATGTCAATCCCAATCTCCCAATTCATCCCACCACCACCCCGCCCCCCACCGCTTTCCTCCCTTGGTATCCATACGTTTGTTCTCTACCTCTGTGTCTCAATTTCTGCTCTGCAAGCCGGTTCATCTGTACCATTTTCTAGGTTCCACGTACATGTGTTAATATACGATATTTGTTTTTCTCTTTCTGACTCACTTCACTCTGTATGACAGTCTCTAGATCCACCATGTCTCTACAAGTGACCCAATTTCGTTCCTTTTTATGGCTCAGTAATATTCCATTATATATATATACCACACCTTCTTTATCCATTCATCTGTCGATGGGCATTTAGGTTGCTTCCATGACCTGGGTATTGTAAATAGTGCTGCAATGAACATTGGGGTGCATGTGTCTTTTTGAATTATGGTTTTCTCTGGGTATATGCCCAGTAGTGGGGTTGCTGGGTCATATGGTAATTCTATTTTTAGTTCTTTAAGGAACCTCCATACTGTTCTCCATAGTGGCTGTATCAATTTACATTCCCACCAACAGTGCAAGAGGGTTCACTTTTCTCCACACCCTCTCCAGCTTCTCATTGTGGTGGCTTCTCTTGTTGTGGAGTACAGGCTCTAGGCATGTTGGCTTCAGTAGCTGTGGTGTGCAGGCTCAGTAGTTGTGGCTCGTGGGCTCTTGAGCACAGGCACAGTAGTTGTGGCAAACGGGCTTAGTTGCTCCGCAGCATATGGGATCTTCCCGGACCAGGGACTGAACCCGTGTCCCGTGCATTGGCAGGCAGATTCTTAAGCAGTGTGCCACCAAGGACGTCCCGGCATGCCCTGAGTTTTGAAACGCCTTTAGTTCCACCATGTTGGGTTGAGGCCTGTGGTAGCCTCACCCAGAGGGTTGGGTCTGCTGATCAGGGTCCTTTGAAAGTGGCTTCCTCACTGTGTGCTCTTTAATACCCTCTTCTCCAGCTCTGGGCAGAGGTAACCAGCAGTATTCTATCCCCTGGCATACATTTGGGAAGCCTTAAGCTAGGTAAGGGGAGGGAAGGAAAAGAGGGAAACTGTGGGATCAAGGAGAGTAGAAGGGAAGAGAGGATGAGAAGACTGGAGAGAGGGGAGGAGAGAAAAGAAAGGGTTCAGTGCTGCAGAAAAATAGCATCGGACCAACAGTTGCAAGAGGTCCACCAGCTCCTTTCCCTGGCCTGATTCATTCCACCTCTGACGCAGCCTCACCAGGGTGACCAAGAGGTCATCTTCTTAGATGTTTTGGAAAGCAATTCCAAAAGCTCTCTTCGTCACTTCTACAGTTGAACAGTGCTCCATATCAGGACGTTCTTCCTCTTGTTAATTTAAATCCCTTGGAATGTGGTTTAAGCTACCTTTAGACATCACCTTGTGCCCGTGGCAGAGACGAAAACCACCTCACTGCAATGGTTCTTTCTCAGAGGGCCTTGTATACATCGTGGATATTATTCATAATCCATCGTAACCTCCACCTGGACATGCAATGTGGACTGTTCCCAGTCTATTCACAGATTAAATTTTTAATACGTTCCATCGGTTGTCTGCTCCTTTCCTCCAGGTCCCTTCTGGCCATTCTCTGATTTGCTTGTTATGCTTCAGCAACATCAAACAGATTCTAAGCCCTGCCTACTCCATGCCAGTCTTTGACTCTGTGTCTTGGTTCAGGTACTTTCCTCTCTTTGGAATGCCCATTCCCATGTCTTCACGTAAAGGGCACTGCACATCCTTTAAGATGCAGCATGACTGTTATCTCCTTGAGGAAACTCTCCCAGATCCGTTTCCCTACAACAGGTTAGGTTCCCTTCCTTGGAGCTCCCCCTGTGCCTGTGACAGAGCCCGCTGCCAGTTCATGTGCGCTTCCAGAAAGCCTGGCCATCTGCATTCAGAGTCTAATGGTCCTCTTGGCCAAGTGCCCTTGGCACACCCAAATAGAGCGGCCCTGTTCTTTGGCACACAGTAGGCATTTGGTAAAGTTTTGTTGAATTAATTATCTTTGAAGTCTTTCTGAGCCATCTCACAATTTAACTCCTCTTGAATGGTGGCATCCAGAACTGAACAAACCAGTCTGTGCGGGTAAAGGTCCTTTTAGACGGTCTCCCATCAGTAATGGGGCCACCACAAGGTTTGAGAACCATTCTGGTTTGTTCCTCGATGGCCATACCTACCACTCTACAGCCAAGACCTCCATATCCCTGACCTTCTCGTGTATATGCCCACAAGCCTAACCTTCACCATTCTCTCCGTCTGTGCAATTTGCTTTTCCTACTAGTGTGGAGAAGCTTCTCCTTGCTTATTTCTACTCTCATTTTCAATTTATCAAGGCCTTTGTCCTCTGGTCCTTTCTTCCATGGTGTTGGTGTCATTGCCTGGAAGTGTGAGCCACTCTCTGCCCCTCAGTCTGGGCCAGTGATTAATCATTAGGTTCTAAACGAAGTGCTGAGCCCTCAGGTTGCTGCATGTCACTGGGTTTTGTTTTGGTTTGGTTTGGTTCCTCCTTGGACCAGCCTCACATTACCCAAGAGGACAGTGGGAAACTGTCTGGGGCTGCTGTTACCTGTGCCCTTTGCCCATTGTTTTGCTGATTATTCCAGGATGTGTGGGCCCTGTGGTCAGCACCCAGGGCCTCTGAGCAGCCTGTGAGCACAGGAGTTCTAATTCTTGGATGCAGCCTCTCTGGGAGCTTCCTCTGCACTGGAGCAGGGCTCTAAGTACATACAGAGATCATTTCCTTCCCACCCAAACCACTTGCAGTCTGCTTGCTTTTTTTTTTTTTTTTTTCTTTTTCTGGTTATGCTGGTATTACCTTGGGTTTTAGCCAGCTTGATAAATAGAGGAAGTTGGATGCCATTCCAGCCTTCCTGATGTCATGGTTTGGTGGAGTCTGCAGTTGTGGGAGGTTTCAGTTAATCCTAGCAATTGGTGAATTTGCTGTTCTTCTCTGAGAAGCTTCTCTGTCCTGTGCCATGTCTTACATAAGTCAATATGGTTCCTTTTCTGACTTGCCTTTTCCTTTCAATGATGTAAGAAGCCCAAACATTGGCAGGCACTCTGTTTTGTTACTGGAGTGCTGGTGCTGATCCTGATCAGATCCTCAGTCCTGCTCAGTTTCTCACGGAGATAAAGGACGGTGGACATGCTGTGGCGATAGTGGCAAAGAGGGATCCAGAGGCCGACGGATGCACAGTTCTTTAATTAAGTTTAGGCCTCTGTGTCCATCAGCCATTTTCACATCATTGCTTTTGACATTCTCTTCCACAGCTTACTCAAGTGAGTTCTTGCTCCCTGGCTGGGAAGCTGGTTTCTTGGCTCTGAGACCAGAAGTCTGTGCTGCCAGTGGGGCCTTTCTAATTGTGTTAGAGCAGGGCCAGGGGAGACGGTATCCAGCTGAGCAAGTGATGGCATTACCTCCTCGTTAGTCCCCCTCCGAGCTTGATTTATGAGTTCTGTTTGGAGAACCTGGATGGCTTGGTTCTGTTTGGAGAACCTGGATGGCTTGGCCCAGCCTCCCTCTGTTACGCATTTTGCTAGAAGAAATACATGTAATTGTATAAGTAATACATGAACATGTGCCGGTGTTCTTTTGAGCTTCATCCTTTCCTCCATCACACGCCTCTCTGTGGAGGTTTGGTGGGTTTCCTTCCAGGCTTTTTTGTATGCAGCCATACTTGTCACTGTATAAATAAGCATGCATGTGTATAGCTTTGTTTGTTTCTTAACATGTCCTAGTATCTATATTATTAAGAAATTTGATTTTATTCACTTGGTTTATATGTATTGACCATCTCTATGTGTCAACACATATAGGTCAACTTCATTTTTTTAAGCATTGTATAATATTCCAGAATATGGATGGACCATCGTGTTTTTTTTTTTTTTTTTTTTTTTTTTTTTTTTTAGAGGTTTACTTTTTTTTATTTTTTTTTAATTAATTAATTATTTATTTATTTATTCATGGCTGTGTTGGCTCTTCATTTCTGTGTGAGGGCTTTCTCTAGTTGCGGCAAGTGGGGGCCACTCCTCATCGCGGTGCGCAGGCCTGTCACTATCGCGGCCTCTCGTTGCGGAGCACAGGCTCCAGACGCGCAGGCTCAGTATTTGTGGCTCACGGGGCTAGTTGCTCCGCGGCATGTGGGATCTTCCCAGACCAGGGCTCAAACCCATGTCCCCTGCATTGGCAGGCAGATTCTCAACCACTGCGCCACCAGGGAAGCCCCGGACCATCGTTTTTTAACTATTCATCTACTGATGGATACTTAGGCTTTTCCCCCTTGCACAAAGCTGCAATGACAGTATTTGTTTGTATATTTTTGTGTATGTATGTCAATATTTCTGTAGGGACAATCTCCGGAATTAGAATTTCTGGATCAAAAGGTATGCACATTTAAAAATTCAAAACATAGCTAAACTGTTCTCTCAAAGTTTACATTGCCACCAGCAGTGTAAACAAGAGTTCATTTCCCCACATGCTCTCCAGCTTTGGGTATTATTAGGCTTTTTAATTTTTTTTTTTTTTTGCAGTACGCAGGCCTCTCACTGTTGTGGCCTCTCCCGTTGCAGAGCACAGGCTCCGGACGCGCAGGCTCAGCGGCCATGGCTCACGGGCCCAGCCGCTCCGCGGCATGTGGGATCTTCCCGGACCGGGGCACGAACCCGTGTCCTCTGCATTGGCAGGCGGACTCTCAACCACTGCGCCACCAGGGAAGCCCAGGCTTTTTAATTTTTTCATTCAGTGGGCAAAACAAATTTCACTGTTGCTTGTCCTATTTTTCTCCCTGAAAGTGTTCCAAGGGAGCAAAGGGAGCCTCATGTTGTTTATTAATAAACTTGGTTCCCAGGAACCACTCAGCCTGCTTTATCGTGGTTATCCATAAGGTTTTGGAAGAGGCAAGGTACTTGAATTGTGAAATTTCATCAAAAACCCCTATGTAGAAAATTCTCATTTGCACAAAAACGAAGTGAAATTATTTCCGTACTCGAAGTCACAGTTGATTTGTTTCCTTGTTTGATTATTTTAATGTTTTTCAGTTGTTGACCCTACATTTCATTCCACATTGAATATTGGTACATGTGTTTGTAATTTGTTCATCCTAGGACAGGACAACATGCTCGGCTTTCATTTTTGCCTTCTTTAAACATTGCTTAATGAAGTTTTTCTGACATATTAGGCTTCATTAAGAACTACTTCTTTTTTCCTCTTAAAAAGCATATAATCAGTAGAAACTCACCATGACTCCTTATTTCCTCTTTGAATTCATATTCTGGATCCTCCTTGAGCATTGAACTTCTGTCTTAACGGCTCATTGACTGAAGCCAGGAGTAGGTCAGTTGGTTCCAAGATCATCCTATAGATTGTTAACCTCTTGCACCTCTTTATCTTTATGTCTGTATTTCACATGAGGGGATATCATAGTGTGAAGTGACTGTCATCTTTGAGCTAATAGCTGTACTGATGTTTTGGTTTTGAAGTGAAGCATGATGGAATATTCTCAAAGATACAAGTCAGGTTGTCAGCAGTGATCTCTGTCCTGGGTGGGCACACAATTTCCTTTCCCCAGCATGCATCTGCCTTGTCCCTCACTCAGGTCATTGCCAATGCCTCCGCCTCCCCCTTCCAACTCTGAGCCAAACTTAACAATCAGTATAGAGTTATTTATTTAGCCCCTCCGTGGAGAAAGAATTCTGCCTCTGGCTTTGGGGATGCAAGAGACATAAATGACCCAATCCTTGATATCAAGGAGTTTAGTTTCTCGGGAAGTTAAGTCACAAGAACTGAAGAAATAGCTAATGAAGCATGGTCTCTAGAAGAGACTACCCCTCCTCAGATCCGATCACTTCATTGTGCAGTGCCCCTGTGACGCAGTTAATGAAACCTGAGACTGAGCAGTAATACATGCTACTAAAACATTAACAAGGTCAGCCCCCAAGCTGGCTTTGAGCTTGTCTTCCAATTTGTAATAAGTTCCTTAGGAGTTGTTGTGGTGCCCGGGCTTCTCATTGCGGTGGCTTCTCTTGTTGCGGAGCACGGGCTCTAGGTGCATGGGCTTAAGTAGTTGTGGTGTGTGGGCTCAGTAGTTGTGTCTCGCGGGCTCTAGAGCGCAGGCTCAGTAGTTGTGGTGCACGGGCTTAGTTGCTCCGCGGCATGTGGGATCTTCCAGGACCAGGGCTCGAACCCGTGTCCCTTGCACTGGCAGGCAGATTCTTAACTACTGTGCCACCAGGAAAGTCCTCTCTGTGCTAGTCTTGTTAACCAACACTTATAAATCAGTGCAAATATCTCAAAGGCGTAACATTTTGTAAAATACTTAGGGAGCAATTATCACACCTCTTGTTAGGTCAAAAATATTGATAATTGCATACATCATTGCAGCCATGGTATAATCAGATTACATCAGTTAACCTGTGGTGGCAGAGAATGACTCCCACCCAGACCTGCTCTGCAGTGGTATCAAGCTATTTCCCTCCTTTTAAACTTTATTCTATACCTAGATAAAGATAGATTTATCATTTATTACCATTCAAGATTGCACCGATGGTCTACATTTTTAAAAATATGATACTTGTACTATTTAATGAAATTGAAGAGATCTAGAATAATTTCTTGGAGTGGTACAAGCAGGGCCATGGCATTCAGTCATGTAGCTTATGTACTGTTCAACCCTAGGGGTAGCCATTTACATCAGAGTCTACAACCACAAAACATGAACCTGGGGTAATCGTTAATGAGTGGTTATCTAGTGTCAAGGTCTAGATTTTATTGTTTAAATGCTAGCAAATAGTTTTTTTTGTAAAGGATGCTATCTCACAAGCCATCCTTAGCACCTTGAAATTTTGCTAAGAACCAGTGGCTATTCATCTTTGTTGATGACGTAGGTAGCATTGAAGCAACCCAACTTGCACCAGAAGATGAAGAACAGTTCCAGCTGAAAAAGATAAAAATGACTTTTATATATAATGAGTAAGGGTGTCAAAATCCATAGATTTCCCTCTTTGATCAGTGATCCCAGAGACGTCATGACCCAGCAGGATGTTCTCTAGTTTATGCGGAAGGCAGTAGGAGTGACACTATTTTAAATACCATAAAACTTCTTCTCCTATTAGGAAATATATATTCAGCCTTGAGGAAACGTATTCCAGGCTTGGAATATGGACAATGGAAAGCAGTCTTTTCAGTGGCGCCAGGTCTGTAGTAAGTTCTTCCTGAGCCGTATTCTCTTTTCAGGATGGTTACTGGAATCACCCCTTGTTGTGCCCTTTCCTGCCGTCATCTGGGAGCTGAGTACAAGCTCTCTTCAGTGGAAAAGCATGGTTTATTTTGATCAGAGGCCCAAGTCACAGCACATATTAACCAGTCACCCGGTGCCATGACTAATTTAACTTTGACCGTATCTTATGCACCACTTAGGCCCTACCCTAGAAGTTGGCAAAGCTCAAGAATGAGTTTGCAGAGATTTTGAAAATTCTATAATAGCATTTTGAGTTTGTTGGTTCATTTCACCTGACGAACTCAAAACAGTTTACTTCCAAGGAGAGCAATTCCCAGGAGGCCAGCATTGTAGCCTGGTAGAGAGAGTAGGAGTCCCATCAAACAGCCAGATGACCTTGACCCATCCCCTAGAACACGTTGGGCCTCTTTCTACATCTGTAGACTAAGGGTCTCATCTAGGTGAATTCTGAATTCCTTTCCAGAAACAGACTGCTCTGATACTCTTTCCAGAACTAAAATTATATACTTGTGTAGTAAATCTTCTAAGTCACCTCTGTGAATTCCAGGTAGAGTCAAGCCTAAGGCATTTGTATAGGAGAGTTTTTTTGTAGAGGTTCATTAAATATAGCTTTAAAAAAAAGGGGGAATGCTTTTGGAGGGGGAGCTGAGTTAAAAATTAAAAATAGATTAATTTTTAAACTTTTCTATGAAACTTTTTATGACATATGTATTAGTGTATAATTCAATGAATTTCAGAAACTGAACACACCATGTAACCAGCACACAGAATATTGCCTGAACCTCAGAAGCCCCACTGAGCCCACTTCTAATTGTTATATCCTCTGCCCCCTTCCAAGGATAACCATGCTCCCACCCTCATTCCGTCGATTAGTTTTGCCTGCTTTTGTTCCTCATCTGAGTGGGATCATGGACAACATGCACTCCTTTATGTCTGGCTCCTTTATCTAACATTGTATTTCAGAGATTCCTCAATATTACTGTGTGTAGCTGTAGAAGACACTTAAATTTTCCTCCAGAGAGACGTTGCTTTATCTTTGCACAACGACATTATCATTCAAGTGACTCATTCGGGAGGGTCAGTAATATGCCATTCTGAACAGAGAGAGGATGAAAGTGCTGGAGAGAAACCAGAGGCACTTTATAATTTATTAACATAGTGTGTTATTAATATATAATACAATTTACAGTATTCATGTTAAAAATAGAAATCCTCTTTGGTAGGAGAAGGATTCACTTCCTGCTCTAAGACGTTATCATGCCTTGTCCAAGGAAAGAATCATTCTTCTGGTACCGGCAATGGCTGTTAAATGATAGGATTCTTAAAGATTGCCAGCTTTTCCTGGAGACGGAGAAATCGTGATTTATTCCCACCTTTCTGTGTCCTTATCCCTGCAATCCCTGTACTATCTTACCCTGCACGTATGAGGTACAAAATAGCTATTTGTTGACTGACTGAAGGGTCTACAGCTAGCATGTATAGTGCCTTCACAGTGCCAGCCCCTGTGCCCAGATCTGTTGTTTACTCACCACAGCGACACTGTCAGGCTGGTGCTATTATCACAGTTCGCTAGATGGGGAATCTTGGCCATCGGAAATAACTTATCCAGAGTCACACAGACATTGTGTGGCAGAGCCAGGACCTTTGATCCCATGCTCTTTAGCCTTCACCGCGGTGCCTGCACACTCTATCTCAGGCCGACAGAAGCTGCGGTGGTGGCTAGGTGCTTGGGTGCCCTGTGGCCAGGAGCTCTGCCAGCTGAGAACACGCGGCCTGGTCTGTCCCGGTCCCTTCCCCTGTGGCCATGTAGAAGGAGCCTGCTCAGTGGGCTCTCACTGCCCGAGCCCCGTGGGCGGCGTGTGATTTCCTGGCTGGCTTCTTCCTCCCTCAGTATCCCCCGCCAGCGCCTGCTGCTGGTGCTGACTGCCTGTCACGGGGTTCCGTTGGCCAACTCCTCCATCAGGAGAGGAACGGACGTGGCCTTAGCATCTGCACTTTTCTCCACGTGCCGAGCTCCTCTCAGCCTCTGCCCCACCTCCCCCATGTGTATTTCATCTAGTTGCCGCCTAGTTAACCCTCACATCTCATCTGGTATATATTGGCCCTCGATGATTATTCGTTGGAATGAAATGAATAAACGAATGGTAAATGAGAGTTTAAAACTCAGTATTGATATAAACTTCACTTTTTAAAAAATGTTGACTCTGCCCTCCCCACTACTAAAAATGTAAGCGATGATAATGAATTAACATATAATAAAGAGGAAATGCAACATACCCATCCTTTTACACTATGACATAAATGGGATAGATCATTTATAAGATTCTGTGACCTCTTCTGATTCTTAGCATAGTTTTTAACCAGCCTTTATATAGTGGTAATCATTATATATGCAGCATTTTGTGCTTTTAAATTCTTTTCTTGATATTTTGCATGTGTTGATGTTTTCCATAAATCTACATGGACTACCTTGCTTATCATTTTTATTATAATATCCCACTGGGTGGGCCTCCCGTAATAAACATGGGTTTTGCTTTTTGTAGCCAGTGCCCACCTGGCATTGCCAATTCTCTGGACTAGAGTAATTTAAAGGAAGCAGGTTGCACGTTGTCTTGCTTGAGGAACTGGCCTTTTGGGCATTGTTGTGTCGTGATTATGGCAAGCTGTGATGATGTGTCCCCATATTTTATTCCAGGATGCTTTTCTCTGGCAGGCAGTGTGGCCGTGTTGGCAGACCTGAAGAGCCTTTACTGGCGTTCAGGATATTCCTTGTCATCATTTGTCTTCATGTCACTATGGTTACATCCCTGGAAGGTAAGGTGCCCATTTTCCTTCATCTTTTTCCTATTTTATCTCTGTGTGTGTGTGTGTATGTTTATTTGGGATTGTTTTACTGTGGTAAAATAAACATAGCATAAAACTTACCATTGTCACCATTTTTAAGTATATAATTCACTGGCTTTAAATGTATTCACAATTTTGTGCAACCATCACCACTATCCAGTTCCAGAACATTTTCATCATCTCAAATAGGAACTCTGTACCCATTAAGCAATAACCTCCCTTCCCCCCTCCCCCCAGGCCCTGGTAACCTCTCTTATTTCTGTCTCTATGATTTTGCCTATTCTAGGTACCTCATGTAAGTATAAGGAATCATACAGTATTCATCCTTTTGTGTCAGGCTTATTTCCCTTAGCATGTTACCAAGGTTCATCCATGTTGTAACATGATCCAGAATTTCATTCCTTTTTAAGGCTGAATAATGCTCCATTGTATGTACATATTTTGTTTATCTATTCAATGTTGATGGACATTTGGGTTATTTCCACCTTTTGGCTATTATAAATAATGCTAGTGTGAACATTGGTGTTTAAGTATCCGTTTGAGTCCCTTCTTTCAATTCTTTGGGGTATATATACCTAGGAGTAGAATTGCTGGGTCTTATGGTAATTCTATGTTTACTTTTTTGAGGATCTGCCAAACTGTTTCCCACAGAGGCTGCACCATTTAACATTCTCACCAGCAAGGCACAGGATTCCAATTTTTCTATATCCTCACCAACACTTGTTATTTTCTGTTGTTTTGATAATGGATGTGAAATGGTATCATTGTAGTTTTTATTTGCATTTCCTTAATTAGTGATTTAGTGATTAGTGATTAGTGATTAGTGATTTTGAACATATTTTCATGTGCTTATTAACCATTTGTGTATCTTCTTTAGAGAAATGACTATTCGAATCTTTGGTCCATTTTTGAATTGTGTTGTTTGGGGTTTTCTGTTGTCATTGAGTTTTAGGAGTTCATTATATATTCAGGATATTAATCCTTTATTATATATATGATTTGCAAATATTTTCCCCCTTCTGTGAGTTGTCTTTTCACTCTTTTTTTTTTTGGCTGCGTTGGGTCTTCGTTGCTGTGCACGGGCTTTCTTTAGTTGTGGCAAGCGGGGGCTACTTTTCATTGCGGTGTGCGGGCTACTCTTCATTGCGGTGTGCGGGCTTCTCATTGTGGTGGCTCCTCTTGTTGTGGAGCACGGGCCCTAGAGCGCGCGGGCTTCAGTAGTTGTGGCACGTGTGCTCTAGAGCACAGGCTCAGTAGTTGTGACGCACAGGCTTAGTTGCTCCGCAGGATGTGGGATCTTCCTGGACCAGGGATCAAACCCATGTCCCCTGCATTGGCAGGCAGATTCTTAACCACTGCACCACCAGGGAAGCCCCTATTTGTTTTTTTTTTTTTTTTTTTTTTTTTTTATTTTTTTATTTTTTTTTTTTTGGTGGTACGCGGGCCTCTCACTGTTGTGGCCTCTCCCGTTGCGGAGCACAGGCTCTAGACGCGCAGGCTCAGCAGCCATGGCTCACGGGCCTAGTCGCTCTGCAGTATGTGGGATCTTCCCGGACCGGGGCATGAACTCGTGTCCCCTGCATCGGCAGGCAGACTCTCAACCACTGCGCCACCAGGGAAGCCCCCCTATTTGTTTTTAAAAGTACCTACTCGAAGGCACTTCTGCATGGAAATTTAAGGGAGATAGAGAACCACCCTAGTGAAGCAGCATCCATTTCAGAAAAGAGGATCCTTAGAAGCTTATGTGAGAAGGGGAAAAGGTACCTGAGGAAGGCAATAAAAAGTCCAGAAACCCCAGGGCTGCAATATCTTTGAGTACAACTGCCAAAAGAATACAGTGCTATGCAAATATAAAGAATCAGTATTTAAGAAGACATTATTAAGGACACACAGAGAAATACCTTACTTATTTAGAAGAGAGTTGCAAGACCAAGGAATCTTTGTTGGATAAAGTAAATATCTACTAGCAGCAAACAACAGCATAAATACAACACACACACACACAGATGCACACAAACTAAATGGAAAACTTGCAACAGATTAAAACACAGTTGACAGTCCTTCAAAAGTAGGCACTGGGGCATATTGTCAAGAAGCCGTGATACTTTACACAAAGAAATAAGAGCTAAATGTGTATTGACTGCTTACAATGTGCTGGGTTCCTATGTGCTTTATATACATCCACTCTCTTAAGCTGCTCAACCGAATCTATTAAGGGGAGATCCTAGTCTTAGCACCATTTCCCAGATCAAGAAACTGAGGCTCAGAGAGATAAGTAACTTGCTCAAGGGAGTGGCCAAGCTGGGAATTGTACCCAACTTGGAATTTTGTGCTCCTAACCACAAAACCAGAGTTCTCAAACTTGAGTATGCATCAGAATCACCTAGAAGGCTTGTTAAGACAGATTCCTAGGTCCTTCCCTGAGAGTTTTTGATTTAGTAGCTCTGGGGCAGGCCCTGAGAATTGACATTTCTAACAAGTTCTCAGGTGATGTTGATGTGACTGGTTCAGAGACGATACCACTACCTACACAACTGGCAGAAGACATAACTAGGGAGAGAAAACTCCTCCAGATATATATCATGGGATACAAATTCTTTTATGGCCATGTGACGTTCATGTAAACTGTGCTCAGACACATCATCTCCTTGGGGCATTAAGACACCACTGTGGGATTGTCAGGGCAAAAATCAAATGTCCCCACTTTACTGATGAGTAAATGTCCCCAGGGATGTCATTGGTTAGGAACCAGCAGAGCCAGACTTTTTGGTCTTGCGTTTCAGTGCTTTTTCCACCACAGGGTAGATGAGGAAGGAAAGTGGAACACAGGAGGAAAAAATCATCAAAAGGAAAGCTGCTTGGTAGAAATAAGTCTTTTTGAAAAAGTATATTTAAAAATTATGAAAATGGGGCAGGTAAACAGGAGAGTTGCATGGCTCTGAAACCAGCTTGAGTAGGGAAAACCTGTGTGGATGCTAAGGTCGCTGAATGCATTTCTTGCTCTGGCTCTCTGATGAATTGATTTCTTAAGGCAGTGGTTCTCAGAGTGTGGCCCCCAGACAAGCAGCATCAGCATCACCTGGGAGCTTTTTAGAAGTGCAGATTCTCAGGCCCAGCCTAGACCTGCTGAATTGGAAACTCTGAGGGTGGGGTCCAGCAGTCTGTGCTTTAACCATCCCTCCAGGTGATGCTGATGCATTCTCAGAGAGCCACAGTCTTAAAGAATTGGCTGAAACATTACTGTGCCCCATGATATAGTAGAAAGGTGGTGAGACCTAGAGTTAGAGCCCTCCCCGTGCCTGCCACCTGCTATTTGTATGATCTCTATTTGCCAGTAGACTGATACGGGACTCTATTTCCTCATCTTCAAAATGGGTGTAATCCTGAGCTCCCCCAGTGGGCTCTTGTTTTTTGGGTTTTTTTAAACGTTATTTATTTATTTATTATTTTTTTTAATATTTATTTTATTTATTTATATTTTGCTGCGTTGGGTCTTCGTTGCTGCGTGCGGGCTTTCTCTAGTTGCGGCGAGCGGGGGCTACTCTTCCTTGTGGTGCGCGGGCTTCTCATTGCGGTGGCTTCTCTCGTTGTGGAGCACGGGCTCTAGGCATGCAGGCTTCAGTAGTTGTGGCTTGTGGGCTCTAGAGCGCAGGCTCAGTAGTTGTGGTGCACGGGGTTAGTTGCTCCGTGGCATGTGGGATCTTCCCGGACCAGGGCTCGAACCTGTGTCCCCTGCATTGGCAGGTGGATTCTTAAGCACTGCGCCACCAGGGAAGCCCTGGGCTGTTGTTAAGGCTCAATATATGTTTAAAAAGCAAAACAAAACCAAAAAAACCTCCATGATGGCAAAGGTTTTTCTTTTTCTTTTTTCTGTTTCTTTTTCCAGCTTTATTGACATATAACATTGCATATGCAAAAGTTTTTCTGAATGAAGTGTTTTGGGATCTGGAAAGGGCCAAATAGGAGTTCGTTATTGTCTTTCAGAACTCCAACTAAGTATTCATGTTATTTAATAATCACTTTGATAATATTTACCTTGTGCCAGCCGCTGTGCTTTGAAGTAGGCACTAGTATTAGGCTCCGTTTTACAGACTTACAGGGAACCGAGGCACAGAGAAGGGAAGCAGCTTGCCCTAGGTTAAACATTTTGGTTGCAGAGTTGCAATTCAGACTCAGGCCATCTGACCCAAAGTTTGTGTGTTTAGCCACTACGCTATCCTGTCTTCAGCATTCTTAACTTCTCTGCTACACTAGGTTGTGTACTCTGCTTGGTGGTTGTGTAGCTGTAGGTTAACCATAAAGGTGGAATCCACTTTTGGACTGGATATTGGACTGGATCATCCAGACGGCTTATAGGCATCATCTCTGAACAGCTTTGGACTGAGGCAGGTTCTTTTCGGTTCAGGATGGCTTAGGTCTGGTCTTTGATGAAGGCCAAGGGGACCTGCTACTTCTACACTGGATAATCAGTTGCGTGGTAATGAGTGCCTGCTGTGTGCCTAGCATTACTGGCTGCTGAGAGGACATCATCTCTGACTCCAGGAAATTTACACTTCAGTTGGAGGGACATGACTGTGACACATGAGAACAGTACAAACTGTAACTAAATCCTGAAGTGTGAGTCAGTGCTGTAGGGCTTTAACATACGGCCTTTGGCCAAATCCGTGGGTGAGTCTAGTTAAATGTTCAGCCGCCTGTAGCAGATGCTATTGCTGCTCTGCCCATCTCCCCTTGGCCCACCCAGAGGTCACCTACAGACAGATCCTGCACATGCTGGTGGCTCCCATGTCTCCCTGACTGAGAATGATCTGTACCCATGCGCCCATGCTTGGCCTGTACATGGAACAAGCTAGTAGTACCAGGGAGTTAATATCCCAAAGCAGTGAAGAATGGGAGTTCGTGTTTACCTGTGCCAGCTTCCTTGTCCCTTGGTGGGACAATGCTAAGGTGTTTTCTATACACCTAGGAGATTGTTGGATTGGGCCACAGTTGTCCATGGTAGCAGTGTGCTAATTAACGTACCCATTATTGGCTTTACTCTCTTCCCTACCTCACTCCCCTACTCCCTCCCTCTGCTTCCTGGGTTCATCCCCATTTGGAAACACACTCATTTTCCAAGTCCAGCCCAGTATTACTGCCTCTGTGAAACCTCCCCTCACGTCTTCATAAGAATTAAATCTCTTCTGCCAGTGCTCCCTTTTCTGTTTATCCATGTCTTTTTATGCTTGTCACTTTGTATCATGTCATGATGTACTTGTTTTGCATCATGAGTCCTTTCAGCACGTGGTCTGTGCCAGGTGAGAAGGGAGAATGAAGGTTTGGCAAGGTGGGTGGGAAACTAATGGGGTGAAAGCAGGCAGAGGGACTGCTCTGGGGCAGGCCGTGATATAGATCATCTCATTTAATCCTCCCCAAAACTCTTTATGGTAGATATTTTAAGTCTCAGTTTGCAGATGAAGCAACTGAGTGTTAAAGAGAGTAAGTCATTTGCCCCGAGTCACACAGCTTGGAGGATCCCCCATTGGAATCAGTAGCCCGTACTGTTCATACTATACCGGGTTGCCCAGTAAGTGAAGACTGAATGAACGTGGCACTGAGGCATGGAGAGAAGACGGAGAGGGAGCCTGAAGTAGACTGCCAGGGAGCAGCCGTTGCCCCTGGCTCTGGGGTACCTGGACTGCAAACACAGTAGCTTCACCCTGGAAACCTGAGAGATGACTCAGTGTCTCTTGACAGTGAGGAGGGATTGGACTGACACTCCCTTTTTTGGTTTGTCTTGTTTGTTTGTTTTTTGCGGTACTCGGGCCTCTCACTGCTGTGGCCTCTCCCGTTGCGGAGCCTGTGCTCCAGACGCACAGGCTCAGCGGCCATGGCTCTGCGGCATGTGGGATCTTCCCAGACCAGGGCACGAACCCGTGTCCCCTGCATCAGCAGCAGGCGGACTCTCAACCACTGCGCCACCAGGGAAGCCCCTCCTTTTCTTTTTTTAACATCTTTATTGGAGTATAATTGCTTTACAATGGTGTGTTAGTTTCTGCTGTATAACAAAGTGAATCAGCTATACATATACATACATCCCCATATATTCTCCCCGGACTGACACTCTCTTGTTAGGCCACTGACCAATAGAGAAAACCCTTAGACCTTGACACCCTTAGACCTTGTGTAATTTGGTGATGTTCGAGGGAGTCATTCTTGGTCTACCAGAAACTGAAATAAGTTTTGGCAGGTAACTTACCTCTAGCCTCTAGCTCTCTTGGGCTGTGCCAATACCTCTTTTCTTTTCTTCCTCCCTCCCTCCCTCCCTCCCTCCCTTCCTTCCTTCCTTCCTTCCACTGCTTCTTCTCTTTTGTCTTCCAAGAAGGTCTTCTTTTAGGTACAACTGTTTTCCAGAGCGTGAGATGACGTATTAGTGGAAGACGGTTATAATTTCATTCTTGCAGAGTTGTTGTCCCCATTTGGAAACAAGTACACATTTGAGCCAGTTTGGTGACCTCATGAGCTATAATCCCAACTTACTGTCTTTCTGGGCTGGATCTAGATCTTTCTGTGCTGAAGGCATTTCCAGTGATAGATTTCTCTCTAATTCCCCTTCTCCAAGGCCTCACTGGCTTGTCTCCTCTTACCGTCTCATGCTTTGTCCATCCAAGTCTTTGTTCTTCTTTCCAAACCCAGTGCTGGTCTCCTTGTCTCTCACTTTCCTATCTGTTAAATTGAGATTATAAATACCATAGTGCTGATCTGATACTCAGCCAATTTCCCAAGCCCCCAAAATTCCACACAGGCATGAGGTCACTTCTGCTGGGCCCTGACTCTTTCCCTGGCAGGTAGAAGTGGTGACAAGGAATGATAGAGAATCTAGATGGGTTGAGGGGGAAACTGAAAGCAGAGGACATTGTGTGCCACTTTCCACTTAGAACTCCGGATGAGAACCCCTCACAGTGGCCTGTAAATCAACATGGGGCAGTGGCAGAGATGAGAAATGGTGGCACAGTGTGTTTAGGCAGAGTGAAGGCTGGAGGTGGTGTCCTCTCCAGGTCTTTGTCATCTCTTGTGTGACAGGGAAGGGATTCGAAATTGCCCTCATGTTCCTAGTGGGTAGCTCTGTTGAGAGCCAGGGGCAGGGACAGGGCTGCAGAGATGACGGTGTGGACAGCTGAGACCAGGGGCCAGATGGAGGATGTGACAGACACCCAGTGGTGAGAGCTGAGAGGACCTAGGTCAGCAAGAGAGGGACCCCCAGGCCAGGGTGGGATTCTGAGAGACTAGAACATGGGGCACACTGGACACAGCCTTCAGCAGTGGATGCCAGCTGGACCCCCAGGAACCCTGCAGGGTGAGGGAGATCCCTGGAGAGGCCCTCGAGAACCCAGGGCTCAGCACGAGGTGACGTAGGTCCTTTCTCCCTGCTCTGCAGAACACTGGCACCCCATTCCTAACCTGGAAGCCATCTTGACTACCAGAAGGAAGAGGAGGGAAAACGAAGATTGCGCATTTATCTGGAAGACGTTGAGTTACCTAGAGACCATTTTAGAGCAGAAGAGAGAGCTAACTTAAATCATCAGGTTTAAGGATCCCTTTCCTGTACCTCTGGAATGGAGGCTCCAAAACAAGATGGAGTCATCCTAGACATCAAAGGAAAGCTCAAGGATTTCTTTTTAAGTTGTTTATTGTCACTATTGTTTGTACATCGAAATTATGTCTATATATTTTATAAGATTTTTTTATTTTTACTTTTATTTATTTATTTATTTATTTACTTATTTATTTTTGGCTGTGTTGGGTCTTCGTTTCTGTGCTAGGGCTTTCTCCAGTTGCGGCAAGCGGGGGCCCCTCTTCATCGCGGTACACGGGCCTCTCACTGTCACGGCCTCTCTTGCTGCGGAGCATAGGCTCCAGATGCGCAGGCTCAGTAGTTGTGGCTCACGGGCCTAGTTGCTCTGTGGCACGTGGGATCCTCGCAGACCAGGGCACGAACCCATGTCCCCTGCATTGGCAGGTGGACTCTCAACCACTGTGCCACCAGGGAAGCCCTGTGACTGACTTCTGACCAAAAAGACACCTGAGAAAATCTGCTGGGGTACTTCTAGGGAAACATCCCCACTCCTGAGACTCAATGAAAAAGAGTTTCTCTTCTTACTCTGGACACGCACTGTCCAATATGATAGCCACGAGGCACATGTGGCTATTTAAATTTAAATTAATTAAAATTAAGTGAAATTAAAAATTCAGTTCCTCAGTCTCACTAAGTCGCATCTCAGGCATTCAGTATTCACATGGGGCTAGTGGTTGCCATACTGGACGGTGCAGATATAGAATATTTCCATCGTTGTAGAAAGTTCTATTGGATAGTGCTGTGCCTAGACATTTTCGTGTTTGGATTTGATGCCTGAAACAGTGGTAGCCATCTTAAAAACACTGAGAGGAGCTAGGGAGTGCAAGTAGAAAGTGGAGATAACCAGAGTTTTTGAAAGGTTGAGTCCCTGAACTAACTGTATCCTGAGGTTGAATGACCAGAAGGCTGGAAAAGGCCTGGATCTCTGTTGCCATCACTGAATTGTAGGACCAGCCTTAGAACTAACTGTCTGCTTTTGGAGTTCTTGTTAGGTGGGCTAATTGAATGTCCTTAATGTTTGTGATACTTTTAACTGAATGTTCTGCGACTTGCCTCTGAAAGCATTCTAACACATCTAAGAGTTAACTTTACAGAGGTTTACTGTGTGTCACATCGTTTTCAGTGCTTCGTGCGTTACCTTCGTGAATCCTGATAATAGTTACGGTCAGGTGTTAATCCTTCATTTTCTAGATGAGGGAACTGAGGCTTGGACGGTTTGAGTCACTTCCAAGTTCACACAGCTGGAAAGTAGAAGTGGTGGCATTTTAGAACTTGTGTCCTTAACCACTTCCTCAGTGTTTAGTCCCTGAAGCAGTTGAAAATATTTTTTTACACGACTTTGACTGAAACTTTGCCATATTCATTTATCCTGGAATGGGTTTGTACCTCCAAAGGACTAGATAAAGATTAAGAGAGATCTGAGGAATAAAAGCAATAGTTCCAAAGATTAAGAGAGATCTGAGGAATAAAAGCAATAGTTCCGCTGATTTAATCTATTAAGAAGTAAGTTGATGTTCCAAGAGAACATGGTGTTGAAATGAACCTTGATGTGGGTACATCTTTCCTTCAAGGAAATAACAAGAAACAGATTGATCTTGGCAAGAAGGCTCATGTTCACAAGATCACAGTGCTGTAAAAAAAAAAAACTCCATCAAGATAGATTGAGGGTGCTTTTGCAACAATGTCTGTGGCAATTGTGTTTGGTTTTAACATCAGTGTCCGATTTGACCTGTACCCTTCCCTCTTCTTTCCCTTTAGGAATGCACACAGCATAAAGTAAAAGTTACTCTCTTGTTGCTCTAGTATTTAGTATAGTATAGAATTTTGTTAATTTAAGGACGAGAGAAATGAAAACTATCAAATGGGTGGTGGTCTTGCTTTGGTGAATAAATGAGAATTGCTTATAATTATCTGATTAATTGAATAAACAAGGACTGAACACATAGCTGTCTTGTGTTTCAACTCTGTAGCCTCTTTTGCCTTGCTCCTAATGTAAAATATGATTTGTCACTACACTGGTTACTGATTTGGATTCACAGTAAAGGCTAACCAATTCTGGGTTTTGGTGTACAAGCAGGAGGGATGAGTTTGAATTAGTGAAGAACTTTCAGTCATAGGATTTTTTTCAAAGTAGAATTTTAAAACTTTCAAGCGAGTTGCATAATATCACTAAAATGTAAACTCTGTTTGAGGCCAGGGGTTTGGTTTTATTCCTGCTATAACCCCAGTGCCTGGCATACAATTGGTCTTCAAAAATTGGAATAAGTGAATAAGCTTTGGGCAAATCCCTTCATGTTCTGAGCTTCTTTCCTCCCTTGTAGACTGAGGGGCTTGGACTAGTTTGGTATTCAGTCTTTTCCAGACCTATGACTTATGCTGTAATTCTTTTCTTCCAGTGAACTGCAAGTCCTAAAAGATACTATCTTTCAAATGGTTTATTTAAGTAAAATTTTCCTCCCATTTTTGTGCTGAGCAAAGACAACAAAGATAACTGCATCCAGTGTTTGTGATCAGTAGTAGAAAACCAGGAGAGATATAATTTCAAACAAAGCAAACATCACACTCTATTTTCTCATGCAGTCTATTGTGGGTAAATAAACAATTTTTGAAGTAAAGAAATATAGTATAAGTCACTACCTTTGCCACTTTTCTGGATTTACAATATTATACTAGGTCATCTTCAAGTCTCCTTCACCTCTGAAATGGATTTCTATGAACTTCCATTTCCTGATGTGTAATACAAAGTGATGGAACCCCACGGTCTTTCTAGGAGATGTCTTCCTATGATGCTAACCCATGGAAACTTGAGTTAGACGAACACAGTGTTGTAATAGATATTCTCACTAATCAAGCATTAGTGAATAGATACGAATGTTTTAAAGTTAGAATGGAAATCACATACATGCAAATCTTGGAAAGAAACTATCTTTATGATTTTTTAAAAAACGCCCCTCTGCAAATTACTGATATCACGTTGTTTGTTTTAAGAAAAAAAACCCGTTTATTACATAAAGGTAAACTTTATCCAAAGACACAGAATCATGCAGACTGAATTAATAATAATTACAGGGACTTCCCTGGTGGCTCAGTGATTAAGAATCCACCTGCCAATGCAGGGGACACAGGTTGGAACCCTGGTCTGGGAAGACCCCACATGCCGCGGAGCAGCTAAGCCCGTGCACCACAACTACTGAGCCTGAGCTCTAGAGTCCACGAGCCACAACTATTGAGGCCGCGTGCCACAACTCCTGAAGCCCACGCACCTAGAGCCCATGCTCCGCAACAAGAGCAGCCACCTTGATGAGAAGCCTGTGCATCGCAATAAAGAGTAGCCCCCGCTCGATGCAACTAGAGAAAACCCATGTGCAGCAAGAAAGACCCAGTGCAGCCAAAAAATAAATAAATAAATGAATAAGAATTTTAAAAATAGTAATAATAATTACAACTTACTGTTGGAACTGTGATAAATACAAATACTTTGTAAATGTAATATAATTTCATTCAAAGTAATCACCCCCATTTTTACAGATGAAGAAATATAAGCAGAGAAATGTCAGAAACTTAACTCAAGGCAGAGCAAGGATTTGGACCTCTCTCTCAAGAGCCTAGTCTCTTAATCACATTTAAAGTTGGTTAAGGAGGCATGCTCATTCATCCATTGGAATTTTTTGGACATGGGCCTTTTATTCACATGGAGGTGACTAACTCAAGAGTTATACATTATTAAAAGTGAGGAGTCCCAGATCAGACTTCAAAGCTCATGACAAGCCAAAGACAACAGAAGGGGAAAACAGTAGAACAGGAGCCACCAACATACAAAGGCCTAAGGGCCTCCTAAGAATCTTCTACCCAGAAGTGCTACAGCAAAGGTTAAGGTTTACATGGCTTCAAAACAGAGGGAACTCAAAAATACAACTTTTTCAACTAAGTAGGATGCAGCAAGAATATCCATAATTCAGCCATTCTCTGTGGCTTTTACTAGGATGTCACTGTTTACAGAACTTGTTTGTCACGTAGGAGTTCTACAGTTGGGGGTCATGAAAAAAACATGATATGGATGTTAGCTAGGAGCAAAGCTGGGGACGTGAGTCACAGAGAAGGGGGGATTCATATTCAGCCTCAGTGGCAAGGACTCCCCCTCCTCTGATTCATATTGATTCCCTGACTTTTGACCTAGTCAATATAAGGTCAAAGAACTGGAGAGAAAATGACTGGGGAGAGTGATTTTAGCATTAATTTTGTCCTATCATTATTTTAATGGGTATCATTACTCTACAGCACTCAAATTAAATCTGATGTGGCAGAGACTGGCTGGTAGCTCACCAAAGCTTTATTTTTTCTTCCTTAGCACACAGCTAGACTACATTTCCCAGCCTCCCTTGCAGTTAGAAGTGGCCATGTGGCTGAGTTCTGGCCAGTGGGTGTGGGGAGAAATGATGTTTGCCACTTCCGGGCTTAGCCATTAAAAATCTCCCACCTGGGGCTTCCCTGGTGGCGCAGTGGTTGAGAGTCCACCTGCCAATGCAGGGGACACGGGTTCGTGCCCCGGTCCGAGAGGATCCCACATGCTGTGGAGCGGCTGGGCCCGTGAGCCATGGCCGCTGAGCCTGCACGTCCGGAGCCTGTGCTCTGCAACGGGAGAGGCCACAACAGGGAGAGGCCACAACAGTGAGAGGCCTGCGTACCGCAAAAAAAAAAAAAAAAAAAAAAAAATCTCCCACCTGTTTGCCTGGCTGGATGTTGCTCTCCAGAGCAAACTTGGAATCTTCATGTTGAAAATGGCAGTGCCTCTGTCAGCCTGGGTCCCTGAATGACTGCATGGAGCAGATGCTGCTCTCTCTGTCCCACCCTACCCTCCACTCTAGGCTGCTGATTGGACTTCACACCTGGAAAATTACCTTTTTTTTTTTAAGTGTCTGAGATTTCAGCGTTTATTTATTGTAGCAACTTGCCTTACCTTAACTAATGAGGCAAGGTAGTTGGTACATCTCATTCATTCTGCCATTGGAAGGTGGGGTGGGATGGGCTCGGCATCCCTTCTTTCTTGAGATCATGTATGAACCCAGGTTCATACAATCTAAGAAAGCTGGAGGAGGCTATTCTGGGCACTACCAGATTATCACTGTCCAATCAGGAGAGAGACATTTGTAGTCAGGAGACTCCACCAGAGCTGCCCACTCCCTTTGTACCAACCCAGGCCACTGGGACCTCCACAATATGGTATAAGGTTAAGACTACAGGCTCTGGACTTCTGGGGTCAAGTCTTACCTCTTGCCATTTATTAACTCTGACTGTACCAAGGTATTTAATCATTGTGCTTCAGTTTCCTTATCTGTAAAGTAGCAGTATCTCTCTCATAGAGTTATATGCAGATTAAATGAGTTAATGCATGTAAAAGAGATGGCTGAAATGCATTTGACACGTTGTAAGAACTCCGTAAAAACTAGCCGTCATCACTAGAGACCAGCATGATCTAATAGAAATTTTTGTGATAATGGAAGTGTTCTATATCTGTCCAGTACAGTAGCCACCAACCACATGTGGCCATTGAGCACTTGAAATGTGACTGAGAAACTGAATTTTAAATTTTATTTAACTTTAAATTTAAATAGCCACACGTGGCTAGTGGCTACCATATTGAACAGTACAGCTATAGGCCATTTGTTCTAATTGCTTCAGAATTTTTTGAATTAGTGGTTTTGGGGTTTTTTTGGATGTATACCCAGGAGTGGAATTGCTGGGTCATATGGTAGTTCTATTTTTAGCTTTTTGAGAAACCTCCCTACTGTTTTCCACAGTGGCTGCACCAATATACATTCCCACCAGGTGTACGAGGGTTCCCTTTTCTCTACATCCTCGCCAACATTTGTTATTTGTTAACCTACCTGCCGCACTTGAGGGATTCAGAGCAATGTCATCTGCACTGTTGGGGTTTGATAGGTTAACTATTCTGCTTCTCCCTCACCGCAACATCCCCTACATCCTCTCATCTAACCTTAAAAGTGTCTGTTGAACCTCTCTTTTCATGCCAGCTTCCCAAGCACTGGTTCAAGTCGTCATCATGTCTTGGCTAATTTACTGCAATAGCCTGCTGTCTGGCCGTCCCACTTCAGATCACCCTCCTCGTTTATTTCATAGCTATATAAAAAAAATATTGTTCTGTGCCAGGGGCTGGGGAGAATGGGGAGTTCATTGTGCAGCCAAGTCCTTACCTTAGGCTCCGCACCCCCGGAGAACCTAAGCTAAGATGCCGAGGGGGTCACTGCTCACCTGTGAGCTGGCAAAGAGTGGCGTGATCTGAGGGAGACTGGAAGAGTTTCTGTACCCTACCCACTGGTGCCCTCCACCCACTTCCAGGTGCTTCTGCACTTAAAACATCTACCACAGGGAACTCTCACTACCCATAAATGACAGGTGCTTTGGGGTGAAAGAACATGTCGGCTGACTAACAGCAGAATCACCCGAGACACTAGTGGGGATCTGGGAGGAGAGGGGCACCTGGGCAAATGTTGCTTTCCTTAAGCTGGATCTTTTCGGGAGGAAACGGAGATAGCCCTGGAGTGTGCATTCTCTATGGGGGCCACTTCGCTCCCATGGGAATGAAAATTGGTTCTTGGGGGCCAAAAAATTTCTTTTTTTTTGTGGCTGCGTTGGGTCTTCATTGCTGCGCGTGGGCTTTCTCTAGTTGCGGCGAACTGGGGCTACTCTTCGTTGCGGTGTGCGGACTTCTCATTGCGGTGGCTTCTCTTGTTGCGGAGCACGGACTCTAGGCGCGTGGGCTTCAGTAGTTGTGGCGCACGGGCTCAATAGTTGTGGCACACGGGCTCTAGAGCTCAGGCTCAGTAGTTGTGGCGCATGGGCTTAGTTGCTCTGCGGCACGTGGGATCTTCCCGGACCAGGGCTCAAACCCGTGTCCCCTGCATTGGCAGGTGGATTCTTACCCATTGCATCACCAGGGAAGTCCCAAAATCTTACATATTACACAGGGCTGGGACTTGGATGAGGCAAGTGAGGGGTCTAGGGCACAGAATGTTAGGAGAGACCCCCTCTTAGGGCTCTGTGTGTGTGTGTGTGTGTGTGTGTGTGTTTACACACATACATAAATGCACGCATACATAAATATATACATACTGTTTGGATGGCAAGGAGTGTTGTGGGTAAGGGGATGGAAAGGGTCGGGCAAAGGGGGAGTGTTGTGATTTTAAATAGAGTGGTCTGGATCAGTCTCTCAGAGAAGGTGATATTTGAGCAACATTTGAAAGCGGCAGCAGGGCAAACCAAGGGGGTCTCTGTGGGAAAAGTATTTCAGGCAGAGGGAGCAGCAAGTGCAAAGGCCCTGAGGTGGGACTGTGCCCAGTGTGTTGGAGGAACAGCAGGGACACCAGAGTGGTTGGATGAGGGGAGTGGAGGGGGAGATGAGGTCTGGATAGAGGGCCATGTTTCATGGGCATGTGGGGAGATTCCATGAAGAAGCATGGGTATAATGCCACTGTAATAAGTGTTCAGTAGAGGCCAGTTTGCCTCTCTCCCTCTCTTCCCCCTGAAACACTAAGCAGTATTTACCTTTCAGACTGAAAAAGCTCCAGAAGCTACCAGCCTTCAGAAGTAGAGTGAACCCAAGTTATGGCTAGCATTTTATAATGGAAAACACAACCCAAATACTCCATTATCTGCACTGGCCTTGACGGGCAGCCTAGATTATTGTCTGTGTGTCTCAGGGCGGCTGGGAAGGGGGGATGATGCCCTAATATCCCCCACCTGTCAGAAACAGTTTATTTCAAGGCTCTCCTCCTTCCTAAAGTGTACATCCCTCCCAGTGGAATGGGGTGGATGGCCAGCAGGTCAGCGGCTCTTCACTGTTTTAGACCACAGCCCAAGAAGAGAAGCAGCCCAGTAGAGTGGGGCTCGGAAGCCTAGGCTCAGATCCTAGCTCTGTCCCTTTACTACACACGTTATTTGACCTCCGTGTGCCTCAGTTTCCCCATCTGTAAAATGGGGTAACTTGCCTCGTATTGTTGTTATGAGGACTAAATGAGTTAATATTTATGAAGTGCCTGGTCACAGTAATGCTATATACATGCTTGTTAATTTAAAATAGAGTCCCTTTTGGGACTCTACCCTTTCCAGAAAAAAAATGCATATGAATACACACAAATTTGCATTCTATTTTAGGGCATTTATGGACACTCCAGAATGCATCTCCTAGATCCTCAAGGGAGGGGACTGTCTGTTAACCCCTGAGAGAGGCCAGATCAGTTCTGGAGGGGTTAAGGGGCAAGAGGGTGGGTGAGTGGTACCGTGTGAGGACGGGAGAGGAGCAAGACCCAGGGGCTGGGGGATCAAGACCATGTTTCACCCACTTCCCATTTTGGCCAAGGCCCACCTAGAATTGCCAATCGTTTGCACTTTGGGAAATTCCACCAGCTAGGAGCTGAAGTTTTCTTTAGGGATGTCATTATCAATTGTTTAATAAAAACGTTGTGTCAGAGTATTTATTGAGCACTGTGACGTGAGATGGTCACAGCTCAAGTAAACACATTTTGGCTGTGCCGAAGTAGAAATGTTTTCAGTCATTTTGTTGGTTATGTAGTAAAATCTGAAAAATACAGTTCTTGTAAGAGTGTCTGTTGTCCCAAGCCCCGGAGAGCCACTGTCATAATCATATTGTTTTGTTTGGGGTCCCTGTATAAGAGTGCCTAGGCGTGGCACCTTGTTTTGAGTCATCTCTCTATGGAACAGTAATTCAATCCAGAGAAGGACTGTCACCAGATTACAAATTTTAGTTGGCTCTAAAACATTCATGCAAGGGGGGCTAGTTGTATTCTTTTTAGATCCACTCCTAGAAGATTAAGCCTTTATCTTTCCCATCCAACTGCGGGGAGAATGTGCTGGGTGTAAAGAGAACCAACTGTCTGACATTTTAAGTCTTACATCTCCCACATATCAAATAGCAGAAGGAAAATGAAAACCTCAGAACCCTCAGACATGACCTTGTATGACTTGGGTGCAGGTTATTTGGGAGGTGATCCCAGGAATGAGGAGTGAGCGAGCAGGGAGAGGGCATTAGGAAGAGGAAAGGTTGATAAAGGGTACAGTATTGAGATCATTGCTGTGGGCAACGTTTGTGATACGGCAGTTGAATGGCCATTTTAGTATACGTTTGGAAGATCTGTTAAGTAAGCTACCTGCTGTGATTGGCAGTTATAGCTATGCTTCCAAAGTACAGATTCTGAACCATAGCCATCTAAGAAGTGTTCTCAAGTCTCTCCTTCATGGACTCTGCCTCATTGCTCTCAGATCTTTTGCCCATCTTTCCCCTGCTGTGCTTTGTATCACAGGGACCTGACCGCTTGCAATATTTGCATTAAATTCCTGCTCTTGAACTGCCTGTCGTATGTTCATGACTGCTGGAGACTCCTTAATGATGTCATCAGTCAATCCAAAAATGTTTTGAATATCTACCACATGCGAAGCCCCTGCACTGGATTCCTGGAGGATAATAAAGAATCAAGCAGCTTAGCATTTAGTTGGGAAAACAAGACATACAGTGGAAAAGTTAAATAACAGTGCCTAACAGTATATGTCCAAATGCCAAGTGAATGGTGTAGCCAGTGAATACACTTCAAGATACAAAGAGGAAAGAGCCATCTCCATCAGTTTCATGCCAGGGCGTGCTTTAGAGGGCTGGAGAGCTGACAGAAAGGGGTCATCTAAAACTTCCAATTTGGGAAGGGTAAGAATTTGGAATTTTATTTGAAATCTCCTAATTTTTAAATGTTGGTAAGTAATTCAAACTTTCAGAAACTTCAGTGTGAGTTCCATTGTGTGGGCAAGATAAAACTTGTCGGGGAGCTGAGTTGGGATTGGGAGCCAATGGTGTGCATTCGGTGGATGGCTTACTGAGTTGGGTGAGAAGTCAGACGCAAAGAACGTTAAGATCCTTGCCAATGAGAAGATTCTGGGTTCTAATATTTCACTTATGTGTGAGGCGATCAAGATCTGGGCTTAGAAGGGGACAGTGGGCATGGGAAGAAAGGAGAGATAAGAGAGAGATTAGGGAATATTAATACCCTCCATTTATCTACTAGTTTATGGTCTACACAGTTTGTCATTGGAGGTAGGATAGAATAGAGGCCCAGAGGGTAGGCTCTGAAGTTAGACTGCCTGGGTTCAAATCCCAGCTCTACAGTGAATTCCCATGGAGGCCTGGAACAATTCACAGAACCTTGCGCAGCCTCAGTTTCTCAAGCACTAAAAAGGACTGATGCTAAGGAATCCACATATTTCATAGAGTCATTGGCTGATTAAATAATAAAATGTGTATGAAGCTCTTCGTGTGTTAAGCCTGGCTCACAGGAAGCATCAATCAGTGTTCACTCTTACTATCATCACACACATCACTTCTCTTTAATCCTTGCAACAGCTCCCTGTTAGGGTGAGAAGAATGCACAGGATGGATGATGGAATCTGGGGGTGGGAGTGGGAGGTGGAGAACAGGAGGAGTCCGGAGCGATGGCCAGAGAGTGAGCCTTTGGTTTGTAGACTCAGCTGCGTTGCTGAAACTGACTCTAGTTTTCTGGGCCCTTCGCTTAACCCCTGCGGGATTTTTCTTCCTAAAGTGTGGTTCCTTGCAACTCATATTCTCCATAATTTAAAAAACTGGATTTTTGAGTATGTAGGAAGAATAATGGCTGCCCAAAGATGTCCCCTTCTAATGCCTCAAACCTGTAACTATGTTGCCTTACATGACAAAAGGGATTTTGCAAATGTGATTAAAGCTCAGGACTGGGAGATGGGGAGGTGATCATGGATTGCCTGGGTGGGCCCAGTCTGATCACTCGAGTTCTTAAAAGTGGAAGAGGAAGGCAGAAGAGTGAGTCAGACGGATGCTGCATGAGAAGGACTCCCCCTACCCCATCCCACTGTTGCTAGCTTTGAAGATGGAGGAATGTGGGTGGCTTCTAGAATCGAGGAATGGCCCTCAATTTATAGCCAGCAAGAAAATGAGGACTACGTCCTCCAACTGCAAGGAACTGAATTCTGCCAGTTGTCCAAATAAGGAGGACACAGGTTCTCCCCCAGAGCCTCCAGAAAGGTGTGCAGCCTGTTGACACCACCCTGATTTTAGTCCGGTGAGACCCATGTTGGACTAATGACCTACAGAACTCTAACGTAACAAGTTTGCATTGTCTTAAACCACTAAGTTCATGGTGATTTTTTACAGCAGCAACAGGAAACTAATATACTGAATTCTCCAGTTTCAGTTGTTTGGCTGGTATTACCAGAGGTCCATCAAATTCAAGAATGATATGGAAATGCTGTGGGGCGATGGGGGACTGGGTCTTGGATATATGGGGTTGGAGAGGCAATGACAGTAAGGCATTCATATGGCAGTGCTCAGACCACACTTGATCATGTGGGATTGGATTTGGGGAGGTGGTAGCAATAAATTTGAAAGAATGTGCCAGGGAGGTGATGTAGGGAAAGAGACTCCGTCGAGGGGGGCCACTTTCTTGAGTTGCCAGTTCCTCTGTTTGGTGTCCATTCGAAGCTTAGGCATGCCAAACTCCTGGTCATCATAAGTGCAATATATGGACTTTGTTTTAAAAAATCACTAGGGAGTCATATTGAGTAAATTTTATAGACAGCTCACAATAATTTTATTTATGGACTTAAATCGAGACTTCAATGAATGAATAATGCTTTAAATTTTGCTCTTTGTAAATTTCCAAAGGAAAATCTGAAAATTTAAATGTTTTTCCTTTCTCTGCTTGCGAATCTTTTTAACAATGGAAATGTTTTGTCTCCTAAGAGTGGCATGGAACTCAAATATATGACTCACTGGAAATGCTGACCACCTCCTTCGTTTTTTTTTTTTTTTTTTTTTTTTTTTCTTTTTGCGGTACGCGGGCCTCTCACTGTTGTGTCCTCTCCCGTTGCGGAGCACAGGCTCCGGACACACAGGCTCAGTGGCCATGGCTCATGGGCCTGGCGCTCCGCGGCATGTGGGATCTTCCCAGACCGGGGCACGAACCCGTGTTCCCTGCATCGGCAGGCGGACTCTCAACCACTGCGCCACCAGGGAAGCCCACACCTCCTTGGTTTTAACAAATGGGAAGTGAGTTAGGAGAGAGCCCAAGAGAAACAGAGGCTGATACTCAGGAAAATGTAAGGCCTAGGGGACGTCTCTATGTGGGACCAAGAGGAGTGATGTGGAGCATTATAATGAGAGACAGAAAAAGTGAATAAAATGTTAGTCACTGAGTAATCGGGCCCCTAGAAGAAAAAAAATGCCAAAAGAGAAAAAGCAGACAATAACAATTTAAAAACCTCTAACTTTTATTTACTGGGTTCCCTTCCTTCATCAGTGTAGGCCTCTGCTGGGAGCCCTGTAGGCTGGGCTGGGCTGGCCCTTGATCTATGTTTTGATCAGGTTTTACCTCTTGATTGTGAATCCATGCATATCAAACCTGTCTACCCAGAGATGGCCAACCAGGAAAGTTCCTTCTCCACTCTGGCTCTCCTATTACCCTTGAATTGTCCATTTCCTCTAGCATCTAAGAAAGAGGTAAAACTCAGATGAGCCCCTTTCCCTGTGGGTATACAGCTCTTGTCAAAGGATTTAGCAATGGAGAAGGTTGAACAATTGGTGACTCTGGTCAGCCACTGGGCAAAATTGAAAAGGAAGCAGTATTAGCCCCTGTTGCCTTTCAACATCACTCTCCATCCCTCTTCCCTGGTACTCATCTCTTCCTCAGTGCCTTCATGCTGTTCCCTGCCTGTGCCACGCTCCCACACCACTCTGCCTCACCTGCCTAAACTGATGTGTCATTTTCAAGTAGCCCATATTGAATGTTGATTCTTCCCGGAAATTTTCAACATGGCCCAGTATGGTAGGTCTTTGCTACATAATGAGAAGACTTCAGCCAATTGGAATTAATTCATACTAAGCTGTGAATGACTGATTCCCCTTAGTGCTCCCAGGAGCATTCTCAAAATTAAACTCCTGTTAATTCAACAGACTCTTTGATTGGTGGGATATTTAAGGTAGCATGAGGGATACATTGAAGGACAGAGACTAAGAAGAGGCAATGCCAATTAAATTAGGGCATCAAGACACTAACTACTCTGCGCTAACCATTTGAGTGCTCATTCAGTCCTGCTTTCAAGCAGAACTGTGTTTTAATTATACCAGAAAATAATCAGTACCCTACCACCATTTAAGGAAAATAGGCTCCTGGAAGCTACCAGGTATGTTTCACTGTGCAATTTTAGTTTCTAAATATACTTATTATTTCTTTTTAATTGTATCTCAAGGTACCACTATGGAAATAACCATTCCTTTGTAATTAAAAACAGTTTAAGAATTTATAAGGTAATACCCCATTGGGTGAGAGTTTGGGAAAGTAACACTCTGATGTACTGCAAAGAGCGGTATAAATTGGTTTGTTTTCTGTAAGGCATCTTGGCAATCAAAATTCATGGAACTTCTGAAAGAAATAGCAAGTACGTATGCAAAAATTTACCAAGAGGATTTCCTGCAGCATTGTTTATAATCATGAAAAACTGCGCACACTAAAATGTCCATCAAAAGGAAATTTGTTATATAAATTAATGGTACATCCAATCAATGAAATGCTATGCAGTCATCACAAAATGGTATTGGGGAAAATTATTTAATGATATAGAACAATGTTCAGGATATAGTGTCATGAGAAAAACCAGGTTACAAATAGTTTTAAGTGACGTGATCTTTCTTATCATACCTATAAGTACATATGTATACACATACATTCATATATTTATATTCATATGTAGATATACATTAACACATAGGAAGAGAAAAGAATATACGTCAAAATGTTAATGTCATTTATGTCTGGGTGGTGAAATTATAGGTGGTTTTAATTTTCTTCTTTTTGTTTATCTGTAATTTCTGAAGTTTCTCCAATAAGTGTATTATTTTTCATAGAGAAAAAAATAGAATTACTTTTCTTTTAAGGAATCTAGCATCCTCCCAAAATAAATAACACAGCAGTTCTTGTAGTTTATATACCCAGAGGTGTCTGATTGGCTTAATTAAAGGTATAAAGTCTGCGCTAATAGGTATAAAAAGAAGTACAGTTACGGGAAGTTTAATTTATGCAGATGTATACATTTACACATTCTAATGAACATTTGCCAACAACCGAAGTTCTTAGTCATCATTTTAAAATGTACTAAACCATTATATAACAAAATATATAGAGTACCATCAACAGTTAAATTGGAAGAATTGCTTCACCAGAGGTATGTCTTTGTGGAGAATTGAAAGAACTGATTAGGCTGTTGAAAATAATAGTAAATTAACGTACTGCCCTCTTTTGGTAGCTGTTTGCAACTCATTTTACATTCACTGCCGTTAAAGATGTTAATCTCCTACAAATTCATGTACAAACTAATTTTATTTACTTTTACATTTTTTATTGAAGTATAGTTGATTTACAATAATGTTGTGTTAGTTTCAGATGTAGAGCACAGTGATTCAGATATATATATATATATATATATTCTTTTTCAGATTCTTTTCCATTATAGGTTATTACAAGATATTGTAATCATTCCCTGTATTATACAGTAGGTCCCTGTTGTTTAATCTACAAACTAAACTAATTTTAAATCACCTTTTTCGTCAACAGAGCACGCTGATAATTCCAGTTTGTTATCACCTTCTGGTAAGATTGTTATTTCCTGACTTTGGGGGAATTTCAGCAAAATATTCTAGAAGTTCTCCATGCAATGTCAGATACAGCAAAATTGTTTTCTTCTATGAAGCTTAATTAAATTCTGTCATTAAACCTACTCCTGAAAAATCAAAGCAGACACAGACAACAGGGTAGTCTATCAATCCCCCCCAATTGCTAAACAAAGCTAGGGACTAATTTGTGGGTTTTCATCATGGTAACTGCTTCAGTTCTTCAGTGTTACTTTTAGTATTCTAGTTCATGTCTCCTGAAGAGTATCAAGGACATAAACATGCTAAATGTTCCTATATTTGAGGGTTGAGATGTTCTCTTAAATATACTTCCTCAGCACCCCACTGGATTAATATTTTTCAAAAGGCTTCTAAAGGCTTAGCACTCATGAGAATGGGAAGGCAAATCAATAAAGAGAAATTTATAACTAGGACCTGTCTTGGCAGGAACCAGGAGCAGAACCTGCATTCCAGACTGCTGGCTACAACGGGACCTCAGGGATAAAGTGGTCCCCCCCCCCATCCCTTAGTTAATAACACGGTGAAGCCTGGAGAGGCTGAGTAACTTATCTAAGTTCACACGGCTTCTTGCCCCACATCACAGATGCAGCACATGGCTTCTCTAACTCCTACTTCTGTTTCATTCTGTAATATATATACCATATAGTACAGAACAATCTTTTACGGTAAGGAGTGAGTCAACTCACATTGTCCTTAGTTGTGTGAAAATGAGCTTCTACTGTTATTAATTCATTTAACTAAAATTAGTAATAATCGCTATTACTGCTCATGCACATACTACATGTCTGGGAGTCTTCCGACATCTCGTTTTGCTTCCAATCTTGCAGTATAGGGATCGTTATATTCATGTTATAGATGAGGAAACCGAGGGTCAGAGAGGAGAAAACTTGATCATGTTCACACATTCTCTGGAGCCACACTCCTTGGGTTTGAATTTGGCCACCCCCCCCCCACCTCCATTGCTATCTGTGTGGCTTTGGACAAGTTCCTTCAGCTTTCTGTGCCTCAGTTTCTTCATCTGTAAATTGAAGAGAATAACAGTACTCGCTTCGTAGGGAAGTTGTGAAGATGAAATGAGATAACACATGTGCCTGGCATAGAGTAAACCCTCAGTAAGTAATAACGATCATTATTATTATGTTTTACAAATTTATTTATTTAAAAATTTATTTATTTATTTTTGGGTGTGTTGGGTCTTCGTTGCTGCGTGCGTGGACTTTCTCTAGTTGCGGTGAGCAGGGGCTACTCTTCATTGCAATGCACGGGCTTCTCATTGCGGTGGCTTCTCTCGTTGTAGAGCACGGGCTCTAGGTGTGTGGGCTTCAGTAGTTGTGGCGTGCAGGTTCAGTAGTTGTGGCTCTTGGGCTCTAGAGCGCAGGCTCAGCAGTTGTGGCGCATGGGCTTAGTTGCTCCACGGCATGTGGGATCTTCCCAGACCAGGGCTCAAACCCGTGTCCCCTGCATTGGCGGGCAGATTCTTAACCACTGTGCCACCAGGGAAGTCTCTGATCATTATTATTAAGTTATTAAGTAATGGGGCAGAGATTCAAACCCAGGACTGCAAATCTCCAAAGCGCAAGCTCTTTTTGCTAAGCCAGTTTGCCCCCTTGTTGTTAAACTTCTAGGATAAAATGAACCACTGTATTTTTCTTCTGCTGCAGTAGCCTTCTCAGACTTAATCATGGTGATATCTTTGCAAAACTGTTTGCATGGAATGAGGTCAAGGGTTTGGAGGCACACAATGATGCCAGGCACAGCCCCAGGGCCCCAGGGGAAAGCCAGCACAGATCCAGGGATGGACAGGCGGCTGTGCCCACAGGCCTCTTTGGATGGTGTCACCCATTCCTCTCCAATCAGAAAAATGAATAGTCATTGATTAAAAACCACCTTTGGCGAATTATATTGTTCTGCCCCAAGAGCAAAGGATTCCATACCCAGGCTTTGAATCTCATTGCTCAGGAACTGTCTTACTTCTCAAGAAATATACTTGGTAATTTAAAAAAATGTAGTAAATGACAAAATTTGGAAGCAATAATGTAGGACAGACAGGGTGTGTGTGTTTCAGCCAACGCACGATTGGTCTAAAACCGACAGGCCAGCCAAGCACCTCGACACACCCAAATGTTGTCCTTACCAGCTGAATATCAGGCTCCCTATTGGAAAGCTCAGTTTAGTTGTAAAATGTTTGCTTGTCGTGTGTATACGGAGAGGTCAAGCCATTGGACCTTTTTAATAGTTAAACATGCAAAGTGTGTGCAGTAGACTGACCTCTTAGCATAAATAGAGTTATTCCATGGGAAATTTACAACCTGATTGTCTTAATAGCAGCCATATTTTATTTTATTATTATTTTTTTAATTAAAAAATTTTTTTAGCTATGTTGGGTCTTCGTTGCTGTGCATGGGCTTTCTCTAGTTGCGGTGAGCGGGGGCTACTCTTCATTGAGATGCACGGGCTTCTCATTGCAATGGCTTCTTTTGTTGCGGAGCGCGGGCTCTAGGCATGTGGGCTTCAGTAGTTGTGGCATGTGGGCTCAGTAGTTGTGGCGCACGGGCTTAGTTGCTCTGCAGCATGTGGGATCTTCCTGGGCCAGGGCTCGAACCCATGTCCCCTGCATTGGCAGGCGGATTCTTAACCACTGCACCACCAGGGAAGTCCCAGCAGCCATATTTTAAAATAACTTACCAGGAAGTTGTGTTAGGTAGTACAGTATTGAGTGATAGCAGTGTCATTCTTTAAATCTTAAATTCATTATGAGAAAACTTACCAGGTGTCATTATAAACAGAGTAGAACCGATGTACCAATATGTTTCATAATTGTAGTGTGACAAATTATTAAACTATAAAATGTTTTCTAGAAGTCTCTGGCTGAAAAATTTTGAAAGTAGTATGTCTCTATTTTGTTGTGGTTCCTAAAGTTATTTCCGTAATATTCCATAGGTCAGAGCAAGCTTCATGGTCATGAGTCTCATATTCTTTACCTGTAAAATGAAACAGTTGTACTCATTTCATCTCTTGGGTTCTTTCTTTATGATTTTCTGATTAAATGTATACTCACTGAGTGATTATGGGACTTGCAGATTTAACTACTTATTGGTCTGATAGCATGTTTTCGACTTTTCATAATTATATCTCAAAAGTTTAACCCCTTAAAATTCAATAAATAATTGTTTCAAAGTATTAATTGGAATTTTTGTTTTTCTCCTGCAGCTGAATCACCTCTTGTTGGTTTTGTCCCCTACTCCAATGGTACTCCAGGCAAGATTTTGAACAAATTTAAACCTAGATTTACCCCAATTTGTTAAGTTTTTGATTTAATTATACCTTTGTCTTGTCGTTTTTCCTCGGGACAAAAGAGGTTGAAACTACAAGCCTGAATGGTAAGAATTTTTCTGAAGCAAGTGAAAATTGATAACCCTTAATATGAATACAAGTATAATGAATGGTGTTGAAGGTTTCCTTATTCAAATAACAAACACAAACAAACACAAAAAATCCCCCAGACCATCGACCCTGGAGAGCAACCTAAACTTTCTGGTTTAATGATAATATTCTTATTGTGGAAGGAGGACAGCCGTACACCATTCTAACTGTGCTGTGAAAGGAAAGAAATATCGATCACATTTTGAGAGCTGTACTTGCTCTCCAACACGATGCCAACACACTTTACAGGACAGATTGTTTAAATGGGAAAAGCACATCCAGTGACTTTAATGTGATTCAGCCTAGATTTAGAGGCACAAAGTGTTCAGAGACAGCCTTTTTTTTTTTTTTTTTACAGATGATCTTATCAATTTTTAAATAGTATGAAATGAAAAAAAAAATCTGGCTTCATACTAGGGAAAAGGGCAAAGAATTGGGCTATAATCGAGGGAGGTGGGCAGGGCAGCACATTCTGTTCCCTTTCTCTGTGGGTAGACAGCCTTCCATCTTATTGCAGTCAAAACCCAACACTTTTTGCAATCCCTTAGTTAAGATGAAATCTCACCATGTGGTTGGTGGTTAAGGAGCTAAACAATCATAGATGCAACTCATGCCGATCAAAACTGGTTTAAATTCACATTTGGTCCAGTGGGAAGGGAAGACATTATCTTTTTTTTTTTTTTTTGCGGTACGCGGGCCTCTCACTGTTGTGGCCTGTCCCGTTGGGGAGCACAGGCTCCAGACGCGCAGGCTCAGCGGCCATGGCTCACGGGCCCAGCCGCTCCGCGGCATGTGGGACCTTCCCGGACTGGGGCAGGAACCCGTGTCCCCTGCATCGGCAGGCGGACTCTCAACCACTGCACCACCAGGGAAGCCCAAGACATTATCATTTTTATGTGCGATTACTTTTTACAATGAAAAAACATCTTTAAAATCTCCTTGGCAGTAGTTTTTGGATCCCATTTATGTGGGTTTTTTTTTTTTTTTTGAAGTGTGATAATATAGTACATGCCTTTTTTTCCTCCTTAAAGTTTCATCCAGAATAATAAATTCTAGAAGTATTTTCATTTAAAGAAATACCAATAGGGTAGATTTTAAATTGGATTTTAAGTGAAACGATCAAAATGAGATTTCCTTAAAAGTTCGTTGAATATCATGTTCAAGAACTCCAAATTTAAACTAGAATTCCTTAAAGATTGCTTTATAAGAGTATACCTTTAGGTACAAATGCATTAAGCATCTACAGGGCTATGTATAATATTAAAGTTACTACTAACTATGGAAATGTCATATCCCTTAGAGACTTTCATTATAATAGAGAAAAAAAGGGGACAAAATATTAAACAACATAAATGGGTTTATTTAAATCTAATGATTATAGGAGTGCTGCTATGTTTTAGACAGGTAAAACGTGTTCAGGAAACACATTTTTAAATAAATGAATACTTGGTCAGGAATGGTCTGCGCGGGTTGGGGAATGGCTAGCGTTGTGAGAGGGTGGACCGGTTGGCTTTTGCAAAAATCTCTAACTTCTCCAGGATTTGGGGAAAAGTGAAGTGTTTAAGGAACTTAGGAAGATGCATGTATTTGTTAACCATGCCAATAGTTGTGCTAATTTTTATTATTTTATTTCAGATGCTACTTCGAGCGTATTATCTACTTTGAACAAAACAGGTAATGTCAAGTTATTTCTAAATATAATAACTTGTCTTCTGTGGCTTCTTGAGCTTCTCACTTGTGTGGTCTTCTGGGTTAGTAAAAGTTATCTCCTTGCCCATTTCCTATGACTCCAACTGTTGATTTATTATTCGTTTTACTTTGACATTGAACTATAATTCTGGTGTCACCACACTCCTGAACTTCCAAACTCTTATGGCTATAGCACTCCATTTAAAATAACATCTACAATTTTTTTGATTACAGTAGTAATACATCTTAGCTCATAAAAAATGGGGAATATAGAAAAATGCAAAGAAGAAAATAGCAGTCATCTTTAATGTTACTTTCCTAAAACTATTACTGTTAATAATTTGGTATATTTCCATTCAGTATCATATATATATATGTATATATGTATATATATATATATATATATATATATATATACACACACTGTGTATATATATATAACAAAATAGTCATAGTTTACATAAATTTTTATATCTTGCCCTTTTGACTTCATATTAAATTATAAGTATTTTCCAGCATCCCTTACTATTAATGACTTGATAATATTCTGTCGTGTAGCATATGTGAACATTAAATTTGTTTCTACTTTTTTTTTTTTTTTTTTGGCTGCACTGCGCAGCATGCGGGATCTTAGTTCCCCGACCAGGGATGGAACCCGTGCCCCCTGCAGTGGGAGTGCAGAGTCTTAACCACTGGACTGCCAGGGAAGTCCCTGTTTCTACTTTTTAAATAGAAATTGTTGCAGTGAACATCCTTGTGCAAACATATTTGCATTTCTCCCTGATTTCTGTAGAATGCTCTGCAAGGATTGGACTTATTTGGGTCAGCATTATGAATATTTTAAGGCCTTTGATACCAACTGCCCAATTACCTTCTAGAAAAGTTGTACCCAACAACATTACTGTCTGCAGTGGATGAGAATGTCTTTGTAACCGTACCTTTGCCTAGAGCTGAGACTATGTCATATACTATTAGATTTTCCTTTCAATTCCTTAGGTTCTATTTTGCATCTTTTCATATTTGTGAGGTTGAACATTTTTCCCCCAAAGCATTTTTTTACTGGAATCAGAAGTTCATTTCACAGTTGTGTTTTGTTTGCTCTGGAAAGGAAAGTATCAGGGCAAAACAAGATAATATATTGAAAGGATTCTTAATAGTAATGCAAAATGCTGTCAGCTTTTATAATTACCACCGGTCATTGCCCATGGGTCTTTCACACACTGAAACAGAAGCTTGTCAATAACACATACAGACATGAGATTTCTGAAGCTGTCAGGATAACGTCATCATTCTTTTTTTTTTTTTTTAAATATTATTATTTTTTATTAGTTTCTGCTTTATAACAAAGTGAATCAGTCATACATATACATCTGTTCCCACATCCCTTCCCTCATGCATCTCCCTCCCTCCCACCCTCCCCATCCCACCCCTCCAGGCGGTCACAAAGCACCGAGCTGATCTCCCTGTGCTCTGCGGCTGCTTCCCACTATCTATCTACCTTACGTTTGGTAGTGTATATATGTCCATGCCTCTCTTTCGCTTTGTCACAGCTTACCCTTCCACCTCCCCATATCCACAAGTCCATTCTCAAGTAGGTCTGTGTCTTTATTCCAGTTTTACCCCTAGGTTCTTCATGACATTTTTTTTTAAAATTCCGTATATATGTGTTAGCATACGGTATTTGTCTTTCTCTTTCTGACTTACTTCACTCTGTATGACAGACTCTAGGTCTATCCATCTCATTACAAATAGCTCAGTTTCGTTTCTTTTTATGGCTGAGTAATATTCCATTGTATATATGTGCCACATCTTCTTCATCCATTCATCCGATGATGGACACTTAGGTTGTTTCCAGCTCCGGGCTATTGTGAATAGAGCTGCAATGAACATTTTGGTACATGTCTCTTTTGGAATTATGGTTTTCTCAGGGTATATGCCTAGTAGTGGGATTGCTGGGTCATATGGTAGTTCTATTTTTAGTTTTTTTTTTTTTTTTTTTTTTTTTTTTTTTTTTTTTTTTTTTTTTTTCTTTTTGCGGTATGCGGGCCTCTCACTGTTGTGGCCTCTCCCGTTGCGGAGCACAGGCTCCGGACGCGCAGGCCCAGCGGCCATGGCTCACGGGCCCAGCCGCTCTGCGGCATATGGGATCCTCCCAGACCGGGGCACGAACCCGTATCCCCTGCATCGGCAGGCGGACTCTCAACCACTGCGCCACCAGGGAGGCCCTATTTTTAGTTTTTTAAGGAACCTCCATACTGTTCTCCATAGTGGCTGTACCAGTTCACATTCCCACCAGCAGTGCAAGAGTGTTCCCTTTTCTCCACACCCTCTCCAGCATTTATTGTTTCTAGATTTCTTGATGATGGCCATTCTGACTGGTGTGAGATGATATCTCATTGTAGTTTTGATTTGCATTTCTCTAACGATTAATGATGTTGAGCATTCTTCCATGTGTTTGTTGGCAGTCTGTATATCTTCTTTGGAGAAATGCCTATTTAAGTCTTCTGCCCATTTTTGGATTGGGTTGTTTGTTTTTTTGCTATTGAGCTGCATGAGCTGTTTATAAATTTTGGAGATTAATCCTTTGTCAGTTGCTTCATTTGCAAATATTTTCTCCCATTCTGAGGGTTGTCTTTTGGTCTTGTTTATGGTTTCCTTTGCTGTGCAAAAGCTTTGAAGTTTCATTAGGTCCCATTTGTTTATCTTTGTTTTTATTTCCATTTCTCTAGGAGGTGGGTCCAAAAGGATCTTGCTGTGATTTATGTCATAGAGTGTTCTACCTATGTTTTCCTCTAAGAGTTTGATAGTTTCTGGCCTTACATTTAAGTCTTTAATCCATTTTGAGCTTATTTTTGTGTATGGTGTTAGGGAATGATCTAATCTCAAACTTTTACATGTCCCTGTCCAGTTTTCCCAGCACCACTTATAGAAGAGGCTGTCCTTTCTCCACTGTACATTCCTGGCTCCTTTATCAAAGATAAGTTGGCCATATGTGCGTGGGTTTATCTCTGGGCTTTCTATCCTGATCCACTGATCTATCTTTCTGTTTTTATGCCAGTACCACACTGTCTTGATTACTGTAGCTTTGTAGTATAGTCTGAGGTCAGGAAGCCTGATTCCTCCAGCTCCGTTTTTCGTTCTCAAGATTGCTTTGGCTATTCGGGGTCTTTTGTGTTTCCAAACAAATTTTGAAATTTTTTGTTCTAGTTCTGTGAAAAATGCCAGTGGTAGTTTGATAGGGATTGCATTGAATCTGTAGATTGCTTTGGGTAGTAGAGTCATTTTCACAATATTGATTCTTCCAATCCAGGAGCATGGTATATCTCTCCATCTATTTGTATCATCTTTAATTTCTTTCATCAGTGTCCTATAATTTTCTGCATACAGGTCTTTGGTCTCCTTAGGTAGGTTTATTCCTAGATATTTTATTCTTTTTGTTGCAATGGTAAATGGGAGTGTTTTCTTGATTTCATTTTCAGATTTTTCATCATTAGTGTACAGGAATGCCAGAGATTTGTGTACATTAATTTTGTATCCTGCTACTTTACCAAATTCATTGATTAGCTCTAGTAGTTTTTCGGTAGCATCTTTAGGATTCTCTATGTATAGTATCATGTCATCTGCAAACAGTGACAGCTTTACTTCTTCTTTTCCAATTTGGATTCCTTTTATTTCCTTTTCTTCTCTGATTGCGGTGGCTAAAACTTCCAAAACTATGTTGAATAAGAGTGGTGAGAGTGGGCAACCTTGTCTTGTTCCTGATCTTAGTGGAAATGGTTTCAGTTTTTCACCATTGAGGACAATGTTGGCTGTGGGTTTGTCATATATGGCCTTTATTATGTTGAGGAAAGTTCCCTCTATGCCTACTTTCTGCAGGGTTTTTATCATAAATGGGTGTTGAATTTTGTCAAAAGCTTTCTCTGCATCTATTGCGATGATCATATGGTTTTTCTCCTTCAACTTGTTAATATGGTGTATCACATTGATTGATTTGCGTATATTGAAGAATCCTTGCATTCCTGGAATAAACCCCACTTGATCATGGTGTATGATCCTTTTAATGTGCTGTTGGATTCTGTTTGCTAGTATTTTGTTGAGGATTTTTGCATCTATGTTCATCAGTGATATTGGCCTGTAGTTTTCTTTCTTTGTGACATCCTTGCCTGGTTTTGGTATCAAGGTGATGGTGGCCTCGTAGAATGAGTTTGGGAGTGTTCCTTCCTCTGATATTGTTTGGAAGAGTTTGAGAAGGATGTGTGTTAGCTCTTCTCTAAATGTTTGATAGAATTCACCTGTGAAGCCATCTGGTCCTGGGCTTTTGTTTGATGGAAGATTTTTAATCACAGTTTCAATTTCAGTGCTTGTGATAGGTCTATTCATATTTTCTATTTCTTCCTGAGTCAGTCTTGGCAGGTTGTGCATTTCTAAGAATGTGTCCATTTCTTCCAGGTTGTCCATTTTATGGGCATAGAGTTGCTTATAGTAATCTCTCATGATCTTTTGTATTTCTGCAGTGTCAGTTGTTACTTCTCCTTTTTCATTTCTAATTCTATTGATTTGAGTCTTCTCCCTTCTTTTCTTGATGAGTCTGGCTAATGGTTTATCAATTTTGTTTATCTTCTCAAAGAACCAGCTTTTAGTTTTATTGATCTTTGCTATTGTTTCCTTCATTTCTTTTTCATTTATTTCTGATCTGATTTTTATGATTTCTTTCCTTCTGCTAACTTTGGGATGTTTTTGTTCTTCTTTCTCTAATTGCTTTAGGTGCAAGGTTAGGTTGTTTATTCGAGATGTTTCCTGTTTCTTAAGGTGGGATTGTATTGCTCTAAACTTCCCTCTTAGAACTGCTTTTGCTGCATCCCATAGGTTTTGGGTCGTCGTGTCTCCATTGTCATTTGTTTCTAGGTATTTTTTAATTTCCTCTTTGATTTCTTCAGTTATCACTTCGTTATTAAGTAGTGTATTGTTTAGCCTCCATGTGTTTGTATTTTTTACAGCTCTTTTCCTGTAATTGATATCTAGTCTCATAGCATTGTGGTCAGAAAAGACACTTGATACAATTTCAATTTTCTTAACTTTACCAAGGCTTGATTTGTGACCCAAGATATGATCTATCCTGGAGAATGTTCCATGAGCACTTGAGAAAAATGTGTATTCTGTTGTTTTTGGATGGAATGTCCTATAAATATCAATTAAGTCCATCTTGTTTAATGTATCATTTAAAGCTTGTGTTTCCTTATTTATTTTCATTTTGGAAGATCTGTCCATTGGTGAAAGTGGGGTGTTAAAGTCCCCTACTATGATTGTGTTACTGTCGATTTCTCCTTTTATGGCTGTTAGTATTTGCCTTATGTATTGAGGTGCTCCTATGTTGGGTGCATAAATATTTACAATTGTTATATCTTCTTCTTGGATCGATCCCTTGATCATTATGTAGTGTCCTTCTTTGTCTCTTCTAGTAGTCTTTATTTTAAAGTCTATTTTGTCTGATATGAGAATTGCTACTCCAGCTTTCTTTTGGTTTCCATTTGCGTGGAATATCTTTTTCCATCCCCTTACTTTCAGTCTGTATGTGTCTCTAGGTCTGAAGTGGGTCTCTTGTAGACAGCATATATATGGGTCTTGTTTTTGTATCCATTCAGCCAATCTGTGTCTTTTGGTGGGAGCATTTAATCCATTTACATTTAAGGTAATTATCGATATGTATGTTCCTATTCCCATTTTCTTAATTGTTTTGGGTTCGTTATTGTAGGTCTTTTCCTTTGTTGTGTTTCTTGCCTAGAGAAGTTCCTTTAGCATTTGTTGTAAAGCTGGTTTGGTGGTGCTGAACTCTCTCAGCTTTTGCTTGTCTGTAAACGTTTTAATTTCTCCATCAAATCTGAATGAGATCCTTGCTGGGTAGAGTAATCTTGGTTGCAGGTTTTTCTCTTTCATCACTTTAATTATGTCCTGCCACTCCCTTCTGGCTTGTAGAGTTTCTGCTGAGAGATCAGCTGTTATCCTGATGGGGATTCCCTTGTGTGTTATTTGTTGTTTTTCCCTTGCTGCTTTTAATGTGATTTCTTTGTGTTTAATTTTTGACAGTTTGATTAATATGTGTCTTGGCGTATTTCTCCTTGGATTTATTCTGTATGGGACTCTCTGTGCCTCCTGGACTTGATTAACTATTTCCTTTCCCATATTAGGGAAGTTTTCAACTATAATCTCTTCAAATATTTTCTCAGTCCCTTTCTTTTTCTCTTCTTCTTCTGGAACCCCTATAATTCGAATGTTGGTGCGTTTAATGTTGTCCCAGAGGTCTCTGAGACTGTCCTCTGTTCTTTTCATTCTTTTTTCTTTATTTTGCTCTGCAGCAGTTATTTCCACTATTTTATCTTCCACCTCACTTATCCGTTCTTCTGCCTCAGTTATTCTGCTATTGATCCCATCTAGAGTATTTTTTATTTCATGTATTGTGTTTTTAATCGATGCTTGATTCATCTTTAGTTCTTCTAGGTCCTTGTTAACTGTTTCTTGCATTTTGTCTATTCTATTTCCAAGATTTTGGATCTGGGAAATAGAATCTTGGATCATCTTTACCATCATTATTCTGAATTCTTTTTCAGGTAGACTGCCTATTACGTCTTCATTTGTTAGGTCTGGTGGGTTTTTATCTTGCTCCTTCTCCTGCTGTGTGTTTTTCTGTCTTCTCATTTTGCTTATGTTACTGTGTTTGGGGTCTCCTTTTTGCAGGCTGCAGGTTCGTAGTTCCCGTTGTTTTTGGTGTCTGTCCCCAGTGGCTAAGGTTGGTTTAGTGGGTTGTGTAGGCTTCCTGGTGGAGGGGACTAGTGCCTGTGTTCTGGTGGATGAGGCTGGATCTTGTCTTTCTGGTGGGCAGGTCCACGTCTGGTGGTGTGTTTTGGGGTGTCTGCGGACTTTTTATGATTTTAGGCCGCCTCTCTGCTAATGGGTGGCGTTGTGTTTCTGTCTTGCTAGTTGTTTGGCATAGGGTGTCCAGCACTGTAGCTTGCTGGTCGTTGAGTGAAGCTGGGTGCTGGTGTTGAGATGGAGATCTCTGGAAGATTTTCGCCGTTTGATATTATGTGGAGCTGGGAGGTCTCTTGTGGACCAGTGTCCTGAAGTTGGCTCTCCCACCTCAGAGGCACAGCACTGACTCCTGGCTCCTCAATTTGGGATGATTTGTTGTCTATTCATGTATTCCACAGATGCAGGGTACATCAAGTTGATTGTGGAGCTTTAATCCGCTGCTTCTGAGGCTGCTGGGAGAGGTTTCCCTTTCTCTTCTTTGTTCTCACAGCTCCTGGGTCTCAGCTTTGGATTTGGCCCCGCCTCTGCGTGTAGGTCGCCGGAGGGCGTCTGTTCTTCGCTCAGACAGGACAGGGTTAAAGGAGCAGCCGCTTCGGGGACTCTTGCTCACTCAGGCCGGGCGGGAGGGAGGGGCACGGAGTGCGGGGCGAGCCTGCAGCGGCAGAAGTCGGCGTGACGTTGCACCAGCCCGAGGCGTGCCGTGCGTTCTCCCAGGGAAGCCGCCCCTGGATCCCGGGACCCCGGCAGTGGCGGGCTGCACAGGCTCCCGGAAGGGCGGTGTGGACAGTGACCTGCGCTCGCACACAGGCTTCTTGGCGGCGGCAGCAGCAGCCCCAGCATCCCACGCCCGTCACTGGGCTCCACGCTTTCAGTCGTGACTCGCGCCCGTCTGTGGAGCCCCTTTAAGCAGCGCTCTTAATCCCCTCTCCTCGCGCACCAGGAAACCAAGAGGGAAGAAAAAGTCTCTTGCCTCTTCGGCAGCTCCAGAGTTTTCCTGGACTCCCTGCCGGCTAGCTGTGGCACATTAGCCCCCTTCAGGCTGAGTTCTCGCCGCCAGCCCCAGTCCTCTCCCTGCGCTCTGACCGTAGCCCGAGCCTCAGCTTCCAGTGCTGCCCGCCCTGGTGGGCGAGCAGACAAGCCTCTCGGGCTGGTGAGTGCCGCTCGGCACCGATCCTCTGTGCGGGAATCTCTCCGCTTTGCCCTACCCAGGTATGTGGGGAGTTTCTTGCCTTTTGGGAGGTCTGGGGTCTTCTGCCAGCATTCAGTAGGTGTTCTGTAGGAGTTGTTCCACGTGTAGCTGTATTTCTGGTGTATCCGTGGGGAGGAAGGTGATCTCGGCGTCTTACTCTTCCGCCATCTTACCCGGAAGTCCCAACGTCATCATTCTTAAGTGTTTCTCCAAGATCTGAGCTTTGTGTTTTCTTCAGAACTTGCTACTCACCCTAGGAGACAGACCTTCTTTGTAAGTCTGTGCCCGGAACACAGTCTCTTCTAAGTGGCCATCCTTACAGTAAGGATTTCTGAGCCTGGTTCTCTATTATCTGGGAAATAAGCCATGGGCTCTGTTCCCAAAGCGTGTCGGGAAGATATTTCTAAGGTTTGTTTCTTCAGAGTGTGTTAATATTTGCCTGTGAGTCATTGACTTGGAACAAGTCTGTCCTGGTTCTGCTGTGAGCTTGTTGGATGACTGTAGTTGGATAGTCTCAACCTCTCTGAGAATAATTTTATCTATCAATAATATTATATTATTATTATTAACTCCTAAAGAAGGTAGCAGGACACTGTTGATATTCGGGTATAGTAGCAATATTTTGATAGTAGATCCTGTGTTTACTGTTTCCGTTCATTTTTATTCTGAATCACCTGCTCCTTACAACCTACACCTGAAGGTCCTGATAGTGACTTAATTCTGCATATCTGAAGTGTAAGTTCACATTAATTTGTCTAGAAGCAGCGCATGGAAACTGCAGTAGAATTATGCAGGCAGTGGGGTGAGTAACAGGAGTGATCTAACTGGGTAAACATGGGAATCCGAATCCAGACCCACCCTCTGCCAATGCTATATGATCTGAGTATGTAATTCTCATTCATTCTGCTGCTGAGATGACCAATAGTGTCTTAAATGTGTCAACAGTATGATTTTCTTAGCAGTTCACTAAAATGATACTCATGGCAAATTGTTTTTAAAAAATAACAATTCTGCTCTAATATTTAAATTGCTTCTTTGCAGAAAAAACTAAAATCACTATAGTAAAAACCTTCAACGCATCAGGTATGACTTATCATCAATATCAAGACTTTCTTTTTTTATAACTAAAGTAAAATTAAACAAATGGCTGGTGTTTATGTTTTCTTTCTCTTTTTTCCTGTCTTTTAAAAATGAAATCTGTTCTTCATGAGTAGATGTTTATGCACTGGGTACCTTAAATTGTACTAAGTGTTTGGGATTATATAATAATAATCAGACACAATGCCCACCCTCTAGAATCTTCTAGTCTATGAGGAGAGACAAGGCAAACAGATAACCAGCATGAACATGTGTGCAGATAAAGGCAGTGATTTCACAGGTGTTTCTGACATGGTTAAGAATCTTGAGAGATAGAAGGGCTGGTGCTAATGATTATCAGTGAGATGCAATTTATGAAGGAAAGATTCTTAGAGGAGTGAACCTCAAACTCTTTTTAAATCAAATAAGGGATGTACTATTAAGTGCCTATTATAAGATTAAGGATACATGATTCGCTTAACAAAGGCTTCCAGTTGATTTAAAGCAGGGGTTGGCAAACTATGGCCTGTGGGCCAAATATGGCCCACCACTTGTTCTTGTAAATAAAGTTTTATTGGAACACTGCCATGCCCATTTGTTTACACATTGTCTATGGCTACTTTCCCGCCTCAAGGAATAGTAGAGTAGCTGCAACAGAGACTATATGACACGCAAAACCTAAAATATTTACAATAGGGTAGGCCCATTACAGCCAGAGTTTTCTCGCTCATGATTTAAAGGCTGACCTGTGGCCATGTACTTGGAGGGAATTATGGATAACAGCCCTAGCAGTAGGAAAGAAAATTCTCGGTATGAATGAGTAACAAAAGACACGCATCACTGGAAACAAAGGTGCTACTAAAATTTTGAGAAAGATGAGAGATGGAGATGATAGCGTGAAAAGCTTAGTAAGCAATAGACCAATGTTTGACCAAGAACATTAAAGCATTACTCTCCATAGTAATCTATAGTATTTGCATAGTGTATGTGTCCAGTGAGTTATATCCATAAGCACGTATATTTAAAATGAAATCTTTCTCTTTTGGTGTGGGTAGCATTGCTGCAGAACAATATAGAAATCCACATGTCAGGTAACTTTTGGCACCTAAATTCAGTTTGCTCACAGAATCAAAACTCTTGGCTGAAACGTGATGCCTACACACCAAATGTCAACTAAATCATTCTGGCAGGAACCACATCGCATGCACTAACTCAAATTATAATTTTAGTTTGTGTTCAAATTAGTTCTCTTAGGGAAGAAGTAAGCACTCATAAAGTACTATAGAAATAAAATAGCAATCAGGCATTGCATACGTTAATTCTGACCAAACCAGACCTAACAGGGACATCAAAATATTTCTTAATATGACAACCTTCTCCCCTTGGCAGTCTGCTAGTACATTATCAGCATTTGCCCCTCACATTTATTATAGATTTCTTATACTTTGCCAAAAGGATGAAATTAATGAAGGGAAAATTCTCAGCAGAGTAAATCAAATCAAAGAAGAGATGTACCTCTCCTTTCACCAAAGGAGAAACTATTTCTCAGGTTAATACGTATGAAGTATTTTTTCTAACATGGCTTATTTCACCTCCCATTTGCCTCTGCCTCCTTTGTATGCCTACGTCATCTGTTGTACTGGCCATCACTCCATTTTGCCCTCACTATAACTTTTTATCTACTGGCCAGTATCACTCACTAGATTGTAAGCTTGTTGAGGGCAGGGTCTGTATCTGGAAGCTGCCAAAGCCTATAGAATAAGGTAGGTGCTCAGCAAACATTTTTTGAATTTTGTAGTTTTTGCCCATGTGAAATGACATCATGACATCGATGGTATTTCATACATACATTTGCATAAGGAGCTAAGACCAGCATTAGAGTGTTCATGGACTCCCCTGCCTAGGAAAGGAAGGAGGACCTATGAGTAAGGAAGGGCTATTTCATTTAAAGTCTCTATACTCGATTGTATTCATGCTGTTCCTTTTATATTGGACAGAAGAGGGATTAATTGGGAATGGGACAAAGAAATTTTAGGGAGTAGGGGATCAGACACTGACATACTAAAGAATAGTAGAGTCCAGTTCCATAACTGAACTACTAAGAAATGAAAATTCTCATTCCTTTAGTCTTTGTGGAATTCATCCAGACAATTATATCCAACATATAATATTTTTGGTACACGCTTAATGCTTCAATTTGTGAATTCTCTTAATGTAGTGTGTAAGTGCAAGTGTTTACATGCTTAACCCGCTGTGTTTTGTTTTCTTTGCAGGTGTCAAACCCCAGAGAAATATCTGCAATTTGTCATCTATTTGCCATGACTCAGGTTAGTTCTTGTGTACACTACACATTACCAGATAAATTAGCTCCACAGAGAAATGGTTTGTTTTCCTGCCGTTGAGTATGTGATGTGTGCCCCTCTGATTTATCTCCTTTCATCACACCTGGCTACTAAGAGTCTCGAATGAAAACAAAAGCAAATTTTAGATCAGGCTGTAAGTGAGATAATGGGTTAACTTCCTTAATATGAGAACATGAAGCTCTGCACCAAATATTTTTCACCATAGCTTTAAATCCATAGCTAATGCCCTTAGAGTTGATTTATGAACATAATAATGAACTTAGTTATTGAAAGCCAGTTCTTGTATATAAAATCCTCAAGGTTTTCCATAGGACCTTAAGTATTATAACTTAGAAACAGGATGTTGTCTTTTGCTAAAAATAAAACAAACCACTCTACTAGAATGTTGAAAATCTTACGTACACCGAGTTTAATTGGACGCTAATTGCAGTAGTGCCCATAGTGTATTTTGCCATCTCTAACTAGACTGTCCACTCTTTTTAAAAATTAAGATGGCAGTCGCTTGAGAGCATGCTATTTTTGAAATGGGAATATTTTCCCTTCTGCCATGGGCCAGAAGGAATGAAACAACCAGTTTTCTGACGTTGGTTTGGCTCTCTGGGCTCCCTTCCTATTAAAACCAATGAAAGAGATGTGAAAAACAGAAAAACATGGTATGGCAGGTCAGAACTGGACCATGGGAAGAAAGAAGAGGAAGGTAACAAAGTATTTTATAATATTAAAGTCTTAGTGTAGCTGCAGTGATACAAAAAAGCCAATCATTATAGGAATGTTTTCCTTTTATTCTGTTCCTTTTAACAGTTTAATAATTTGTTTGAAAAACATAGGAAACAATTTCAAGTGAAGTAAGTTAAGGTTGGATAGTTTAGAAAACAAGAAAACTTCCATTGAAAGAATGTTCCGCAAACACTTTCTATTTATGTGAATGTGAGGTTTACTTACATGAGCTTTCTGCTGATAGTATGCTCCAAGTCGAATATAGCAGGAAAGTGTTAGCTGGCTTTGGTTAAAGGGAGAAGAAACTTGTTGGATACATTTCACTTTCATATATTGTGGAACTCTCTTCTCTCCTCCTTCTCTTCTCCCTCCTCTCTTACCCTTCTCTTTACTGAATTCTCCATAATTTCGTTATTTTCATGCTTCATCTATGTTTTGGACTGGTGACTAATGTCTAGCTTAGTGTTATGTCTACATGATGTTTCATAATTGAAAATTGAACATTAAGGAAAAAAAAAAACTGGTCATCTTGAATAACAGATGCCAGGAAGCTGGTTAGAGTAATGTTTTCCCCAGTTAAGCTACTGAATTGACCATTTGTTTTAGTGTTTGGTGAAAACAGCCTCTTCAGGGGACCTACTGATTTGTCACCAGAAATTCCACGATATCCTGCCAGAAACTAGAAACCTTCACTTCTTGCAGTTTCCAATCTGGATTCATTAAGGGAAATGGAGGCTGGTGAAAAAACTGAGAGCTGACCAGGTAGAGTTAGGCTGAGGGTCAGAAGGTGGTGGCTTCCTGGTTGCTCTGCTACCCCTGTGCGCTCAGCACATTCTTGAAACTCAGCATGTGCTGAATAAGGCTGAGGGATAAACTTGGAGAATGGAGAGGTGAGGGAGAAAAATTGTGGGTGTCAGCACACACACACAGGCACTAAATAAGTTTTTAAAAGCTAAGAGTTTTGCAAAAATGTACAAGTAATTCTATGCATGTATCAATTATCTTTTTTTTTTAATTTACTTTTGGCTGCGTTGATTCTTCGTTGCTGTGCGTGGGCTTTCTCTAGTTGCGGCGAGCGGGGGCTAGTCTTCGTTGTGGTGTTGGGCTTCTCATTGTGGTGGCTTCTCTTGTTGAGGAGCACAGGCTCTAGGCACGTGGGCTCAGTAGTTGTGGCACACAGGCTCAGTAGCTGTGGCTCGTGGGCTCTAGAGCACAGGCTCAGTAGTTGTGATGCACAGGCTTAGTTGCTCCATGGCATGTGGGATCTTCCCAGACCAGGGCTCGAACCCGTGTCCCCTGCATCGTCAGGTGGATTCTTAACCACTGTGCCACCAGGGAAGCCCCATCAATTATCTTTACTTTTAATAGTTATGTAGTGCATTAATTGAAATTTCAGTATCAATATGCAGAGTTTGAGGTTGTCAGTAGAAAGGTTGCTGGAATAGATAAATCATGTTAATCACTGGCCTAGTGGCGTTGTCAGCCATTAAAAGGGGAAGTGGACCACTGGGTCCTTGGCTGTGAGAATCAGTTGTACTTTATAGTGCAATAAAAGGTGAGACAGTGTGGCCTTCCACCCTCTAGCTCAGGAGTTGGCAAACTACTGCGCATAGTCCCAATAATAGCCTGCCACATGTTTTCGTAAATAAAGTTTTATGGGAACACAGCCATGCCATTCATTTATAGACTGTCTATGGCTGCTCTTACGCTACAACCGCAAAGTTGAGTAGTTTCGACAGAGAACATATAGCCCACAAAACCTCAAATATTTACTTTCTGATCTCTTACCAAAAAAGTTGGCTGCACCCTGCTCTAGTTTATATGATATCCTTGCCCTTCTGATCAGGAGGCCAGTTTTTTGTCTCTGTAGATTATGAAGTGCACACAGTGTACTTCTGTTAAGAAGTCTCTGTTTTATTTGTCTCCAGATAGGGCCAAAGCCCTTCCGAGTATACCCTGCAGGAAATGGCATTGACTGAAATTGAGTTCAGTGTTTCCCAAGGCAAGCATTTTCAGAACAGGGTTTTCTGGCATTTCTGGGGCAAAAGCCACAATGAGTTGTTCAGCTGAAGAAAGGATTTGCTCTGCATTCTGTTCAGGTTTCAAAGCAAAATCTCAACTTTGCTCCTAGGAAAGATAGTGCATTTGGTAGCTGTATTTTATTTTATTTTATTTTATTTTATTTTTGATTTTCATCTGGTAGCTGTATTTTAAAACGAAAAAGAAAAACCCCAAATGGCAAGGAATAAATAGACTTTCGTAAGGCTGTGTAACTGCTGAGAAATCCTTTGTCCCTCCCTCCCATGTCTCCCATAACTGCAACTATAACAGCTTAAAAAGATTTGCAGTGTTAGAGCCACAGTTCCCCAGTTAACATCGTTAAGGGAAACAGTCCTGATGTGAAGCACATAGATAGGGATAAAATTTCTTGACAAGGGGACAAGTTTTGTGTTTTTCTGCATTCCCACATAAAATGTATAGTTGATATTTTCTGAAAATTATACTGATTGATAATCGTTGAGTAACTTTCTGATAAAAAGAAAGTAAATGTGAATAACAAAGAATTTGATGAAATTGTTTATAAAGTAATCTGATAATATTTTTCTGTATTGTATTAATCCTCAAACTTTAAGGATGCAAGTTTCAAATTTCTTTTTGAAAATTTATTTTTAGCCTTTTTTAGAGGTGAGATCATGTTTCAATATGATGAAGAAAGCAATGTTACCCAGGTAGGTTTTAAAGATTTTTTAATTGCAATTTAAAAAGTGAATTTTCATGTATTTAAAGATTTAAGGTTCAAATTATTTCTGATATTTAGCATATTTACTTTTATCACCAAATTTAAATAAAGTACATGTTGTTGAAACATTAGCTTTGTTGAGAGGGCTTGACTTCATGATAATCATGGTATTTTGTTAAAAATTATATTTTAGTTTTCACTAGGTTTGATGCTGAATAGAGTATTTATATGATACAGTTCTATTGCCAGTCAAAATTTAAAATTACATTAGAAACTCCTAGCAGTAAGAAATGTAATATATTGAACCTAAAAATTATCTTCTCAGTCTGATCCTGTTCACCCCATGGGGGATTCAGACACAGTAGTATCAGCCTTCCCATAACCTAGATTGGTTCAGAAGATCCCAGCTAAATATGGTTTGTTAATTCAGTAAATATTTCCTGAGTACCTACTGTGTGCCAGGCAATGAGCTAGGTGCTAGAAATGCAGTGATGGTTGCTACCAAGTGTCCCTTTTTACGTTCACATAGAGAAATTTAATAGTGTTCTTTTGGGGGAGCCCTTGGAACAACAAAAGATAGAAATTAGCACATCAGACTTGCTGATTCAGAATATTTTTTTAAAGAAAACATAAAAACAAAAACTGACTCAGCCAATGTATATTTGATCATTTGCTAGACAATATTCCATGCAGTTAAGAATCACAGTCTTTGGGGTGTAGTTCTTTGGGCACCCAACAAAACTGAAGAACAACTTCTTGTTAGAAAGTGTTATAAAACAAAACAATATTTGTTGTATTCTTAATGATTTTGTGCTTCTAGCAGAATCAAGTTATGGCTAATGGCACCTCAACTGGAATCCTGTCTCTAAGGGAATTGAAGTGAGTAATCAATCTGCTGTTTGATTTAAAACTTAAGACATCAACTATGGAAAGATACTTGTTGCGCTATCTGTACTTTTGGAAACTGAGAATAGGAAAGAGAGAGACCCCAGAGGTCATAAAGAATTGGTTCTTGAGACCTTTGCAAACTAACCATAGTCACCTGTCTTCAACTAATATCCCTGTGAGGCTGTTCTCTTTGATGCTATCGAATTATGTAAGAGTGTCACCAAACCAGATTCGTTTTGCCCAATGCACCGCAAGCCAAAACACTGAGAAGCCAAGGTTTGCAGCACAGAGAAGGGTTTATTCCCAAGGCAGCCACATGAGGAGAACAAGTCTCAGATCTGCCTCCCCAAAGGCCAGGGACTTGGGGTATTTATGAGGTAAAGAATAAAGTGGCAGGGCAGTCTGAGGCTGGGGAGCGTGGGGAGCATGGGGAAAGGTGATTGGAAAAAGGTGGGTAATCTTTGTTCTGTGCAGGTGTTACTAAGCTACAGACCTCTTCATGTTCAAAAATGGAGGCGCTTAGCACCATCTGAGGGTAGAGTTTTCAGCCCTCTGACGCCAAGGACATCGGACGCTCGCGCATGCCCAGTTGGAGGGTCAGGGGTCCTCTCCCGTCTTAACCGGTTCAGCTAGAACTAGACACAGCTGACTCCAAGTTCCTGGAAAACAACTCAGGAAAACATCTTATTGTTTAGGCTACATGCTGCTTGGAGGACATGCAGGTCTTAAAAGGACTTTGATTCGTGAAGGCAGGTTATAGGCGAAATGGATTTGACTAATAATTACCCACGGTTTCAAGAGCTCCATTTGAAATGGTATTTGGGTTTTAATGTGATTTGGTAGCCAGCCAGGTTGAAATAAGAGTTCAAGGTAGGACTCCATGTATACCATTTACTCACGCTTTCATGAGGCATCGGTCATTCAAAAGTCAGAGAGAGGTCTTTGTTAAGTAGACCTCAGTTTACAAGGGTAAGCACAGACAGTAAGAAGTGCATTACAAATAAATGCTCCTAGTTAGACAATAGGTCAAAATGTCGGCCAGCAGACAGTCTCACCTTGACTATCACTGCAAGGGGAAACTTCATGTCTTCGCCCTCATGCAGGGAAGCAGCATCAGAGGTGAAATTCATCCACTCTCAACCTTGCTATTATCTTTCAAAAGAGATTTTCGTAAACTTTTGAACCAAATCCAGAAGCTCTGAGGAGTATCTGTGATGACACTGAAGAGAAAAACTTTTCCAAGGTATCAATAAAAACAAAACACGTGATAGGAAACATGTTTTTAAACTCACAAGTTCGTAAATAGAACACAACCTGGCATACTTGTAAGTAATTCATTTTAGTTGCTAGACCTGAAATATAGATGAGTTCATTTAAAGCCACCAAGCATTTGTTGAACACCTACTATGTGCTAGGCATTGGGGATACAAATGGGGATAAACCCAACTCTCTGAGATGGAAAACTGGGTCTAGAGCAGTGGTTCTCAACCTTGACTGTATATTAAAATCACCTGGGGATCTTTTAAAACCCCTGCTATCCAGGCACACTCCATAACAATTAAATCGGTATTTGGGGCCTGAGTTGCAGGCATTGGTATTTTTGAAAATCCCTAGGTGGTTCCAGCACGAGGCCAATTTTGAGAAGCAGGAATCTAGAGTCTGATGGGAAAGAAGCAGGAAGCAAACAAATGATAACAATACAGTATAATCCCTGCAATGAAGGTGACACGTACAGGCTACCAAAGGATGTTCTGAGTGTGTGAATATAGAGTAGGCAGAGTAGTTGGACATGACTGGAGTGGCCAGGGAAACCCCAGAAAGAAGGTGGCCTCTGAGCCCAGTTCTGCAGGAGCAGCTCCTGCCAGCTTGAAAAGCTAGCTGACTACTGTTGCCGCGATACTTCTCTTCTCTCCAGACCTTCCCTGGAGCCAAGAACTATTGCCCAGTCCTTAGAGCAGGATTTCTCAGCCTCAGCACTGTTGACATTTGGGGCCTGATCATTCTTTGTTATGTGGGGCTGTGCTGAGCATTGTAGGATGTGTAACAGATCCCTGGCCTCTACCCACTAGATGCAGGGAGCACCCTGCCCCCAATTGTGACAATCAAAAATGTCTCCAGATATTGCCAGGTGTCCCTTGGCGGGGGGCAGAGTCAACCCAGTTGAGAATCGCTGCCTTAACGTGAGTCCTTTAACTAGATTTCTTTCATCCTAAGTTCATGGGAAGCTCTGCCACATTGAAGAAATAAAACTGTTGGAGTGGGATTGGAGGAGAGCAATGAGGGAAATTCCTAAAGAGGAGTTGTGAGGAGGGGAAGGCAGGGCTGCGGAGTGCTAGAGGGCAGGTGGGGTCAGTTGGAGAGAGAATGAGTAGGAAATCAGAGACAGAGGGCCCCCAGGGTGAGTGGCTGGCCCCTCTCAGAAATTGTGCCTCCGGCCAGCTCTTCCTCTGGCCCTTTGCCAGAAGCAGCTGCCTGGGGGTTGCAGTAGCCTAATGAAATAAGATTGTTCAACCATAATTTATATCTTGCTGTTGGCTAGAACCGATACAGCTTCTGTCTGGTTAGTTTCCCTTGTCATATGAATAATTAATTTTTCCCACATAGGAATCTCTTGTTATACCCAGTATTTCTTCAGAGTGAACACTGCAAGCAATAAATACCATATGCTTAATTTAATTGCTAAAAATCTAACTTGTTTTGAATTTAACATCACCAATGATCTCCTTCATATCAATTTCTCATTTTATTAACAGGCGATCAGAACTCAACAAAACCCTGCAAACTTTAAGTGAGGTAATTATAGTACATCCTGTATTTGTTTATAATTATTGTTATTATTTGGGGGAGAGCATGGGGTTCTTTATTCCTGAGGAGATATGTATTCAAATTACCCCAAATCTGTCATGTATAAGAATGAATGGGCTAGTTCCACTACTCCAAAAATCAGAACTAGGCTCAATGGATGGACATTACAAGGGGGTAGATTTTCCTGTAAGTAAAACCAAGTTTCTTAAAACCAGGGCTCCAGGAGAATGAGCTCCCTTATGTGGTAAAGAGTTTCCTGACACTAGAGGTATCCAAGTAGAGCCTGTATGGCCTGAATAGCTTTGATCATATGTCATTAATCTGGTAGGAATGTGAATTGGATGATTCCTAGGGGTTCTTGTGGTTTTAAGATTCTGTGATGCTGTGATTAGTCCTTGGTCATCTTGCCTGACATTTTCAACTGTCAAACTAACGTATTTTTTTTCTTTTGTTTCAGACTTATTTTATAGTGTGTGCTACAGCAGAGGCCCAAAGGTCAGTCATTTTTAATACTTTTATGTAAATAACCTTATTTCTCTACTCATGAGAAATAAAGTACAAGGAGTCTTTAGGGTGCAAATTCAAAAGCATTCCTCTAAAATAAATACACATTAGTGACATTTTGGATATATAATTTTTTATTCTTCCAAACACATATCACTGTCATCCATATTCTCATTTCTTCTTTTTTTTTTAATTTTTTTTTTTTTTTGCGGTATGCGGACCTCTCACTGCTGTGGCCTCTCCCGTTGCGGAGCACAGGCTCCTGACGCGCAGGCTCAGCGGCCATGGCTCACGGGCCCAGCTGCTCCGCGGCATGTGGGATCCTCCCAGACCGGGGCACGAACCCATGTCCCCTGCATCGGCAGGCGGGCTCTCAACCACTGCACCACCAGGGAAGCCCATATTCTCATTTCTTTATGAAGCACAGAGGGGTGGGTGGTGTTGGGCCATTTGCCTCTGGTTCTATGAAGCTAACGGTCATCAGTTCCCTTAGCCCCACAGGCCACCAGTAGGGCCAACAAATGGCTCCCAGTGGTCTAGTCAGGGTGAAGGCCACACAGAGAAGGAACATAATATGGAGCTAGGAGAGAAAAGGAGAGAGGGGGAAGGAAAAGATAGGAAAGAAAGAGAAAAGAAGAAAATAAAAAGTGTGTGCAAGGGTCGGGACTTCCCTGGTGGCGCAGTGGTTAAGGATCCACCTGCCATTGCAGGGGACACGGGTTCGAGCCCTGGTCTGGGAAGATCCCACATGCCGCGGAGCAGCTAAGCCCGTGCGCCACAACTACTGAGCCTGTGCTCTAGAGCCCGTGAGCCACAACTACTGAGCCTGTGCTCTGGAGCCTGTGAGCCACAACTATTGAAACCCACACGCCTAGAGCCCATGCTCTGCAAAAAGAGAAGCCATCACAGTGAGAACCCTGTGCACCGCAACGAAGAGTAGCCCCTGCTCTCTGCAGCTAGAGAGAGCCCGCGTGCAGCAACGAAGACCCAGCGCAGCCAAAAATAAAGAGAAAGAAAGAAAGAAATTTATTAAAAAAAAAAAAAAGTGCGTGCAAGGATGAATCAGAGATTGCCTGACAGCTATTTGAGGTTACACAGATTATCATTTGAAATTATGTCCATTGGCTGTCCTGGCTGCATAAGCCAATGGCTTTTAGGTCGATAATCTCACTACCTGAATCTTGAGCATTCTGTGAGAGTAAAAGTCCTATAAAATAACAGTTTCTACTCATCAGACGGTTCATTGGTACAAATAAAGGCAAGTCTTCCGTGAAATTGTAGATCAGATTCCTATTCACTATATGTATTTTGTTATTTCACTTTTCATTATTTGCAACATTAATATTTTGTTGACCTAAACCAAGACAAAAGTAAAAAAGAAACAGAATGTCTTAAATTCCTGGTTATCTGATGACCTGAATTGAACTGCCAGAAAGATTTTGGATTTAAGAGACCTTGCTATTCATCTAGGCTGGTATGTGAAAGGGCTCTCATGATGGAAACACAAATGCCTCCAGACACCAGGCAGTGTGGGTGGGTGGTAAGACTCTAGATGTCAGGATGCTTGTCTTTGCCACCAGGTTTCACCCCTGTATGTTCATGATGCGGGCAGGCAAAACGACTCAGCAGCTGTGTGTGGTCAGAGGGTCTCTGGTTTGCAGTCCCTGTGAATGTAAACCTCTATAAATTAATTCTTCGTCCTAGAAAGTCTTTGGGGTAAAGTTCAGCCCATGATAGGTGGATGTTTACAAGCTTATTGGGGTGACATTGCAAGTTAACAGTGTCAGTGCCCCCTTTCCTCACTCTAAGCTTGAAAAAGCAATTACAAATATGTAGGTAGGTTTCCAGTTTAGTAACACTCTGGTTATATATATTTCTCTTTATAGCACATTAAATTGTACATTCACAATAAAACTGCATAAGACAATGAACATATGTGCTGTGATGGTTGCTTTGCAAACAGTAAAGATTCGACCGATGGGTAAGTTGTCTCTATCTTTATTGCTGTGTTCATTTTCACATGACTTTGATGTGTTCTTTTCAAAATTGAAAATACAGTGAATAAATTTACATATGTTACAGCTTTCTGTTTTGACTCTTGTCCTTGGGCAGTTTTTAAGGAGCTCTAAAAGGTGATTTTTCCCACTTTCTCAGTAAAGTTTCAGTATGCTGTATTGGAAATCATGATAAAACAAACCCTACTGAGAGGGAGAATTCTATTTGGAGTGCTCGATTGATTGCTGCTGGGATATATTTACTCCTGAATTTCTCTTAGGAGGTGCTGAACAGCGATTGACACTGTGTGCATATAACCCCAAATTATTCACTCAGTAAATATTTTTGAGCACCTACTATTTATATGTAATTGTCAATATAATGGAATCCAATTTATTTTATCACCTGTTTTAGACTAATGCTCTTCAAAATCCCATCAGTGTAAGAACTGTTGTACTTGACGGAGCTGAGCCTCTGCCTTGCCTTATTCTTGACCATTTTCTTCTTTCTTTTCTTTTTGTTTCCTGCAGAACAGTGCTGCTGCTCTGTCAGGATCCCCTGCCCTTCCTCCCCGGAAGAGTTAGAAAAACTGCAGTGGTATGTAGCAAATATGCTGACCCTTTTCCTAATAATAATAATACTTAATCGCCATGCTGGCTAAGGAATTTGAAATTTTGACGGTGAAGAAGGGCTTTCAATTTTAGGGAAAAAGCACAGTTTTCTTTTGTATGAAGTTTACTTCACTTTAAACCAATGGTTTGCAATCTTGGTTGCACATTAGAATCACCTGGGGAGCATTGACACTATTCTGACTTCCCACAGCCTCACCAACTGAATGTGTCCTCATATTGAAAAATTTTTCCAGTGTGGTAGATGAGGAATGGTGTCTTAGTGTTATTTGTACTTCTCTTATTAAAACGGCTTGAGCATTTTCTTTTCATATACGTGGGGCCATTTTTTGTATTTTTGTGAATTGTGTGTTCATATCTTTTTCCCACTAGATATTTAATCAGTTTTTAAGAGTAATTTATATATTTCCATATGGTGGATATTAGCCCTTTATCTGTGGTATATGTTGCAAATATTTTCTCTCCAATTTGTCAGTTATCTTTTGACTTTGTTTATGATGTTTTTGTCGTGCAAATTAAATTTTTTTTATGTAGTTAAATTTACCAATCTTTTATGTTATTGCTTGTGGATTTGGAGGCATTATTAGAAAGCCTTCCCCTACGCCTGGCTATAGAGCAATTTACCCTTGTGTTTTTATAGTACTTGTATGGTTTCTTTTTTTGTTTGTTTGTTTTTACATTAGATCCACTTGGAATTTATTCTTATGTAGTGGGAGCTTTGGGTCTAATTTAATCTTCTTCCAATGTCTATCTAGTGGTCCCAGCACCATTTATTAAAAAGTCCACCTTTTCCTCAGTTATCTGAGATGCCACCTTTGTCATATGCTAAATTTTGGTAGCTATTTGGGTTAAACTCCAAATGTTAGGTATTAACATTGGGGGAACCAGGTGAAGCTGGTTCATGGACCCCACTTTGAGTAGTGGGGTTCTAGACTGTAGAACAGTGGTTCTCAACCCTGGCTGTATGTTGGAATCATCTGGGGAGTTTTAAAAACACCAATGCTGGGAATTCCCTGGCGGCCCAGTGGTTAGGACTTGGCACTTTCGTTGCTGGGGCCCGGGTTCAATCCCTGGTCAGGGAACTAAGATCCCACAAGCCGTGCGACACAGCATGTACATGCATGCATACATACATACATACATAGATACATGCGCTGATGCCTGCCTCCCACCCACAGAGCTAGGGATGTCATTGGTCTGGGGTGCAGCCTAGGTTTCTGGATTTTTTAAAAATTAGGCTAGAATTAGATGATGGCCCTTTCATTGCTGGGGCCCGAGTTAGGACTTGGCACTTTCATTGCTGGGGCCCGGGTTCAATCCCTGGTCAGGGAACTAAGATCCCACAAGCCACGCGGCACAGCATGTACATACATGCATACATACATACATACATGCGCTGATGCCTGCCTCCCACCCGCAGAGCTAGGGATGTCATTGGTCTGGGGTGCAGCCTAGGTTTCTGGATTTTTTAAAAATTAGGCTAGAATTAGATGATGGCCCAGTGTCTTTCCAGTGCATTGGTTCTTAAGATTGGCTGTACATTAGAAACACATGGGGCTCTTTTAAAACTGATGTGTCAAGGTGGCCTTCTGGGGTGCTGGAAATACTCTATATTTTGATCTGGGTGGTGATGATAGAGGTGTATACATATTACAATTACAATTTTTATAATTCTTCAAGCTCTAAATGTAAGATTAGTACAGTTTACTGTATTAGGCTGTGCCTCAGCAAAGAAGCACATTAAAATGAATATGGATGCCTGCACCCACCCTAGAGATTCTCGCTCATTTGGTTTGGGTTGGGAGCCCCGGCACTGGTGCTGAAGTGCTCCAAGGTTTCTAACGTATAGGTGGTGTTGCCCGCCACTGCTCTGATGCTCACCACGTACCTCACCCGGTGGGTTAAGGGCTCTGATTAGCAGAAGTGATGAGAGCAGTACAGGGCAACCTCTTCATGGTTGAGCCCAGCGAATGGGAGCCCCATGCTAAAGGGTCCAGCTGCTGCAGCCCCCAGATAATATGAAGGAAATTTAATTTACACTTCTCAAAGCACCTTTGCCACAGCTTGGCCAGATGGGTTGCCGCATTATACAATTTAGGGAATGGAGGCTCAGAGAAGTTGGGTGGATTGCCCAGAGGAGTAGTGAGAGCTGGAGCCCCAGCCAAGGCTTCGCGACTCATCATCTTTCTGTCTGGCACTCCTTTGTCCATACTGCTTCCCGAACATCAGGCCGTGGGGAGAGGCTTCCAGCTGGGTGCCTGGCCCAGACTGGGTTGAGCCAGCATTTCTTTTTATGGGTATGACTTTCCTTAGGTCTCTCAACCTGATATTCCTCCCTCCTCTAACCCAAGAGAAGCTCCAAGAATACATTCTCACTGGTGTTCTAAGTCACCATCTAAAACTGGATCCATCAGAGTCTTCCCTGGGTGATAATTTGTTGCCTTTTCCCCTGAAGACTGGTGGATTTTGTGCCAGATGGTAGATGAGTTCTTCTCAGTCTTCCATGTCATGAAAATACATGGGCCTGGGAACCTCACCCCCACTCCAGGACCAACTGAATCAGATACTTAGGAGAGGCCACAGAAATCTCTCTGTTTTTTAAAAAAGTCCTCTACGTAATTCTCAGGCACAGCCAAGGTTGAGAACCACTGGGCTACAGTAACATTGAGGGTGTAGCTGATGTACAAGCTGGGGACCACCCTTTTGGCCCCAGCTTGATCCATTTTTTCATTCAGCAAGCATTTCTTGTTCACATACTATGTGCTAGTTAGGACCATGGCAGGCTATAGCAGTATAAAATTGATTCAGACAGATTCCTATGCTCATCAGTTTCACAAAAATTTATGCATTGTTAACTCCAATTCAAGATTTTCTTGAAACAAAATTCAACACGTTGAAGAACAAAAATGGCAGTGTGATTTACCTTTCCTAGCCAGTATCACCAGTGTGCACGTGAACGACCTAAATTTGAAGTTTCTTGGAAAGGAAAAGCTTATTTGTGACCCACCAAGACCAGTACAAGAATTTGCTGGAATGAAAAATTCCATTCTACAAATTAATAATAGTGATTTCTACATATTTTTTCTTCTATCAATCAATATGCAGAAGATTGTAATTGTAATTGACAGAATTATGTACTTTGGTTGCAAACACTGTAAGAAAAATTTGAAGAACATTTTGTTGTTACTGGTAAATTTAGAACTGCTTTTCAGTTTATGCCATACCACTTTGAAGCCATTGTTAATACTGAGTTGACACGAGTTAGTGAATCTATTATGGACAGACATAGTTTTGAAATGGGTGTGCTTTAGCTTCTAAGTCAAATCAGTTGTTCCAAAAATGATGAGCCAGTTTTGTCAGTGTGGATTTGAATATTAAAGGAAAATGGTATTTTGGCATTTGATTCAGTTTTTAGAAAAATTGTAAGTATGTTGGGAACAGTTTGGGCATGTGATTCCATTTTTTTTGAGAGTAAATTTTGTAAAATCAAAAAAACACCAAAAAAGACAGATTCCTAGTATATGGAAACTACCAGTTGGGTCTCAGGGCATTTAATAGCTCCCCTCCGCAAGAAGCACCTGGAAATGTTACAAGATCTCCTCAACTGACTGATAGAGTCAGGGAGCAGCAGTGAACAAGTGAAGCAGAACTGGGAATTCATGAAAGAGCATCCCTCCTGGCTCATTCCCCTCCCAGGGAGAAGGTGTTGGCAGTGGGCAGGGGCAGGAGGCCAGTAGCAGGTACACAGAAGATGTGCAGTGGCAGGTCCCTGGTGGAGCCATGTCACCGTGGTGGTGTCACATGGTTGCCAGAAGAAGAGATTAGCCTCTGTAGCTCATTCGTGTCTCATGTGCATCTCTCTGATTCTTTCCTTTAGTGACCTGCAGGATCCCGTTGTGTGTCTTGCTGGTCATCCACACGGTTCACCATTTTCTTCTTCCAGCAATTCCATCCCACTTGCTCCTCAGGCCACCATTGTGTCCCAGACCTCCAGTGCCTTCTCTTTTGCTGAGCCCCTAGCTCATCCACCTGTAATCCACAGCCCTCACTCTCCAACAGGGGTGATTCCCCTTTCTTCTCCCCAGCCTTCAGCTCCCATTGCTTCTAGCCCTGCCATTGCTATGCTCCCCCAGTCTGGAACTATCTCTTCCCCTGTGCCTCCCACTGATCTTTCCCATACCCTGCCACCTGTGAAATCCTTACCTCCCTCTCCCACCACGTCTGCCCCTGTGAATGTCAACACGACCAGCACACCTCCTGACAAGACAGGTAAATATGGGGAGCAACGCTGCTCCCACGTTTGTTGTCATCCTGGTCATGTGAAACCCAGCTGCCAGCCTGCCAAATCAAAATACCTGTAATGAAACCACGTTAAGCCTTTGCTTTTATGATGCCTACTTGATTTTGAGAGCTTTCTTTTGGGCATCCTTAGAACATAGATATGGCTGAGTTTGATTGTTTGGTCAAGAGAAATAGCTCTGAGGCAAACACAGATCTCATTTTGTCAAGATGAGTTATTTTACAGGTTTCTTTCTCCCTCAAAAGGTTGTTGGGTCACTGTTTTCAACATTCTGAAGGGAAAGATTTTGAACTATTAAACACAGTAACTCCATTTAGACAGAAGACAAAAGAAAACATTGATGTTCCTGAAAACCAGTCAGTCACAGAGTGCCAGAGCTGGGGCTGAGCCAAAGTAGCCGTGAGGAGGAGAAGAGAATTCAGAAGACCTAGGGGTGGGTCTGCCCAGGCCCTCACAGGCGGTGGGATCCAGAATAAGCCATTTCGCTCCCCCTAACTTAGCCTGCGCTACCTCAAGATGGAAATAATCTCACTAACCTCATAGGTTTGGAACCGTGGCGGACATGACAATGCCATGGAAACTGCACGGGGCTCCCCGGACACAAAGTACGCTTAGGGGTAAAAAGATAAAGGGAAGAGGGAAAGAAGCAGAGAGAATTCTGGATACTCTCTGGAGTTTCAAGCCAGTGAGTAAGAAGCAGGCATTCCTCTGGAATTTGGAGGGTGGGAGGCAAAGCCAACCTCTTGGCGACATGAGATTGGAGCTCGAGTTGTGGTCCTGCCTCCTCTGCCCTGGGCAAGCGTCCCCAGGAGATTTGGAGCCAAATGACTGGAGATGTTTTTGAATTCCACAAGAGAGGAGTGATGAAATATGATATGCCACCTCAACAAAATGTCTATTACGCAGCTGTGCATAAGAACAGCTAGATAGAAACTTGGGGCATTTTTCAAGTCTTGAGTGAAGTGAAAATAACGTGACAGTAAATAGTTGGCACACCATGTTTGTAAGTTAGTAAGTTATAACAGGTGGATAAAGATTCGAAGGGAATATGCAAAATAACAAATAGGATGTTAGGTGGTGAAATTAAGAGACTCCTTTGTTAGAAGACATACAGGTGGCCAATAGGCACATGAAAAGATGCTCATCATTGCTAATTATTAGGGAAATGCAAATCAAAACTGTAGTGAGGTATCACCTCACACCGGTCAGAATGGCCATCATTAAAAAGTCTACAAATAAGAAATGCTGGAGAGGGTGTGGAGAAAAGGGAACCCTCCTACACTGTTGGTGGGGATGTAACTGGTGCAGCCACTACAGAGAACAGTATGGAGTTCCTTAGAAAACTAAAAATAGAGTTGCCATATGATCCAGCAATCCCACTCCTGGGCATATACAAAGACAAAACTAAAATTTGAAAAGATACATGCACCCCCTGTGTTCATAGCACTATTTACAATAGCCAAGACATGTTAACAACCTAAATGTCCATCGACAGATGAATGGATAAAGAAGATATGTTTTTTATATACATGTGTTTTATACATATATATACAATGAAATATTACTCAGCTATTAAAAAGAATGAAATAGGACTTCCATGGTGGTGCAGTGGTTAAGAATCCTCCTGCCAATGCAGGGGACACAGGTTCAATCCCTGGACTGGGAAGATCCCACATGCCGCCAAGCAACTAAGCCCGTGCACAACTACTGAGCCTGCGCTCTAGAGCCCGCAAGCCACAACTACTGAGCCCGTGTGCCACAACTACTGAAGCCCGTGTGTCCTAGAGCCCACACGCTGCAACTACTGAAGCCCACACACTCTAGGGCCCGCGTGCCACAACTACTGAGCCCACACACCGCAACTAGAGAAAGCCCGTGCACAGCAAAAAAGACCCAATGCAGCCAAAAAATAAATAAAAATTTAAAAAAATAAAGAATGAAGTAATGCCATTTGCAGCGACGTGGATGGGCCTAGAGATTATCATACTAAGTGAAGTAAGTCAGAAAGAGAAAGACAAATGCCATATGATATCATTTATATGTGGAATCTAAAATATGACACAAATGAAATTATCTACAAAACAGAAACAGACTCACAAGACATAGAGGACAGACTTGGGGTTGCCAAGGGGGAGAGGGGTAAGGGAGGGAAGGATTGGAGTTTGGGATTAGCAGATGCAAACTAGTATATATATAGAATGGATAAACAATGTACTCTATATAGTACAAGGAACTATATTCAATATCCTGTGATAAACCATAATGGAAAAGAATATGAAAAAGAATATATATATGTATAAGTGAGTCCCTTTACTGTACAGCAGAAATTAACACAACATTGTAAATCAACTATACTTCAATAAAATTAAAAGAGAGACTTCTTTGTTGTTAGACAGGTTTATATCATTGTATCCCAATTAAAAACACTACTAAAAATCAGGCTTACAGCTGGTAGTCCAACTGTTGATTTCATAATATTCTCCTTTCCACAAAAAGAGCTTTTAGTTACCCACATAAAGTTCTGTATTCATGCTATAAATTAAGTACATGTATATTTATGCTTATACAGATATACACTAAATACACTAACGTGCTTTTACATTTTTTTTAGTTAACTTTCTTGAAGTATAATTTACCTGCAATAAAATTCATCCAGTTCTATAGATGAATGAAATTTTTATAGTTCTACGAGGTTGGATAAATGCCCACAGTCACGTAACCACCATCATGATAATATAACGTTTCCACTATCCCCAAAGTTCCCTCGTGTCCCTTTGTAGTCAACTCCTACCCACTACCCCAAGCCTCTGGGCACCACTGATATGTTTTGTTTCCCTATGCTTTCAGTTTTTCTGGAATGTCATATGAAGAGAATCACACAGTATGTAGCCTTTTGAGTCTGGCTTCTTTCATGTAACGTAATACATTGGACTGTTGGAGACCTGTCCATGTTGTTGCATTTATTGGCAGTTCATTCCTTTTTATTACTGAGTAATATTCCACTGTGTGGATGGACCACGGTTTGTTTCCTCATTCTCCAGTCGATGGACATTTGGGTTGTTTCTAGTTTGGGACTATTATGAAAGAGGCTACTATCAACATTTATGAACATGTCTTCTTAAGACAGGTTTTCATCTCCTTGGGGCAAATACCTAGGAGTGGGTTTGCTAGGTCACAGAGTCTATGTGTGTTTCTTCATTAGTGATTTTTCCATTATGTGTTCAGAAAGTGATTTGGCTCTCTGTTATAGAAATTGTTCACACCAGCAGCATCAGTGTTTCTGAGCTTGAGAACCAAGTGTCCCGGATGGAGAAGGTTCTTTCCTTAGGCAGCTTGGAGCCTAACCTCGCAGGACAAATGATAAACCAAGTCAGCAAACTCCTTCATTCCCCGCCCACCTTGCTGGCCCCTTTGGCCCAAAGGTATGACTTAGCAAACTGATGTGGTCATGAGAGGGGACCCTCTAATGATAATGATGCTTCTATATGATTAATTAAAGCCAAGTATTTTTCTCCCACGTACGAGGTTCATGATGACTTGTTAAGTTTCTACTCTATATTCTGCTTAGACTGGGGAAAACAAAGTGGGGGTGCTGAATTTGAACGGCTACTTCTCTTTACAGATTGCTAAAAGTAGTGGATGACATTGGCTTACAGCTGAATTTTTCAACCAAGACCATAAGTCTGACCTCCCCTTCTTTGGCTCTGGCTGTGATCAGAGTGAACGCCAGTAATTTTGACACAACTACTTTTGCTGCCCAAGACCCTGCAAATCTTCAGGTACATCCTAATTTATTGTGGAAAAGACCTTTTTTTGTATATGATTATAAGTCCTTGTGTACTTCATTATTGAGGCAATTACTGCTATACTCAGGGGTGATATTCAAAATATTTAACATCTAGAACAATGGGGCGCCACAGAATCAAAAAAAAAGGACATCGGTCTTGGCTGGAGCAGGATCTTGGTGTGCCCAGTGTTAACCCTTTAGCAGCTGGCTTGTGGAAGTTTGGGGGGGGCAGTCAAGTCAGGGAGGTGTCCAGCGGGTTCTAGTCAGTTGGGAGAGACCTGACACCGGCTACTATGCTTTTTTCTTTTTTTTTCTTTTAACATCTTTATTGGAGTATAATTGCTTTACAGTGGTGTGTTAGTTTCTGCTGTATAACAAAGTGAATCAGCTGTATGTATACATATATCCCCAGATCCCCTCCCTCTTGCGTCTCCCTCCCACCCTCCCTATCCCACCCCTCTAGGTGGTCACAAAGCACTGAGCTGATCTCCCTGTGCTATGCGGCTGCTTCCCCACTAGCTATTTTACGTTTGGTACCAGCTACTTTTTGACCCATTTCAGTATTTTTTTAAATATATAAGTTTATTTATTTATTTTTGGCTGCATTGGGTCTTCGTTGCTGCACGCGGGCTTTCTCTAGTTGCGGCAAGTGGGGGCTGCTCTTCGTTGTGTCGCGTGGGCTTCTCATTGTAGTGGCTTCTTTTGTTGCGGAGCACGGGCTTCAGTAGTTGTGGCACGTGGGCTCAGTAGTTGTCGCTTGCGGGCTCTAGAGCGCAGGCTCAGTAGTTGTGGCGCATGGGCTTAGTTGCTCCATCACATGTGGAATCTTCCCGGACCAGGGCTCGAACCCATGTCCCCTGCATTGGCAGGCGGATTCTTAACCACTATGCCACCAGGGAAGTCCCCATTTCAATATTTTAACAAGTGTTAGGACTACACTGGTGTGAATAGTGGTGCTGTATATCAATCCTGCTTCTAGTGTTTTCTATTAGAGGGATTGGGGACTGGAAACATGCAAGTAAAACCAAGTCTCACCTTTAAACTTAATTTGTATAGTCTTCCCTTTAAAAGTTTAGTGCATGTGGTTCTATGATGACTTTGCCCTAACAGGTCACCAAGTTGGTGTGTCTGCTGCTGTGGTCTCCTTGGGCTCTGCAGTTATCCTGAACTTTCTCCCCTCCCACCCTAGCTTTATTGAGATATAATTGACATATAGTATCCTGCACTTTCTGATTGTTTCTGTATATCCTTTATCCTTAAAATGTTTCCTTTCCGGGCTTCCCTGGTTGCGCAGTGGTTGAGAGTCCGCCTGCCGATGCAGGAGACACGGGTTCATGCCCCCGTCTGGGAAGATCCCACATGCCGCGGAGCGGCTGGGCCCGTGAGCCATGGCCGCTGAGCCTGCGCGTCCGGAGTCTGTGCTCCGCAACGGGAGAGGCCACAGCAGTGAGAGGCCCGCGTACTGCAAAAAAAAAAAACAAAAAAAAAACTGTTTCCTTTCCTGCTCTGAGGCCTCATCTCCCTATTACACATCCTCTAATTTCATAGCAATCAGAGAAACAAGAAGAACCAATAGAGACACCACAAATAAATGCCCTTACAGGATCCTCCGTCTTTATTAGGTGTTGTGTTTTCCACCTCTTGATTATACTAGCCCCAGACATCTTTATGATCTTTTACTTGATTTTCAGGTTTCTCTGGAAACTCAGGCTCCTGAGAATAGTATTGGTATTATTACTCTGCCTTCATCGCTGATGAGTAATTTACCAGCTAATGATGTGGAGCTGGCTTCCAGGGTGCAGTTCAACTTTTTTGAAACACCTGCCCTGTTTCAGGTAAAGTTGCTTCTAATTGCTTTTGGTTTAGGTTTTGAGGGGGACTAAGGGAGTTTTATTTCTTTTAATCCTCACATATTCTTAAGCCTGCTATAAGTCACATGAATTGCTGAAAAGCTGTAGTTTATTTTAAACAGGACCTAATGATGCTGCTGAGGATAAATGACAATAACTGACACTCACATAGCATTTATCAACTGCCGTGCAGTATCATAAGCACTTAGACATGTTAACTCTAATCCTCTCAACAACATCATGAGGGAGGAACTATTGAATTATTATCCCAGTTTTACAGATGAGGCTATGGAGGCACAGAGAGGTTAAGTAACTTGCTCAGGAACACACAGCTTAAATGGCTTAAATGGCTTAATGTTATGTTCCCTTTAAGATTCATGAGGGTCTCGTTGTGTCAATCTGTGAAATTTAACTCAGCATTTAGAGCACTGTATAGTGGAATAAGCTCTGCTTCTCATTATGGTCCTTGGGAAAGTCACTTTACTCCCTGCCCCTGAATTCCTGACCTAGGTAGTAAAATAAACAATGTGGACTAAATAGTCCGTAGGGTCCCTTCTAGCTCTAAAATTCTCTGATAACATTTCATTTTCCCTTGCCATCTTGTTGATTCTTTGGTGTGCTAGGACCCTGCCTTGGAGAACCTCTCTCTGATCAGCTATGTCATTTCCTCGAGCGTGGCGAACCTGACAGTCAAGAATTTGACAAGAAACGTGACGGTTACATTAAAGCACATCCACCGGAGCCAGGTGGGAGGGGCCTGTCTGGTCTGTTCATTGACCAGAAACACCTCATGCAAACTATGCCTGTAAGACTTTGCCTGAAAAAAGTAAATTCAGCAGAACCTTAGACCCAGTTAGGGCAGTGTGTAAGACTAGAATCACACAGTCACTCTGCTGGGTTTTAGCATGCCTGATAACTGCCTTCCTAATTTCCAAGAAGGAGCAGTGTAAAAAGCAAGCTCTTACTGCCAGTTTTCAGTGCTTTATATCTGTGGCTACAGGTCTGATTCTCACCTCCAAAGAGAAAGCATCTTAGTTCAGTTCACACTGAGCATCATCTATGACCTCGCTGCTCAAAGTGTGGTTTGCAGACCTGCAGCATCAGCATCAGCTGGGAACTTGCTAGCAATGCAGACCCTCAGGCCCCACCCCAGCCCCACTGAATCAGAATGTGCCTTTTAGCAAGGCCTCAAGGTGATTCCTATGCACGATTGCTGAGTTTAAGTGCTGACCTATATGAGACTCACTTGCTTCTAGAGACCAGTGTAAAATAAGAACTCTCCTAAAATCAGGAATGAGATTCTGAAATTTTAAAATACCGTTTTTTTTCTAATCGCTTTCCAGTTTTTTCAGTTCTGTAAATTAATTATTTGTAGTTTATCTTTCTGTTACAGGATGACTTAACAGTGAGATGTGTATTTTGGGACTTGGGCAGAAACGGTAGGTTCCAGACATAACTTTTTCAGTCTTGAGTGGGTAGGGGAGGGGAAGCAAGGAGGGAGGAGCAGTGATTGGGGCAGTGGCTTTGCTGATCTGGCAGACGCTCTTTCTAATGCCAACAGGTGGCAGAGGAGGCTGGTCATCTGATGGCTGCTCTGTCAAAGACAGGAGGCTAAATGAAACCACCTGTACCTGCAGCCACCTTACAAGCTTCGGCGTCCTACTGGTAATATCCCCACTCTACCTGGCCTTAGATTTGGGTCTGAGGGTTAGCTGGGCATCATACCATGATGTCTAATCTGATGGATAACTTTGACAGGTCAGCAGGTTTCATGATATTGTGGCAAAGTTATAGGCCAATGAAATGACTCTTCTAATAAGCAAATGTACTTGAAGGAAAATACTTGAACATAGAAGTATTTTTTCGCATTCTATTTTTACATTTAAGTTTTTCTTTTTAAGATAGCTATAAGAGGACTAGGGAATTCAGATTAAAATGGGTAATAAAAATAGTTTGTAAGGCACTTTAAAATTTTATAAAACATTTGACATAAGTTATTTTATTTAATCTTCCCAACAATCCAGCAAGATAGGTAGAATAGGGAGTTGTTATTTTCATATTAATGAAGTCAGAATTAAGACTCACTTGTTAGGTAATTGTCTACAGTCATAGAACTAAGAAATATAAGAGCCAGAAGCCAAATTCATGTCTTCTGGCTTCTAGCCTGGTGCTTTTCTGGTGCACCATAATGCAGTGATCAAGTACATGGGCTTTGGAGTCAACCAGACCTGAATTTGGATCCTGGCTCCTCTACTGTGTAGCTGTGTGACCCTGGGCAAATTACTTAACCTCTCTGGGCCTCAGTTTTATTATCTTTACACAATGATAATAATTGCACCTATCTTGTAGGTTTGTTGAACGAACTATTACTTAATTACTTAACCTTAACGAACTATTACTTAACCTTAACGAACTATTACTTAATTACTTAACCTCTCTGGGCCTCAGTTTTATTATCTTTACAGGATGATAATAATTGCGCCTATCTTGTAGGTTTGTTGAACGAACTATGGACGGGTACCTGAATACCCAATAAATGTAAATTATGACTCTTATTTATTTTAAAATATTTGGTCTTGAAAGCAATATTTTATTTTCCAGGACTTGTCTCGAACACCCTTGCCACCAGCTCAGTTAATGGCCCTGACATTTATCACCTATATTGGTTGTGGGCTTTCATCAATTTTTTTGTCAGTTACTCTCGTAACCTACATAGCCTTTGAGTGAGTATCCACAACTGGAAACTTGGATTATATGACATAGCACCTCAATTGCCAAAGTATATTAATTAATTAAGCATGCTCCTTGGCCTAGCTTATCCTGTCCACCCATCTAGTGGGGCCACCTATATGTAAAACTTCATGGGACTTTGGTTTATATACTTCCTTCCTTCCACTAGTTTGTGCACTCACTGAAGGCAGGGGTTGTGTCTTAATCATCCTTGTACCCTAAAATGATGCCTGGTACCTAGCTGACATTAAGTGAGAAATGAAAGATGGATGCAGACCCCGAAACACAAGAGCTTATAATGTGAAATAGACCATAGCTCCATGTACAGCACAAGAGCTGTGTTTAGTATGTTAAGTTTCTAAATAATACTGAGCAAACACAAAAGATTAAATGCATTAACAGGTGTGGGGATGAAGAAGAATAAAGGGTATCAAGTGTCACTGAAAAATACAGATACTCAGTGAGTGTGGCTTTGTAGGTCAAAGCAAGAATGACATTCCAAATGACAGCATCTCCTTCTTGGCTTATCAGAAGGGTCCCTTTGGTCACTGGGGGATTCCAATAAATTCTGTCGGAAAAGAAATATAGGCACTTTTATTGCATTAACTAAATGAAATAATATGTAAGTTCTGGGATTTAGATTTTGGACACTGATCAGGAAATGCACAAATTTACTTTTAGTGCCAAACTTAGGGTCCATCTGTGACTACAGATCTTCTAGTGGACCTTTGGAAATATGATTAATGAGACTAAATTACTATAAGGCCAACCATTACTCAGAATGATCTCACCAGATCTAATTTCACACACATAAACATGTATATGTCATCAGTTAGCTGTATTTTCCTTTGGCTGTTTCATTTAGCTATAGTTTGAACTCTTCTTTCCATGATCTCATTTTAACTACTAACATAAGATAACAGGAGAATCTGGCTTTTTGAAGATCTGAATAGAGGAGCCTATTCTATGAGAAGCAGCACAATGCTTCTAGAAGTAGTTTGGGAGAAATGGAGGTGGGTGCTCAGAAGATTCCACTACAAACTATTTGAAAGGATGGGTCAATAGTCGGCATGTATTAAAAGGTTCCACAGAAATATAAACATGAATTTTCCATATGGTTATCACAGATGATTCGGTTTTGATTTTTCCTTTGTTGTTATTGTTGGCTTTAATGCCTCCCCCCCCCACACATACACACCCTCGCGCAAAGAGAGGAAATGTATACATATAGACATTTACCAAAAAATAAAAATAAATTGCCTAGAACACAGATATGTTCACATAAACGTTGGCAGATTGTGATGCTAATTCTTTTTTTGTCCTTTTCTTTTAGAAAGATCCGGAGGGATTACCCTTCCAAAATCCTCATCCAGCTGTGTGCAGCTCTGCTGCTGCTGAATCTGGCGTTCCTCTTGGACTCGTGGATTGCTTTGTATGACATAAGAGGCCTCTGCATCTCAGTGGCTATATTTCTGCATTATTTTCTCTTGGTCTCATTCACTTGGATGGGCCTGGAAGCATTCCATATGTACCTGGCCCTTGTCAAAGTGTTTAATACTTACATCCGAAAATACATCCTTAAATTCTGCATTGTTGGTTGGGGTATGTATAATTTTTGCTCACACAGTGCCTGGGTTTTCTCTGCTTTTTCCCCAGTGTTTTGATTTTTAATCAGATAGAGACACTGATGAAGCAGGTCATACTTGGCAGGTTTCTAAAACAGCTTTATTCTCCTTTTCATGTTTCACTGCCCAGAGAGCAACCTCGTCAAGTCTCTTCCTAGAACACCTGTATATTTACCCTGGATTGGTTATGACCGCAACACTCTGAGGTTAGGGCTATGAATCCTCTTTGTATTTCCAGTAACTAGAACTGGGGCTGACACACAGAAGGTGCTCAATCAATTGAAAATATTAGCTTGGTGATAATGAGGCCAGACTGCCCGTCCCCAAGCTCCCAGCCAGCCTCACTCTGCTCTGTACCTCCCAGATTTACACATGTGCACGACAGTGTGCTCAGCAGGGCATAGCAAGAGAACGTACAGATAAAACCTAATGTAACTTCATCACCACACCGGTCCGGTATTTCACATGATGCCACCTGTCAGTGGTGGATCACAAAGTCTTAGACGCCCCCAAGATCTTGAAGGTTTATTCATCCAACTCCCCACCAAATGTAGGAGCCTCCTGGACTTGACTTACCCTTGACTAAAGATAATTTAACCTCTGCTTGAATTTTTCTATTGTTGGGGAGCTCATTACCTTCATTAAAAAACAAAATTCAACTGAGTACATTTGAAAGATCTTACTGGCTTTATTCACAATTCATGAATCAGGCAGCATCCCGTCTAGCAGATAGAAAGGAGCTCTGAGGAGCTGTACCAAGTGAAAGACTTTTTATAGGCAGAAGGAAGCAGGAATAAGGAAGTCATTCTGGGCAATAAAGCGGGTTGGTTATTGCAAGGTTACTTTCCTTCAGGGGTGGCAGGGGTCTATCAGGCAGGTTACCTACCTAGTGCTGATAAGGTGATTTCGGATTGACTGGTTTAAGATTCCATTTCTGGGCGAGCCGAAGACTTAACTCTGTAATGGAGTTAAGTCTCAGTTTGGTGACCTGTGGCTAGCATAAGCGAGTCCATTTTGGGCCTGTTGTCTCGTTTTTAATACCTCACAAGGCAGCCAATGACCATCTTCTAAAGCTCTGCAGGTCTGTTTTTCCATTAAGTTCACTTGGCTCTCTGGTGGCACTTACCCAGCGGTCTTGGTTTTGCTTTCTCAGGAAAAAAAATAATAAGCTGATACCTCTTCTGCCAAAGAGTCCTTTAGATAATCTACATGTAATATATATGTATAATGCTCTATTTCTCAACGTATTTTCACACAAGTAACCCCATAAGAGACAAGTCAGTGAAGTTAGCAAGGCAGTTATTGCTAATACCAGGTGAAGAACCTGGCTCAAAGTGATGACGTGATTTACCCTAATTTCCACAGCTCGAGAACAGCCGAGGCTGGCTTTCTAATTTCTTATGCATATCCCTTCCACTGTATTATAGCCGCCATCCCTCCAAGACTCCCTTATCTTCTTCAGGCTAAATATTACTTCAGGGACTTCCCTGGCGGTCCAGTGGCTAAGCCTCCGCCTTCCAATGCAGGGGGTGCAGGTTCAATCCCTGGTTGGGGAGCTAAGATCCCACATGCCTCAGGCCAAAAAAACCAAAAAACAAAAAACAGAAGTGATATTGTGACAGATTCAATAAAGACTTTAAAAATGGTCCACATCAAAACATATTTAAAAGTATATGTATATTAAATAAATAAATAAATATTCCTTCAGATATTCCCTATGCAATAGGATTGCAGACCCTTTTCCTCCCTTGTCATCCTGCTTGTTATTATATCTTTGTGAAGAGTAACAGAACAACACCTTTCTAGAAAGTCACTTATTCCCAGAAAAAGAAGTCACTGCCTCTGATCTTGGGCACGGATTCCGTCTTCTTTGTACAATCCTGAACGGTCAGATTCCCTTGTCAAGGAAAAGCTCCACCCCCCACCCCCCCCCCGCCCAGTATTTTCTTTTTAGGAAGATGTCTAACTTAGGAAGTCACCATATGTCGGTGTCTCCATAAGGTACAAATACAAAAGAATTAAATGAAATATTATGTTAGATGGTACCAGGTAGCCCAACCTGGCTGTGAGAAGGAATTGTTTTTTATTTACCAGAGCCTTGAGATTGTATGCCAGGCTGGTCTGTGAAGTGTCAGCGTGGGGTGGGGAGCGATGGCGTAGAGGGGTGAGACGGACTCCTTCCCAGCCCAAGGTCACTTTAAGCGGGGAGGAGCCTTTTCATTATGCTTCCTCTTAGCCCGAGCGCCCTGGGAGAGCCAGTGAGAGAGCCAGTATAGTGGCGGTCAACACCCCCAAATCAATCAGGTCAGGCATCTCAGTCCATCAACGGGTTCCAGATAATCAGTTGAGGACTTTGGGGTTCATAATGAAAGATTTTCCAGAAGTTGCTGGTAACCCTAACAGGTTGATTCTTTGGTGTATATTTTGGAGTCCTTCACTTTGCCTGCCACCTGACCCTTAAAATTACATTCCAGATGGGTGTAAGTTAAGGCTAACACTAGCTACCGTAGCAGACAAACCCTGAAATGTCAGGAGCAGGTAATTTCTCACTCATGTGCAATCCAGTTAGCAGAAGTGGAGGGGTCTCTGGTCTTGTGATTTTTCAGGAGCCAAACTGCTGGAGACTCTGCCTCAAGACAGGGCTTCCAAGGTCGCTCCGAATTTGGGAGAAAAGAGTAGAGAAACTCACTGGAGGTTTTTATGGGCTAGGCCAAGAGGTGGAGCAAATCACTTCTGTCCATGTTCCATTGGCCAAGACCTAGTCAAGTAGCCACATACACCTAGCTGTAAGAGAGGCTGGGAGATGGCCAGCCACGTGCCGGGAGGAAGAGAAACTGGGTTTGGTGAACAGCTCACCAGTCTCTGCTATTTCAGAAGAAAATAGAACGTGATCTCTATTCTTTCTTCTCACCACCTTTGGTTATTAGAACTGTGTGTGACTGATGTTTCCCATCTTCCAGGGGTACCAGCTGTGGTTGTGACCATTGTCCTGATTATATCTCCAGATAACTATGGACTTGGATCCTATGGGAAATTCCCCAACGGGTCACCTGATCACTTGTGAGTACAAAGCCCCCCACGGAACGTTAAGTGAACTGGAAAGCAGAATTCTCCAAGAAAATGGAGGCTCTAATCAGCATATCAACTGGCTCTCATCCTAATAAAATCCAGTAACATTTACAGCAGGCTTTGCAGTTATATATGTAATGAGATCAGCTAGTTAGAAAAGCCATGCTACTATGTGTTAAAAAAATGAATTAGGAGGAAGTATTTCGAAAATACTTTTATAAGCCTCTGATAAAAATAAAATACCAGCTACACTATATTAGTAAAGACTCATGGAATGGAGTTACTAGGATCTAAAGGGGATAAAATCTTTTAATGTCTTCAAAGGATATTTTTTAAATACTTTCAGTCACCAAGGGTCCTAAAATAAACCCTCTTGGAGTTTTTCCCCTAGGTCTATAAATGGCTGTGGAGATCAGAGGTTTTATCTTTTTTTTTCTCTTGTAATTGTAGGAAAATGTTTCAGTAAAACAATCTAGATTCATTGTTATCATTTGGAACCATATTTCAGCAAAAAAACCCATGATATGTTTTCCCTGTTTTTTCCCCCCAATTCCAGTTGCTGGATCAACAGCAATGCTGTATTCTATATTACAGTTGTGGGATATTTCTGTGTGATATTTTTGCTGAATGTCAGCATGTTCATTGTGGTCCTGGTTCAACTTTGTCGAATTAAAAAGAAGAAGCAACTGGGAGCCCAGCGAAAAACCAGTATTCAAGATCTCAGGAGTGTCGCTGGCCTTACGTTTTTACTAGGAATTACTTGGGGCTTTGCCTTCTTTGCCTGGGGACCAGTTAATGTCACCTTCATGTATCTCTTTGCCATCTTTAACACCTTACAAGGTAAGCTCTACAGCACTAAATACACACTGAATGACCCAGTCGAACTGAAAAATATTGCTACTAAAAGTTAGAGTATCTGCAAAGTGGCTTACTTAGTAGCTTAAGATATAATCATTGAAAAACAGATTTAACTTTGAGAAAGGGTGCTCTGAGAGCCTTGGAAGAAAGGCTAAATTCGTTAAATTCAAGAAGTGGTCCTTTTTCCTCCTTATCCATCACTACCTCCTGGGAGGGAACAAACATATCAAGGGGAACCTACCAGGAACTGTTTCTGGGAGAGTCAATCACTCTTCCTTCACCTGGTTCCTTACCTTTTTTTCTTTTAACTTTTTTATTGAAGTAGAACATGCATACAGAAAAGTGCACATACCCATAAATGTCCCCGTGAGGTCTCACCACTCTGACCTCCTAGGTCTGTGTTTGATTTCAAGACAATGATAAATGTGAAGTCAATGGCAGCAGCCTGGCCCAGTACTTAATCCCACCCAGTTGCTCTGCCCTGACATGCAGCAGGAAGGGCAGGCTCTGCGTGTGACCCTTGACCTCGGAGCTTCCCCTTTGTTAATGAAGCCCAGCCGCAGTCATTTGGGAACCCTCTTCCATTGTATTCTTTTTTTTTTTTCCTTTGGTCTCATTGTATTCTTTAGGAAAGCAAATTACTCATTCCTCTAGATCAGCATTATAAAAGAGTTGTCAGCTGTGATTAATTTTTTTCAAATTTTTTTTTTTTTTTTTTTGGTTGTGTTGTGTCTTCGTTGCTGCGCACGGGCTTTCTCTAGTTGCGGCGAGCGGGGGATACTCTTCATTGCGGTGCCCGGGCTTCTCATTGCGGTGGCTTCTCTTGTTGTGGAGCACGGGCTGTAGAGTGCAGGCTCAGTAGTTGTGGCTTGCGGGCTCTAGAGCGCAGGCTCAGTAGTTGTGGCGCACGGGCTTAGTTGCTCTGCGGCATGTGGGATCTTCCCAGACCAGGGCTCGAACCCGTGTCCCCTGCATTGGCAGGCAGATTCTTAACCACTGCGCCACCAGGGAAGTCCCAGCTGTGATTAATTTTTCATGGACGCACTTTGGCATTAAAAGCGGAGCAGGCTAATAAGTTTACGTTACAGTAACAATCATTCGTGTCCCTTGGTTTCCTTTTACTCCAAATCCTCTGTGTTGATGCCTTTTAATTGCATTCTCATCCACTCGTTTTCATCTTTTCCTGGTGGCTTTTAGCTCCCATAGCATCCTCCTGTAGTTCTTTCAGGCATATAGTTCATTAACCTGAGATTGAATTCAAATGCCTAATTTGGCTACCGGTTCTTATTTTATTTGTAGGAAGCCAGTTAATGTGCTTGCTGGTTACATACAGTTGTTCATTTTTACCTACAATGTACAGTTCCTGAACTGGTATATCCAGGTGTTGGACTACTTAGAAAAGTTTTATTTGCCAACAGTGGCATGCTAAAAGTAAGAGACACTTATTTGAAAGAGAAAAAATATATGCCCAAATCACACTAATCGTAAACATGAAAGCGAGGTACCTACCCTCGCATATTTACTGTGGAAACTGAACCTGCCTCTTTTTCATTTCCCTAGAATGACTTCTCATTAGAATATGAGTGGACAGAAAGAATGTATTGTTTCATTTATCAAAGGGAACTAAAACCTAATTCACAGGGCTTTGGGGTTGATAAAAGGAGAGATGTATACAGGTTCTGATTTGGGCCTTGGGTACCCCCATTTTGATCTCTCCCCTAATGCAACCAAGTGTAGCTGCCCAGGGTGGCAGGTGGACAGAGGTGTGCAGTACTCGAGATATCAGTCTTCAGGCTGGGCACGTGTACCTTACTAGAAGCAAACCTGATATTTTAACATGAAGGTTTTAAAGTAGATAGGTTGGGGGCTGGGGAGAAGAACTCAATTCGCCCATTCATTCTGCTAATATTTGTTTGCGTTCAAAGCCTTGGGGAGTGGTAGCGAGGGGGCTGTGCGGGGAGCCCTGCGCCTGCATGCAGTGGAGGGTGGAGGCAGAGGCTGAGGTGAGGGCCTCTTCACGTCCGTAGTGTTGCCCTCTTTGTGGCCAGGACACCACTGGAGAATTTCCTCGAGCCTGTCACAGGGAGGCTGGAAGGTAGACAAGGCTATGGCTGCAGTGCCCCAGGCTTCGGAGGAAGAGGGGAAGGCCCAGGGAAGGGATGTGGCTGTGGACTGGAGAGAAGGAGCGAGGGATGTGAGACAGAGGAGGAGATGGCATTTGACAGAACTTGGAAATCGATTACGCATATGGAGGGACGGGGAGGTAGGAGCTGTGGACTGAAATTTAAAAAGCACAGGGACTTCCCTGGTGGCCCAGTGGTTAAGACTCTGCACTCCCGATGCAGGGGCCCTGGGTTCAATCCCTGGTCAGGGAACTAGATCCCACATGCCGCAACTAAGCCCTGGTACAGCCAAATAAATAAATATTAAAAAAAAAAAAGCACAATATGAGAGCTGTGAGTTTCAGTTTTCTTTGGGGGAATATAGTCCGGGAGACAGCCGCTCAGAAAGCTCTGAAGAACTGCTCCAAAGAGGTAAGGGGGGAGATCAGCATATGTGTGAGTTTGGAGAAGGGGTATGTACAGTCAAGCACACATCTCGGCAGAAGGTTACTGCTTGTCACGAGGCACAGATACCTTCGTTAATGCTTTTAGTGCTTTTCTAAGTGTGGGAAGATGCAAGAAACTAGGTTCATAAAATTTTCTCCTGAAAATACCTAATTATCCGAAGGCCTTTTCTACCAGTTTTCCCAGAGCACAGAGCGCCTCATGCCTGATCTCCATCCTGAAATCCTTTCAGGGTGTGTTGAATGTCAGTGACTGCAGTGGCTTATGACTCAATCCTTGTAGAGCTGGATGGCCAGCAACATTCTTTAGTTGGCAGAGCCTGGGTCTGAGCTGGCATCCTGGGTAGATGGCTCGTATTTCCAAAGATAGGGAAGGCTAATGACAGGATGTGAGAGGTGAGACAATGAGTTCAATTTTGGACATATGGAGTGATATTCTTTTTATAAGTATTCTTTTAATCTTACAAAGAGAGTCCTCCCAGGGTGCCTTTCGATAGCAAACTTTCCCAGGACTTTGGGCTTTATTTTCAGTCTGCAAAATTTCATTTTGCCTATGGCTGCCAAAGATTTTATGTTTTGTGCAGAGTAAGCTCATGACATTCAAGTCTTAGTTTGGAATTCATTGTGTTACGTTTTCCCCCCCCTCCCCATAGGATTTTTCATATTCATCTTTTACTGTGTAGCAAAAGAGAATGTCAGAAAGCAGTGGAGACGATATCTGTGTTGTGGAAAGTTACGACTGGCTGAAAATTCTGGTAAAGATTTACCTTACTTTTTCTCCTTCTCTTAAAGCTTGAGGAAAAGATTGTATAAGTTAAGATCCAAAGCAATTAATGCCAAAGGAATATCGGATCTGGAAATCAATGAATGGAGCCTGCTCAACACGAAATATCCATTGTGAACATAAGGGGAAAAAACCTAGTGAATTAAAAACCAATACTCACATCTGGGAACTTAGTGAGCCATAGAATTAGTGGCCTGGCTGCTGCTTGCTTGAATGAAGCAACAGTGAAATTTTTAGAATTCATTTCCTTTCGAGTGCATGCTTTCCATTTGTCCAAAGAAATTTTTAATATTTACCTTCCTAACTTTTTAAGCCTTGACTCAACCTTTTTTCCACAGGTCCTGGTTGTCAGTGACTTCATTTATTTGTTATTGGGCCAGACTTTATATATAAGCCTTAGCATACATTTGGTTATTTTGAAGTTATTTTCAGCTATGCCCTGCTGGGTTATCGAGCAAATAGCTCATTTTTAAGAAAATAAGAAAAATGAAGTAGTCTTTGAAAATCTAAATTCCTTCTGCATAAATATTACCCATGAATACAGACTTCGCAGTATTGCAAAGATCTAGTTGCACAAGATTGGAAAATGGCAGTACCTAGAGTTCCATCATTTGCCTGGATTGAAGAGCCATTAGTCATAACAGCAGGTCGATTTGTGTTCTTGTGAAGACAGTCCTTGGCTCTGAAATATTACCTAATTCAGAGGATATTTATAGACACAATCAAATTAGCTTGGCCTTTAGTTCCCAGAGAACATAGGTTACTTTTAACTAGGCAGTCATTTAAAGGACGAATGTATACGGTCTTAAATGAAAATACAGTTTATCACACCAACCTGTGAAATGTGGGATTCTCTGTAAGATCTGGAAGCGAGAGATCAGTTCTTAGAACGAGTTATGCTGTGACCTGTCTCCTGCATCTGAGTTTCAACATTCTGCCCTGTTTTTCTGTAATGCTTACCCTACTGTAGACTGGAGTAAAACTGCTACTAATGGTTTAAAGAAGCAGACTGTAAACCAAGGAGTCTCGAGCTCTTCAAATTCCTTACAGTCAAACAGTAACTCCACCCAGTCCACCACGCTGCTAGTGAATAATGATTGCTCAGGACTCACCAGCGGAAACGGTACGTATGTCTCAATATAGTATTTCTCAAGCTAGTGTTTGTTGTATTAAAGCACTTTTATCCTTTAATGGCATTTTTGCTAAGCAAAGTGTATAATTACATGTATGACTAGTGGATCAAAAAGGTGGTTCCCTTATAAAAGAGAAAGTTTATTAATCCAAGTTCATTCGTTTTAGAGCAGTTTTTTTTTAAAGATTTAAGCGTTGTTTTTTTTTTAAAGATTTAAGTTTTCACGATGGGAATTGATGGCGACCTAAAAGTTTTAATGTGGCAAATCCCGACTTAAGTATTGCCCAAAGACTTCAGTCCTATGCTATTTCTGTGCAAGCAGTACCTAAAATAGTCAGTAAGACTATATCAATTTTTTAGTATATCTATAATTATACACATCTTCAACGCTTTTAAACCTTCCTATTTTTTGCTTGTCATGTTTGTTCATTCTTTTCCACAGCGTGGCTGCCTTGTGACAGTGCCCAAATCCCCATGAATATATCAAATACTGAAAGATGAATTGTGACCTGTATTGGTGACTGTATATGTCTCCAGTATACGTACAGATCATTGCTGCTGTGCCTCCTTTACTCATTAATTCTGACATTTCTAGCTAGAACTTCCATTACGTTTTCTTTCTTTCAAAAAGACTGGGCAGTTCATTACTCATAAAAACTTATCTGTTTCTCTCTTCTTTGGCTTCTTAATATGTCTTTTGCATTTTTATAAAAACTTAAATTCTGCTGGTATACTTTCTCCTTTCCTGGAGAGTTTGCCTTTACTTATCATTTTAGAATATTAGTTATTTGCATGACAAATTCAGATAAATTTGTGAGAAGGTTCATATACTTACCAGATAATTTTCTAGCCTCCCAAAGATGGGATGTCCTACTGGTTTGTATAGACTTTTAAGATACAAGAGGAGGGGCTTCCCTGATGGCGCAGTGGTTAAGAATCCACCTGCCAGTGCCGGGGACACGGGTTCGAGCCCTGGTCCGGGAAGATCACACATGCCGTGGAGCAACTAAGCCCGTGTGCCACAACTACTGAGCCTGTGCTCTAGAGCCCACGAGCCACAGCTACTGAAGCCCGCGAGCCACAACTAGAGCCCATGCTCCGCAACAAGAGAAGCCACCGCAATGAGAAGCCTGCGCAGCGTAACGAAGAGCAGCCCCTGCTTGCCACAACTAGAGAAAGCCCGTGCGCAGCAACGGAGACCCAACGCAGCCAAAAATTAATTAATTAATTTTAAAAATTGTTTTTAAATAAATAAAATACAAGAGGAGGCCTCTAAATCAAGGTTTCTCAACCTCAGCACAGTTAACATTTGGGGCTAGATAACTCTCTGTTGTGGGGCCTATTATGTGCATTTGAGAGTGTCTAGCAGCACCCCTGGTCTCCACCCACCAGGTACCAGTAGCACCCAGCTGCTCACACCCCCAGCTGTGACAACTAAAAATGTCTTCCAGTATTGTGAAATGTTCCCTGGGGAATAAAATCGCCCCCACCCCCCCGGTTGTTGAGAACCATTGCCGTATCAGATGAGAAACGGTTGCCATGGGGCCTTAACTCTTTATTGTAGATACCAGAGGGAGAGCTGGGCTCTATGCCAAGTTGCTATAGCGGGAGTGACTCAGTGCAGGTAAACAGAGTAGAGGCAGTGGCAGTCAAGGCTGATTCATAAGTTAGTGGGAGAAACCGAGTTCAAAGTAGAGAAATCAGAGGTGTGAGCTGAGTCATCAAGAACCCTCAGAATCACAACATAGCAGTCAAGCCTACTGGTTTGGATAGAAGTGTTTGGGGCTCTTAAAGCCAGATTTTTCCATATTCTAGAAAGAACTCAGAGACGAAGCCTCACTTGCCTAGCCTGCCAATATGTTGCCATCCTTCGGGGAATCAGATTGAATGGAGGCAGCACATTTTGCACAACTGTTTTTTTTTGTTTTGTTTTTCACGGTACGCGGGCCTCTCACTGTTGTGGCCTCTCCCGGTGCGGAGCACAGGCTCCGGACGCGCAGGCTCAGCGGCCATGGCTCACGGGCCCAGCCGCTCTGCGGCATGTGGGATCCTCCCGGACCGGGGCACGAACCCGTGTCCCCTGCATCGGCAGGCGGACTCTCAACCACTGCGCCACCAGGGAAGCCCCCTGCACAACTGTTTGACATGGCTGATTTCGCACAGCTATTTTCCATGGCTGACAGTGAGGGTGGGGTACATTTTAGGCCACCAAAATGGCCACGTGTTTAATACCACATAACCTGCACATCAGGATCTGGGATGGATGACAGAAAAAGAAGCTGGAAGTTTAACGGTTTGTTTGTTATACCAGGTCAAATTGTTCCTGCACAAGAATGTCCTCAAACCAAAATGTCTAAATCAGAACAGCAGCCTCAGACAGTCACTTGCCCATCTCTATGCCCAGAGATGGAGCTGAGTTAGCCACATCCATCACCTAGTGTGTGTGAATACTACATATTTCAGTTATGCCTTGGAGGCTTGGCTACTAGCAGCCATGTCAGTCAGTACACAGGGCCACAAGCTCACAGTTTGGAAGAGACATCACATGTTGACTCTTTTGCTTCTGAGCCATGTAACCTTAAGCAAAGCACTTACTTTCTGACACCTTAGTTCCATCGTCTGTGAAATGGGGATAATAATAGCACTCATCCCGTGGGGTAGTAAATGAGATAATTCTTATAAAGTTCTCAGCACTGTCATTATTAGTATAATTATGGCATGAACTAACAGTTGGGCTTATTATTCAGCTTTCTACATTGTCTTCACATGGTGTAACGGTCAAAAAGATGTTGCCAAGGAGCTAGAGGATCTCGGCAGCTGTGCCCACCCCACCCCTGCACGCACGCACACGCACACACACACACACACACACACACACACACACACTCTCTCTCTCTCTCTCTCTCTCTCTCTCTCTCTCTCTCTCTCACTCACTCACTCACTCACTCACTCACTCTCTCTCCAGGGCCTGCCTGGGGTTGGGGAGGCCCACCTGTTCCCTGCCCGGACTCTGAGGTTGGACTCTGTTGTTTCCTCCTGGGAATCAGCCTTACCCTGATATAGTCAGAGGGGCTGGTTTAGTGTATGAGAGATGATTTGTTTTCTTGCCAGGACAGTTGTCACTCTGGGTTTCTCTGGTACAGAGTTTTACTTTATAGGAGTCTTAGGGAACCAAGAACCTTGTGAGGGATCTCTGTTAACCTTTGGGAGAGACCAGAATATTACCTTAAGTTAAATTACACATACGCTACTACTTGAAGGCAATATATGTTCAACCAGAGTTAGGAAATGGGCCCTTTAAAATCAAGAACATTGCTTTGCTTCATATTTTGACCATTTTATTTAAAAAAAGCTGCCATAGAGAGCTGGTTTCTGAATCATTCTCCAATTTGTTTTGCTTACTTTGAGTGGTCTTAGGAAAGGAATGAAAAGTAAATAAAATATGACAATATATCAGACATATTTTTTTAAAAAAAGACATGCTCTCCATGTGCATACTTAAGAATAAAGCGACGTTTGTTTATTTTGAAAATGCTTTCCATAGGAGCAGTTCCACGTGTAGATGTATTTCTGATGTATCTGTGGGGAGGAAGGTGATCTCCACGTCTTACTCTTCCGCCATCTTCTCCTGTCCCCTGAAAATGCTTTCTGTGGATACTTCATGACGCTGATTTTGTTTTTCCTCATACAGCGAATGCTTCTACAGAGAAGAATGGTTTTTCTTTCAGTCTTCAGAATGGAGATGTGTGCCTCCATGATTTTACTGGAAAACAGCACATGTTTAATGAGAAAGAAGATTCCTGCAATGGTAAAAACCGTATCGCTCTAAGAAGGACTTCAAAGCGGGGAAGCTTACACTTTATAGAGCAAATGTGATTCCTTTTCCTAAAATCAAAGCATGTTGCTTGACAGTGTGAAAATGTCCAGTCTTATTTTTTACATAATGTGAGTTGTATGAAAATCAACTAATTTTATACTCGGCAACTTCTGGAGGAGCATAAGCTAATTGAGGGCAATGGTTGCTATTGGAAGAGGAAGCCAAGACGTTATACCACGGTTCTTAGACATTTGTGATTTGGTTTCTTATCCTTCATTTTAAAAGAAGACTGGTTTTAAACAACACACTAAGAATAAGACTCGTTTTTAAAAAATCAAAGTAGTTCACTTCCAGCCCCAGTTAAAGATGCTAAGTTATCTTTGATAACATTATATAAAGCCACTGTTGACTTCAGCCTGTTGGTGAGTTTCGTTGTGCATGCCTTTGTTGTAAATAAGCTAAATTCTAGTGACCCACATGTCAAAAATCTTACTTCTCCATTTTTGGTATTTATTTTCTACTGTGTAAATTTCTTTCTTTGTAGAATCACGGTTGTGTTGTTGTGTCTAATGTGATAATTCAGAAAATCCTTGCTGATTCAGTGACCTCTAAAGCTCCTTTTGGAGATTATATGGGATGTGAAATACAGGAACTTCACTGAAATCAAGAAATAATGACGCCAGCCAGACTGGAAAAATGTAAGCAGATAGTGCCACAATTAGCTCATACAGTGCCTTGGAGTGAGTTAGAAAAAGGTGCCCCCACTGGGCAGACACAGCCCCATGGGCTCGTGATTTGGCAAACAGAATGAGGGCCATATTTTAGCCCCACTCACCCTCTTGGGTGCACCGTTGTTCAGAGTACCACCTGTACAACCGTACATAACATCCAGTACTGACACCCATCTCCTGACCTCTTCCCTAATCATCAGATTATGGAAGCTGCACCAAGATGTTTAGCTTAATACCTTGGTCACAGAGAGGGAAGGAACTGTAATCTAGACCATATGGTAGAAAAATCATGACTGAGGGAGAGATACACTGCCACTTCTCAAATCCCCAGAGCCTTTCAGAAAAGGGCAGTAGAGTAGGCTTACTTTTTAAAAGAGGTGTACATTAAAAAAATCATACTGCTGTTCTTTAAAAAGCAACTGCATGGCACTTTGTTGATTGCTATGACTGGTAGGTACACTCTGGCCCAGCCAGAGCTATAATTATTTTTGTTAAAGAATTGTCTTGATGAGTGTATAGTGACAAGGGGGAGCAGCTCTTGGGAACAGTGAACTATCCTGCACTGCTATTGTTTCCATATGTATCAAACACTGATTGCTCCTAGTCATAGCGAGTCTGTCTTGCTTCCTACCTACAACTGCTTGATCAGTGCCTCAAGTATGTCCTTACTAGGAACATTTCAAAAACCTTTAGTTAGGTCTTTCACTAAGGTTCCCTTGCATATATTTCAAGTGAATGTTGTATCCCAGACTAACCACAGTAATAATGTAATACACTTCTGTGAGTGCTGATTTGTCTTTGCAATATTTCTTCTCCGATTTATTTAATTGCCTTGTATTTATACGTTAAAATTGACAAAAATGTTAAAATTGCCAAAATAAATTTGCAGTTAAGTCCTTTAAGTTTGAGAACTTTCACAAAAGGAAAACGTTTGTGATCTCTTTCCCTGGTGGTGGAGCTTGCAAGCGGTAGGACCACCCTGATGAAGGCAACTCGACAGTAGCATCCTTTGGCAGGCAGCAGGCACGCTGTGACCGTGAAGTCAGAGCAGGGATTGTCCTACCTCCCGAGATTGCTTTCTGAGGTCTCTTTTTCATTTTCCTCTTGCTCTTTCAAGATTATCTCTTTAACGCACGTTGACATTGACTCACACAAGCCCCATATTTGGATCTCCTCCAAGTGTCTGCTTCCTCAGCATCAAACAGTAGGATTTCAAGAAGGTGAGGATCGGAATTGGGGTTTCTGGGGAGCTGATTAGCTTATAGGAGCCACAAATGGGGAAAGCTGGCCTCAACTCCACAAGAGGTCTCTGAGCAATCTCTCCTTCCACGATGCTCAGTTGCCTCAAAGATGTTGAGTACTAATTTGATGAGAGAGGTGGTAAGATACTCTAGATTTGGGGGTGAGATATCAGAAACCAAATCTCCCAAAGCAGATTATGTAAACAAAGTGTACACAAAAGGATACACAATGTCTGACAACCTTTAGGTCCTGCCCCCCACCCCTTATTTTTCCTATTGTGTTTTGTGTCTGGCTACAGTCCTTAAGCCAAATTCTCATCTGTATTTTTACTTCAGACAGATAAGGGGCAGGACAGAGAGAATGTTCCTGAGAAGCATCCTCCTTTGGCTTTCAAATTAGTCCCACAATCTGAGACTCTACTGAAGGACACAAAGGTGGTGGCAATATGAGGAGGCAAGGAGTATCACAACAGTGGCCAGTATTTGAAGGAGTATTTTCTCAGAACATTCGAGAATTTTTTGTTTGTTTGTTTTTGTTTTCCCCCCAAAACACTGCATTCATTAATCCCACAAAGTAACTCTGTTGACTTCAATGAACAGCATCATGATTGTTCTCAGTAAAAAGGGTGAAATGTCTTCATTGGAGATACTGGGTTGTGTCTAACGAGGTCACCTAGGAGGCAGGTTAGTTTGTTGAAGGTCATTTCCACAAAGAGCTAATTTACTGAACAAGCAATTTATCAAATGGACTAGCGCGTTGTCACTTTGTCTCCATAAGAGAATTTTAAGGACTATTGAGTTTGTCTCTGCTTCAGCTCCTTGCTACTGCGGTTGCAGTCTGAAGGACGGACAGGAGAAAGACAAGACTGAGTGGACATAAGAACATCATCTTGAACGGGAAGACTTCTTAGCAGTATATTCTTTTTTCTTTTCACCTCAGTCTCTAGGTACAGCATCAAAAAGTTGGGGTGGGGCTTCCCTGGTGGCACAGTGGTTGAGAGTCTGCCTGTCGATGCAGGGGACACGGGTTCGTGCCCTGGTCCGGGAAGATCCCACGTGCCGCGGAGCAGCTGGGCCCGTGAGCCATGGCCGCTGAGCCTGCGCGTCCGGAGCCTGTGCTCCGCAACGGGAGAGGCCACAACAGTGAGAGGCCCGCGTACCGCAAAAAAAAAAAAAAAAAAAGTTGGGGTGGACAAAAATTGAACACATTCTTAAAGAATGTGTTCTTTTAAATACATTTATAGGACTTCCCTGGTGGCACAGTGGTTGAGAATCCGCCTGCCAATGCAGGGGACACGGGTTCGAGCCCTGGTCCGGGAAGATCCCACGTGCTGTGGAGCAACTAAGCCCGTGCACCACGACTACCGAGCCTACGCTCCAGAGCCCGCGAGCCACAACTACTGAAGCCCAAGCGCCTAGAGCCCGTGCTCTGCAACAAGACAAGCCACCACAATGAGAAGCCCACGCACCGCAATGAAGAGTAGCCCCCGCTTACCACAGCTAGAGAAAGCCTGAGCGTGGCGACGAAGACCCAGTGCAGTCCAAAGTAAATAAATAAATAAAAATAAAATAAAATATTTATAGATATATACCTCGCTGTGAAGAAATCTTATGCTCCCTGGTGTTTCTCTCTTTACATCTCAGTCTCAAACTAGCTGCAGGAAGCTGGAGCAGAGATACATTCAGCATTTTTTTAAATATTGTGATAAAAAACAAAATGATCTCCAGTCAACTAAAATTAAATTGTCATGGAAATAGTTTGGCAAATTGGTTATTTTCAGCAAATTAATTCAGAATGGACCCTCTCTTCTGTGTCAAAGATGGAGTGCTTTTCTTTAGAGTCAAAGACCTGAACCGTCCAAGAGAAACATTTGTTGGTTTCCACCTTGGATGTGGATGCTGACATGTGGCTCCCTGGGAACTTCCTTGGCAGAAGCCCCCCATGGCAGGACAAGGGGCAGACCCTCTGGTTGGGGTCAGAGAAGTTATACATGGTGCTACCTCAGGGTCTAGTTTCAGGCTTTCATCTTTATAAAGATCATGAATCAGCTTCAGAAACAACAGCATACCCCATCACATTCCATATCTGATTCTTCCCCGCCCCCGCCCCCGCCCCCGCCCCCGCCCCCGCCCCCGGTACGCGGGCCTCTCACTGTTGTGGCCTCTCCCGTTGCGGAGCACAGGCTCCGGATGCGCAGGCTCAGCAGCCACGGCTCACGGGCCCAGCCGCTCCGCGGCATGTGGGATCTTCCCGGACCGGGGCACGAACCCGTGTCCACTGCATCGGCAGGCAGACTCTCAACCACTGCGCCACCAGGGAAGCCCCCATATCTGATTCTTAACAAACATTTGAGAAATGACTCGGAGATGGGTTTCTGTTGGGTCACAACCAGAGAACGGCTTCATGGATATACGGACCAAGATATGGAGGTTTTATATCTCAGGGACATAGAAATCTAAGATATGAGTCTGATTTTTATGTAGTAGAGCTTGTAGTCCAAAAAGAATCACTGAAATTTGCTTGGAGATTTAAAAGCTAAATAGCCTTCCTTCTTTTTGGTTTTATCCCTGAATTTCAAGCTTATTGAAAAATACAGCTTATATGATAATATACATTAAAGCATAGACCAAAGCCTAAGAATGTAGGCTGGCTATACACCAAAAGAGGTATATGTGTGGAGCAGAATTTACAAAGAATGAGATCAAGAGACTGAAAATGTTTCTATCCTGGATGGAAATGTCAGCTAATATGTAAAGGTCATCGGTTATTTTCCCCCGTGGCTACAAAATGGACTCTTGAAGAAGAACTCACTGTGAACAAAGGCAGTAATGAAAGGAAGCATTAATCCCAGCTTTTAGATACAGTATATGTGAGACTTCTGTAAGAGTACATATTCACATTCCAAGAGATTTAATGGTGATAATGTCTAGTTTTATTTACCCCTAGACCATAGCAAATTTTGCATGGAGGCACATCACGTGGATTGCTGCATTATTTAAGAACCAATAGTAAGAAAACAAAAAGTAAGTGAGATAATGGGTTTGGTGCTTTAGTCGAGTGACACAGGTTTATGTTATGGAATTTTGAAAATGAACTTGGTTAAGGATGATACATAGGGGACCCAGCTGAACATGACTTATTTTCTTTCATTCATTCAGTACCAATTGAGCTACAACTACATGCTCAACACTGTATCAGGCACGGTAGGAGATACCAAAACTGTTTCAATGAGTAACTTACAATCCAGTTAGAAAAACATGCCTCACGTGAAAACAATATGAGCAGTACATTGTTGTCAAATGATGATGGAACCAGCTATGATTTATGAAGTACTTTTCTGTGAGCCAAGCATGGTGCTGAGTGTTTTATATTCACCCTCTTGTTCAAAGCCACCCTAGGAGGTAGGTGCTATTATTATCCCCATTTTACAGATGAGAACATTGAATATCAAACAGCTAAAACATCCCAAAGCTCGCACCACTTGTAAATGGCAGAACTGGAATTTGAACTCAATTTGAACTGACTCCAAGACCTAAGTTCTTACTAAAGAAATTGTTATGGGAATTCAGAGAATAGGGAGGGCTAATAGAGAAGAGCCGAGCAGGACCTTAAAGCAAAGACAGGCTTCAGATAGGCAAGGAGGAGGAGGAGGCCTACTGGGTCAAGCATACAGTAAATGCATGGAGACTAGCAAAGGGCTCGAGTTAAGGATATTAGCTGAGCTGTCCTCTGGAATTAACATGGGACCAGATTTCGGTGGAAAATGAATAGTGGGCAGAAGATTGTAAACACTGTTGGTAATGATCGGCCACGAGAAACTGTAATGTCGAGTTTCAAGTTGCAGGTCTGGAGGAGGACTGCAGGCCAGGCCCGGTGAGCTTCTCCCAGGTAACTAGTGGCGAGGCCGCAGGCGCGGGGGGGCAGCTGGGGGACCCTGCTCTGCCCCAGTCGCCCCCTCTCCTCTTCCCCCCTGGGCCCCACTACTTCCGCTCATGGGCGCAGACGCGCCAGGGGCAGAGCTGCTATTATGGCCCGCGGAGGGACGCCCAGGCAGCCGCAGTGGGCGGACCTATTTCTCCATCCGCCGCCCGGAGTCAGTCCTTTATCTCCGCAACTTCGAGCTTTCTGCTCCGCGGCGTCGGATCTAGGGGCGGTGCTAGAGGGCGGGGCCAGGGATGGGGTTGTAAAGCCATCTCAGGGCTGGGCGGGGCCGCCAGCGACAGAGCGTGTTAGGGGTGTTCTGGGCCTCAGGCCCGCCTCCGCGGATTAGGCTCCGCGCCGGGGGCGGGTCCGGGGGCGGGTCTGGGGCGTCCAGATGCCCGCGACGGAAGGACCTGTTTCAACAGCCCCCGCTGAGGTCGGCGGCCGGCGGGGAGGTAAGGGGCTCAGAGAGGCAACCGTTCTCGCCCGGAGCCAAGTTCCCCGCTGCTCTCGCGGGCCACCTCGTTTTCCTTCCCCCACTGGCCGCGACTCGGAGGGTTCCGTTCCGCGGCGGGAGCGCGGCCGGGGACTGGGCTGCGAGTGGGCTGCGGCAGGCGGGTCGGATAGAGTTCGCGGCCGGCCCCGAGGCCGCCTCACGACAGCCCGAAGACAAAAAAGACTCGACGGGGCATCGTCGCCCCACGCCCGGAACCCAGTTCCCCACTTCTCCCGCGGGGCCGCGGGAGACCCGGGAGCGTCGGGAGCGCTACGGGCCTGGTCAAGGCGGGGCAGCCATAGCGCCAGCCCCTATCTCCGCCTTCGCGCCTTTCAGCAGTAAGAAACTCTAGTTGGCTTGCTTTCCAATCATAGTTTGGTTCTGTTATTTTAAAAAGTCCCTACCTCGTAACGCCGGGCTCCATCTCGAGAACTGACCGAGGCTGTTAGTGCTTGGGAACCGAGCCCGCTCGGCGGCCGCAGCCCGGGCGTCCCACCTCCTTGCAGCAGGTCGGACGCCGAGGCCCCGGAGCAACGCGGAGATGAGGAGCAGGAGCAATTCCGGGGTCCGCTTAGACGGATACGCGCGGCTGGTGCAGCAAACAATCCTGTGTTACCAGGTAAGGAGGGACCACCCCGAACTGCCATCTCGAGGCACTTATTCTCCTACCCAGCCCCCTCTCGTGTCCTGAGACTTTGCAGTTAAGAGGTTTCCTCTTTAAATACAGCACTTGTTGGCCGATGGTTACTCCCCACCCCCATTCCCACCCCGTCCACTTTACGAGCCAGGGGACCTAAGGGCTGTGCGGCTACACTTCACAGGATTCTTTGACCACTGTTTGGGATCGAAGATAGAAGGAGCCCCCTGGGTGCCCTGGGTACAAAATGCGTCTTTCTGCATTGACTCTGCTTCTTTTGGATGGAAGGAGGTGTGTGTAGGTTGGACAGAGCACACTGAATGAGGATGGTGAGCTCTGGACTGGGAGGACAGTAGACAGGAGTGAAGAAGCTCCTGAGGTGTGCATCCCACGCCGGGGTGTGTGGCGACTGCTGCTATTCTGCCCTTGAATTATCTTGTTAGAGACCCACCTGCGAGGGTCTTAGGGCTCACTCTGGTTGCTATTTTACAGATGAGAAAACTGCAGGCCAGAAAGGTTCCTGCAGGTAGCAGGGTTAGACCCAAATGCAGGTCTTCTCCCAAGTTGGAGGGGATCTTCGAAGCTGCCCATGTGGTCTGAGGTATGGAGTGTCTCCTGTTTTGTATTACCCGGCTAAAGTTATATCTGGGCCCATCATGTAAGACCACTGGACTATTTTTATTCCTAGTGAAGACAACAGCTATGTTGCTTGCCCTCAATCAACAGCAATTATTTATAGGAGCTCCATGTCAGAGAAGGAAGTGACCTTCCAGGGTAGAGGCCTGGCCTTCAAGTTGGGAGCCATGGTCACTCCCAAGCCACTGATCCTTTTCCCTATAGCCAATTTCACAGCCTTGTTTCTTCATTCAGGAAATATTTATTGTGTACCTATTATGTGCAAGGCACTCTGTCAGGTGCTGGGCCTACAAAGAAGAATAAATATTTGTAGTGCAGTGAGATTTATGCGTAGGGAATAGGTCCAGAGTCCCTTGTCTGAAACTCCTGGGGTCAGATGTGGTTTGCAAGTCAGCAGTGTTTGGATTTTAGGAAGGTAATATACATATATATTCTCTAGTAACTGCAGTGAAGTCTAGGCAGCACCCTTAATCAAACACATTATTATTTTCCACATTGGAATATGAAGATTCACACTGAGTAGGAAAAGTAAAGACTGAAAGTAGTTTCACATCAGTTCAGGTCACCTTTTGCCACCACACGAGCTTGCTGCAAAATTATGCAAACACTTTAAATTTTCAGAGCATATTGGCTTTTGAAATTGCACATGAAGGACTGTGGTTCTTATTTTGGGAGCTTAGCCCGGTTTGGGGAGCAGGGAGGAGTCCTGGAAGAGACGATGTTCAAGCTAAGAACTGAAGAAGAAGTAGGCAGGCAAATGGGGGTGATTTTTTTTTTTTTTTTTTTTGCTCTCCTCTTTGGAATATATTATAATTACTTCTACAAAGTGTTTTAAAAATCCAAGTTGAAAATCCTTGCCCTTCATTACTGTGATGGAAGGGGCTTTAAGGAGAACTGATTGAGCTTGGTTCTTGTGTTACACCTGGGTTTGAATCTCTAGCTCTTCCTTCAACTACAGGTGTAACCGTTTCCCAGCCTCTCTGAGACTATGCCCTTATCTGTAAAATGAGGATATAAACACCTGTGATTACTGCCCAGTATGTTGCCTGCCCACCCCACCCCCCAGTAGGCAGTTAGCAAATAGTGAGTGCTGTTGGTGGTGTTACCATTGTGATATAGGCCACACATATCCAGGCCACAAGTCCTCGCCTCACCACCCTGGGCCAGGATGCTCTTTTTCCTGAAGGCCTTGATACAGCTACTAATTGCTTTCTGGTTTTTGAACATAATTATGTCTCCTCATGGATTCTGCGAGATCCTTAAGCACAGAGACCTCATCAGTTTCATTCCTTTTGCATCAAGCAGTGCTCCAGGCACATGAAAAGTACCCTTAAGTCCTTGTTGATAAAATATGTTCTGCAGGCTCTGAGCCATCCTAATGACCCAGCTATTGATCCAAGCTTACCTTCCCTCAGGAGCAAAAGAACTGTCTTCCCATTAAAGCAAATCTGCAGCATTGGACTTTCCTCTCCAACATTTTAATGATTAAAAAAAAGTTGTCTGAGCCTTTAGTTGTATTTATTTTGGGGGTAGTTCGTGAGAAGTCCTCATGTTTGCCCTGTTTTTCCCTTCCTGACTGCATAGTCAAGCTTTTCTGGTTAACCAGAACACTCCAAGTACGGTTCTGTTGGAAAATCCCGTGAGCCTGCACATGCAGAATCACTACTTCCCACTTTCCCCCACCTCGCGCGCATCCCGTCCCAACAGCTAGTTTTCACAGTTGTAGAGGCCTAACCCATTTAGGGCCTGGTCATCTTTTCTGAGTGATCTTAGGCAGGTCCACTGTGTAAGAATGAATGAGCAATTTTATGTTATGCATATTTTACCACAATAAAAAATGAATGAGCTGGACTCTGAATGAGTGGTTTCTAAAGTTTATACTATATTTCCCATCTGTAGATGGGTACAGATGTTTATGAGGAAGTTTTCATTGTCAACTGGTACAAGGCTGACCTCTTTCTGATTTGTTGGGTTCTTTTTTTAAAGTATAGTTGATTTACCATATTAGTTTCAGGTATATAACTTGGTGATTCAATAGTTTTATAGATTATATTCCATTGAAAGTTATTATAAAATAAGGGCTATATTTCCCCATGCTGTACAATATATCCTTATAGCTTCTTGATTTTATACATAGTAGTTTGTACCTCTTAGCCCCCTACCCCTATCTTGTCCCTCCCCCTTCCCTCTCCCCACTGTTAATCACTAATTTGTTCTCCATATCTGTGAGTCTGTTTTGTTATATTTGTTTGTTTGCTTTATTTTTTAGATTCCACATATAAGTGATAAAACACAGTATTTGTCTTTCTCTGTCTGACTTATTTCACTAAGCCTAATACCCTCTAGGTCCATCCATGTTGTTGCAAATGGCAGAATTTCATTCTTTTTTATGGTTGAGTAGTATTCCATTGTATATATACACCACATCTTTATCCATTCATCTGTTGATGGACATTTAGGTTGCTTCCATATCTTGGCTATTGTAAGTAATGCTGCTATGAACATTGGGGTGCATGTATCTTTTCAAATTAGTGTTTTTGTTTTCTTTGGATATATACCCAGGAGTGGAATTGCTGGATCATATGGTAGTTCTGGTTTTGGTTTTTTGAGGTCCATACTCTTCTGTAGTGGCCGCACCAATTTATATTCCAACCAACAGTGTGCTAGGGTTCCCTTTTCTCCACATCCTCACCAACATGTTATTTGTGTTCTTTTTGGTAGCCATTGTGACAGGTGTGAGCTGGTATCTCATGGTGGTTTTGATTTGCATTTCTCTAATGATTAGTGGTGTTGAGCTTTTTAAGTTGAGATCAACTTACATTGATTTCACTTGTTAGAAATCGTTCAGTGTTAAATATATCAAACCCATAATTATTCTTTTGTTAGAGGCAATACTTTGTTCACATCAGCTAGCATATCAACTAATTACTTTTCCTGTGTCTGTGAAAGAGAATTTTTTCCATTAGTCATTTGCCAAATGTACTTACTGCTAAATAATAAAGATTGACAAAACCAAAAGCCAGTTTTTTAAAAAGACTAATAAAAAGGCAATCACAATAGATGTAAAATTTTAAATTAACCAGATAATGGAAATTAATTTTTTAAAAATTTTAAAGATATATGTGATTTATAAGAGACAAACCTAAAACTGGATACTGAAAGGTTGAAAGTAATTAGTGAGACAAGATATACTAGGCAAATGCTAACCAAAAATAACTTGGTGTAATTATATTGATACTAACATCAGGCATATAAGCTTTTGAAATTTAAAAGAATTCTATTAGGGATTAAGAAATGTTATTACTAGATGATGAAAGGATAATTCACCAAAAAAAAATAGAGCAGTTTTAAACCCACAGAATACTAACAACATAGCTTCAAAATGTATAAAGCAAAACTTGACTTAATTGTTAACAAATCCATAACCATAGTGGGAGTTTTTAAATACCCTTCTCTCAGATACTAATAAAGCAGAGAAATAATTAGGACATAGAAAATTTGAACACTTCCATAAGAAACAAACTTGATCGAGTATACATATGTAGAATTCTGTGCCCAACCAGTAGAAAATACTTATTTGTTTCAACCTTGCAAAGTATATTTTTCAAAAACTGATGACAAATTAGGGTATAAAGGAAACCTCAAAAAATACTGAAGAATCAACTTTATGCATACCACACTTTTTGACCAAAATGCAAGAAAATTAGAGAGCAATAAACAATGACTGCTAAAGCGCCCCCCCAAATATGTTTGGACTCCTACTAAGCCCACTTCTAAATATATTTAAACAGATAATGGATATGTATGTCATGAATATATACATATATATATGTACACACATGATGTCATGGATCTAAGCAGAAATTATAATGGAAATTATGAAATATGTAGAACTGAATAAAAACAAAGGCATTCCAAATACCAATTTATGGAATATAGCTAAAGTGGGATGTGAAGAGAAGTTTATATCCTGAAATGTATATATTAGAAAAGAAGAAAGATTTACAAATTAATGAACTCAAGTTGAGAAAAGGACAACAGAGTATACCCAAGGAAATAATAAAGACAAGACCAACAATTAATGTAATATAAAACAAATAATAAAGATTGACAAAATCAGAAGCTAGTTTTTTAAAAAGACTAATAAAAAGGCAAACTTCTGTCAGGGTTGATGGGGGGATGGGAAAAGGGACAAATAAACAATATTAGGAGAAAATGGAAAAATACTATGAACAATTTTGGGCAGTAAATTTGAAAACGTAAATGACCGTTTTCTAGATAAATGTTACCAGTGTTTAAGCAAGAAAAAATTATATCCTAATTAGACTATAACCATTAAAGAAAATTGAATGAGTGAAAAAAATCCTAGGCCAAGATGAGTTTATAGACTAGGACCAAGGAACATTTAGAGGTTTATTTATTCATTCATCTTTGAAGGCTAAGGAATTTGGCTTTTATTCTGAGTGGGAAGGGAAGCCATGAGAGGGCTTTGAGCAGATGAGTGGCATCATCTGAATGATGTTTGAAAAGAATCACTCCACCGGCTGCATGGAATATAAGGTGTCAAGATGCAAAACAGGGTGACCAGTTAGGAAGCTTCTGCAATTGGAGCATGATGGCTCAGACAAGGGTGGTTGTAGTGGAGACAGATAGGAATGGTTGAGTTTGGGGAAAATTTCACAGATAGAGACAAGTTTTACTGGTGGACTGAGTGTACGATGTATGGAAAAAAGAAAAGTTAAGAATGACTCCAAGGCTTCCCTGGTGGCGCAGTGGTTGAGAGTCCGCCTGCCGATGCAGGGGACGCGGGTTCGTGCCCCGGTCCGGGAAGATCCCACATGCCGCGGAGCGGCTGGGCCCGTGAGCCATGGCGGCTGAGCCTGCGCGTCTGGAGCCTGTGCTCCGCAACGGGAGAGGCCACAACAGTGAGAGGCCCGTGTACCACAAAAAAAAAAAAAAAAAAAAAAAAGAATGACTCCAAGATTTTTGGCTTGAGTAACTGGTAGGATGGAATTGCCTTTTACTGAGATGGGGAAGATTGTGGAGGAGCACGTTTCTGGGGGAAGATAAGGAGTTTTATTAATTTCGAGGTGCCCATTAGACGTCCAAGTGGAAATGGTAAATAGGCAGTTGAATATATGAGTCTAGAAGTCAGGGGAGAGGTTAGGGCTGGAGATGAAAATCTTGGAGCTGTTGGTACACATATATGTAATGAAAGATAATGAGACTGGATGAGATCACAGGAGTGAGTTAAACAGAGAAGAGATGACATTTAAAGAGGAGCTTTCCAAAAATGGAGAGCTCCAGAAGATGAGGAGGAACCACCAAGGGAGACTGAGAAGCAGCAGATGAGGAAGTAGGAAAACCAGCCAAGGGTGGTTGTCATCCTAGAAGCCAAGTGAGGAAAGTGATTCAAGGAGGAGTATCAGATGGGGGAAAGACTAATAATGGGTCAAAGACAAGTAGCAACAAGACTGAGAAGTGACCATCAGATTTAGCGGTGTGGAAGTGGTTGGTGATCTTGTCGTGCAGTTTATGTGAGTATTAGAGGCAGAAATTGGTTGAGGCGAGCTCAAGAGAGAAGGGAAGAACAAGAGCTAAAGATTGCATTGAAACGATTCTTTCGAAGAGTCTGCTGTAAAGGAGAGCAGTGGTTGGGTGGAGATGTGAGCTTGAGAGGGGTTTATTTGAGAAATTATATATCTGGTAGAAATGATCCAGTAGATAGGGAAAAACTGATAATGCAAGAGTGAGAGTGGGAATTACTGGAGCAGAGATAGTTTATCCATCAAAACAAGAGGGAAGGCAGGGTACGCGGGCTCAGTGTTCTCTTTTGATTGTTTCTACTTTCTCAGTGAAACACAAGGCACTGTCATTAGCCGAGAGTGAAGTTGGAGAGGAGTTATCAGAGGTTTGAGGAGAGGGGAGAAGGTTTGAAATTGTCCTTTAGGAGAAGAAGGGAATGGATGGTCCAGGGATTTCTAGTATGATTGTTGGACAGCATTAAGGGTCATTAATTTCAAGCAAGTTCAACCAGTATGGCTGTGTGTTTCTTTCCAGCTGCGCAGGTGCACCCCCAGCGGCAGGCAAAGAGTCAGATTTAACCAGAGCTCAGGTTTTTGCGTGGCGACTACAATGGAGTGAGAGAGGGGCAAGAGATTAACAGATAACCCCTATCTTAAATAAACTGTTTCAGATAAAAGATAAAGAGGGATAGCTACCAACTCCTTTTATGTGGCCAATATCCCAAGATACCGTAGTCAAACAAGACATAATGAGAAATATTATTTATGGAGGAAATTCACTTATGAATATTGATGCAAAAATATAAAGTAAATTATTAATAAAATGAAGCCAGCAATGTATTAAAAATACAGCATAATCAAGTAAAGTTTATCTCAGTAACACAAGGAAATTTTCTTTAAGAAAATCTATTAATATAACTTACCATATTAATAAAGGAAAAAAAGCCTTCAACTTTACCTGTAACATTTTATTTCTTTTTTAAAAAAGGAAGGAATTTGTACCGTTCCTTCATGGTGGAATGCTTTCATTTGTTGGATCTGAGTGATGGGTATTGGTTATATTGTTCTCTCTGCTTTCCTATATGTTTGAGATTTTATTGAGTTGTAAAAATTGAGGCCATATTAACAAACATAGTCTAGGAGTAACCCAGGAGTCAGCTTGGATTTCTTCTTTTCCCTCATGCCCCACCAAAAAGTGAGAGAATGTCCTAATGAATTAGATCACCAAAATCTCTCTGCACGCCACCCTCTCTGTCCCTTTCCACTGCCCCCACCCGAGTCCAGGCCACCATCATCTCATGCCTGGACTGCCCCTCTAGCCTCCTGATTAGTTCCTTGCTTCCACTCTTGGCCCCTCCTCCCCAGCAGTAAGCAACCTTACATCAGGCACCAGACTACACTGCTCTCCTGCCTACAAGTTGCCATGGCTTTCGTCACTCCTAGAATAAAATGCAGTTCTATCAAACTTTGCAGTCCAGCTGCAGCCTAGCTCACCAGCTTCTCACTCACCATCAGTGGTGTGCTGGTAAATGCTTAACAGCTGGCTCAGCTGACTTGAAAACGTGGCTTCTTTGTCAAGAGCCATACCAGGAGGGAGAAAATGAGAGAAAACCACCCCGTTTCTCATGCCCAACAGCAAACTCTTGATCTTTCCCAACAAATCTGGGTACCACCACCCATTTGGAGCCCCGAGTCAGCAACCCAGGAGTCTTTTTGGCCCCTTGTTTCTTCCTTTCCCACCTGTGTTCCATCACCAAGCTCTGCTGATTCTATCTCCTGAACGTCTCTTGAATCCATCTGCTGCTTCTGCTCCTCTCTACCGTCACCGCCCTCCTTGTCTAAGCTGCCAGCCTTGCCATTCTCTACCCCAGTACTAGCTTCCCAGCCTGTTTTCTCTCTGCAGCCACTCTCAGTCCCCTCCCGGTATTTCTCCTGACTGCAGCCAAAGTGGTCTTCTCCAAAGCAGGTATGCCCTCCTGCTGCACCCTCACTCTGGGTAACATCTTAACCTCCCTTCCACCCCGGCTCCACCGGGGAAGCCCTCCCTCCCCACCCTCCTTTATGCCCTCACAGAATGACACACATCCCCTTTGCTGCACTTAACCGAGTTGGAATTTTACATCTATTTGTGCGATTTAAAATGAATGAATTCCCACTAGGCTATAAAGTCCGCTGCACAGGACCAAGGATTTCTTTTTAATTACCATTTTGTCCTTAGCACTTAGTGTCTGGCAGTTGTAGAGATTTTAAAAACAGTTGTTGATTGAATGAATAAATGAATGAAATAAAATGCTTAAACCACGTAGTCTATGTGCTGTAGTATGTGCAGTTAATAAATGACCACTGCTCTTGTTATTATTATTCATCAGACCTCTACCATACAACCATCATTTGGGGGTTCTTAGAACCTAATTGTATTTCCATAAAAAGAGGCTGGGCCAAAGTTGCTGCAACCTATCTGTCCGTTGTCCTTAGTTCAGTTTAATCTAGCAGGAATTTATTTAATAGTCAAGATGGGAATGAGAACAGTTGTGGGCCAGGGCACGCACAAGCATTCCAGGCAGCACTGAGTCCAAAAAGGGCAGAAGTGACATTTTTCGTCCATAGTCAGACAGGGACTGTCTGACAGATGGTTGTCTGGTCTGTGTGTCGAAGATTCGAGAAAGAGAGCACTTGATAGATAACCTAGTATCAACCCCAGCCCTGCCTTCTGCCATCTCCCACTTCAGTTCTTTTTTTTTTTCTTTTTTTACATCTTTATTGGAGTATAATTGCCTTACAGTGGTGTGTTAGTTACTGCTTTATAACAAAGTGAATCAGTTATACATATACATATGTTCCCATATCTCTTCCCTCTTGCGTCTCCCTCCCACCCTCCCTATCCCACCCCTCCAGGTGGTCACAGAGCACCGAGCTGATCTCCCTGTGCTATGCGGCTGCTTCCCACTAGCTATCTATTTTACGTTTGGTAGTGTATATATGTCCATGCCACTCTCTCGCTTTGTCACAGCTTACCCTTCCACCTCCCCATATCCTCAAGTCCATTCTCTAGTAGGTCTGTGTCTTTATTCCTGTCTTACCCCTAGGTTCTATATGACATTTTTTGTTTTTCTTAGATTCCATATATATGTGTTAGCATACAGTATTTGTCTTTCTGTTTCTGACTTACGTCACTCTGTATGACAGACCCTAGGTCCATCCACCTCATTACAAATAACTCAATTTCGTTTCTTTTTATGGCTGAGTAATATTCCATTGTATGTATGTGCCACATCATCTTTATCCATTCATCCAATGATGGACACTTAGGTTGTTTCCATCTCCTGGATATTGTAAATACAGCTGCAATGAACATTTTGGTACATGACTCTTTTTGAATTATGGTTTTCTCAGGGTATATGCCCAGTAGTGGGATTGCTGGGTCATATGGTAGTTCTATTTGTACTTTTTTAAGGAACCTCCTTACTGTTCTCCATAGTGGCTGTACCAATTCATTCCCACCAGCAGTGCAAGAGTGTTCCCTTTTCTCCACACCCTCTCCAGCATTTATTGTTTCTAGATTTTTTGATGATGGCCATTCTGACTGGTGTGAGATGATATCTCATTGTAGTTTTGATTTGCATTTCTCTAATGATTAATGATGTTGAGCATTCTTTCATGTGTTTGTTGGCAGTCTGTATATCTTCTTTGGAGAAATGTCTATTTAGGTCTTCTGCCCATTTTTGGATTGGGTTGTTTGTTTTTTTGTTATTGAGCTGCATGAGCTGTTTATAAATTTTGGAGATTAATCCTTTGTCTGTTGCTTCATTTGCAACTATTTTCTCCCATTCTGAGGGTTGTCTTTTCGTCTTGTTTATGGTTTCCTTTGCTGTGCAAAAGCTTTGAAGTTTCATTAGGTCCCATTTGTTTATTTTTGTTTTTATTTCCATTTCTCTAGGAGGTGGGTCCAAAAGGATCTTGCTGTGATTTATGTCATATGCCTATGTTTTCCTCTAAGAGTTTGATAGTTTCTGGCCTTACATTTAGGTCTTTAATCCATTTTGAGCTTATTTTTGTGTATGGTGTTAGGGAGTGATCTAATCTCTTGCTTTTACATGTACCTGTCCAGTTTTCCCAGCACCACTTATTGAAGAGGCTGTCCTTTCTCCACTGTACATTCCTGCCTCCTTTATCAAAGATAAGGTGACCATATGTGTGTGAGTTTATCTCTGGGCTTTCCATCCTGTTCCATTGATCTATGTTTCTGTTTTTGTGCCAGTACCATACTGTCTTGATTACTGTAGCTTTGTAGTGTAGTCTGAAGTCAGGGAGCCTGATTCCTCCAGCTCCGTTTTTCGTTCTCAAGATTGCTTTGGCTATTCGGGGTCTTTTGTGTTTCCATACAAATTGTGAAATTTTTTGTTCTAGTTCTGTGAAAAATGCCAGTGGTAGTTTGATAGGGATTGCATTGAATCTGTTGATTGCTTTGGGTAGTAGAGTCATTTTCACAATGTTGATTCTTCCAGTCCAAGGACATGGTATATCTTTCTATCTATTTGTATCATTTTTAATTCCTTTCATCAGTGTCTTATAATTTTCTGCATACAGGTCTTTTGTCTCCTTAGGTAGGTTTATTCCTAGATATTTTATTCTTTTTGTTGCAGTTGTAAATGGGAGTGTTTCCTTGATTTCACTTTCAGATTTTTCATCATTAGTGTATAGGAATGCCAGAGATTTCTGTGCATTAATTTTGTATCCTGCTACTTTACCAAATTCATTGATTAGCTCTAGTAGTTTTCTGGTAGCATCTTTAGGATTCTCTATGTATAGTATCATGTCATCTGCAAACAGTGACAGCTTTGCTTCTCCTTTTCCGATTTGGATTCCTTTTATTTCCTTTTCTTCCCTGATTGCTGTGGCTAAAACTTCCAAAACTATGTTGAATAAGAGTGGTGAGAGTGGGCAGCCTTGTCTTGTTCCTGATCTTAGTGGAAATGGTTTCAGTTTTTCACCATTGAGGATGATGTTGGCTGTGGGTTTGTCGTATATGGCCTTTATTATGTTGAGGAAAGTTCCCTCTATGCCTACTTTCTGCAGGGTTTTTATCATAAATGGGTGTTGAATTTTGCCGAAAGCTTTTTCTGCATCTATTGAGATGATCATATGGTTTTTCTCCTTCAATTTGTTAATATGGTGTATCACATTGATTGATTTGCGTATATTGAAGAATCCTTGCATTCCTGGGATAAACCCCACTTGATCATGGTGTATGATCCTTTTAATGTGCTGTTGGATTCTGTTTGCTAGTATTTTGTTGAGGATTTTTGCATCTTTGTTCGTCAGTGATATTGGCCTGTAGTTTTCTTTCTTTGTGACATCCCTGTCTGATTTTGGTATCAGGGTGATGGTGGCCTCGTAGAATGAGTTTGGGAGTGTTCCCCCCTCTGCTATATTTTGGAAGAGTTTGAGAAGGATAGGTGTTAGCTCTTCTCTAAATGTTTGATAGAATTCGCCTGTGAAGCCATCTGGTCCTGGGCTTTTGTTTGTTGGAAGATTTTTAATCACAGTTTCAATTTCAGTGCTTGTGATTGGTCTGTTCATATTTTCTATTTCTTCCTGAGTCAGGTTGGCAGGTTGTGCATTTCTAAGAATTTGTCCATTTCTTCCAGGTTGTCCATTTTATTGGCATAGAGTTGCTTGTAGTAATCTCTCATGATTTTTTGTATTTCTCCGGTGTCTGTTGTTACTTCTCCTTTTTCATTTCTAATTCTATTGATGTGAGTCTTCTCCCTTTTTTTCTTGATGAGTCTGGCTAATGGTTTATCACTTTTGTTTATCTTCCTAAAGAACCAGCTTTTAGTTTTATTGATCTTTGCTATTGTTTCCTTCATTTCTTTTTCATTTATTTCTGATCTGATCTTTATGATTTCTTTCCTTCTGCTAACTTCGGGGTTTTTTTGTTCTTCTTTCTCCAGTTGCTTTAGGTGCAAGGTTAGGTTGTTTATTCGAGATGTTTCCTGTTTCTTAAGGTACGATTGTATTGCTCTAAACTTCCCTCTTAGAACTGCTTTTGCTGCTTCCCATAGGTTTTGGGTCGTCGTGTCTCCATTGTCATTTGTTTCTAGGTATTTTTTAATTTCCTCTTTGATTTCTTCAGTGATCACTTCGTTATTGAGTAGTGTATTGTTTAACCTCCATGTGTTTGTATTTTTTACAGATCTTTTCCTGTAATTAGTATCTAGTCTCATAGCGTTGTGGTCGGAAAAGATACTTGATACAATTTCAATTTTCTTAAATTTACCAAGGCTTGATTTGTGACCCAAGATATGATCTATCCTGGAGAATGTTCCATGAGCACTTGAGAAAAATGTGTATTCTGCTGTTTTTGCATGGAATGTCCTATAAATATCAATTAAGTCCATCTTGTTTAGTGTATCATTTAAAGCTTGTGTTTCCTTATTTATTTTCATTTTGGATGATCTGTCCGTTGGTGAAAGTAGAGTGTTAAAGTCCCCTACTATGAATGTGTTACTGTCGATTTCCCCTTTTATGGCTGTTAGTGTTTGCCTTATGTATTGAGGTGCTCCTGTGTTGGGTGCATAAATATTTACAATTGTTATATCTTCTTCTTGGATCGATCCCTTGATCATTATGTAGTGTCCTTCTTTGTCTCTTCTAGTAGTCTTTATTTTAAAGTCTATTTTGTCTGATATGAGAATTGCTACTCCAGCTTTCTTTTGGTTTCTATTTGCATGGAATATCTTTTTCCATCCCCTTAGTTTCAATCTGTATGTGTCTCTAGGTCTGAAGTGGGCCTCTTGTAGACAGCATATATATGGGTCTTGTTTTTGTATCCATTCAGCTAGTCTGTGTCTTTTGGTGGGAGCATTTAATCCATTTACATTTAAGGTAATTATCGATATGTATGTTCCTATTCCCATTTTCTTAATTGTTTTGGGTTTGTTATTGTAAGTCTTTTCCTTCTGTTGTGTTTCTTGCCTAGAGAAGTTCCTTTAGCATTTGTTGTAAAGCTGGTTTGGTGGTGCTGAACTCTCAGCTTTTGCTTGTCTGTAAAGGTTTTAATTTCTCCATCCAATCTGAATGAGATCCTTGCTGGGTAGAGTAATCTTGGTTGTAGGTTTTTCTCCTTCATCACTTTAAATATGTCCTGCCAGTCCCTTCTGGCTTGCAGAGTTTCTGCTGAAAGATCAGGTGTTAACCTTATGGGGATTCCCTTATGTGTTATTTGTTGTTTTTCCCTTGCTGCTTTTAATATGTTTTCTTTGTATTTAATTTTTGACAGTTTGATTAATATGTGTCTTGGCGTGTTTCTCCTTGGATTTATCCTGTATGGGACTCTCTGTGCTTCCTGGACTTGATTGACTATTTCCTTTCCCATATTAGGGAAGTTTTCAACTATAATCTCTTCAAATATTTTCTCAGTTCCTTTTTCTCTTCTTCTTCTGGAACCCCTATAATTCAAATGTTGGTGCGTTTAATGTTGTCCCAGAGGTCTCTGAGACCGTCCTCCGTTCTTTTCATTCTTTTTTCTTTCTTCTGCTCTGCAGTAGTTATATCCACTATTTTATCTTCCAGGTCACTTATCCGTTCTTCTGCCTCAGTTATTCTGCTATTGATCCCATCTAGAGTATTTTTAATTTCATTTATTGTGTTGTTCATCGTTGCTTGTTTCATCTTTAGTTCTTAGGTCCTTGTTAAATGTTTCTTGCATTTTGTCTATTCTGTTTCCAAGATTTTGGATCATCTTTACTATCATTATTCTGCATTCTTTTTCAGGTAGACTGCCTATTTCCTCTTCATTTGTTAGGTCTGGTGGGTTTTTATCTTGCTCCTTCATCTGCTGTGTGTTTTTCTGTCTTCTCATTTTGCTTATCTTACTGTGTTTGGAGTCTCCTTTTTTCAGGCTGCAGGTTCGTAGTTCCTGTTGTTTTTGGTGTCTGTCTCCAGTGGCTAAAGTTGGTTCAGTGGGTTGTGTGGGCTTCCTGGTGGAGGGGACTAGTGCCTGTGTTCTGGTGGATGAGGCTGGATCTTGTCTTTCTGGTGGGCAGGTCCACGTCTGGTGGTGTGTTTTGGGGTGTCTGTGGACTTATTATGATTTTAGGCAGCCTCTCTGCTAATGGGTGGGGTTGTGTTCCTGTCTTGCTAGTTGTTTGGCATAGGGTGTGCAGCACTGTAGCTCACTGGTCGTTGAGTGAAGCTGGGTGCTGGTGTTGAGATGGAGATCTCTGGGAGATTTTTGCCATTTGATATTATGTGGAGCTGGGAGGTCTCTTGTGGACCCGTGTCCTGAACTTGGCTCTCCCACCTCAGAGGCACAGCACTGACTCCTGGCTGCAGCACCAAGAGCTTTTCATCCACACGGCTCAGAATAAAAGGGAGAGAAAAAGAAAGAAAGAGAGAGAGAGAGGGAGGGAGAGAGAGAGAGAGGGAGGGAGAGAGAGAGAGAGGGAGAGAAAGAAAGAGAATGAAAGAAAGAAAGAAAGAAAGAAAGAGAGAAAAAGGAAAGAAAGAAAGGAGATAAAATAAAGTAAGATAAAATAAAATAAAGTTATTAAAATAAAAAATAATTATTAAGAAAAAAATTTTTTTAAGAAAAAAAATGGACAGGTAGAATGCTAGGACAGTGGTAAAAGCAAAGCTATACAGACAAAATCACACACAGAAGCATACACATTCACAAAGAGAAAAGGGGGGGAGAAATATATATATATATATATCGCTGCTCCCAAAGTCCACCTCCTCAATTTGGGATGATTCGTTGTCTATTCAGGTATTCCACAGATGCAGGGTACATCAAGTTGATTGTGGAGATTTAATCCGGTGCTCCTGAGGCTGCTGGGAGAGATTTCCCTTTCTCTTCTTTGTTCTCACAGCTCCCGGGGTTCAGTTTTGGATTTGGCCCCGCCTCTGCGTGTAGGTCGCCGAAGGGCATCTGTTCTTCGCTCAGACAGGACGGGGTTAAAGGAGCAGCTGATTCCGGGGCTCTGGCTCACTCAGGCCGGGGGGAGGGAGGGGTGCGGATGCGGGGCGAGCCTGCGGCGGCAGAGGCCAGCCTCTCGGGCTGGTGAGTGCCGGTTGGCGCCGATCCTCTGTGTGGGAATCTCTCCGGTCGGCACCGATCCTCTGTGCGGGAATCTCGCCGCTTTGCCCTCCGCACCCCTGTGGCTGCGCTCTCCTCCGTGACTCGGAAGCTTTCCCCTCCGCCACCCGCAGTCTCCGCCCGCGAAGGGGCTTCTAGTGTGTGGAAACCTTTCCTCCTTCATGGCTCCCTCCCACTGGTGGAGGTCCCGTCCCTATCCTTTAGTCTGTGTTTATTCTTTTTTCTTTTGCCCTACCCAGGTACGTGGGGAGTTTCTTGCCTTTTGGGAGGTCTGAGGTCTTCTGCCAGCATTCAGTAGGTGTTCTGTAGGAGTTGTTCCACGATTTCTGGTGTATCTGTGGGGAGGAAGGTGATCGCCGCGTCTTACTCTTCCGCCATCTTCCGGTACCTCCGTCCACTTCAGTTCTTTTTAGGTGCAGGCAGGAGGGGGGCTTTTGCTGTGCTCTTTTCAGGAGAGCCTTTAAATATTTTAGTGCCAGTTAAGAACATTAGAGTAATTCAATGAAGAAAGTCCTTGAATCTTCCATTTACAAATAAAGGACCATAATAGACCCGTACGAGGGAGAGATTTAGAATTGTTTCAAGTTTTGCAGGGATCCAAAATGTCATCTAGATCACCTAACCTCCTTTTACAGTTGAAGAATTCCAGCCAAGGGAGTTGAGGGGACCTTTTTCAAGGTCATCCTTTTGGTGAGCTGACAGCCCCGTGATAAGTGCTCCGTCTTGTTGGAAACAGGCCAAAGAGTAGAGATAAATACTTTAGACATACCAGATTGCTGTGAAATAAAGTTGCATTCACTAATAGAGTGAAGTAAATATCACATCTGCCTCATAATAGGTAGGGAGAACATAATGTTCATAAAGTACACTTAGAGACGTGTTCCTTAATCAGATGGGTTACAGACCCATTTGAGAATTTGATGATGGCTGAATATCTTATCTTCTTCTGGGAAAAAATGCTCACATAAAAGTTCCAAGAGTCTAAAGACCTCCAGCTCCCTGCCCCCACAAAGCCCATCTATGGACTCCCGGAGAGCCCAGAGGCAGAGTGACAGGTGTGATGCCACCATGCTCTGAACCCGAACCTAATGGAATAAAAGTCATTGAAAATATCGAATGGTGACATTTGCAGTTTTCCTGTTCAGGTGAAAGGTTACTGGTGTGGCACCCAGTAATCCCTTGATACCTCGGACTTCAGGTATGGCCAGGAGGATTCTGACAGCCCTACTGAGTTTGAATGTGTTCTGTAAGTTTCCACAACACCAGGCTAAGGACTGATACCTCAAGCTAAGGAACTGGCAAGAGAGTCAAAGAATTAAAATCTCCTAAAACAGTGGTAAAGTCATTTGCACATTTGATTGTAGCTAAGGGGCCCAGAGTGGTTTCTGTGAATTTTGAAAGTTTTAAGTTGAGCATGGGGATCTGGAACGAAGCTAGAACAAAGCTAAAATGAAGTGGATGCCTGCAACGCTTGGCTTCCGACCCAGTTTGTTTCCCTGTAAGCCTTCATTCAGTCGTATGTGATGATACAAATGTGTCGGTCCAGGACAGCTTGCAGCTTGTGCTTTATTTGTAAACCCAGAGGGGGAAATCTAATCGGCAGCAATTTAGAAAAAGACATCATTTGAAAGTGAAAATTGCACACCTGTGATCTCCTTAGGTAAAGCATGAGGCTGCTGCATGTTAGAGCTTAAATTTTCAACATTATTCTCTGAAACCTTGAGGTTTACATATCAAATCATGCAAAACCTATCTTTTTTTTTTTTTTTTGCGGTACACAGGCCTCTCACTGCTGTGGCCTCTCCCATTGCGGAGCACAGGCTCCGGACGCGCAGGCTCAGCGGCCATGGCTCACGGGCCCAGCCGCTCCGTGGCACGTGGGATCCTCCCAGACCGGGGCACGAACCTGTGTCCCCTGCATCAGCAGGTGGACTCTCAACCACTGCGCCACCAGGGAAGCCCAAACCTATCTTTTAAACTCATGGAAAAGGGGCTTCCCTGGTGGTGTAGTGGTTAAGAATCCGCCTGCCGATGCAGGGGACATGGGTTCGAGCCCTGGTCCGGGAAGATCCCACATGCCACGGAGCAGCTAAGCCTGTGAGCCACAAATACTGAGCCTGCGCTCTAGAGCCCGCGAGCCACAACTACTGAAGCCCGTGTGCCTAGAGCCCGTGCTCTGCAACAAGAGAAGCCACCGCAATGAGAAGCCCGCGCACCTCAACAAAGAGTAGCCCCCGCTCACTGCAACTAGAGAAAGCCCGTGCGCAGCAATGAAGACCCAACGCAGCTAAAAATAAATAAATAAAATAAATTTATTAAAAAGTAAATAATAAATAAATGGAAAAAAGAAAGGTTACTCACACAACCAGTAGTCTCAATTACAGATGCAGTCATTTTAAAACCAATGCTACTGTAATTCCCACTTTAAAAAACCTCTCCCAAGTCCAAGGCATTGCCCTTCCCCATCTCCTTTAACATTTCAAACAGTAGTTGCTAGAACAAAATTCCCATACAACAAATGAATTTAACCAGTTTTCGGAGCTTTTGTAATAGAAATTCTCACATTCTATTTTTTGCTTTACCAGCACAGGGGCGGTAGGGAACAGGGGGCTGGGGGAGTAATCATGTATTTTCAACATTTATCCTAGTTTCTTTTGGGCATTTCATTTGAATAATTGAACAGTATATTCCTCCCTTGGAACTGAGCAAGTTGGTGGGATGCACTTAGCAATTCTTAATCCAAAGGAAAGAGGACCAAGGGTAGGAGTTAGCCGGAGGCCTCTGACCTCTGTCCCTTGGAGCATAGGAAAGGGAGCTTCAGGAAGGCTTCATGGAGGAGGGAGCATGTGAAGGAGAGGCGTTTGCTGGAGAGCATTACAGGCGGGGGGAAGAGTGTGTGCACAGGCCCAGAAGTGTGAGAGCAGAGCATGTGCAGGAAATACTAATTCAGGTTTTCTGGGGAGCTAGGGAGGGAGCGACGGGTGATGAGGCGGGACGTGAGAGGAAGAGCCAGCACATGATGAGCCTTGTATGGCTACCCGAGGGACTTCGGTTCTATCTTGTAGGGTTGGAGAATTCTGAGCAGGGCAGTGAAGTCTTGAGAGTCTAGGTCTTTCGGTGACCTCCCTTTGTGGAGGATGGATTGGAAGGAGAGCAGTACTAGAGGCAGAGAGATCAGTAAGGAGCTCTTCCGATTTTCCTTTGGGACGGAGGGAGGGGGAGAAGGACTCCATCCTCTCTGGGCCGTTTTTGGTGGGTAGATGACAGCATTCGTCTGTGTGCCCTCCAGCTAGAAATTGAACTGCAAAATGTTAAATTAAGTAGTTTGGTGCTACCATCTAGCTTATGTATTTTGCCTTAATATTGCCTCAATCTTAGATTTCTTTAATAGCATCAAATGTTTTTACGGTATCTAGTTCACTGTGTCCAGTTAATAGGCATTTGTAGTTGTATCTGTCAGGATTCTTTCAGATGTAATTGACACAAACCCACCTCAAATGGCCTTTAAGCACAAAAGAGAATTTATTGCTCAAATAACTGAAAATCCCAAGGGATTGGGCTAGATTCAGGCATGGCTGGATTTAGGAGCTCAAATGATCAAGTATATCTCTTTGTATTACTTGGCCCTGTTTGACTCAGAGTGGGCTTTATTCTCTGGCAGGCTTATCTCAAGTGGTGGCAGATGTGGTCCCTTGGCAGCTCCAGGTTATAGTCTTTCAGATTGGTGCCCTCTGTAGAAAGAAAGCTTTTCCTATAGTGCCCCTAGAGAAAGTCCTGACTGTGAATGGCTCTCAGTTGGTCCAGCTTGGGTCGTGTGCACATCCCTGAACTGTGCCTAGATTGGCCAGGCTGGTCCCACGTCCTTCCCTGCAGCTGGGGCTGTGGCCAGGGGTCAGGCAGTGATGGGATCAACCCTGCCTCCCCTCCCCAGAACCACATTGAATCAGAGCAGGGGAAATTATAGGTCATTTCCAGAAAAGGGGGGAACAGTTACTGGATAGGCAGAGGCAACAGTGGTTTCCATTAGAATGGGGATGAAGTAAAGGGCCCGAGGGGGCCCGACCCATGGTCTCCAGTCTGCTTCGAACCTTCCTTTTTATACAAAAGGAAGCCAAGGGCCAGAGAAGTTAAGTAATTTGCCCGAGATCACATAGCTAATACGTGGCAGAGCAGATTTGAGCCCAGGTGTATCTTACACAGTGTAGGGGCTGTGGCCTTAAACACTGCATTATATTCCACGCCTCTCTTGTGGAACGGCCTTCAGGGACCTTCTGCCCAAATAATACCAGAGACTGAGCTCACATTACCTACAACCCTGTCCATTCTATCTGGAAAATTCTAAATGTTAGGAGGCTCTTATGTTGAGTTGAAATCTGACTTGAGTTGAATAGCCCAAAAAATCGAATCCCTCTTTCAGAGGACAACCTTTCAGCAGTTTGAAGACGCTAACTCGCTCTCCCTTAAACCTTCTCTAAACACCCTATTCTCCCTTCATGAGCTGTGGCTCTCAGTCTCTTCATAGCCCTGATCAACCTCTGGGTATGTTCCAGGTAGGGAATATCCCTTTTCAAACATGGTGTTTGTCAGTGACACTATGCCAGGTGTGCTCTGCCACGCTGGCAGTTCAGTGAGACGCTCATTTCCCTTGTTCTGAAAACTCTACTTCCATTAACATAGCCTTGATTTTTTGGTATCCACTCACATGCTGTTCGTAGGTCGTTCGTTGTTAAAACTTGCAGGCAGTGTTGTATAGTTGAAATTTTTTGTACCTAAATACTGGGGCAAGATGTGGATGGGTCAAAGGGTAGCTGCTGGGATGGGGGAGTGGGGGGGTGATTTGGAAAAAAGAGAAGAGGTTCTGTTTAAAGAGTTGTTGGGGCCCTGGGAGTGGGAGTGTATGTGTAAAGGGAGCTGAGTCATCTCAAATGTGTGGGAGTGATTGCTACTAAAATCAGTTAAGCAGACATTTATCGAACACGTAAGCCCAATAAATAAATTCTTGTTGAATTCTATCTAGTTTTGTTTCAACCTGTTGTCTAAGTCCTTAAGTGTTCTGCTGTTCTGGGTCAGCATCCACTTTGCAGCCCTTACCTGCCCCTCCTCTCAGATGCACACGCCCTCTTAGGAGCAGTGGATGCCACCTTTTCAGCATCGCTGCTCTCTTCTGTTGTGAATCCTCCCCATCCCCTGATCGCTCTCAGTATCATCTTGGTATTGCCACCAACCAAGAAGATTGTATAAGTGTTGTTTCTTGAGCTTATATGACGAAGACTTGAGCTTTTATTATTTTTATTTTTCAGGTTGATAATTTTAACATTGAATATATGTTTTTAAACTACACACCCACCACCCTAGGGAGCCATGTACACTGTCTTTTTCGGTCATCTTGTACCACTGTACCGTTACCCTCACTGAAATTCACTAACTTCTGCCTCCTTAAACTTCACCTCTGTCCTTTGAGTTTACTATTCTCTGTTTCACCCATTCTCATCTCTGAATCTAGGGACAAGCCATTTCCTGTGCTTGAAGCAGCTCCCCTGTTTTACCCACTTTTCTACTTATAAAGCAAAAATGAGGATTTACCACCTGTTTGAATCATTCCCAAGATTCATGCTTCTTCAGAGTTTCCTAAAGAAAGACTACAGTTCTATGAATTTTAAAACATGTATAGAGTCATGTAACCACCACCATAATCAAAATACGAAGCAGTTCCTTCGACTAAAAAATCTCCCTCCTGCTACCTCTTTATAGTCACACATCCCACCCAACCCTAATCTCTAGAAACCGCTGATCTGTTCTCTGTCACTATAGTTTTGTCTTTTCAAGATTGTCATGTAAGTGGAATCATATGGTATGTAACCTTTGAGAGTGGCTTCTTTCACTTAGTATAATGCCCCCGAGATTCATCCAAGTCGTCGTGTGTATCGGTAGTTTGTTCTTTTTCATTGCCAAGTAGTATTCATTATATGGACATATCACAGTGTGTTTATCCATTCACCCGTTGAGGGAAATTTGAGTTATTTACAGTTTCTGGCAGTTATGGATCGAGCTGCTTTAAACATGCATGTTGAGGTTTGCTTTTGTTTAGGGTACTTACCTAGGAGCAGGTTTGCTGGGTCATAGGGTAAGTGTCTGTTTAACTTCATTAGAAATTGCCAAACTCTTTTCTAGAATGGCAGCACTATTTTGCATTCCCACCAACAATGTATGAGGATTCAAGTGGCTCTATGCCCCTGTTAACACTTAGTATTGGCATTAGTTTTTCTATACTTTAAATTTTTATTTATTTATTTATTTACTTATTTATTGAAGTATACTTGATTTACAATGTTGTGTTTCTGGTGTACAGCAAAGTGATTCAGTTATATATATACATAATCTTTTTCATATTCTTTTCCATTATGGTTTCTTACAGGATATTGAATATAGTTCCCTGTGCTATACAATAGGACCTTGTTGTTTATCTATTATATATATAGTAGTTTGTATCTGCTAATTCCAAACTCCTAATTTATCCCTCCCCACCTCCTTTTCCCTCTGGTAACCATAAGTTTGTTTTCTATGTCTGTGAGTCTGTTTCTATTTTGTAAATAAGTTCATTTGTATCATATTTTAGATTCCACATGTAAGTGATATATGGTATTTGTCTTTCTCTTCTGACTTACTTCACTTAGTATGATAATCTCTAAGTCCATCCATGTTGCTGCAATTGGCATTATTTCATTCTTTTTTATGGGAGAGTAGTATTCCATTGTCTGTGTATACACACACACACACACACACACATATACACATATATCACCCATCTTCTTTATCCATTCATCTATTGATGGACATTTAGGTTGCTTCCATGTCTTGGCTATTGTAAGTAGTGCTGCTGTGAACATTGGGGTGCATGTATCTTTTCAAATTACAGTTTTCTCCAGATATATGCCCAGGAGTGGGATTGCTGGATCACATGGTAGCTCTTTTTCTAGTTTTTTAAGGAACCTCCATACTGTTTTCCATAGTGGCTGTACCAGTTTACATTCCCACCAACAGTGTAGGATGATTCCCTTTTCTCCATACCCTCTCTGGCATTTGTTTTTTGTAGACTTTGATGATGGCCATTCTGACTGGTATGAGGTGATATGTCACTGTAGTTTTGATTTGGTTTTTTTAATTAATTTATTTTTGGCTGCGTTGGGTCTTCATTGCTGTGCTCAGGTGTTCTCTAGCTGCAGTGAGTAGGAGCTACTCTTCGTGGCAGTGTGTGAGCTTCTTGTTGCAGTGGGTTCTCCTGTTGCGAGCACGGGCTCTAGGCGCGCAGGCTTCAGTAGTTGTGGCACACGGACTCTAGAGCGCAGGTTTAGTAGTTGTGGCACACGGGCTTAGTTTCTCTGCGGCATGTGGGATCTTCCCAGACCAGGGCTCAAACCTGTGTCCCCTGCATTGGCAGGCGGATTCTTAACCACTGTGCCACCAGGGAAGTCCCTAGTTTTGATTTTGATAATTAGCAATGTTGAGTATCTTTTCACGTGTCTATTGGCTATCTGTATGTCTTCTTTGGAGAAATGCCTCTTTAGGTCTTCTGCCCATTTTTTGATTGGGTTGTTTGTTTTTTTGTTATTGAGTTGTATGAGCTGTTTGTATATTTTAGAAATTAAGCCCTGTCAGTCGCATCATTTGCAAATATTTTCTCCTATTCTGTAGGTTGTCTTTTCATTTTGTTTATGGTTTCCTTTGCTGTGCAAAAGGTTGTAAGTTTGATTTGGTTCCATTTGTTATTTTTGCTTTTATTTCTATTGTCTTGGGAGACTGATCTAAGAAAACATTCTTACATTTATGTCAGAGAATGTTTTGCCTATGTTCTCTTCTAGGATTTTTATGGTGTCATGTTTTATATTTAAGTCTTTAAGCCATTTTGAGTTTATTTTTGTGAATGGTGTGAGGGAGTGTTCTAACTTCATTGATTTACATGTGGCTGTCCAGCTTTCCCAGCACCACTTGCTGACGAGATTGTCTTTTCTCCATTGTATATTCTTGCCTCCTTTGCCGAAGATTAATTGATCATAGGTGTGTGGATTTATTTCTGGGCTCTCTATTCTGTTTCATTGATCCATATGTCTGTTTTTGTGCCAGTACCATGCTGTTTTGATTACTGTAGCTTTGTAGTATAGTTGAAATCAGGGAGGGTTATACCTCCAGCTTTGTTATTTACCCTCAGGCTTATTTTGGCAATTCTAGGCCTTTTATAGTTCCACATAAATTTTAGGATTATTTGTTCTAGTTCTGTGAAAAAGGTCATGGGTAATTTGATAGGGATCGCATTTAATCTGTAGATTGCTTTGGGTAGTATGGCCATTTTAACAATATTCTTCCAATCCAAGAGCATGGAATATCTTTCCATTTCTTTGAATCATCTGTAATTTCCTTTACCAATGTTTTATAGTTCTCAGCATATAAGTCTTTCACCTCCTTGGTCAGGTTTATTCCTAGATATTTTTTTATGTGATTTTAAAAGGGATTGTTTTTTACTTTCCCTTTCTGATGTTTCATTGTTTGTGTAAAGAAATGCAACAGATTTCTGTATGTTAATCTTGTATCCTGCTACCTTGCTAAATTCGTTTATTAGTTCTACTAGTTTTTGTGTGGAGTCTTAAGGTTTTTCTATATATAGTATCATGTTATCTGTATATAATGACAGTTTTACCTCTTCCCTTCCAATTTGGATACCTTGTATTTCTTTTTCTTGTCTGACTAATGTGGCTAGGGCTTCCAATACTATGTTGAAGAGAAGTGAGAGTGGGCATCCTTCTCTTGTTCCAGATTTTAGTGGGAAGGCTTTCAGCTTTTCACCATTGAGTCTTATGTTGGCTGTGGGTCTGTCATAAATAGCTTTTATTATGTTGAGATATGTTCCCTCTATACCCACTTCGGTAAGAGTTTTTAACATGAATAGATGTTGAATTTTATCAAATGCTTTTTCTGCATCTGTTGAAATGATCATGTGGTTTGGCAGTATTTTTTTATTTTAGCCATTTCAATAGGTAGATAGTGCTATCTCACAGTGGTTTTAATTTGCATTTCCTTAATAGCTAATGATGTTGGCCTTTTTTTTTAAATTTACTTTATTTATCTATTTTTGGCTGCATTGGGTCTTCATTGCTGCACACGGGCTTCTCTAGCTGTGGTGAGCGGGGGCTACTCTGTTGCAGTGTGCGTGCTTCTCATTGCAGTGGCTTCTCTTGTTGTGGAGCACGGGCTCTAGGCATGCGGGCTTCAGTAGTTGTGGCTCACAGGCCCTAGAGTGCAGGCTCAGTAGTTGTGGTGCACTGGCTTAGTTGCTCCATGGCATGTGGGATCTTCCTGGACTAGGGCTCGAACCCATGTCCCCTGCATTGGCAGGCGGATTCTTAACCACTGTGCCAACAGGGAAGCCCTTTTCAAGTTTTTTTTCAACCAATTTTTAAATAAGTTGTTTTCTTACTGTTGAGTTTTGAGAGTTCTTTCCATATGCTGGATACAATTCCCTTGTTGAACATGTGACTTGCAAATAGTTTCTCCCAGTCTATAGCTTGTCTTTTTATCTCTTAAGTGTCTTTCACAGAGAAAACGTTTTTAACTTTGATAAAGTCCAGTTTATCGATTTTTCTTCTATGGATGGTGCTTTTGGTGTCATGGCTAATTTTGCCTAATTTTAAGTCATGAAGATTTTTCTTCTATGTTTTCTTTCTTTTTAAAATTATTTTATTTATCTATTTTTGGCTGCCTCGGGTCTTCGTTGCTGTGCACGGGCTTTCTCTAGTTGTGGCGAGCAGGGGCTGCTCATTGTTGTGATGTGTGGGCTTCTCATTGCGGTGGCTTCTCTTTGTTGCAGAGCACAGGCTCTAGGCATGTGGCCTGCAGTAGTTGTGGCATGCAGGCTCAGTAGTTGTGGCTCGCTTGCCCTAGAGCACAGGCTCAGTGGTTGTGGTGCATGGGCTTAGTTGCTCTGTGACATGTGGGATCTTCCCGGACCAGGGCTCAAACCCATGTCCCCTGCATTGGCAGGCGGATTCTTAACAACTGTGTCACCAGGGAAGTCCCATCTTCTATGTTTTCTTACAGAAGTTTTATAGGTTTACATTTTACATTTAGATCTGTGATCCATTTTGAGTTAACTTTGTGTAAGGTGTGGGATTTAGATTCATATTCATTTTCTTGCATATGGATGTTTATTTGTTCCAATACCATTTATTAAAAAGGCTGTTCTTTCTCCCTTTGTGTTTAGACCTTTGTCAAAGGTCAATTTGTCATACATGTGTGGATCTACTTCTGGTCTCTGTTCTGTTCTAGGCCCTATGTCTGTATCCCTTTTCCTCTTGTTAGGTGCACACACATTTAGGATTATTATATCTTCATAGTGAACTGACCCTTTCATTATTATCTAGCATCTCTCTGTATCCCTGGTCATTTTCTTTGCTGTGAAGTCTACTTTGTCTGATGTTAACATCTCAATTCTTTTCCCCTCTTCTCCCTGCCCTAAAGAGTAGGATTTCAGTTTATTACTTTAACAATTTTTTTTATAAGCCCAAAAGCAAAAGGCAAGTAATTCATCAGCATTTTAATCTCTGTGCACTTTAGATTCAGTAATGAGTGAGCTGTGGAGGCGGCAGGTGGGGGTGTTTCCCAGGCCATCACATCTAGCAGGTGACGCCACCATGACAGCATACTTGTTCAAAATTATTCATATAATAATTGTTCACATAGAGGGCAGACAGCAGAAGCAAGAAGAACTACAGTTCTGCAGCCTGTAGAAGGAAAAGCACATTCTAGGCAGTGTTGTGGGCATAAGGCTGTCCCAGTAGCCTGGTTCCTAGATGGAAGGTAACACAGAGCAGAACCACAGCTGAACAGGGATGGACACAAGACATGGGCGAGAAATATAAGCCACCAAGATTTTAGTGTTGTTACCACAGTATAGGGGCCAAGCCCTGGGCCCAGTCCATTCTGAGCCTTAGGGTCCTACCCTTTCTTCCCATAAACAGGAGCCAGGAAAGGCACTTCCCCTAAATTAGAAATGAACAGATGTTGGAGAGGGGCCGACAAATGACTGGAGTTAAAAGAGAAACTGCCCAGCTGTTGGCCCCTTGCCCTTGATGAAGCACAGTTTATGTTAGGCTCATCTGTTTTGGACCTCTTCTTCTACAGTTTAAGGATGTCATTGTCTGTTCCCCTACAGCAGGAGTGCTGAGTCCCAGTGCAGGTCTGTGCTACCTCCTCTAATACTGCATTGGGACACTACCGTTGACTCTTTGTAGCTCTCCTCATAGCTGCCCCCTCCTCCTCCTATAAGGGCGTTAATCCCATTCATGAGAGCTCTGCCCACATGACCTAATTATCTCCCAAAGGCCCCACTTCCAGATACTGTCACATTGGGAATTAGATTTCAATGTATGAATTTTGGGGAGACACAGGCTTTCAGTTCATAATAGTAAGTATTCCTTTTGCTGAGTGCAGCAGCACTCTAATTTAACATGGCTTATGTATGCAGTTTTGAATATGGGGATCCCCTGAAACACCCGGACTGCTTCTCTGTAGTGGAATGAGGCTGAGACAGTTTAGCTCTGGGTGGGGATGAACTAATCCACTTATAGTTAAACCCAAACTAAAGAACCAAAGAGGTGACTTTCAGTTAACAGAACAGTGACATTTCATAATCCAAACCACACTTGGCGCTGTGTGTAAGTGGTCACTGCTGTGTCATTGGAAGGCTCTTTGTCTTAGTGGACTCACGGTTGATGGGTACGCCAGGAAGGGGCTGAGTTCTTTCTGTGCACCTCCTGATGATTTCCTGCCCTGAGTTTATCCAACAGGACCCAGAACAGATAAAGATGCTTATGCTATACCTTGTTGGTGCATAGTGATTTTAAAAAAAGAACTCCAGTAGTCCACTATTGGAATGACTCATACCTTCCCTCAGCCGTTCCTAGACTTCACTTCTGGTTGACTTTAATATCATTGATCTGTAGTTGTTGGCTGTAGAACAGTGTCAATACACTGAATGCTGCTGCCCCTGAAGGCATATCAGTTGCGTTTTAGATGTTTTTGAAGAGGGCATAGATGAGTTAAAGGAGGAAGTCAAATATTTAATTCCTTAGGTGGGATCATCTGAAACTATGCCAGTATTTTTTTTACCCAGTAACCTTGGCAGTATCACTTTGAAAGTACCCAGCAGCGTTTTTTAATGAGCCCTCTTGTAAATAATTTGGTACCCTTTTGAATAATAATTTAAGCTGGCAAGGTTCTGATTGCTATGATGTATTTTATTAGATACATATTTCTTCATATAATTTCAGGAAAAGTCAACAGAGGCTTTATCTTTATGTGACTCTTTTCCTATCTTATCCATTTTATTTCTAGGCACAGAGTTTATTAAGACTAGATTCTTAAAAAAGTAATAGCTTTATTGAGATATAATTTACTTAGCATACAATTCATCTAGCATGTACAATTTAATGGTTTTTAGCATATTCACAGAGTTGTACATCATAACCACAGTCAAGTTTAGAACATTTTCATCACCCCCAGAAAGGAAAAAACTTGTTAGCAGTCACTCACTCACTCACTCCCCATTTCCTCCCATCCCACTCCTACCCACAGCCCTAGACAACTACTAATCTACTTTCTATCTCTATAGATTTCCTATTCTGGACATTCTGTACAATTGGAATCATACAGTATGTAGACTTTTGTGACTGGCTTCTTTTACTTAGTGTAATGTTTTCAAGGTTCGTGCATGCTGTAGCATGTATTAGTACTTCATTCCTTTTTATTGCTGAATAATATTTCATTGTTCGTATGGATCACATTTTGTTTATCCATTTATCAGTTGATGGACACTTGGGTTGTTTCCTCTTTGGGGCTACTATGAATAATGCTGTGATGAACATTTGTATACACTTTTTTGTGAAGGTCTGGCTTTTTAGTGACTCAGCTGCCCTTTTAAATACTGGTGATACCATAGCTACATAGGAACCCCGATGGCCCCCCCTTTTTAAAAAATTAATTTATTTTTGGCTGCATTGGGTCTTGTTGCTTTGCTCGGGATTTTCTCTAGTTGCGGCGAGCAGGGGCTACTCTTCGTCACGGTGCGCAGGCTTCTCATTGCGGTGGCTTCTCTTGTTGTGGAGCACGGGCTCTAGGCACGTGGGCTCAGTAGTTGTGGCTTGCGGGCTCTAGAGTGCAGGCTCAGTAGTTGTGGTGCACGGGCTTTGTTGCTCCGCAGCATGTGGGATCCTCCCAGACCAGGGATCGAACCCATGTCCCCTGCACTGGCAGGCGGATTCCCAACCACTGGGCCACCAGGGAAGCCCCTGATGGCCCCTTGCTCGGCACCTCCTTTTTAAGGTAGGCAGCTTCCCTGGTCACACAGAGCTAGAGTGGTAGAGTGGGGCCTCTTGCTCCCATGTTCAATGCTTTACCAAATGGTGTGGAAACACAAAGGGAGAGGAAGATCTAATTCTGTAATGCACAGATTTGTAAAAGCCTTGAAGGCTTTTTCTATTTGCTGTTTCTTCTATTCGTTACTTACAACAGTATGGTCTGGTCTGAAAGCAAAAGGACAAGTACTCACAAGTTAGAAGATCCCTCAGAGATTTTTTTAGTCTAATATCCTCATTATACAGATGAGAAAACCAAAGCCTAGAAAAAGTGATGTCACTTCTCACCCAAGATCACACTGTTGGTGGCAGGGCAAGGACTGGAACGCTGGTCTCTTCACTTCTCGTCCCAGCCCTCGTGCCCCGATTAGGGTGAGCATTCATTGCCCAGGAGCTAGGTGAAGGGCGGTGCTGAATCGTTTTGTCTCTTCTCTGATAGAATCCCATCACGGGGCTGCTGTCAGCCAGTCATGAGCAGAAGGATGCCTGGGTGCGGGATAACATCTACAGCATCCTGGCCGTGTGGGGCCTGGGCATGGCCTACCGCAAGAATGCTGACCGCGATGAGGACAAGGCCAAGGCCTACGAGTTGGAGCAGGTAAGGCTGACTGGCAGCCGTGGCTTGACCACTCAGCACCTTTTCCTTGAATTGAAAAGCCTACAAGGAGGTAGCTGTGTGTGCAAAACAGTCTGGTAGAGGCTTCTCCTCCATTTCTGCTGTAGTATATTTTGGGGAGGCACTTTGGTGGTCTCAACCTCTCATGTGTCTCTCCTTTTGAGATTTTTCCCTCCATAAAAAAACAACAAAAATCACACTGAATAGACGTCCAAATTTCTAACTAGCTATATTTCTTTCACACATGCTCTGTCAATTTTATACATACTTATATAAAGATGTCATTATAAACTAATATGATAGTTTTTAAAGAGTCAGCACACCAGAACTACACATTCCAAAGTGTATACTCTTTGGAGTAATCATGTTGAAAGGATATTTATCCAAACATTATTGCCACTGCTTAAAACATGTTTGGAATTTCCTTTAAAAATGCCTTTCAGTTTGAGTCATTCCAAAACAATCTTTTAAATTTATAGTCACCCTTAATTTTGAACCACATTGGTGTTGTCCAATTTTTGTGCCAGTGTTACCATACAGCACAATGAAGACCTTTTATTGTTTTCCAAAATCAGAAACCAACATACCCACCAAAGCGAAGACTTGCCATCACTAAGTATGTAAGAAAATAATCTGCCCCTGAGCACAGGAAGTATTTTCAGAGTGTTTTGAGTAATAGCATTGAAGTAAGGAGCATTGATGTATAAAAGTATAGATCTCTTGGCATGAGAGCCTTTGGGATTTGTCTTTGATTCATCATTTCTCATTGGCTGGCACAGCCAGTGGATTGTTAGGTCCAGGGAGAGTTCTTACGGCCCAATTGGTGATTGTTTATAGCAAGCAAAGTGGGCATGAGTGGCGGGCAGCCTTGACAGCAGTAGGGAAGCTAAGAGAGGAAGCCTGTCTGTGCGAGCAAGGAAAGGACAGTTTGGATTTGACTAGACATGCTGAGTATGAGGTAATGAAATCACCCAGTCTTGGAGGTAAGGCAAGAATGGGTAGTATTTAAAATGCATATAGGGACTTCCCTGGTGGCGCAGTGGTTAGGAATCCTCCTGCCAATGCAGAGGACATGGATTTGAGCCCTAGTCTGGGAAGAACCCACATGCTGCAGAGCAACTAAGCCCGTGCGTCACAACTACTGAGCCTGTGCTCTAGGGCCTGCGAGCCACAACTACTGAGCCCGTGTGCCACAACTGCTGTAGCCCACATGCCTAGAGCCTGTGCTCCGCAACGAGAAGCCACTGCAGTGAGAAGCCCACACATCACGACAATGAGTAGCCCCCGCTTGCCACAACTAGAGAAAGCCCATGCACAGCCACGAAGACCCAATGCAGCCAATAAATAAATAAATAAATAAATAAATAAATAAATAAATAAATAAATAAATTTTAAAAAAGAAAATAAAATGCATACAGCAAGCACTGAATGCTTCTCTAAGAACTTGGCTATTACATAAGTGAATCATTCATTTAACAGTATAATAATTTGATATTCATTAGGCAGTACAGTTGTTATTGTGTGAGACTGTCCCATGAGTTGCAGGACATGTAGTGTCCTAAGTCCTTACTTACTAAATGGCTGTAGCTCCCACCCCCATCATGGTGACAATAAAAATGCCTCCACCCCACATTTCCAGATGCTCCCCCACCCCCAGGGATGGTAATATCACCACCAGTTGGGAACCACTGTGCTTCTTCACAATGGAAAATAACTTTCCTTTATTTGAGGGGAAGTCGATTGGCAAATGTTTATGCTGCACACCATAGGAAATGTTAATTATAACAGTGCTAATTATACCTTTTAATTATGAGGTAATATTTTCTGCATCAAAAGAGTTTATGACATAAAGTGAGATTAGACTCCTAGGATTTTAGAGATGGAAGAATCTGAAGGGTGATCCATTTCAGACTTTGGCACTTAACTTTCGTGGCCCTTCACTATGTCTTCCCCTGCAAACCATGTGCATTCTGTAAGAGAGGAGACGCTGATGGCCCTGGGTGGGAACTTCTTTCAGCCAGGCTACTTTGACCTAAAAATATCCCATTCTCCAGCCACTTGTGAAGTAGTTATATAGAGTATTTAATAGGACATATTAAGACCAGTCTTTCAGTGGGCCTGAATTGTGGAGGAAGTGGGAGGCAACACAGTGTATTGACTAGGAGCTCAAACTCTGGAGTCGGAGGGCCTGGGCTCTGTCCTTGCTCCCCCTCCTGCCAGCTGAGAGACTTGAGCAATGTTGCTTCATCAGCCTCAGGTTCCTCGTCTATAAAGTGGGGAAATAATAACACCCACCTCATAAGGGTGTTGCAAGAATTAGTGGGAATCCAGGTAAAGTGTTTTGTACAATACCAGGACAGAATGTCTGATTATCATAGTGATATTGATATTATTTATAATAATACATATTATTAAGAAACGTTGGCAGCTACTTGCATTTTGTAAGAACTTTACTCAGTAGTCCAGTACTGGTGTCACAAATGGCTGTTTTGGCAAAGCATCATTATTTTGGGGCAGGCATGGTGGTGGACTTACTTCATCCTTAGTATAACAAAAATAAATTACTAAAAATTGTGATATAAAGCTCCAGGGTACTAGGCTTATAAAAATTGTCTTGCTAAAAGCAGGAGTCACTGGATTTCAGTGCCAGAAGGTGCCATCTGGTCCAGTTCCTTTATTTGAGATAAGTCACTTTGTCAAGAATTTCTTTGTGATGGAGTGGAGAGGTAGAAATAACCTAAACAATCAGAATGCATGTATATGCCTTCTCAGGGAAGGCTCCAGGAAGCACTGGCTTACCAGCCATGTGGTGAGGAGGTTGTTTTCATGGAGCAGGGAAGCTGGCCTTATTACTGATTCCATTTTATGTCCGTAGAACGTGGTGAAACTGATGCGGGGTCTTCTCCAGTGCATGATGAGACAGGTAGGCGGAAAACGACAGATGTATTTTTGGGTCATCTGAGTGGGCACTTCATATTCATGGTGACAACTAACACTCTTAAAGTGTTTTGAACTTTTCTTCTCAAGATGAAGAGAAATTGAAAATATTTTGCTTACTTTCTCCTTTTAAAATTATCTTCAATAATTTTATTATGCTATAGAACCAGAGTCAAAGAATACTTTCTCAGAATCTCTTTTCAAGAGTTAACTTGTGTAAAAGGAGAACGTGCCCTTTTTTTTTTTAAACAGGGAAGAAAACGTTGTTTTTAAAAGCCACTCCTAGAAAGCCATGTACTATTGTTTATTCTGTTGAGTTTATAAGAGGGTTTCTTTTGAGTTGAAATGCTTGAATTTTTAAAACTTGACGTTAATATTATTGATATTTTCAGTGAGGGGTAAATAAAACAATTTGTTGAGCATGTACTGTATACAGAACATCAGACTAGGATCTACACAGATCCCAAGATAAATATGATACAGTCCCGATCCTTAATCAGCACGTGCCTCATTAGTCTTCAAAGACGACATTGCTCTTTCCCTTTCAACATTAAGGAAACAAGATTGGAAATTTAAAGAGGAAGAGGAGGTTCCTCTCCCTCCCCTCCTCCCTCCCTCTCATTGAGTTCCTACTGTGTGTCACAGCTCATGCTGGAGATATCAGACAAGGAAACCCTGCGGCTTGACCCCTCAGCCCTGCAGAACTTGTTAAAATGGCGCTGGGCTCAGACATTTCTGGTGATGGGCAGGAAGAGTCCCCTGCACAGCCTCTCTGTGTGGTGCTCACTAGTGAACATCCATCCCCTGCCTTCCATCCCACTGGTTCCCAGAGGTAACAGATAAAAGGTCTAGATCCAAGAGATTGACCTTGCCAGCCATGAACCCCTTAGTTGTGAGCAGCCGACTTGCTTTCTCAGGTGGATAAAGTGGAGAGGTTCAAGCACACTCAGAGTACCAAGGACAGTCTGCATGCCAAGTACGACACCGCCACCTGCAGCACCGTCGTGGGCGACGACCAGTGGGGCCACCTCCAGGTGGATGCCACCTCCCTCTTCCTCCTGTTTCTGGCCCAGATGACTGCCTCCGGTGAGCCAGGGCTGATTGACCTCATTGTACTGGGAGTGACAATCCAGAAGGGGGCGGGGAGGGGCGGGCATTGATCAGTATTCAAAATAAGCTGTTTCTGTAAAGAAAAAGCATGCTTCTTTTTGCGTTGCATTATGTGTGCTACTCTGTGGCTCTGTTGACAGTCAGCCTCCTGAACCCTTGCAGCACGAGGGCTGTTGTGCCAGCTCTGTCCGCATCTCACTGGTTGATCCCAAAGCTTCCTTGCTGTTTCTGTCGCCTAATTATTGGACCAACCTAGATCAGATCTACATTCAAGTTCAAATATCTGCAGATGGTGTCATGCTCCATTTTAGAGTTTTCTTCTCCAGGAGTAGCAGGCCCTTCAGCTCTTCTCTCACTACCCTGTCACCCTCTTTAGACACACCCTCATTTATCCAAATTATAAACAAACAACATAATTTCTAGAAGTCAGCAGTGTGCCCAGAGTTGTCTTTCAGTCCATAGCGCCCATGCTGTGAGTGGGCCAAAAACTCCTGGGTGGTGAGCATTGTTCTCATTGAAGCCCAAGCTGTTGGCTTTCATGGAGGCCTGGACACCAGGCCTCCCGAGCTCCAAGCTGCTGCCCCACTCTGTGCACCAAATAGCCTCAAGTTAGGTCACTTAGCTGCTGTGTCTCAGAGTTCTTACCTCCAGTCCCCTAAATTCACGCTCCTGAGTTAGAGGCTTCCCATTTATTTCAGGCTGCAAATGTGAAACTCTAAAAATAGGAGAAGTCAGTAAATAATACTGTTATGGGTTCGTGAATAAACCAGGCACTTTAAAAAATATGTTTTGGTTATGAAAGTTAATATGAGCTCACTGTAGATATTTTGCAAAATATAATGAAATACATAGAAAAAATATCTCACTGCCAATTTTCATTCGAATGTGTCTCCTCCAAGTTTTTTTTTCTATGCATTTTAAAAACATTTAAGGTCATACTGTATGCATAAATATAGTCTTTTTATTACATAGCATTATAACTTAACCATTTCCCCCTTGATATTACAAGCTGTTTATAAACATAATTTTAATGACTTTATCAGTGGATATTCCATAATTAGTTTAACTATTCCTTTATTCTTTTTTTTTTTTTTTTTGCTATTATAACTATGTTGCAATACCAACTTTGACCCCCATCCCTGTTTGCTTCCTTCCCTTAGTTAGATATCATTCAAAGGCTACTCATACTTATTGCTAAATTGTTTTCAGAGCAGTTTACTAGTTAAACTTCCCCCAGTGATGTTAAGGGTGCATATCTTACCATACCCATACCAGCTTCAAGAATTCATACTTTAAAAATACACGTTGGGGGCTTCCCTGGTGGTGCAGTGGTTAAGGATCCGCCTGCCAATGCAGGTGACATGGGTTCGAGCCCTGGTCCGGGAAGATCCCACATGCTGCGGAGCAACTAAGCCCGTGTGCCACAACTACTGAGCCTGCTCTCTAGAGCCCGCGAGCCACAGCAGCTGTGCCCATGCACCTAGAGCCCATGCTCCACAGCAAGAGAAGCCACCGCAATGAGAAGCCCATGCACCGCAACAAAGGGTAGCCCCCGCTCACTGCAACTAGAGAAAGCCCGCATGTAGCAACAAAGATCCAGCTCAGCCAAAAATAAAGAAAGAAAGAAAGAAAGGAAGGAAAGAAAGAAAGAAAGAAAGAAAGACAGACATGTTGGAACTCTGCTCAATATTCTGTAATAACCTAAATGGGAAAAGAATTTGAAAAAGAATAGATAGGTGTATATGTGTAACTGAATCACTTTGCTGTACACCTGAAACTAACACAATATTGTTAATCAACTATACTCCAATATAAAATAAAAATTTCAAAAATCCAACAGGAGAACCAAAAAAACAAAACAAAACATGTATTTGTCATAACCAGTTGTACATTCAAGGACCCAAGCGAAAAACCAGCTCTCCTGGTCACTGCGTTGATGTAGCCGCCTGGGCAGATCCTGGGAGCTGGCCTTTCCATGACGTGAAAAGCCATCTCCTGTAGTTGAGGGCTCTACTTTCCCCATCTGCCATTGGGGAAAAGTACCCGCCCTTTGGCTCACTCAAAGATAAGACAATGGTTGCTCTGGGCTAAAATGCTTGCTTTGTGGAATTTTCTCTGCACAAATCCAACACATACCCGAAAGCCCCACATCTTCTCTTTCGATCCTTTCTACTCCTAGGCACACACGCAAAAGTGGAGCCATTCTTGCCTTCCTCCCTTCCCTCCCCCCATCCTTCCTTCCTTCCTTCTGAGATTAGACATTAACTGTTACAGTTTACTTCATACTTTATTTTTGATGCCCGAAAATGAGGGTAAAAGGATTTATTTCCTAGTGTAATATTTGTAATTTGTAATTGGCAGCTCTCTCTTCACAACATAATTCCGTAACTCCATTGTTTGTTTTTCTTTACTAGGCTTACATATTATTTTCACTCTTGACGAGGTGGCCTTCATACAGAATCTTGTTTTTTACATAGAAGCTGCATATAAAGTCGCTGTAAGTGTCAAACCCAGTGTTTTTTTTTTTTCAGGTGTCCCAGTGTCAAAAAGAATAAAAATCATACAGCTCTTTGAGGGCCAGGCTGTTTGGGGCTGACCAGAAGTTAGCAAGATTAGAGCTATAAGATTACGTCACCTCTGCACACAAAGTGCACATTTCTGTCCAGGAGCTCAGTTGGGGAGCTTTTGTTTTTGGAATGTGCCACATGCTCTGTTTGAATCCATCACGCTTATTTTAAATAAGACTCTAAAATGTCCTGTGGCACGTCCACAGGCCAGCCTGAATCAGGACAAAGGGCAACACCATCAGCACCTCGGCAGGAGCTGCGGTGCCGTGGGGATCACCCCAGGCAGCCCATAGGCAGAGAGGCTGGAGCCAGATGTGTACCCTGGGCCAGGTGTGTGCGGGTGTAAACATGTAGAAACTCAGTTCCTCCAGGCTTTTGTCTGCTACGGAGAGTGGAGCCTGACACACTTCTAGAGAACAGCTAAACTGCAAAGCTGACCATAAGAGCAGTAAGGAAAGGGTAGAGTTTATTTTTTTGTTTTAAAAAGCCATTAAAGCAAGGATCAGCAAACTTTTTCTGTAAAGGGCCAGAGAGTAAATGTTTTCAGCTCTGCAGTCTCTGTTGCTGCTACTCAACTCTGCCATTGTACCACAAAAGCAGCCATAGTCAACTCGTGAACTCGTGAACGTGGCTGTGTCCCAACTAGACTTTATTTACAAAAAACAGGTGGCAAACTGTTTTGGTCCCCGGGCCGTAGTTTGCTGACCCCAGGTCTAAGCGGCGATTCTCAGCCAGGGGCAGTCTTCCCCTCCCAGGGGACATTTGGCAATGTCTGGAGACGTTTTTGGCTGTCACTCTGGGGAGAGTGCCACTGGCATCCAGTGGGTAGAGGCCAGCGATTCTGCTGAACATACTACAGTGCACAGGACAGCTCCACACGACAGAGAATGATCAAGCTCCAAATGTCAGTGGTGCCGAGGTTGACCAACCCTGGTCTAAAGAAACTTGGGAAGTCTTTGTGGAAAGGGTGGGACTTTAGTTGGACCTTGGTGGATGAGTAGGGTTTAGATTGGCAGAAGGGAGGGAGAAGGGTGTGGGAGTAGCAGGAGCAATAACAGAGGCAGGAACAGGCTGTGAGCATGGGAACAGCTTGGGGAAAGGGGGTGCAGAGTGAAGGAGTATTCTTAGGGTGAAAGCTGAGTACTTAAGAATAGTAGAAAGTAAAGTCAGCTTGTGGACGTGCAGGAGGTGGGGCTGGATAATAGAGGTATGGCCATACAGAGAGAGAGATTTGAACGTGATCCACTAGGGAATAAACAGGTCGTCATTTTAGACTCTTACGCTGGAGAGTGAGCTGATCAAAGCAGTTTTTAAGGATGAGTCAGTCACTTGGCTCCAAGGTTGGAGTGAGGATGGGTTGGAGCGGAAAGGCCCAGCTGTGAGGAGTACTGAAGGAAGGGGTCCTGGGGCTCCGCGACAAGGCCTGCTTGGCAGGGAAGAGTCTGAAGTCACTCTCATGTGTCTAAGTCTAAAATTTCTCATTTTGAAAATGTTCATCTTTCTCTATAATAATAAATGCCCAAATTTTGGCATTCGTCCTGTTCTTCTTGGGTTGCAGTCTTTCAGTAGTGCATATAGCATTATTTCAAAATGGTATCCAGTGCTTGGGTTTCTTCAGTGAAAATATAAACTATAAAAGTTAGGTATGCATGTATCAAGTCCTCTATGTGGATGGGCTGTTCTAAGCCAGTTCCTATTAATTTGTTTCAAAATACCAGGAAAGTTCAGTATCCTGAGCCTCAGTTTTGACTTTGGCTCCTGTTAGTTGCTGAGCATTTTTTTCCCAAGAGGTAATGTTAAAAATAGGTATTAAATTATTTTAAATGGTTTGGTTGGCTTCCTCTAGTTATAACCCATTTGTTAAAGTTTCTTTATTCCATCTTACAATTTAATACAAGTTCAAGCGTATTAGATAAGTAAAGGGCAGCCTTCTATTTTAAGATAAAATGTTCTGGTCTCTACAAATCAAGAGTTTCTTAAAAATTACTAACTTTAGAAATAAGAAAATTGAGAGTGTCTTTGTATGCATTTTTGTTCCACTTGAGTATTTACTTCCAGAAGTCTACCCAGAGGTCAAATGAACTGAAATCGAGAAAGAACACAGCTCGAATATGTAAAGCCATGAATTTAGTAGCCTTCGAGAAGAGATATTCATGTTTCTTTATGCCTGCAGTGACATGAACGAATCATTTTTCCATAGCATTTTTCATATACCTCTTTTTCCCTTTTTCTCCTGCAGGATTATGGAATGTGGGAACGTGGAGATAAGACCAATCAGGGCATTCCAGAACTGAATGCGAGCTCTGTAGGAATGGCCAAGGTGACAGTCTCCTCCTGTTTGTTCTTCCTTCTGTGCGTCTTTAACTGCTTTGGTTTGGTTCTCGTCGTTAGGGGTTTGGATTTGATCTGATTAGCATATTTTTCAAAAGTCAGCAGCAAGTATGGAATTCAAGTGGCACGTGTACCCCAGCCAACTGAAATTATAGGTAAAAAAATGTAGGTTTCTTACACCGAAATCTGCATGCACCTGAAGATAAGTGCATTCCCTCCTTACTATCCATTGTTATCACCCACACATCTAAGCTCTTGCTGTTGTCGAAGAAGCTGGATGTATGATGTCCAGTCTTCTTTTCTGGGTCATAAAGGGGGCTGAAGAATATGACCACTTTGTAAGACAGGGCTCACAAGTTTAAAAGTCTACAGGGTCAGGTCAGGCGAGTAATATAAACAAGTGAAGCCGGCCAGATAGAAAAATATCAGGGGGTATTGAGGGTGCTGCAAACTTTCTCTATAGGTATTCTAATTCAAAATCATTTTAAAAACCTCCTCAGGCCGAACAAAACATGCGTGTACGGGCTTCCCTGGTGGCGCAGTGGTTGAGAGTCCGCCTGCCGATGCAGGGGACGCGGGTTCGTGCCCCGGTCCGGGAAGATCCCACATGCCGTGGAGCAGCTGGGCCCGTGAGCCATGGCCGCTGAGCCTGCGCGTCCGGAGCCTGTGCTCCGCAACGGGAGAGGCCACAACAGTGAGAGGCCCGTGTACGGCAAAACAAAACAAAACAAAACAAAACAAAACGTGTGTAGGGCAGATTCAGCCTGCTGGCCACCAGTTGACATGTCTTGCCCTAGACATTTAGCACGCCTCCTCCCTCCCCTCTTCCTCAAGACTGAAGCATAATTTTAGACAGAGTAAAGACTCCAGAACTAGAATTTTTAAAGCAACAATAAATTGGCTCTTTTAAGGTCAACTGACAGAAAACATACTTAATACTAAAAAAAGTTAACATTCTTAAGTGCCAAATATGCTAATGTTAGAAGTCAACCGCTAAAATAGGTGAAAGAAAAGCCGCCCGTAAATTTAGCCCTCCACCCCTTACACACACAAAGCTGTGTTGTTAATGTTTCATTTTTGGGTAGAATAGTAATTTCATTTTGGGAAATGGTTTTCTATTTTCTCTTTCTTGTTCCTGCAGTGAGCAGCAAAACACAGGAAAGCTCTTATCTACTGAAAATAAGGATAGTACACGAGTATAAGACACTTTAGTGGATTTTAAAGATTTGTTTTATCACGTTTGGGAAAACATATATGCTAGATTGCTTAATGAAAAAGGGGTGCCAGATATGGGAGTGTATGTGTACTAGCAAGAAAAAGTAATTCATACCTGTGCTTGTAGGCAGCCCTAGAGGCAATTGACGAACTGGACCTTTTTGGAGCCCATGGAGGTCGCAAGTCCGTGATCCACGTTCTGCCCGATGAGGTTGAACACTGCCAGGTAATGGCTCAAGGCTCTCACGTTCCAGAGAGTAGGGAAGGAGACTCATGAAGTGGAAGACTTGGGCTCCAGTTCAGATCCTCACCTTCCTAGCTTGATGGTACTTGGCTTCTTTGAGTTTCAGTTCCCTCATCCATAAAATGGGCACACTGGGACCTTCTCCTCCTGCTGCACAAGGTGGTCATAAGGATCAGAGTAAATCAACTTAGTTTGTCAGAGTACTTTGTAAACCAGAAAGTACTATGCAAACATAAGACACAGTGATGATGTATATGGAGTCAGTAATCAAGGCAACCTTGTTTCGTTGGAGGCAAAATCGGTTTTATGTTTTTTGAACATGTAGGTGGTTTTCTCTCAGGTTTATTTCATGAGGTCCCCAAATTGCATGACTAGCAGGCAGTAGTTCACTTGGGGAGGGAGTGGAAATGGGCAGAATGGATGGTGGAGGAGAGATGATATGGGAGAAATGGCAAATTAGTAAAGTCTCCCTGAAATACCGGTCAGAGAAAGGTGTGATTTGATGCAGATTAGGGGACTCCATTTAGCAGACAGTAGGTCACCAGTTGCTGACACATCAGCAAACTCTTATTTAGTGAGGGCTTACTGCATGCTAGGTACCGTGCTAGGGCTGTGGGAGTGAGAGACATAAAACCCTGTAAGCACAGCACTTCCGGTGGGAGTGTGTGTTTCAGGCAGAGAGCCGAGGGAGAGTGACTAGTTAAAGAACTGGGCCTGGGGGTCTGTTGGCTATAGAAAATGAAGCTTTGTTCTGAAGCTGAAGGGCTCCCCCCCATATTTAACTCCTTCTAGCTCTTTCCATTTCCCTCCATTATATAGTCCTTAATGGGGAGTCTGCTATTTCTTTGGGTGTGGTTTAATAAAGTCAAGCTGGTATGCATCTTAATAGATGTGTAGTCCCTAGTGGAGATTGCATGAGCTCTGTAGCCAGCTGGACCTGGGTTAGAATCCTAGCTCTGTCGCAGACTGGCTGCATGCCCTTAGGCATGAGTCTCTGTGTCTCAGAGTCCTCACGTGTGAATTGGACATAGTTCTCGAATTCCTTCTTCATACAGAAGATTTAATAAGCTTATGTTTGCAGGGGTCTAGTCCCATGTCTGTACATGTTAGATCTCAGTGTTAGCTCTCTTCCCTTCCCAAACTTGTCTTTATATTTTCACCTTCCTTTAGTTTACAGTACCTAATCCAACCACCTTATAATTGAGGCCATGTTATAGTGCCACTAAGTAACCCATTCTTTCTAGGACTAAACTAATTCTGTTTCGACTAAACCATTTTGCCTGTTCGTGTGGTCTTCTGAAATTGACTCCTTTAAGTAGTTCCTGGGTCACCCAGTCCAACTGGTCACATTCCACAGAAGCCAGACATTTCTCCGGCCTAGTCCCATATGTGTGTTCTTCTCTGTCTCTTATCTTCACAGCCAGGACATGCTAGCCTACTGACAAGGTAGTCCTTAGTCCCTTCCCTGCATGTCCTAAAGGCCCAGCGAAGTCAACAGAAGGCACGAAAGGAAGGGAGACAAACAGTTCTCAGCACGGGCTCCAGGCATACTACTGCTCTCCCCAGCCCCCTTTTCTCCTGCAAGGAGCAGGAAGCATTGGCTGGGTAGGCGAGGTCACCCAGCAGCGGCCATGTTGGTAGGAAAAAGCTCTACTCAAAATTGGCAAACTCATTCAAATGTTCCCTTGGGGTAAAGTCATCGTTTCTAGATACTGTATGTAACTATTAGTGCTTCCGAGGTTAAAGCCACCTGTTTGTTTTTCGTTCAGTCTATTCTGTTCTCCATGCTGCCAAGAGCATCGACATCTAAAGAGATTGATGCTGGGCTTCTTTCCATTATTTCTTTCCCGGCCTTTGCAGTGGAAGATGTGAACCTTGTGAATGTGACCAAAAATGAAATTATTTCCAAGCTCCAGGTAAGCATTGGTCACACTGGTGCCCTTCTGCCCTGTGTTAAGTGCCCCTTTCAGACAGTGACGTGGAGCAGCTCACCCAGGCCTTTGTTCTCCATGAGGTCAGTCGCTCAGTATCTAAGTCGACTCACGATTGAGGTTTCCAAAGCTGAGTCTGGATAAGTCTTGGAGTAATCAATGCCTTGGTTCTCTTTCTGCGTAGCAGAGCTTCAGTTCAAGCTGGCACCTTTAAACCCCAATTCGTATCACTCCCGTACTTCTAAGGCAGAGCTTCTTAACCCTTTAGAGATCCTAGAGAGACTCTTTTAAGAATCTCTTGAAAGGTAAAGTCCCCGCCAGAAAAAAATGTACATGTCCCAATATCCTGAAACTTTACACACAATTCCTGGGGACTTGGAGATCCCAAAGTTAAGTTGAGGTTAAAAAAAATCCCCGCTCCGAGGTGAAATGCAGCAACTATGACACATTACACCAAACTGAGAAGGTTATTCAGTAGTCCAGCCAACTGAAGTTATCGGTAAAATGATTGAAGAATGTAAGTTTCCTAAACTGAAACCTGCATGTTGATGATCCTACTTAGATTCGGTGAAAAATGCTTTTAGCCTTTGGAAACAAAGGGGTAAAGGGTCTCCAACTATATCCCCAAAAGAAGGCACTGTCTCAGTTAGGGGCCAGTGGAGAAAACAGAACCTCTTTAGTTTGTGGGAGTAGGCAGGGAATTAATGTAGGGAATGAAGTGTTTCAAGGGGAGCAGTTCAAGACCGGGCCTCCCAGGATGCCCCGAACACTACAGGGCTGGCCACTAGGAGCGTGCCTGCCTCCATGGCCAGTGCTGGAGCAGCCCCACGTACTTAAGAAATTGGGCAGTGGACACCCCAAACTGCGATCCGGGGATTAGGGAGGCAGATTCAGAGAGCACTGCCACTGTCCTTCTTTCCTGACCCCCAAGAAGCTGGAGAGGAACACTGGAGCCTGCAGCAGGAAGACCAGCAGCGATGGCCCTAAGCCACAGGAAGCCCCTCCACCTCCCTCACCTACTTCTCGCCAGGTGCAGGCTTCCTTGCCTCCAGAGCCTAACTGCGAGGAGTCTGGAATGTCCTGTGGCTTTCCAGTCTTTCCAGTAGAAGCAGTCCAATCAATCCACGTATCTGCCTTGGTGGCTTCTCCCAGCAGTAAGGGCCCCTTTGCATCTTTGCACAGTACAGCAAATCAGAATGAAAGGATGGTCATTCAGTGAACTATCGGTAGTTAACCGCTCAGCCCTGACTGCCACTCCAGTGGAAGGTTTTGGCATTCCCTTCCAAGCACTGATCAAACCTGACTTTACTTGGCTTATTACTTAAAAATAAGTTTTTGTACTGATAGCAAAGAGCATTTGGTACCCATTTTGTTACTAAAAGGTTCATGGGAAAGGGGGTGAAGGGCTGACTTGGATCAAAGAGGCAAAGAAATCCTTCTGGTTCATCAAATGCATCGTTTTGCTTTATCTTCTCAGGGACGTTATGGATGCTGTCGCTTCCTTCGAGATGGTTATAAAACCCCAAGAGAGGTTGTATTTAAAGACTGTTTCTTCTCATTCCTTAACTGCTTCATATCTAAGTTGCCACTGTGGTGTTCTCCCTCTGTTGATTATAAAACTTACATGATGTTGGAATATTGGAGGGAAGTCAATTTTGGAGTCAGCAAGCTGGACTTAGGCTATAGAATAGCAAGATCCTCTGGAGGACAGCAAGCTGGTGGTTTAAAAGCTGCTTTTAGACAAGGACAAATAGTTCTGTGGCTCACATGTTGTTTTAAAAGGCTACCTGTGGCCTCCTTGGGTTCCTTTGCCGTAGTGACTGATACAGTGATATCAATAAAACAGATAGTCTGCCCAGCACTGTGAGAGGCAAACTGCTATTTATTTGCTACAGAGATACAGTAAGCTTAAAATAATAAACTACCCAGGACTGCTGCGTACATCTGATGTACTTTTCTGAAATTTTACCATGGAAAACTGCCAAAAATAGCATCTCCCCATTATAGCGGAATCCTAATCATGCCAGCATCGAAGCTGCATTGAATCAGAAAGCAAGGGACACCCAGTGAGGTGCAATGGTATTACGTATGTAATCCGACATTACCTTTTAGAGGGTTTACCTGTTTGGTTCCAGGACCCCAACCGATTGCACTATGACCCTGCTGAACTCAAGCTCTTTGAAAACATTGAATGTGAATGGCCTGTGTTCTGGACTTATTTCATAATAGATGGGGTCTTCAACGGTGATGCTGTTCAGGTGAGAAAATGCTGGGTGTTGTGTTGGTAATCAGCATTTTCGTTCCACTGGTGTGCTGATTATTATTAGAACATAGGGTTTTGCAGGACTTCAGGGCACTGTGGCAGTTATCTGTCACTGCTTAACAAACTTTCCTAAAACTTAGTGAATTAAAACAACAGCTATTTTGCTTGCTTATTATTCTGCAATTTGGGCAAGGCTCAGCAGGGACAGGTTTTCTCTGCTTCACCTAGTGTCACCTGGGATGGTTCAGGGGTGCTGGAGGATCTACATCCGAGATGGCCTCCCTCACATGGTGGGCAGCTTGTTGGCCCAGACCTTAGTTCTCCACGTAGCTAGCTTGAGCTTCTTACAGTATTGCAGTCTCTGGACAGTTAAGCTTTTTACATGGTGGACATCTTCTCCCAGAATGTGAAAGCAGAAGCTGCCAAGCTTTCTTAAGGTTTAGGCCTGAAACTGGCAAAGTGCCACGTCTGTTGCATTCTGTTGTTTAAGGGCTATTGTTGCCAAACCAGGCTTGTTTTGCCACAGTGCAACAAGCGAGCCAAAACGCTGAGATGCCGAGGTTTGCAGCAAAAAGAGGGTTTATTCGCAAGGCAGCCATGCAAGGAGAAAGTCTCAGGTCTACCTGAGCGAAGGCAAGGGGCTCAGGGTATTTATGGGATAAAGAATAAAGCAGCAGGGCGGTCTGAGGCTGGGGAAAGGTGATTGGAAAAAGGTGCAGTAATTGTCATTCTGCCCAAGTGTAACTAGGCTACAGGGCTCTGCTTGTTCCAAAATGGAGGTGCTTAGCATGCTCTGAGGGTGGAGTTTTCAGCCCTCTGATGCCATAAGGTCAGCGGACACTTGGGCATGCCCAGTTGGAGGGTCAGTGGTCCTAACCAGTCTTAACCAGCTCAGTTGGAACCAGACACAGCTGACTCCAAGTTCCGAGACAACAACTCAGGCAAACATCTTATTATTGAGGCTAAGTGCTGCTTGGAGGACTTGCAGGTCTTAAAAGGACTTTGATTAGTGAAGGCAGGTTACAGGTAAAATGGACTTGACTAATGATTACCCTTGGTTTCAGTCCCCCCTATCTTTTGATCATTCCTCCATCTTAAGGGAAGAAGGGCGATTACCACTCTGGATACTTCCTGCCCATAAGGGGCATAGACCCAACTAGGGCTTGTGGAATGGAACTGTTCAGCACTCATTTGAAAATATTCGCTTGTTCCCAGTTTCAAGTTAACATCTTGATCCCAATAAGCAAATACCACCTATGTGCCAGCTGTCAAGGCATTCATAGGCCCAAGATTGGTAAACCATAGACAAAGATGTAGCCTGAGGGGGCACATAGAATGCCAGACATTGTTAAAACTTAGGCTCTTATTTTTAGGAATTTTATATAGGATAAGCCAGGGATCAAGTGTCTTACCTTTTTCCATATTGGAGTGTCTTGATCATTATCAGTTTGGCTGAAACAATTAGATATTAAATATGGAAGGGACACAGGCTGGGAAAAGTAAGTATGGTTTCTGTAATATCCTGGCCATGTAGAACCTTGACAAGGGTAGATGCCAGGGTCATTTTTTTTTTTTTTTTTTTTAAACTGAGGACACAAGGAGAGGACCAAATTTCGGCTTAGGATAAAACAGGTGACAGGAAATTCTCTGTTGATTAGCCTAACCCAATATGTTACATCTGAGGGCCTTTTATCGTAAGTCATCCAAGGGGAGGGCACTACATAAAGGCTGGAGGACTAGGAGGCGGGGTTCGTCGGGGGCCACCAAACAGTCTTCCACAGACAGGTTTTGTTGTTGCTGCTGTTCTTTTCAGACCAGCCGTGGTTTTGCCGTCTTTAAGGGCACTCTTAGCTAATGTCTTAATGTATCAGCCTCCTAACTGGTCTCCCAGCCTCGCTTCCTGCTGTTTCTCCACACCATCGCCAGAGTGATCTTATTAAGAAAGAGATTATGCTACTGCTTTGCTTAAAGGCTCTGAATGGCTTCCTGACTGCTTTTGGGATGAGGTACAAGCTCTTCACACGTTTTGTAGGATCCTGTAAGATCAGACCCTCGTTTTCACCAGTGTACCCCCAATTTCTTGTTACTTATTTCCTTTCTTGAGTTCTGTAATCCAAGCACATGGAAACTTTTTCAGTCCTTTGAGCGGGCCATGCTGTCTCTCCCCTTCTCTCCCAGGATATGCTTTCAACCCCCAACTTCCCCTCCCTCCTTCACGTGATTCGTTTTAAGTGTCTCTTCTTTCAGAAAGCCTAAAAGCTGGGTCAGGTGCCCCTTTTATATGCCCCACGGTTCTTATAACAGCTTGGCACCTGTAACTGTATTTCGCACTTAGTTGTCAAAGGACCTTGGTAGAGGTGGTCTCTATCCAGTTCACTGGTGTATGCCCCATGCCTAGTACGTAGTAAGTACTCAGTGAATATTTGTTAATGCAGCATTCATTTGTTCGAGACAGATTTCTTCAGCATTTGCTGCCGTGCATACTTTGGTGAGCAGAACAGACCTGTCCTCTTGAAGTTTACGGGGCTGACAAACTCAAACACTTTGCCGTTTTTTTAATCTGTTCAGATCACATGTTCTGGGGTAGGATATGCAATCTAAGATTCGTTTTAGTTTTGAAAGCTGCCTCTATTGAGGAATGCAGAGGTGTTTCAGAAGCGGCAGTAAACTTCAAATATTAATGTTCCCTCTTTGTTGGTTCTCTTATGCTTTAGTGATTATCTCGGTTCTTACGTTTTCTGTCTTTTTATCCCAAGACTGAAAGACCTCAAAAAGATTGAGTTGGAATTTCAATTACGAACAAGCTTGACAATTATCAGAAACAACAACAACAACAAAAAAGCTAAGGAGACAGAAAAGCCTGTTTAGTACCTTATTTTGTAGGTCTCACAGAATTCACTTCTCTTAGCCCCCGTGCCGTCTCTTCCGCTTGCCGCCCAGTCACATTTAAAAGTGATGCACCCTGTCGTGCTTTGCTGTCCATAAATTTCAACCGAAAAGAAAATGAGATCTGGAAGGCATTTGACTGGGCTCTCCAAAGATGAAATGTGTCAAATAGCTGGGTGGCTGTTAAGGGCTTTTGTCTCTCCATTTCCCTTTTAATGTATAGGGTTTTATCGCTGCCTTTTTAATTTAATAGAAATGTTTGCATCAACAGCTTTTACTGAGTAGCACATCCTAAAAATTGGGGTGCATGGATCATAGTACCTACACTTCCTTTTCTTCACATCTTATTCGTTCAGCAAATATTTCGTGAGCGATAAATGTTTGAACCAGGGCTTCTTCAGTGGAAAACTACCAACAGGTGGAAATGGATGCACTGCTTAAGATCTGGCCTCCGCTCCATAAAGCTTATAGTCTAGCTGGTGAGACAAGATTTAAATATGTGCGAAGTTAAGAGTGAAGTATTTAAATCACAAATTAGAGACAGTCGCATTTAGCTCCTCCTAACATTTGCTGTCAGCAAGAGTCCAGGTTCCTCCTGCAGTCCTTGAGCTGAAGGTATTTGTGCATTTCTTAGCCTTGTGTCCTACTTCTGATCTGTTTGTTGCCAAGAGAGCTGTTTTTCTGTGTTGCACTGCTGTTTCCTACCGTGGGGGATGGGGCTGTTTTCCAGGTCCAAGAATACCGAGAGGCCCTGGAGGGAATCTTAATCAGAGGCAAGAACGGGATCCACCTGGTGCCTGAACTCTACTCCGTCCCGCCTAACAAGGTAACCAGGTGCTGCTTATCTAATACAAAGTGAGATGGTGCTTGGCCTTTGGTATTTTTCATTCCCCCTTCAGACCTAACACTTTTTCTCCAGGAGAAGTGGTTTCTAAAGCCTTCAGTAGTGTTCCTGTTTATCACAGGAGTTATGGCTTTGGAACCATGCTTGACCTGGCTGGTGCCCAAGGGAGGCGTTAGTTGAGGACCTTCAGAGGATACCTGTCTTTCTCCGAGCCCAAGGCCACACAGGCCCTAAAAAGCACAAAACACTGTTAGGCGCCATGTTCTCACACATTTCCACGGAAGAAGAAACCAGACAGAATCTCCCTGGGAGAGGGGGAGAGATGTATAGGCATACCTCGCTTTACTGCAACTTCGCAGATAACTGCGTGTTTTTTTTTAAACAAATTTTAGTTTGTGGCAACCCTTAATTGAGTTCTTCCAATAGCATTTGCTCACTTCGTGTCTCTGTCACGTTTTCGTAATTCTTACAACGTTTCAAACTTTTTCATTATTACTATATTTGTTATGGTGACGTGTGATCAGTAATCTTTAATGTTACTACTGAACTTGAAGGTTCAGATGATGGTTAGTATTTTTTAGCAATAAAATATGTTTAAATTAAGATATGTACATTTCTTTCAGACATAATGCTATTTCACACTTAATAGATTACAGTATAGTGTGAACATAACTTTTATATGCAATGGGAAACCAAAAAATTTGTGTGACTCCCTTTATATTCATTTTATTGCAGTGGTCTGGAACCGAGGTCTGCCTGTATAGGGTAGCTGAGAATCCCTTCCTTTGAGTCAAGCGTTTCCTGAGCTACAGCTTGAGTAATCACTTAGAAGCCATTCTATATCCTGAAAAGGGAAACTGGCCAGTTCCAAGAAGATGCCCAAAGATAGTTTTGTTCTATCCACTTTCCTAGCTTGGGTCATGATGGACCTATATATCTTAATGGGAAGATTTCCCCATACCTATCTCATGTTTAGCAGAAAAGAATTCTCAATTCAAGGCTATTTCTCTCTTGAATGTTCCTGTCGCTTCAGAGCTTCATTATTGCATTTTCGGGAGGAAGAGACTTCGGAGAGCAGTGTCCTTCCCCTGGGTGACAGCGGCTTGGGTCTACGAGTTTGTGGTTGAATCAGGCCCACAAGCCCATGGTCAGGGGACTGGCAAAGGCCTTTGAAATTATCTGCCTCAGCTCAAAGAGGCGGAGCTCAGACAGCACTGGGCTCTGCCTGGAACCAGACCCCAGGTTCAGGGCCTCCTCACAACCCCACGCTGCCTCCTAATGGGTGGTGCATTTACAGGGGATGGAGACTCCCTCACCGTACAGATCACGCCATGGAGCCTGCAGGGGCTGTTTTCTTCCTAACTGTTAGAAATCTAGGTTTCCTGCAAACGTATTCATTTTACCATGTGTGATGTGTATGTGTTGGTGGGGGGGGGGGCTGACAGTGGGGGCTGGGTAGTTACTTCCTAGCAACTGCATGTTCAGGTTGCCCCTTTTCCAGTATTGAGGCACTTGACAAAACAAGGTTAGTAATGGGACGTAATTTGGAACCTGGAAGCATAGCAAGGGAAAATAAATAGCTTCAGGGGTATTTTACCTATTTTATGATAGACAATAACCATCTATCCATGTTCTACTAAAAGGCACATTTCCTGATTGTAGTAACTGCTAGGTGTTATAAGCTCTCCTTTTCTTTCTGGTGAACAGTTCTGGCTACATGTTGTAAAGGGTTACTCTGCAACTTTTCTGATCTCTACACTGACCTTTGGGCTTGTACTTGTCATTTCAGTATCCTCCTTTATCCAGTGTGTTTATACATCAGCTAGGCACCAGTTTTGAACGTTCTTTTATTTTGAGCACAGTTTGTATCTGTGCTGGTTCCGGATGACAGCTGGGAAGGTTCACCCATCACATCAGTAACATGTAGAGACCACCACAGACAGGGCTACCCTGACCCATATGACACCTTTGTGCAAATTAGAAAAAGAGCCTCACCCTTGGAGTGGCCACAGCCTTGGGCCAAGGCGCCATCCAGCCTGACTTTCAGCGTCACTCACTTCCTCAGCTGCACAGGCTTCTGCGAGGCGCCACCACCCACGGGGCCTCCATCGGACAGCTCGAGACTAACGCAAGCGTACCCAGCAGACTTGCTTGGAGCAGCTGCTCCGGGCTGGGCGGCAGGCTAGGTACTGCGGCACAGAGGGGTCACGACGCCGGCTCTGCCTCTGCAAACTTGCAGGCTAGGGGGGTCGGAGGAGCGAATCCATGGGATGGAGGGCAGACAGAGGACTGCCGGCAGCAGAGGCTTGGTACGTTAGAGGACCTGCAAGCAGATTGGAAGGACTGAGGTGGAGAGGGGGAGACACATACCTCCACGGGGAGGCAGGAGCCAGCAGTGGGTGGGAGGAGGGCAGATACCTTGTCTACCTTCTGTTCTCTGCATTGACTATTTCCCATTCCAGATCTGTGTAATCTTTCTTAACAGTACTTACATTGCAAAAAGTTTTCATGTACAATCTGACTGTAAAAGTAATTCTGCATACTGCAAAACATACAAGATTCTATAGAAAGAAAATATTTCTCCCGAATCTTACTTCCCAAATAGAACCACAATGTTTTGGAGAATCTCCCTCCACGTATTATCCTGTTTGATTATTTGATTACTGGTAACATTTAATTCAGTTTCGTTTATGAGCTTAAGTTTTTCTTAGTTTGCTAACAGAAAAATTTTTTAAATTTACTGCATATATTAGCAACATCACTGATTAATTCACAAGCAGAGAATGACTCCTCATGATGTGATTTTCCCCTTTGGAGAAAGATGTGTTTCCTATTTCCTTCAATTGGCGTATGTTTTCTGGAGAAGGAAGTGGTCACTAACATTACCCCCAACCAACGAACGTTGTAATGACCCCAAACCCAAAGGTCAGCATGGAGTTTACAACAGAGAAAATTGCAGACTAACTTTTACAACACGTAGCCAGCACTGTCCATCAGAAAGAGAACTGTAGCTTATTTTGATGAGTCAAAAGCCCCCAATGGATTCAGCTTTTTGAGTCCCTGATGGAAAATTAGTGATCTAATAGTACAATTGTTTTTCCTCAGTAAATAGCGCCACCTTCTGGTAATTTTCTTGCATCTGCACACTGAGTTTATGAACCCCTGAGGAGAGCAAGATAGAAAACTGACTCAGCGTCTAGAACTACACTGCTATTGGCTGACGTTTTAGATCATTGTACCCATAATGCAGCCAAGTATAAGTATGAGTCGTGACATTTCTTGTTGCCCAGAGCTGTGCTCAAAGACAGCAGGCCCAGCTTCCAGTGCCTATCTCTCTGCCTTTTGCCATCAGTGTGCTTGCGGGAAGAGCACTGGCTGGAACCAGGCCTGGGTTCGAGTTCCACCTCTGCTGCTTTTAGCCACGTGGCTCCCCGCGCAAGGGCCTCAACCTCCATGGCCTCCTTATCCCAGCTCTCGCATAGAATTGGTTTGGAGGATCAAAAGAGTGGCATTTTGTAAATCCTCCGTGCGCTCCCCATGTAGTGACGCTGGCCATTTTCTCCTCTGACATTCTCACTCTGGGTTTTCCTCTCTTTGCCAGGTAGATGACGAGTATAAGAATCCTCACACGGTGGACAGAGTTCCTCTGGGGAAGGTGCCCCATCTGTGGGGTCAGTCCTTATACATCCTCAGCTCCCTGTTGGCAGAGGTAAGCGACTTGGGGGCTTCACAGACTGGAAACCATCTGATTGGAAGTACAGGGGACCCTGGAAGAACACAGGGGCTCTCTGCTCAGTGTGGCTATGAATATCTTTGGCATCTTTTTTTTTTTAAGATTTTTTTTTTTTGATGTGGACCATATTTAAAGTCTTTATCGAATTTGTTACAATATTGCTTCTGTTTTTTGGGGTTTTTTTTTATGTTTTGGTTTTTTGGCTGCAAGGCATGTGGGATCTTAACTCCCCGACCAGGGATGGAACCCACACCCCCTGCACTGGAAGGTGAAGTCCCAACCACTGGACCGCCAGGGAAGTCACCCGTCTTTAGCATCTTCATGGCTTTCAAGTCAACTGATTGGGGTTGACTCTGAGGCTTGAGACCTAGGCTTGTGTCTGTATTTATAGTAAACCGTTTTGGGCTTAGCTGCAAGCCAAGCACTCTCTGTCCCTCCCCCAGCACCCCTTCCCACCAGCATTCCTGGTCTGTGGCTAGAACCTGGTTGAGTTGATGGTCGGTAGGAGGGCCGGAAGCTTCTCAGCCAGGATCAGCACATGTACGAAAGATGCAGGGTTTGGGGAACTACTACACACGGTCTTAGGTGCAGGAAGCAGGAGGACTCTGACGCTCCAGTGCTCTCTGCAGGAAAAGGCAGCAGGCTGGTTCTTCTGTAGTGGATTTTGTGTCGGCTGCTCCCTCAGCCAGTAACACCGCCACACAGAAGGTCTCCTGCCTCTGACTCATTCCTTCTTGTTAAGCATTTTCTTGCCCCCAGGTTTAAGTTTTTAAAATACAAATGCTTTTGTGCCAGCTAAAAATGAATGCCTCCCCAGTCCTAAGTGTGAGTGATTTTTATCAGATGGCTCATCTTTCCTGGGAGGATCCTGCCCAGCTGAGTGCTTTGGGCCCCTGGGGAGGGGTGTGGGGGTGTGGGGGGCGGGGGAGCCAGGGGAGCAATGGGTTGGATGTCACTGGAGTTCCTGGTGGGTGAAAGAAGACCCAAGTGAAGCTATCACAGTGCAAGTGGCCCTTAGGTGCTGAGATGGAGTAGTTGCTTCATGGATATGATCATCTCTGCAGTTTCATGGACATGTTCTTGGGGGTGGAGACTGTGTTTTATACTTCTATCTTTATGAGTAGGGAAGCACATATATCTCCTTTGGAAAACCAACCCTGCCTCTGACTAGCTCTTTAACCTCGGGCAGGTCTCTTAATCTCCCTGGGCCTCGGTTTCCTCATCTTTATTATTATTTTTTTTAATGTTGTACAGCCTTATTTAAATATAGATTTTTTTTCACGTTTCCTCATCTTTAAAGTAAAGAGGTTGGGCTTTATTATCTCTGCAATATGGTGCAGCTCTGATTTCTATATCAGTGACATGGGAAACAAACTTGCTTCTGTTTCCTCCTCTCAATGTAAAGGCCCTCATCTAGGCCCAGCATTAGGTCCAACTTCTCCTCAGAACTCCCAGAACACCTTGATCCCTTCTCTTAAGGTTCCCATCACTTATAGAAAATATGAGGAGATCCACAGTCAAAGAGCACTCTGCCAGCAGGGAGGGGGGAGTTTTGTGTTTCAGGACAGTCACCTCTGGGCCAAGGGACATTGCCTCGGTTTCCCCACCTGTAAGACGTGCGAATGGTAGTGCCTTCCTGTTAGGAGGCCTGTGTGACAGTGCATGAACAGGGCTCAGCACAGTACCTGGCGTGGGGTAAGGGCTCAGGAAGCGTGAGTTACCCTTGTTCTTTTCACTCACACAAGTTTGGTGTCTCTGACTGGCTCTGGAGAGCTGGGTGCCAAAAACGCAGTACATTTATCAGTGCCATCTAAATGGTATAGTGTAGTTCAGAGAAAATAAGCAATTGCCTTGAAAAATTATAAAGGAATAAAACACTGAAGATTTTGAGCCCCCAAATATTTTATTTTCAAACTTAGGTTTAAGGTGAAATTTCAGTTAATCAGTATTCCATAGTGTTAATGCTCCTCTTTTCCTAGGGATTCCTTGCCACTGGTGAAATTGATCCCTTAAATAGAAGATTTTCCACTTCCGTCAAACCTGATGTCGTAGTACAAGGTTTGTGAGCATACTTACTATTCATATTTAACTTTGTAAACCCAATGTTATTTTTACAGCGAAGTGTTCCTATGTAATTTTTAACCTGCACATGTATAGACTGTAGCGTATGTTACTTCTGTGAAATATGTGCTGCAACTCAGCTGCTCCCGGTCACAAAGTTACTTTCTACAAAGCAGTCGTTTCTTGAATCTAAACCTTGATTTCAACTGGGGCACAAGTGATTCACTGAGCATCCTTTTTCATAACTGCTATTCTTTAAAAAGTAGAACATGGCCTTGTTGAAAACTCAAAACCCAAATGAGGGTTCACTCGTTCCTCCCTTGGAGGTCTAACTTCTTTCCAGAGCTGCAGGCCCATGTTTTCACCTCCCTCCACCCATCTCCCCTCCTCTCCAGCCGGCACCTCTTCCGCAGAAGTGCAAGGCCAGCCTGGGCTACTGCTGCGGCACTGCCTCTGACTAGCCACGTGACTTCATCTCTGGGCTCTCATGATCGGTGCTCTCTCACAGGGTGGTCTTGAGAGGAATTGAGATCCCCAGGGAAAGCCCTCAGTGCAGGGCCAGGCCTAGAATGCTCCCTGCTGGCGGATTCCTCTCCCTACTTCCCCTCCTAGGAAGGACTCCCCAGGAGCTCACAAACCTCATAGAGTGACTTATATACCAGCTAGTATCATAGCGTGTCGTGACTACGCCTTGTGTCCTCTAGAGGACACTGTACATTTCTTAAGGACAAGGGCCTTATCATTTTTGTAGCTTCTGTGTTGATTGATACACACGCACTCAATACATTAAAAACAATTATTGAGCAAATGAAGGGCAGCCCTCTCTGTGGCCACGGACGCATTTGGCTGCGGCTGTCCGTGATACAGCAGAGGTCGTGCAGGTCGTCACCCAGTCGATACTGTGCCCCAGGCCCACCGAGAGACGCACCCAACCGTCACAACATTCCGATCAGGTAGAAAGTGTGACGATCATGATCATCATCCCCCTCTTACACATGAGGCTGAGGGGTTAACTTACTCAGGGACCCACGGCTGACAGCTGGAGGTGCAAACCCAGCTCTGACCTCCAGGTGGCGTGATCCAGCCTGACCCCACAGTCTCTGCCCATCACCAGAGCACATGCTGCTAAGTGATCCCTTAAGTCCACAAGGCCGCTCTTCCAATTGCAGGCTGGGGTGCATTGATGGATCCTGAGCACCATTTTTTTTTTTTTTTAATGCAATAGAAGAAAACAGAGTAGAAAATATCAGAGGCTGTGGTCTGGAGGAAGGAGAAGTGCACTTTCAGAAACTTCTCTGCGTGCAGCTCTCTCAGATCACCAGGCTCACAGGTCTTGGTCAAGCCATTCCTCTGAAAGAGTCACTTCTACAGAGTGACCGCCTTGTGGCTCTGATACGTGGAGATCTCTGCACGGTGTTGTAAGCTTCCAAAGAGACAGATGTTAAGGGAAGCTGCTCGCCCAGTCCTGCATGGCTGATGTTCCCATGCTGGGGCGTGGGGGGTTAGCTTCCAGTCCCTGCTCAGCTACAGCTGGCCAGTCGAGCAGCAAGGCTTCCCCTCAGGGCCTTGCTGTGAAGCTCAGATGAGATCATGAATATTATAATACTTTGAAAAAGCATCATGTGCTATGTAAATATAAGGAGGTGACATTCAGGTCTCAGTGGCATTTATATGTATCATACGTTCAGGTGCCACCAGCCTGAGGGTACAGTGGTTGGGCTCAGAGAGCTACCTTAACAGTAACCAAGTCTTTCCTCTGGCCTGAGCACCGCCCCGAGCCCCTCCAGTTCCTGGCAGGCTCAGCTGCAGGTGGACATAGCACCGGCCACTCTCTCTGTGGCCAGAACTCCCTTTCTCCAGTTCCCTCCCCGGGAGTCCTTCCTTTTCCCAAAGCACTGTCCCTTCTCTTAAAAGCCAGCAGTACTGGTACAGCAGGTATGGGGGGGTCTGAGCCCGCTTCTGGCCCCCACGTCCCAGGCATCCCAGAGCCCTGCCTGCTAGAGAGCCAGATGCCCAGCCTCACTCACTGGAGATGGGGCCCAGGCCGGCCCACTGGGTGCGTGGCCCAGCTCTGGGGTGGCTCTTCCCTACTAGCGGGGGGCCCCGTGCTGTGCTTCCCAGTGGGCCAGGCTGCCCCACTACCACCAGCCCACTGGTAGGCCCACTTTTCCTTCTCTCCAGAGCATAAAACCTCCTCCCCCCTCCCCCTCCCTCCCCCACGGTCAGAGCATCCCCTGCTGCACACACCACTATATTGCTCTTCTGTCTTTGAGAGCAGAGGCACAGACTTCTTCTGGTATCCCCTTTGCAAAGCTGTTTCCACTCCTGACCCCATGTGAAAAGAACATAAGACAGGTTTCGAATAAATGCAGACCCACAGGGAGGCAAGACATCATTTGAGGTGGGTAATTCAGCTTGTGACCTGTTGAAGACCATTTCTAGAAGTCCCAGACTGTCTTGCACACTGAGGGCACTTGATAAATATGCACTGTCGACGTTGAGGGGAGGCAAGGCCAGAGAGAACCAGGAAGAGTGACAGGACAAGCGCTCTCCCGTTCGAAACCACCCAGCGCGTGGAGAGCGTGCTCTCACAGGCCGGAGAGGAGAGGACACAGCAGCGCGCGTCCGTGTGAGGGGACGAGGGCCGCCGTCTAATGCAGGTGCTATGTTCTTGTTCACAGTGACTGTTCTGGCGGAAAACAGCCACATTAAGGAGTTGCTGCGGAGACATGGGGTGAACGTCCAGAGTATTGCTGACATTCACCCAGTCCGAGTCCAGCCAGGCCGGATTCTTAGTCACATATATGCCAAGCTTGGTAGGTTTGGGGAAATAGCAGGGCATTTTTGGCGAGGGGGCATCTCGGTTCTAGGTTTTGGGTCTGGGGGAGACTGTGATATGTGTAACTTCAAAGGAATTGGGCAAAGCACTAAAGTAGGTGGTTTGACAGCTTCCACGTGAAGAGGAATGGCCACCAAGCACATTCCTCCCATGCCTGTTCAGGAGAAGTCACCACAGGTGGCAGTGTGATTCATCAGATCTGTTGTAAAAGAAGGAGCCACCTTTGAAAATTCACAATTGCAACAGTCATTTGTGTCTTGGTAATGTTTCTAAATTTTATCTGTGGTCTAAGAAAATGCTCATTTACCCATTAAAATGGGAGATGGGCTCTCTTTACTTTTTCTAAAATCTGACTTTGTTTAGGATCATGGTTCAGTACTAAATAAATAAAAAGTGAACATTAATAAAGTCCTTTTAATAATTTTATTCCATAGAGATGTTGCACCGGGTGCTGTTCTTCTATATGCCTGAAAAGAAGGGGGTGGGATTTGTTTTTAATTCATCCTTGTCCCAAAGAAGGATAACAGTATTAGAAAAACCAAACCCCAAAGTGAGTTGTTTAACATATAAATAAGCCCAGTCTTAACCAGAATCACTTGGATTAGATGTCACTGTATTTGCTCTAGCTCGAATTTCTCTTTTATTTTCTAAATAGGACGGAATAAGAATATGAAATTGAGTGGGCGACCATATCGGCACATTGGTGTCCTTGGAACATCTAAACTATACGTGATTAGGAACCAAATCTTTACTTTCACACCCCAGGTGAGAAGAGCAGGCCAGTAACAAACCAACAAGCATCTGTTTATTAAGCGTCTTTTCTGTCTGGGGAGGTACTTTGAATGTGGCAGAATGTGCATGCATGTGTTCAAACAGAGACGTAAGATGACACCCAGTACCTAATACAATTCTTTACTCGTGGTAGGTGCTCAATAAATGCGGCTTGACTCGAATCGAGCATGCCATCACTTCCAGTATGAAATTCATACCACTTTACAAATTCGCTAGTGACATGCCACTTGACTCGCAGCCCTTGTCCCCTAATTGCAATAGTCCTTAACCCTCGCTTAGGCTGTTAGCAGGTCCTCTGTCAACAGAATCCCACGTTGGAAGTCTGATTTTTCAGGTCCCAACCCCCTTGACAGGATCCTGAATATACTGATTATGCAACTTTTCTTCAGAGTTTTTGTTTCCAAAGGAAACTAGTCCTGTGGAATGCAAACGAAGCGTTTTTCATCCATTTGAGCAGCTAGAAAGGCCAACTGAGGGATCACTTTGTCAACATGGGGCATAGCCCCCCAACTACCTGGGGACATAGTTAGGCTGTAGGGTCATGGGTCAGTAGCCTCAAGTTGCTCTTTTTCACCCAGCCCGTGCTGCTTGCTTAAATCTTGTGAGTTATTTCCCTTCGTAACAAATTTTAGACCAGAACTGAGTGTGCACTGGTCCAGAGGCCAGGACAGCAATGATTTTCATCAACATCAGGCAACAGTGCCTTTAGTTCACATTAACCAGGCCATGAATCAGGTAAACACAGTCTCCACGTCTCACCTGCTCTCAGTGACCCCACTAGGAAAACATCACTGAGCCCAGCAGCCCTGGACAGTGTAGGAATTAAGGAGTTATTGATTTACTTTCAGGGACAGCGGTATTGGGGCAGGTCCTTAAATCCCCATCCAAGGAGCTGTAAATAGATCTAGTTGTGCAACTTTCCCTTCTGCGCTAGCACTAACGTAGCCCTGGTTCCTGGGCAGGCGACAGATCGATTTGTCTGATCGCGAGGAGAGCCCCATTATGGGGGCGGATTACAGCCAGGGTTGAGCCTCTTCTCTGGAAACAAAATGCAAGGATTAGTGCTGCCGTGAATGACAGCTGGAGTTTTGTCGAGGGAAATGAAGGACAGCCTTGAACCTGGCCTGTTCTGACTTGCAGTTCACTGACCAGCATCACTTCTACCTGGCCCTGGACAACGAGATGATCGTGGAGATGCTGAGGATCGAGCTAGCCTACCTGTGCACCTGCTGGCGGATGACGGGCAGACCCACGCTCACCTTCCCCATCACCCACACCATGCTCAGTAACTCCATGAACTTGATCTGCTTGACTCATGTCCCACTGGTGGTTTGGACCCTTTTCAAAATGTTTAAAATGAGTCCCATGGACAGAGCCAAGTACTGAAGGGGGTTCTTAGCAGTTAGGTTTCTTAGGTCGGGAATCTTCTGTGCCATACATATTTTAATTAGATTTTGTTGATGAAAACATTTCAGTGCATAACCAAACAAAGTATTCCCAGATTAAGTAAACTAATTGATCTTTTTTTTTTTTAAGCAAACGATGGCTCAGATATTCATTCTGCTGTTCTTTCCACAATTCGAAAACTAGAGGATGGATATTTTGGAGGAGCCAGGTAATTTGTGATTTTTTATTTTTATTTTACTTTTATTTATTTATTATTATTTTTTTTTTGCGGTACGCGGGCCTCTCACTGTTGTGGCCTCTCCCATTGCGGAGCACAGGCTCCGGACGCGCAGGCTCAGCGGCCATGGCTCACGGGCCCAGCCGCTCCGCGGCATGTGGGATCTTCCCGGACCGGGGCACGAACCCGCATCCCCTGCATCGGCAGGCGGACTCTCAACCACTGCGCCACCAGGGAAGCCCTGTGATTTTTTAAAAAGCAAAAGTAACATTGACCTTTCTTAAAGTCTGCTGCCGCCCCTCTCCCGTTTTTTGTATCACTCGCCGAACATAGAAGCGTGGAGCTTTAGAGTAAAAAGGGAGTTAAAACATCTAATCCAGTCACCCATGGGAAACTGGAATCCTCTCTAAGCATCAGTTGGTGGGTGTTTGTGAAGCTTTTATGGGCGCCAGGAGGCCTGGGGCATAGAGAGGTGAACATACCAAGTCTCTCCGAAGTGGCACTCTCGGAATGCATGTATGGAATGCTGTGTCTGTTTCTACTAAAAGGCGTGCTAGAAAACACCCAGTGCCTAGGATCTGGCAGGTGCTCAATAATCAAATCACTCCTTGAATTGACTGGGGTGTGCTAACACCTTAAGAATAATTCACAGAACTTTACAAATTCCTTCGTGGCCCTCAGAACAGAGCACCTGAATGGGCCTCCCTAGACCACTGTTCCCTCATCGTCCGTGGAACGCCGCCCATTCCAGTTTGCAGGCCCACAGTCCAACCGGTGCTCCCAGCTCTTACAGTGAAGCACCTTGAGGGATAGGGGGCTCACCTCCCATGGAAACCCCTTTTGTTTTTGTACCCCATGACTGTCACAAGGCAGAGGATTTCTCAGTAGCATCTATGCCCTGATCTCTGTGAATCTCCTGGAATATGCCAGAAGGGCCCCAGGATAACCTCACCCTGCAGCTGGCCCGAGTAATGTGTGGCCTTTCCTGAGCTTGGGGAGGCTGCCGTTTGGGTCCTGATGGAGTGCCACCTGCTAAAAGTGTTTGGGAGTTGAAGTCAGCCCTTCTTCTCACATCCTCCCACACCAGGGACCCTGCTGCCACAGTAACTTTTTACAATTATAAAATACACATAAAGATTGCCATCTTAACCATTTTAAAGTGTACAGTTCGGTTGCGTTAGGTATATTCACATAGTTTGCAACCAATCTCTAGAACTCTTTTCATCTTGTAAAACTGAAACTCCCCCCACCCCTGCCCCTGGCAACTACAGTCTACTTTCTATCTCCAGGTGTCTCATCTAAGTGGACTTATCCAGTATTTGTTTTTTTTTTGTGACTGGCTTATTTCACTTAGGCTGATGGCCTCAGGGTTGAGTCACTGGATTTCTAAGCACTGGGTTTGGCACCTCTGCTCACCAAGCTCGCTGCGGGTTTTGCTGTAGACTCGAAGTGGCCCTCGCTCCAAGCTTCTCCTGGCCTCTCTCATGAGTGTCAGCGAGGCCATCCCCAGCATTCTGCTATCTAGCTCCCAGGGCTGGCGCCATAACTGCAATTGGCATCTGCTTTCGTACATTTCATATCCAGCTTGGATAAATTACCACCTGGCATATGGCGTCATAACCGAGAGACAATACCATACGCCCATAATTAACTGTTTTCCAAAATGAATTCTTTAACTGAAATCTAATCATTGTCAAGAGGATACCGTGTGCAGTTACTTGAGCACTTGCAGTGTGTTCTTTGTGGCTTTGCACCTGTTGTCTCATGTTGTCTTCACTTTGTCGTGCAGGCTGTACTCCTATTTTATGGGCAAGGATCTGTAGGCTCAGAGAGCCAGGGGCACAAGATGAGTAGGTGCAGGAGCTCTGTGTGAATCCACAAACGGGGCTCTAACCACCATACCGAGCTGGATGGGGGCTTACGGGAATCAGGAGGGCCTCCTGGTTACAGAGTATGGCAAACAGTTCAGAGAACCATGGAAAGAAACAGGAATGCCTAGGCTCCATCAGCTACCTTTCCTGCTTAGTTCTTCATAATTAAAGTTGAATGTCATTTTGTCTCTTTTTTAGGTCTGAGGGTATTTAAAAAACTAAACTCGCTCTACATGCCAGACTCTACCCTCTGGACCCACCTGGGGTCGCTTGCTATCAGAGGGTTTAAAATTACTGCCTTGCTGCCTTTGACCTGATTCCTTTCAACTTCATCAGAGGAAGCGGTCCCTTGGCTCCCCCTCATCTCCTACTGTTTCCAACCGCAGGGCAAAACAATCCTTAGAACTGACCCCAGGGCTCTAGGGGGAAAAAGTTTTTACTTGATTAAGGGAAGGCTTTTCTTTCCCTCAGGCAGTGTTTCTTGACGTAGTGTACTTGCCCGAGGAAGCTCACGCACATGTGAATTCATCTGAGCTGCATGCTTCTGTTTACTCTCCTCGAACTAAGCCGTTGAAACAAGTCATAATCTGATGCTGGTAGCTCTGAGGCATCCTACACTTTTCTGCCTCCAGATCTAACACTTCAAGAAGCACATAGTGCCGGCTTTCTTTCTGTACAGTGGACATCCCACTTGCCCCCCGAACCTGGGGGTGAATCAGGTTCAGGGAGCAAGAACTCAGAGGCTGCTGCCTTTGTAGCAGAACCCCATACTGCCAAACCCAGCTCCCAGTTTTCGGTGGAACTTCTCCCAGCCTGATAATAGGGCCACTCTGGGCCACTGTCTCTATCCAGGGATGGCCCGGCCATCACGTTCTTTCTAGAGAGAACTTTGGCTCTGAGACGTGCCTCTCCCAACATTTCCCCCCACCCGCCCCCGGGCCTTGTGTGGCTGAGTGATAGGGACTCATAAAAGGTAGCACGAGGGCACCCAAAGAATCGTTGCTTGTGGTTTTGTCCTGGTCCAGTTGTTTTAGGGCAAAAAATACCCAAGGGTTGATTCTGCTTAAAAGTGGTTCGCTCAATATGTTTTGTAAAACTTTGGTTGGTTCAATAAAATAGATTTCTATTTGTGTTGCGTTTGGGAATAAGAAATCAGCATGATGCATTTTGGCTTTTAATATGCTGTGTGCTTCCACTTCATACTTGCTATTGAATTTTCATTTTAATTTCTTGGCTGACTACTTGTTTGGGGCAATCTGCAGAGTGACGTGTTTACTGATTCTGGCAGAACTGCCACCTGGTTATTGAAAAGTCTCTCGATGATTCATAGTGGAAGTTTGTCCACATCCACCTATATCTCTAACATAGTGTTTCCTTGGCAGAGTAAAATTAGGGAGTCTTTCGGAATTTCTCACCACCTCTTTCTACACATATCTGACCTTCCTGGATCCAGACTGTGATGAGAAGTTGTTTGACGATACCAGTGAAGGGAGCTTCAGTCCTGATAGTGATTCAGATTTGGGAGGATATTTGGAAGACACCTATAATCAAGGTACGGCTTGGAATGCCTTTGCAGGTGGTCCCTGAATTTATTTAAACCTTGGCATTGTGATAAAATTGCCCTAAAACTCAAGCACAGAAAATGATTTGTAATTAACATGACAAAAAAGAGTCTTTGGAAACTTCCACATATTAAAATGAATAAAATGCCACTTTAATAAACCTAAACTGTAAAGGTGGGGCTTTTTTAAACCTAGAGGGACAAAGTTACAGGAATGCGGACTTTTCACAAAATATAAAGAAAGAAACACACTGCTTGAATTTTCAAAGAAATGGTAGAATGATCTTGGTTCGACTGGATATAAGTGATGAAATCCTTTGTATATGACATTTCTCAAACTGAGGAAGGTTTGGGGTTGAAGTGACCTGTTTTTCACTTTTAGATAGTACTTGGGATTGCGGCTGGGGATTCCATAATGCTTAGCTCACTCAGGACAAATTAAAACCAAAAGATCAGATGTTGGCTGCTGGCCCTCTCATTGTCTACATATTCAGCTCATCTTGGGATGAGGTGATGTAAACACTATTTGGACCTGTATTTTCTTTTTCTAGGATGAAGTTTTCCCAAACAATAACTTTATGAATACATGCATTATCTATGTAAATCTCTTTACTTTCCAGGGGTAGAGTGGAGGTCAAATATCTATATCAAAATATTGACTTTCACTAAATCTACTCAGCACTTCATGCTACACGTAATCACTATTATGCATTTAGGTTATTTCTGCAACTTGTTTTCACTGGCTCTTTTTCTTACCTGTGTAATTATAGAAAGCCAGGATGAACTTGACCAGTATATCAACCACCTCCAGCAAAGCACATCCTCGAAGTGCTATCTGCCACCTCTTTGTAAGAAGACAGAGGACAGCCATGTTTTCAGTGCCATCTACTCCACTCGGGATATACTTTCCGTGATGGCAAAAGCAAAGGGTTTGGAAATTCCATGTACATTATTAACTCTTTTCTGCCTGTTAAAATAACTTATTTTATCAAAGTAATGCATGAGCATAATGTAGAAGTCAAAGAATCCTAAACGACAACAAAATGCAGCTGTTTCCTGCCTCACCTCTCCCCTCCTCACTGCCCCCAGTCCTTCTACTTAGAGGCAACCACTTTCAACTCTTCGTTGTTTCTTCTGGTATTTACATATTTCTAAATAATGTGTCTGTAGTGCTGTCTTTGGTGCATCGATGTCATTCAGTATCTGTTGACTTTTTCTTGTGCAGGTGAGGAATTCAGCTGTGTTAAATCACCACTCCTGCTTCACTTCCCCTAACCTATCCACGCAGTTGTATTAAGGTTTAGTTAAATCGGTATTCACTATTTCTATCATTGTATGTATGCAAATATTATTCCCAATTCAGTATAGTAATATACTACATTATCATTTTTCCTTTTCGTTTTTTCTGAAGTTAACAGTTGCCCTATCTTTTAGTTTGCTTCGCTTCCTTTCTACACCTTCCAATGGCCTCGCAATACAAATTTCCACAAGGTGAATCATATGTATGAATCTCACGGGTCCACTGCTTTTCTTAAGAGTCCAAAAGTTTCCTCCCATCTGGCTGATTGCACTCTAAGCCTCTTGCCTACCTGGCATCCTGGGTCTTTTCTTTACTATAATCCTTGGAATCTCCTTTGCTTGTCTCTTCAGTTGGGTTCCCTGTTTCTTGATTCTGGCATGTTCCCCTTTCTCAATTTATTCCTTTGGTGGAATACATTCTAGAACAGTTTCAATAGGTTTTAAAAAATGGTGCAGTGGAAGAGGGCACAGTAATGACAGGCCTTAACTTGCTTGTTTCTGGAGTTCACTGCCCCTTTTGGCCTGGTCACCCTCCACGTCCGGGATGTAGATTTTATCCTGGGATCTTCCTTCATCATCATCTGGGAGACTTCCTTGTCTCCTTTGTTAGCTCTCCTGTTTTCTGTATCTCAACTTTTCCTCTTTCTTAGCTTACTATCTTATTTTGGTGGAGGACATCCAGTAGTTTCCTAGGAAACAGTTCATGGTGGGTAAAATTGTTGAGACCTTTCAAGTTTGAAAATATCTACAAATTATCCATTTGAGAGTTAGGCTGGGTATAGCATTCTAGATTGAAAATAAATTTTCCTTAAGAATTTTGAAAGCATCTTTTCATTGTCTTCTAGCTATCAGTGTTGCTACTAAGAAATCTGAACCCATTTTGATTTTTGATCCTTGAAATATAAACTGTTAATCTCTTTCCAAGTTTTTAGGATTTTCTCTACTCTCAGGTTCTGAAATTTCAATTATGTGCTTTGTTCTGGGTGTATTTTCGTCCACTGCGTTGGCTACTCAGTGGGCCTTCTCTATCTGGAAATTTATGTTTTTCAGTCCTGTAAAGTTTTTCTGAAAAATTCCTTGACTCATTTCCTTCCCTACGTTTTCTCTGTCCTCTCTGGTACTTTATGATTCCAATGTTGACCTCCTGAAGAAGCCTTTATCGTTTCTCTCCCGTCTTCCATTTCTCTGTCTTTTGATCTGTTCTGAGGGCAATTGCTTCAACTTTTTGTTCCACCTGCTCAGTTGAGTTTTTCCACTTTTGCTGTCATGTTTTAAATCTTTGTTCTCTGAATTGTATCCGTTCTTGTTTCATGAATGCAATATAATTCTTATTACTCTAAGAATTAATGGCAGAGCTTTTTGTTTTTACATTTTCTTCTCCCTAAATGGTTTCCATTTCCCCCAAGTCAATTTTTCCTGTTTGTATTGGTTTCTGTCTTCCAGAGTAGAGTCTTTCCTCCAGTGCTGGGTGTTCCTTGGTTATCTGCTCATGCATATAAGAATCTCCAAGCCTATACCTGTAAATGGGGCCTGTTGGGTTTATGGGTGAAGGCGGGGCAGATTTCCCAGAGATGTTCTGCAATCTCCTTTGCAATCTCCTTTGTAACCTGTAAGGGTCTGATTGCCTCGAGCCATACAGTCATTTATTCCCCCAAGGAATGTACCCACACCTTCAGGCATGTGGGTCGGCATCCCCTCCAGAGACACACATACCACCCCTTTTTTACTCTCTTCAGAGAGACCTTCTAGTCTTCTGTCAGGGCGAGCAAGGCAGTTGCCAAGCTGTGTGGAGTTGCTGAAGGCATCTAGGGAGCTCACTGCCTCTCACACACCTTGTTCTCCGTCTTTCTTCTTATGGTTACCCTCTCTGGACCCCCAAGTTCTAGAGGTCCATGGTGCAGCAAGCTCCTTAGACTTCTGAGGATTCTCTGTTATAAATCTGACCGGTTCTTGGTTTTCCCCACTGCAGTCTTGGGTTTGGTTGCCTTGTGTCTACTAAATGTTTTCATCCATCAGCTTTCCCACTTCCAAAATGTTGCTATTGTCTTCTCTCCTGCTTCCCTATTCTTTAGGATTTGCCTTTTTTAAAATTATTTTTTGTAGGGTTAGTGGGGGTTTAAGAGGAAGTAAAATTAAAACTTATGTTTAATCCACTAGTGTTACCTGAAGGTCTATAAATGCCTTTTATTTATTTATTTTAAAATTTATTTATTTTTTATTTTTGGCCGCATTGGGTCTTTGTTGCTGCGTACGTGCTTTCTCTAGTTGTGGCAAGCAGGGGCTACTCTTCATTGTGGTGCGTGGGCTTCTCATTGTGGTGGCTTCTCTTGCTGCAGAGCACGGGCTCTAGGCACGTGGGCTTCAGTAGTTGCAGCACGCAGGCTCAGTAGTTGTGGCTCGTGAGCTCTAGAGCGCAGGCTCAGTAGTTGTGGCGCACGGGCTCAGCTGCTCTGCGGCATGTGGGATCTTCCTGGACCAGGGCTTGAACCCATGTCCCCTGCATTGGCAGGTGGATTCTTGACCACTGCACCACCAAGGAAGCCCTATAAATGCCTTTTAAATATACCTCATCTTTACCTTGAAAGCTTCCTATTTTCCCAAGGTGATATGACATACCCTGGCAGACAGAGATGGCTTAATGAATAAATACTGATAGCATCTAAAGGTGGTTAAAAGGGGGAATTCCCTGATGGTCCAGTGGTTAGGACTCGGTGCCTTCACTGCTGGGGCCCAGGTTCAGTCCCTGGTCAGGGAACTAATAAGATCCTGCAAGCTGCACAGCGCAGCCCCAAAAATTAATTAATTAATTAATTAGGTGGTTAAAAAGAAGCACTAACACCCAGCAGTGGCAAAGTGAAACACACAGTGGACAGGAAGCTGGTACACCTCGATTATGAGAAGGCCAGTGACCTTGGACAAATGACAAGGTCATTGGACAAACCTTGGACAAACCCTCTCTGGTTCTCAGTTTCCACATCTGAAAGAAAAAGAAGTTGGACTCAATCATTTCTAAGGCTCCTTCCAGTCCTAGATGCTATGTAGTTTTCCCTGAATTCTAAGAGAGAAAAGTGGAATTCAGCTCCTTACAGCAAGATCTGTGTCCTGCTCATTTCTTATTTCCAGAGTTAGCACATGATGTGGCCACATGAAAAATTCTTTTTGAAATCAATGAAACTAAGTAAGTAATCATTTCTTATTTGGTTTGTACTGAATAGGGAGTAGCCACCGTACCTCTTAAAAGAAGTATTTTATCCTTCCTCCTGCTCAGAAGAGCTTTCTCTTTATTCTTTTGTTTTCTAGTTGTTCCCATGGCTTTGCCAACTAAAGTTCTAAGTGCCCACCGTAAATCGCTGAATCTTGTTGATTCTCCTCAGCCACTCCTAAAAAAGGTAAAGTATTTAGAATCACTTTTTTTTTTTTTTTTTTTTTTTTTTTTTTTTTGCGGTAGGCGGGCCTCTCACTGTTGTGGCCTCTCCCCTTGCAGAGCACAGGCTCCGGATGCGCAGGCTCAGCAGCCATGGCTCACGGGCCTAGCCGCTCTGCGGCATGTGGGATCTTCCCAGACCGGGGCACGAACCCGTGTCCCCTGCATCGGCAGGCGGACTCTCAACCACTGCGCCACCAGGGAAGCCCTAGAATCACTTTTTCAAAAAGTGTAATGTTCTTTGGTGCTGGTGTAGCCCCAAGAACTCTTTTAAATGGTTGAACTCAAAAGAGCACATTTCTTGGTATCCAGAACTTTCAGGATGAGAAGCTCTGGGTTTTGATGTGCACCCACTCATTTAGTTGTCTGGCTTCTGGTTTGTGTCAGTATGCACACTGAATTTGATGCAAACCTTTATATTTTGCGTGTAGGAGATGGCTACTGACATTCTGCCTACTCATCAGAATCTGTGTCACATTAGAGGAAATGAGCTAGCTCACTACCAGCCCTGTCCTATCTGTGCCAGCCAGCCAGCCAGCCAAAGCCAGGCTACTTGTGGAGCAGGGCACAAAACCAGAAAAAGATTCCTCTGGAGAATAAAATCCCAGGGTATTCCCCACTAGTTCCCATAATTTGTTATTTTATCCAAAGTTCCCTTTGATTTTATCAGAAAGATTCAGTGTCTGTTGGAGACTCTTTTAACCTAACCACAATTTTAGGTTGTTTAAAACTCACATATTTTGTGTGTATTTTGCCTTCAAAAAACATTTTATCGAAGTTTAACATATACAGAGAAAAGTATATAAAATATAAGTATAGAGCTCAATGAATTATCACTGAGCCAGTAGACACGTGTGCGTAACAAGGGCCCTTCGCGTCCCTCCCGGTCGCTTCCTCCCCCTCCACTAGCATGAATTCTAACACCAGGGGTTGGTTTTGCCTGTTTTTGACCTTTACATAAATAAAATTGACACATATTTTAACCTGTTCAGTTCAGTATCCTGCAAACATCCACTAACACAATGATTCACCGATCAGAAATATAAACAAAAAGCCCCAAAAGATACAATGAAAACCTGAAGCATAGCACAGCAGCAGAGTTCCAAGACCAGGTTGGTGTGTCACTTCCTGATCTTCTGGAAGTTTGCATGCTCAGCCCCCCTCCCCTGCTTTTTGGCTTTTGTATGGACAGGCCCCCGAAGATGACTTCCAGTTTCCCAGAGATGACCACGGCAACGTAGACTGTGAGAAGCTGGCTGAGCAGCTAAAAGATTGTTCGAACCTACAGGACCAAGCGGACATTCTGTACATTCTGTATGTAATAAAGTAAGTGGGTGGTCTTCACTAGTTTGAGCTTTCTCTATTCTCCTTGCTCTTTGTCCTAGGCTTCTTGGCCTTCCAGCAAGCCACATCATGGTCATAGTCACCCAAGCTACCCAGACTCACCGTGAACAGACTCCCATCCCCTTCTCTACCTACTAGTGTTGCCCTCCCAAGATGAGAAGGCTGGGTGAGGCCAGGATCTCACCATTTCCTGATGTTAGGCTTCTGTTTCAAATAGAAGACGATGCAGCCCTCTCGGTGAGACTCAAAGGCACTGTGCAGCCCCCAAGCACTTGGCAGAATGCGTGGGGATTCATTCCCCTCCCTGCCAAGTGAGCTCTATTGCAAGAGAATCTGGCCTTGAAACGTTCTGGGCCATACTTCTGGGGTTTTCCATTTCTTGACAGGGGTCCCCGCTGGGACACAAATCTCTCTGGACAGCACGGGGTCACTGTTCACAACCTCCTCAGCGAGCTCTATGGAAAAGCCGGCTTGAACCAGGAGTGGGGTCTGATCCGCTACATCTCTGGCCTACTCAAGAAGAAAGTGGAAGTCCTGGCTGAGGTCAGAACAACCATGCACGCGAAGGGTGTCTGTTTGTCCTTTCTAGCCCGGTGCCCTCTTGCTATTATGAAAGCTGGAGGCAAGCACCTCCATTTGTAAAGGAAACGTGTTGTTTAATATACAGATGGAGCGGGTCCTTCTGTCCTGACCTCCCACTGCTCTTGGAAGACAGGCAGAGGAAATGAAATTCGAGTTGATTAGTTTTGTTACTTCTTAGCTGCAGAAAAGGGTTTACCAAGACATGAAATGAAAATGCTCTGTGGCCCGGCACCCTCTTAAACAGAGCTCTCTTATTTCTGCACATCTGCAATATAATCATCATCAGTATTTTAACCCCAAGGCCCTGCAAAATCCAGAACTGCTTTCTATGACATTCAAGTTCTTTTTTTTCCACTCATTCATTCATTCATTTATTCATTTATTTTATGGCTGCATTGGGTCTTCGTTGCTGCACATGGGCTCTCTCCAGTTGCGGCGAGCAGGGGCTACTCTTCATTGTGGTGCGTGGGCTTCTCATTGCGGTGGCTTCTCTTGTTGCAGAGCATGGGCTCTAGGCACGCAGGCTTCAGTAGTTGCGGCGCGTGGGCTCAGTAGTTGTGGCTCACGAGCTCTAGAGCGCAGGCTCAGTAGTTGTGGCGCATGGGCTCAGTTGCTCCGCGGCATGTGGGATCTTCCCGGTCCAGGGCTCGAACCCGTGTCCCCTGCATGGGCAGGCGGACTCTCAACCACTGCGCCACCAGGGAAGTCCCCAAGTTCACTGTTTTAGTAAGGTGATGGTATTTATTATATGTGAATAATGGGGAAACTGGCAATTTAGGACTATAATATGGTCATTAACTCTTAACATCAGTATTTTAGGACTCACAGCAACTCATCCTCCTTATGGAATATCAGGGAATCCAGTGTGTTTGCTACAGGGGTTGAGCATAAAATACCCACTAATAGGCCCTGCAGAGCCAGGCCTGGGGCCACATTTTGGGGACACAAAGATCACAGGGACCCAACTCTGGCTGGGTTGCTCAGTCTGGGGTCTGTGTACGAATTTTCAAATAAATAGCAGCATGGGTCATAAAGTTTGTAAAGGTAAATTTATGATCTCATTGGCAGTGATCCTTCCCCAGCGGCTTTGCTCATCTTTCTCCCCTCGCCCTTTTCCTGAATGTGTAGGCCTGCACGGACCTGCTGTCGCACCAGAAGCAGCTCACGGTGGGCCTGCCACCAGAACCCCGGGAGAAGACCATCTCTGCGTAAGTCTTCAACCTGGGGGCCTCAGGTTTGGGGGCGGTACCTGGGGGGAAAACATCAGTGCTGTCCACCATTCAGGAAGAGAGTCTTTTTATAGACACTGTCACTCGAGCGCTTCCAGCAGGAAAATGAGGATATTCCATAGAGGACTAGGAGGCATCTTTCATGGTGTTTGTGTCCTGATGCTCCTTCCTAGGCCTCTTCCCCCTGAGGAGCTCACAGAACTTATCTATGAAGCCAGCGGGCAGGACATCAGCATTGCCGTCCTCACACAGGTCAGCTGGCCACGGAGGGGCAGGGCTGTCTCTGGGCAGCAGGGGCTTCTCCGCCACCAGCCAGTCTCTGAAGCCCTGTCTCCACGTGTGTCTGTGTCAGGAGATTGTGGTTTACCTGGCAATGTATGTCAGGGCACAGCCCAGCCTCTTCGTGGAGATGCTCAGACTCCGGATTGGACTCATCATTCAGGTGATGGCCACGGAGCTGGCGCGGAGCCTGAACTGTTCAGGTGCGATTCTCACGCGCGGCTCCCACAGCTCCTGCAGCCACCCGCCCCTGGGGAGCCCTGCCCAAGTATTCTGGAACCAGGGCTTCTGAGCCTTTGGGTGGGCTCATGGCTTCACCAGATTCTCTCGTTTAGATGTAACTTCCGCCAAACCATCCAGCACAGGGTGTTGAATTTCATAGGTTAGGGAAAGTGAGGCACTAGAATCTTTTCTGCTCCTGACATCTGAGCTCCTTACTGTTTCTCCTTGTGGTAAGATGTCACCCCCCATTTCATAAAACCGCTGCTGGGAGAAATCCTACCAATTTACATATGTAAATCAACTGCAAGATGCGTTCCAACATTGGGGGGTTATTACAGTGTGAAAAATTTTGCGTCTGAGTTAAGAAAATATACAACTTAAATAGCAGCATTTAGAATCACCAAGGATCAGTACCTTTCAGAAAATATACAACTTAAATAGCAGCATTTAGAATCACCAAGGATCAGTACCTTTCAGTCCTGAAGCAGTAGAGAGGTAATCCTGAGCAGGGAGACCTCCCACAGTACCCTTTGTCTCCACCCCCACCCCACGCCCACGCGACTCTACCTTCTCCTGCCACCAGTCCTGTGTCGGGACACTTACACGATGTTTGTTTTTAGGAGAAGAAGCTTCTGAAAGTTTGATGAACCTCAGCCCTTTCGATATGAAAAATCTCCTACACCATATTTTAAGTGGAAAAGAGTTTGGTGTTGAAAGAAGCGGTAAGTAAATGCCCGTCTTACTGAGGGGAGGGGGTCAGAGAGGGCTTGACTGACATGTCCAGCGTGGCCTGGAACTGCTTCATTTCTATGCAGATCAACATCAGTAATCGCGATCCGGGACATAATGTTTGGGTATAAGGTTCCTACTTCACTGAGATGGACAGAGTTCTAGGTTTAAGGTTGCGACTTGTAGGGCTTTGTGACCCCTCGTGGGCTGGCTGGGAGAGCTGCGGTCCCATGTGGGCGTGGGGCGCACCCTGGTCTGTGGCCTCCCTCCTTTGCAGTTGGTCCAGGCACCGTCACTTGTGCACAGGGGTTAGGAGCAGGTGAGGCGACCAAGGTGTCAGCATGCAAGGGCTGTCTCTTCCTAGCACCTGAGGGCCCCACCTTTAGTGTGGGTTGGTTTTCGATTAGAACCCCTCGCCCTTCGTGGGCCCAGGGAAACGCCGTCTGCAGCCTCGCAGCACCTTCTTGCTGAGTGAGTTTGCCCCGTCCCCTTCTTGCGGTCCCTCACGTTTTATCTGTACCGGAACCCTGTTCGCAGTGCTAGGAAATATAATCGCCCAAGTCCTGGTGGAATTCTGTTCTCAAATGCTCCCTAATTATAATGGAAGCAATTATCATTTACTCTCCTCATAATAAGGTGAAATGATTTGCAGACACATGTGTGAATTTATTTCATCAAGCCAAAGAAATGCAGTGTGGGCTGTCATTCTTTTTATTTAATAAGGACATTGGGTACTTCGGATCTTTTCTTTAGAGCGGGCACCAGCAGGCAAACAAAACCGGCATCGTGCGATCAGATGTGTTTTGGTGGGTTTTCTCCTTTGCTGAGGAATGCTCAAGATCCTTTTCCAAAAGTAATTTTCAGTTCTTTCAAATGCACAATCCTTGAAATGTAAATATATAAGATTAATATTTAATGTGTTCTCATCAAAATAATATGTGCTTTGACACAGTAATTACTAAAAATTGTTATTAGATACAAACTTATAGAAGCTTATGAAACTAGGAACAGAGTAAGGTCACTTGAAACCATAAATATGTCTAATTGCAAGCAAGGCCAGAAGAGGTCCTGTCTTTTTGCGTATAGCATCATTTGTTAATTGTCCTTTGTAACTGTTCGATTTTTATAAATCAGGAAACTCAAATAGTCTTAGAATTTTTATTACATTCTGAGATGTCTAAGATGAGTATTTTCAGCTAATGCCCACCCTATACAGGCCCCACGGTAGCTTCCCAGACCCCTTTGGGTTCTGTTTTCCACTCTCCCGGTGTCCCTCGTCCCTCTCTGGCTAATCGCCGTGTATCCTTTGTGGGTCCTCCCCCCGTGCTGTCCTTTGGCTCCTTATTTGTCTCTCCTCCTCTGGGCAGTGCCCTACCCCCATGGCTTCGGGGGTGGGTTGGGTGGGAAGGCAGGGCACGCAGAGGATGCTGCCCGAGGAAATGACCTTAGAGTCAGGCCTGCAGAAGGAGAGGACGCACCTGGCAGAGGGGAGCAGGCAGGCCAGGGGGGAGCCGCCTGTGCAATGCCCAGTGCTGAGTGGCTGGCCTGGAGGGGACAGCTAAGAGGGGCGGGTGGGCTCAAGTCGGTAGGGCTTTGTGTGCCCCTGTGAGGCTTTAACCTGAAGACAGGGCTTTTAACCTGAAGAAGGATTCCAAGTGGACAGTGACATGGTCACACGTGCCTTTAAGAACGATCGTTGTGAGCACACCGCGGAGAACCGGTTAGTGGGGGCAGGGCGGGCAGCAGAGTGGAGCCAGGTGACGTGTCTTCGCCACCTCCAGCCTTTGGTTGGCTTGTTCTCCCAGGATTTCTCTCTCCGGGCCCAAGGCTGGACCTTAATTAGTTGGTCTCAGTTTTCTGCAAGGAAGGGGGTGCATTTGGAGAAGTAAAAAATTATTTTAAAAAACATATCCAAATCATTGAAGGGTTTTCTGGCCACTCAGTGTTTTCTGCATGCTGCTTAAGTGATGTTCACTCTGTCACCCATTCACTCGAACACATATTGAGCCTGTGCTGTGTAGCAGGCGCTGCCCCAGGTGCTGGAAAGAGTGCCGGCCAGGGCAGACACGGCCGCCTCTCACAGAGTGCGTGGTCGAGTGGGAGAGAGAGACGTGGATAAAAGTAAGCACATGCGGGCTTCCCTGGTGGCGCAGTGGTTAAGAATCTGCCTGCCAGTGCAGGGGACACGGGTTCAATCCCCTGTCCATGAAGATCGCACATGCCGCGGAGCAACTAAGCCCGTGTGCCACAACTACTGAGCCTGTGCTCTAGAGCCCGTGAGCCACAACTTCTGAAGCTCGCGCGCCTAGAGCCCGTGCTCTGCAACAAGAGAAGCCACTGCAATGAGAAGCCTGCGCACCGCAACGAAGAGTAGAGTAGCCCCCGCTCACCACAACCAGAGAAGAGCCCACACGCAGCAATGAACACCCAACGCAGCCAAAAATAAAATAATTAATTAATTAAAAAAAAATAAGCACATGCATGTATTCCTCTCAGGGTGGACAAAATATCGTTTCTAAGAACGATGTGTGTGTTTCCCCTCCAGTGCGGCCTATCCATTCCTCCACATCCAGCCCTGCCATCTCCATCCATGAGGTGGGACATACTGGAGTCACCAAAACCGAGAGGAGTGGCATCAGCAGGCTGAGGAGTGAGATGAAACAGGTAAGAAGAGCTCTCGGCTCCAGGAAAGAAGTGGTCTTCCTATCTGGGCTCAACTCAGAAAGTGATAGAGACCCAAGGCGTGCAGGGTACAGCCTGCTTTGTAAAGGATGTGCCATCCCTTCTGTCCTGGAATCTGAACACACCCTGTACCCAGACATCCCAGAGCCACTCACGTGCATGCACACATGCTCATCCTTAACGTTAAGGTGTTATGCGAGCATTCTGGAAAATACCCTTCCCCGTGGTTGCCTGTTGCCGAGAACTGGTCATTCAGATGGATCACAGCCATTTAAAAAGTAGAGTCGCGCAAAAGGTAACTGAATCATCTCTGCATCAAATGTGTCCTTCAAGTGAAACAGAGAGGAGTCTAGGAATGGAATGGAATGGAATGCTCGTGATACCTTTATTTTCCACCATCCACAGGTGTCTCTATTGTGCTCACCTTTATTTAATTCACAGTAAATTCCTTCTCAGCTGATCCCACAGGAGTGCAAGTCAACAGCCTTTCAGTCCTAATGTGCCGGTTACTGTGGTAGGACTTGACAGTGATCTACAGTAGGAAATAGAGTTTCCTTCTGACCATGACCTGCAGTGAGAGATGCACTCGGATTTTCTTCTCCATTTCAAATGATGACTCAATCTACTGAGTCTGTGAGGCACTGAGGGTCACACCCTGCAGCTGGAGCAACACCTCCTAGTATAACCTAGAGGGTGATAGAAGTAGTAAGGCATCCTTGATTTGAAACTGGTTTTTGTTTATTTTCTAATGTATTTTTACTTTCAGATGACTAGGCGAGTTAGTGCTGATGAACAGGTGAAACATCTTTGTCTTGTTTCCTCCTTTACTGTGCTTCATGTTCTTTCTGGCTTGAATGGGGAAAGCAAGGCTGTGAGTACAGAGAGTCTGAGTGCGTGGAGAACGGCTCTGTCCATCCAACATGCTTGGGTGGAGGGGACTCCGCAGGCTGTGGGAGGCAGCCCTGGGGACAGGCAGAGCGCTGGACTTGCCCTGCGCCTTCAAACAAATCCATGTCTCAAGCGCTTGGATTTTACAGGAGGCTACGTGAAAGAGATGGGCCCGGGTTCTGCCTCGGCAGGAGTTTCTGTTCAAAAAAAGGGAAGAAATAGGGACAAGTAGATTGTGGTCATTGATTACAGCAGTAGAAAGAATACTGCCACTTCCTGTGCCTAGATTGCCTGGGGGAATTTAACCCTGGAAGGAAAGAAAATGTAAGGATACTGTTCTTTTATGTCACCCTTGTGACATACTTCCTTCGCCTCCTCCATCCAGAAGCTCAGAGTCCCTTTCCTAATGATTTAATGTCTCTGTGAGAGAGCTCAGGGGAGTCACATACTGACACGCGGATTCTCAGTTGTCCCAGGGAAAAACGTCCGCGCTGTCTCATTCGAATTTATGCTCTTTCCAAGTAAGGAACAGATTTTCCAAGCATCTTCCTTCGCCCACCACTCGGTGGCACTGTCCCTCTTGTTACCTACATCCCGATGGCGGCTGACTGGGGCTGAATATGGGTGGTTCCTTCCGTCTCCATTTAGTGCCGTCCTTGCATATTATGGGGACAAAATGATCACCTTTTTTCTTTGATGGGTTTAGATTCAGTTAGCCAGTACAAGTTTTGTATTTGGCCACTTACATCAAAGAAATACATTATTCTCTTTCCAAAATTAACATACAAGATTAGCATTTCACGGCTGGGAGTTTGGAAAATAAGTCGTGTGCTAACTTGATGAGGCACCCTCCACATCTGACTAGATATGGGAACACTTCACACTCAGAGAAAGCATTTCCCGGGCCCTCTATTGGCGAGCCCAGAGCTCTGCCCGCTGTGCCGCAGCCCATCGGCCTGGGGCGGGGGGTGAGTGAGAACTTCTGGCCCCCCGCATCCTCTGCCTCTTCCTTCCCTGGCTGTTTCTCAGGCTGTTCTATGTTCCTTCTCTCTGTGTGCGTCCTTTGGTGTCACTGCACATGACTGAGTGGACGCTCGGTTTTGTAGCTCTTTTCTGTGAGCCAGGCCCCGTCCAGCAGCACACACTCCTCCAAGTCTGTGGTAAACAGTGTGTCCCAGCCATTGTCCTCTTCGCCACCTCCTTCTCGTTTATGGTGTCTCAATCCTCTCGTTGCCCTTCGCGTGCTCCCACCACCTCCCTAACTCCCGAAGATGTGAACAGGTTTAAGTGTTTCCACTTGACTATGATTATGAGTAGAGGCTAGAAAGAAAGCCGAGAACTTGTGGAACTGAGCTCTGTGTTTCCATCTTGAGCTCTCTGCTTATGCTCCTCGGTGGGGTGTGACTGAGGAGCACTTTTCTCACCAATTCCCAGGAGCTTCTGGAACTTTCGAGGCAGTGGTTATGTGCCTCTCTGTTGAGTCATGGGGGTGAACTGCTGCCTGCACGTGCTGATTGGCACTTTGTATGCGGAATGCCCCCCGCTTGGCTTGAGGCCGCAGAGGAGATGGAGGACTAGGAAGTGTTCTCATTGCAGAGGCGAGTCTCAGTCTTCCTCCCAAAACTGGAAGCAGAAAACCAGCTGAGTCATTGATGAGTGTGGCTGGAATTACTTTTATTTGTATCTAATTGTTGCCGTATTTAAATGGCAGTAATGAGCCCGATGGAATAACCCAGCCTAACAGCCTTTTCAAAATAAGATCTGATGAAGTTACAATGCACACTCCAAAAAGACTCCTGCCCTCCTAGCCTGCTTAACATTGGGATTTCATTTGTAAACCTTTACCTTTAAATTTGATGTTGCACACTGAGAAATGAAAGTGCCAGATAGTCCAGAACAAAGATAATGTGTAAGGATGAAGGTTATCCCTTCCCCGACCCAGAGGCCAAGGGGTGAGAATCCATCCACGGGAAGAAAGCAGGTGTGAGCTTTGCCGCAGGGAGGTCGACGCTGAGGGAACAGGCCTGGTCTCAGGCCCCACCGGGAGCCTCTCAGAGCTGCCTCCGCAGTCGTGGGCGGGCCTGCGGCTCCCGAGGCAGAAGCAAAACTGTTGGCCCTGCCCCAGCGCTTCCCTCGCGGAGGCCAGAATAAATCCAGCCTCGGGGAGGAGGTGGGAAGGAGGTGATACCCCTCCTGCTTCAGCAAAGGCTCCCGGCTCGGAGGTGGTCATCGCCCCAAATTAGGATAAAGCGCCGTGCTGAGAACAGGCAAAGTAGAAAGCGATTGAAAAGGAAGGTGGTAATACCATAGCCTCTGAGGCCCCGCCACAAACGTGGGTTCCAGCCTTCCCCGCTTCCAGGGCTCCAGAGCCTTGCCCTGCGCTGTGTTGTGTTCTCGTGGCAGCTGCACTGCAGGGGAGTGACCACCACCCTCCACGGCACCACAGGAGGAAAGCGGTCACTGTGGCGTTGGTCTCCGTGGGCTGCAGCGCCCGAGGAGTCACCTCCTCCAGGTCCGAGGCCTCCCCAAGCCCTCCAGCAGCAGTGCCTGCTGACCCCACGGCCGGGCGTGCTCCCAGGATTTCCCGCATCTGCACTCGGGGTGCGCACCCGTGCCCCGCTGCTCAGATGAGGCTGAGCGCGCTCGTGGCAAGTTATAGACTGGAGCAGCCGGTGTGCAGTCGGGATTCGCAGACCCCCCTGACCTGCTCGGCCTCTCCGTTGGGTCAGGGGCCTCTGATGCTGTACCACCTCTTGGGGGCTGGGAAGAGTGCACAGAAGGAGCTTAGTAAACGAACCGGGGCAGGAAGGAGTGAATCCAGCTGGTGGTGGTGACTAGTTTACGGAGCTGCCCTCTCGGTGACCAGCACTGCCGTGGGGTGCCGGCTGCGAGGCTTCTGAAGGCCGCGCCTTTTCTGTCTTGCAGAGGTCCAGCACCCCATCCTCACCCACGGGCACGTCATCGTCAGACTCAGGTGGGCATCACATTGGCTGGGGCGAGCGGCAGGGCCAGTGGCTGCGCAGGAGAAGGCTGGATGGGGCCATCAACAGGGTCCCCGTGGGATTTTACCAGAAGGTGTGGAATATCCTTCAGAAGGTGAGCTTGGCCACTGTGCTGCATTCCATAGGCACTGGTGCTGAGGCGTGCTGGCACCTACAGGTAGCAGGCGGCTGCAGAACAGGCGCATAACCCCCAACCTTAGGTAGCTCACGGCCTAGAGCAGGGTTTCTCCCCCCTCGGCACCTCTGACATTTGGGGCTGGGTAATTCTCACTTCCGGGGCTGCGCTGTGCATTGTGGGATGTTAAGCGACATCCCTGGTCTCCACCCGCTAGATGCTGGTAGCACCCCCTCCCCCAGTGTGACAACCAAAATGTCCCCAGACGTTGCCGAGTGTCCCCTGGGTGGCAAATTGCCACTGGTTGAGAAACGCTGGCTGGAAACCCAACAAGGTAGATAAGGTGGCAGCCCAGGCTTGGGGGGGCCACCGTTGACGTATTTTAGGAACGCAGAAAAGTCAGAAGGTAGGCAAGAACCAGAGAAGGCAGGGAAAGCTCTGGATGAAACGCCGTAACCCGGCTGACCCAGAACAGCCTCAGGAGCCACGCCCCTTGGTCCCTGCACCCACTTCCTGTCTCACACCCACATCAGCCTCAGAGCGTCCCGGTGTCTCCCTGGGCCCCACCAGAGGGACTGTCTGCCTCCGTTAGAAGCTTCTGTGCAAACCAAGAACCACAGGCAGGACCGAGTTTTTCCCTAAGCTATTTTTGTTAGCTCATTTCACAGTAGAAGAGGCAAGGCGGGAAGAGGCATCCCTAAGACCCCGTACCGCAGCCCCTTCCCAAAGCCACAGCCCCCTTCGGCTGTGTTATGTCCCCTGTGAGGTCTTCCTTATGGACCTGGGCATGGAGAGGTCAGAGGGGTCCCTGTCCTCACAGCTGAACTCCGGTCCCCACGTGGGGGCAGGGCCCGAAGAGGCCTCTTGTCAGGAGGAAGGAGCGTTTGCTGCCGCTGCATCCTCAGCCCACCAGGGACGGAGGCGGCGCAGCTGCTGTCTCCAGGGCACAGGGAGTCAGGAGGTAGCCCGTGAGCCCAGAACTGTTCCTGGGGCAGGGCTTCCACCGGCTTCATACCAAGACGCTTTTATTATGAAAAAGCAGCATTTTGTATTGAGCCAGCGCTGGTTATTTATATACACGGGTGTGCATGTGCGTGCATGTGCTCTAGTCTTTTGTGATTGGTGCTTATTATAGAAATCTCAAAAATAGATGCCTGCAAAGGCATAGAAGCATCACTTTGCCAGCAGGAAACATGCACATCTCCCTTTATCTGGCACCAAAGGGGGCCTCTCAGCCGCCAGGGCCGGGTTGCCGAGTGAAACTCGGAGCTCCCACAGAGGAGGACCCGGCAGCTCCCTGGGGCGTTGTTCGGGTGAGATCTGAACGATGCCTGCTGGTTCCCTAGAATTGTTCCATCGAAAAACAGCCTGTGGGCAGTGAGAACAAGCCCTCTAAAAATAACTCCGACAGTCTGGCGTGTTCCAGTCCTCGTGCTGGCTTCCAGGGCAGAGCGACTTGAGTGTGTGTGCGCCGTTTTTAATCACGTTCTGGAATCTGACTGAAATGTGAAATGCGTGTTCTGCCTCCAGTGCCACGGTCTGTCCATCGACGGTTATGTGCTCCCATCCTCGACGACGCGAGAGGTAGGATGGGAAAAACCCGAACGCCGTGAGTTTTCACCAAGTGCTTTATTTCTTGGACTCTGACCACTCACCCTTCTTTCAAGCTTGTTACATACAGACAGGGCAGTTGTAGATCTGATCTTTCTAGACACTTAACCGTCAAGTTTTGCAAAGTTTTTTTTCCCCACATTTGTTGCATCATCTTTTCTCTTTCCCCTCAGAAACAGCATGTCTGGACTATCGATATCTTTAGGTTTGTTTCTGAAAACTCTCTTAAGAGCAAAGTTGCTCACCATGCTCGTTGGACCCACGGCAGAGAACAGTCATCTTCCCTGGTTTCTTTCCCCTGTTCATTCTTTTAAATAATTGATCCTTTAGTTTTTACACCACCCAAGCCACCATGCTATGCGCCACAAGGAATAATGAAGAAAGAGAAATAAGAGATGGCCCTGCCCCTGGAAGTCGCAGTCCAGCAGGATAGGTGACTAATGCTAGGACAAGGCTGACTGACGCCCAGGGCAGAGCTTTCCGCTTCCTGCTCCAGAGGATTCCTGGGGGCAGAATTAGCAAAGTGGCCAGAAAGGAGGCAGCGTTTATGCTGAGCCACTGGGTGCTGTGGGCAGCGTGGGTGACAGGACTGTGTCTGTGCTCGGTTCACTCGTGACCCCCTGCTGGTCCCTTTGGCAGATGACCCCACAGGAGATCAAGTTTGCTGTCCATGTTGAGTCGGTGCTGAACCGAGTGCCACAGCCTGAGTACCGGCAGCTGCTGGTGGAGGCCATCATGGTGCTGACGCTGCTCTCGGACACGGAGATGAACAGCATTGGGGGCATCATCCATGTGGACCAGATCGTGCACGTGGCCAATGAGCTGTTCCTGCAGGACCAGGTGGGTGTGCCCAGAGCCAAGGTGGGGACAGAGGCAGTGCAGCCGGGTTGGCTGGCATTTATCTCTGTCGAGGCTGGAGATCCTGTGACCAATAGGAAGGAATATTCTCGAACAAAGATAATGTCATCAGGGGCCTCCCTGGTGGCGCAGTGGTTGAGAGTCCGCCTGCCGATGCAGGGGATACGGGTTCGTGCCCCGGTCTGGGAGGATCCCATATGCCGCGGAGCGGCTGGGCCCGTGAGCCATGGCCGCTGGGCCTGCGCATCCGGAGCCTGTGCTCTGCAACGGGAGAGGCCACAAGAGTGAGAGGCCCGCATACCGCAAAAAGAAAAAAAAAAAAAAAAAAAAAAAAGATAATGTCATCAGATGGTGGGAAAATGTCAACCATTTGGTTTGAAAGTGGCACAGTGGCCACTGGGAGGTCTAAAGACCTTTGGAGATGGACAGGCCCGTTTCAGCATAGGTTCTAGTGCCAGCACCAGCCTCGCGACATGTCTGGCCCCAAGTAAACCAACCACTTAGCCTGCACCAAAGTCGAGCTAGAAGAAGCCGTCCTCTCCTCCTAGAATCAGTGATTGGCTGGGGACACGGTGCCCAGAGCAGAGGCCATCTGTCCCCGGTTAGGCCGGGAGCACCAGCTCTGCTCACGTGTTGCCTCTGCCCTTTCCTGCTGCAGATGTCGATCGGTGCCACGGACACACTGGAGAAGGACCAAGCCACGGGCATTTGCCACTTCTTTTACGACAGTGCTCCCAGCGGGGCTTATGGGACAATGACCTACCTAACGAAGGCGGTGGCTTCTCATTTGCAGGAATTGCTGCCCAACTCAGGCTGCCAGATGCAGTAGGGCCTCGGCGCTCTGAGTCTGTCACTTTCTCATGGGAACTTTCTTGTGTTCCCCACGATCCCCCGTGCTGTCACAAGAGCATTTCCCATCAGAAGCGCTGGCAGGGAGGAGGTGGCAGTGACACACCTGAAAGCAGTATACGTCCAAGCCGTAGAATCCTGTGCCCGCCCCGAGGAGCGCCCTGGGATCATCGTCTTACATTCATTTTGCTGGAAAGTTTGTCACAGCATCTGGTCTCCTGGAGTCTGAGGAGGTATCGGAAATGGGTCTACTTTGAGTGCAGAGTGGAGTGAGAAGGCAGCTTAAATTGGCTTTCGCAGAGTTACCGAACAGGTTCAATGAGCTAGTGACACATCTTCAAGATGGCCAGATCCTTCGAGCAGCTGCGGACCTTGACAAGGGGCACATCTTAACAGGGTACAGTCTGTCTGTGGGTCAAAATGTTTGTTTAGCAAATAGAACAACTCCTTCTGCAGAGGTTTGGTTGTTTTGTGCCTTGCTTTCCTTCTTGGCCTGTTGCTGTCTTATTGGCATAGCTACCTTTGCGTGAGAGTTCTCTTTCACCAAGATTTAGAAAATTGCTCCCACTTGACTTTGGCTCATGGTCTTCAAGGAGTTTATCTTGGCCCCCCATGAGGTAGGGATTTCTCCTGCCTTATGAAAAAATCCCACATCATCTTCCAGAATCTAACCAAAAAAAGAAAGGAAAAAAGGCAGAGGAGAAGCCAACTCTTCTTATAGCTGGGCCAACTGTTGTTTTGGGGCTGGCATAGGCAGGGAGTCCCTCTGGAAGGCCTGTACCCCCGCCCCCCTCATGGGGTGACGGCCGGCAGGGAGCAGCACGTCCGCCGTGTTCTGGGGGAGCCACGTGATGAGTCTGCAGCACCAGATGCCACAGAAGCGCACGCCGTGCTCAGAAACAATGCTTCCCTCTGTGGCAGAGCCGGGCTGGGGCCTCAAGCCCTTCTCACAACAGCACTTTTGCCCTAAGGCTCTCAGGTGGGGTGTGGCTGGAGGCCTTGACTGCAGAGGAGTGAGGACGAATCCTGACGGGGCAGGGCCTCCCAGTCTTCCTTTGCCAAGGTCCTGAGGGGTGGAGTCTCTCTCCAGGGGTCTTACGGGGATGGGGGGTGGGCATGACACACAACAGGGAAAACTGTTTCTGTGAATAATGGACTCTGAAGGACAGTCACCTGGTGGCCTCATGGTGCGCTCTGGCTGGTTGAGGGTGACAGCTTAGATTGGTGATGACCGCTTGTGAAATGGAAACTTGGCCATTGGATCTTTGCGTGGAAGTTTGCATGAAGGTGGAGAAAGCCGATGCTCAGGCTGCTTTGAGAGGACAGCAAGGTGCCCAGTGCCCCTCAGAGTCAAGATGCAGCACTGACCAGTACTCTTGAAGCAGAGGCAAGGCAGGGAGGGTTCCTGCTAAAGGCCTCGCTTCAGTCCAAGCCAAACAAACACTTTGTAGTTGCCCCCGGAGGAGAGAGTCTGGAACACGCGTCTTGGCTCACTTACCCGCTCGGTGGTGCACAGGCACTGTTTACACGGACATCAATGCCTTGGCTTCATATTTGTTTGAAACCATATTTTCCTTGCTGAGGTACAGAGTAGTTACATAAAGAAAAGTGCCCAAAATCTCTCTCAATTTCTGCTCCAGTGGACTCCCACATCCCCCCCGCCCCACTTCCTATTACTGTCGGTATGTGAAACCTTTCTCCTCAGATTACTAGATGGTTCCTTCTGTCATTCATCGGCAGTGTGAGATGCTCTGTCTGTGACTCGGTGCTCAAGGCCCTCAGCCTGCGCAGGAAAGCCAATGTGAACAGATGACCAGGCTTTAGCGTGGTGTGGGGGGGCGTGACGGAGCTGGACGAGGGCCGGGCTGGGAAGGTAGGGACGGCCCAGAGCCCTGCCATCAGCATGGCAGATCCCGGAGACGGTGTCGTGCCCCCTGAGCCCCCCGCAGTGCCCGGAGCCTTCCTGTTTGTGCCCCGTCTTCCCTTGGAAGCCTGTTTGCTCTCATTTGCCTCGGCGGGTCCAGGGTGGGGGTGGGGGTCACAGCCACCCACGTTTCATAGTCACATTTTCATGACCTTTATTTCTGGTGTCTTTAAGACACGCTTGACATAAACAAGACTCATGTCATTCACCAGATAGATTGCCTGGTGGATCATTTCAAACACAGATAATGTAAGAAAGGTACAAGCCACTAAAGGCCCGGTTGCTTCTTGGGCAAAGGCTTGAGAAGAGTTACAGCCCTCCAGAATGAGCCGGGTGCTAATTTAGAACGATCACCTGCCTGTGGATGACGCACAAAGCCGCAGATGCTGTGTTTGGGCTCACCAACCGAGACGCGGGCAGCCAGGAGGAGAGCCATAATAAGCAATTCAACTGAGCCTTCGATTCACTCTTTTGAAACCTCTTTCAAATGAAACCCTGAAATAGTACCACATTTCCACAGGCATCAAGCTGTCAGCTTCAAAGAAGAACAGGCTTCTGAGGCTTGATCCCTTTCACGAGCAGCTGAGGCCCACACCACCAAGAAGAGGAACAGATGTTCGAGGGGGATGGGAGAGACCCATCCTGCCACCATCCTGGCCTCTGCGGATGGGCCCAGGTTTCCATACCAGGAGCCCCTGGCACCTTGGGGCTGGGCAGCAATGAAGACCCAACAGAGCCAAAAATAAATTAATAAATAAACAAATACATAAATTTTATAGGAAAAAAGAAGAACATGAACGTCATAGAAAGCAGTTCTGGATTTTGCAGGGCCTTGGGGTTAAAACACTGATGATGATTGTATTGCAGATGGGCAGAAATAAGAGAGCTCTGTTTAAGAGGGTGCTGGGCCACAGCATTTTCATTTCATGTCTTGGTAAACCCTTTTCTGCAGCTAAGAAGTAACAAAACTAATCAACTTGAATTCCAGTCACAGGAAGCCAGATATGCCCAGTAGCAACCCAGTCTGGGCTGGGGGAGCCGGGAGGCTGTCTGGTCAAGCCAGCACCTCCCTAGTGGACATCAGTCCGGAGGTCAGAGCGTCTGCAACTCTCCTGAGGTGCGGCGAATAAAAGGAGAGATCGTTATGCAATAGCTGCCTGGATAGAGAGGATATAAATGCTCCTTATGTAAAAAAAGAAAGAAAAAAGACCAGAAGATCAGGAGGCAAGAGAAACAAGTTTGTCAGTTGATGGATGCCAGTTATTTCTGGACAAGAAGACAGGTGGCTCGGCCTCCCTTGATGTAAATTACAGCAGAGCATCTCTCAGTTCTGTTGACTTGCGCGGGAGTCTGGCAAATCGCTTTTGTCTTCCCTGCTTCCTTATTGTCAAAAGGTACAAAAGCCTCCCACCCCCCCCCCTTGGCGCCATCATCTTTCAAGGTGACTCTTAATGCTTTTGAAGTCCCTGCCATCTGTTCTGTACAGCTCTGCACTTTGCATGTTCCCAGAATGCCTTCTGTTCTCCCGGACTTGGCCACTGATAACTCTGCTCGTGAGGGGAAGGTAAAGCCACACTGCCACCTTCTTAGAGCCCAGTGTCCCCTTGTTCCCTCAAAGCCATTTAGGAGAAGCCGTATCCTTAAGTTACCAAGAGAATTCTCTGAGGAACAAGACCACCTGAAACCGCGAGAGAGACTATTCTCAAACCTAATGCACACAGTGTTTGACAGTTTGGGAGAGGGGAAAATTCCATCAGAAAACAACTGTGTATGTTTTTAAGGAACATATGTGCAATTTTGGCAAAAACGCCTTCTTAGAAGGACTGGAATCATCGGAACCATTGAACTCTGAAGTCACATGATTCCTCCCTCTGTCTTGTTGCAGTATGTCAGCTATTCTGAAAAATGAATTGCTCAAGAAGGCACTTAATGGGGGCCTATTACAGTATTACCCAGGCGTCACTCGGCCCACAGAATACGGACCAGCGTGGCGGGATGAAGAAATGCCTGTCTCGTTTGAGAAGACCTCTAAGGAGGCACGTTGTCCAGCGTCCCGTGGAAGCATTCCTAGCACCGCTCCACCAGAACAGCCATGCGTCGGCCCTCAATCCTGAGCGTCTTTGACCTGTCTCAGCGGGGTGGCCGCCAGACGCCTCCAGCTGGTGGGCTAAGGGTGTGGCCCCGAGCTACTTCTGAAATGGGCACGGGGCAATGGTTACACCTTCCAGTTTTCCTTTCTGAAAGACCTTTCCAGATACAAGCCCAGGTTAGACTTGCCAAGGAGAATTCATAGTCACTGGCTGTATTCTCTCATGGCCTCTGTGTCACCTTTCACCACTGTGTCAGAATTTTTAGTTGCAAATTACAGGCAGCAACTCTAGCTGGGTAGGAAACACGTTTCTTAAAGGATATTGGATAAGTCACATGATCACCAGACTTGGCGACTCCCCAGCCAAGAACAAGGCCCCAGGTCACCGGGCTCACACCCTGGAGCTTACACCACAGATGCCCCCAACGCTCACCAATGTCACTAGGACCACCGCCTCCTCTCTTTCAGAAACTTTTAAACGTAGAGGCTGCCACCTGTCAACAAAGTAGGTTTCATACAGTCGCTAGCTGTCAAGTCAGACTCTGGCAGGTGTGTTCCATCAGCTGGGGCGGGGTTGTCAGCTGAGAGGGAGGTTGGAAAAGCCAGTATCTGAGACTTCCTCCTCCTCAAGTGGAGGTGGGGCTGGCTTCATAACATGGGGGACCACCCCCCCAGACCCAGGAAGCACGTTCCGATGCTGAGCATCTAAAACTAAGCGTCCACTACAGCCAGGACCCTTGGCTTGTATTCCTCCGTCCAGAGAAGCAGGACATGTGCTCTCCCGGGGTCTGCCCTTTGGCGAGGCTTGGTCAGCGGGAGTGAAGAGAGTGTGCACAGCAGGTGGCCAGTGCCCCCTCTGGGCTCAAGCTGGACCAATCACGGCTTCTCTCTGCCTGTAGAAATGTTTCTAAGTCACGGGGGCTGGGTCGCTGCTGTTACCCGGCCTGCACAGCAGACCACCTCCTGCCACTTAGCTTCCAAGGAGCTGTTGCAAAGCTCCCAGCATACCAGCCCAGCCCTGGTAGCCTTTTCCTGGACCCTCTGAGTGACAGCCCATCTGGGACAAGACACAAATGATTGTCTCATCTTTCCTTCTAAGTCTTTAGCCAGCTGGGGGATTTAAAAATAAAGAGTTGGAACTGATTCGAAGTGTAAGCCTGTGTCCTGACAGTGTGAATAAATTCCCCCAGCTGTCACCGAGGTTCCATCCCTGAATTCTCGCAAGCGTCTGAGCCACTGTCTCCTGAGCTCCAGAGAGCCCAGCCGCGGAGGCGAGTCGGCCTCTGGCGCTCCCCTCCCGCCCGCCCGCCCGCCCTCCCTCCCTCCCTCCCTCCGGGCAGCTCCCCCGATGTGCTCTCCCCCTCATTAACCACAGAGCTCCATCTGGAGTGAAAAACGGCGCAGCAGGCGCCGAGGCGGTCTCTGTGCCGGAGATGAAGCCGGGCTTGGCGGCCCCGCCGGTGCAGAGCCCTGGAGCCTGAGCTGACCTTGCAGCCCGAGTCTCCAGAAAGGCCTCGGGGCTTTTCATCCCCTAAAGCAGTGAGCTGACGTGTGCTATGGTGATCACACACGCACACACACGTTTCTGTCCCCAGGTCCCCTGAGACCAGAGATGGCTTTTCTGCCGTCAGCCCACATTTATGCGGCTGGCGCTGTGCTCAGCAGGCTGGGACACAGCAGCGCACGCCTAGAGACAAAATAAGCAGGTCTATGGGGAGGGGGGTCAAATCAAGAGCCCAGAGCAAAGGGTTCACTCTGAGCACGGGGCCAGTGGAGAATCTGCAGAGTAAACTCACCAGCCCTCCACCAGGACCATCCTGTTTTCTCAACGATGACGACACAGGGAGAAGAGAGGGCAGCCCCAAACCCTCCCCTGGGTGCGATGGGCCTCCCTCCCGGAGCAGGTCAAGGATGAGTAAGATACCCACCTGCAAAACGTTCTGGGTGACGGGGCAGGAGCTTCTCAAGAATGTACTGGACCTCGGCCTATAGCTGTCTGAACCCAGCGCGGGGGAGGGGGGTGGGGGGTGGGGTGCAGGGGCGGGCACGGGGCCAAGCCCATCTCCCTGTCTCCAGGTAAGTCGGCCAAGGGGGCTGAGAAGCCAACCCCCAAGTCCTCCTTCCTCTCCTGGCCCAGATGATAAACGAATGAGCAATTAGGTGCATAATGTGTTGGGATGACAAGAGGCTGGACAAGATTAAAGCAGACAAAGAGGGCAGGGAGGCCTGGGGGCAGCAGGGACTGTCATATGGGATGAGTAGACAAGACCCCTGATAAGGCAGGATTTGATCAGAGACCTGGAGGAAGTGAGGGCCTGAACTTAGGGGAAACTAAGGGGAAAAATGTGTCAGATCGAGGGAACAACCAGTGCAAAGGCCCTGAGGCAGGAATGCACCTAACATGTCCTTGGAACAGGAAGGGAGGCCAGGGGGAGCAGACTGGTGCCATCAAGGGGAGGAGTGTAGACCTTGGCTTTTGCCCCAAATCACTGGGGGGTTTGGGACAGAGGAATGCCAACCCTTCCAGAGATTTGCTCCACAGGGAAGCAGGGGCAGAGGAGAGACGTGTTCATTTCGCAGCAGGTTTGGAGAGACTGTGTCTCTGGGAGGGTGAGACGAAAGGGGCAAGTGCCCAAGGTGATTTAACTTCCTTCCACCCAGCTTGAGAAGCAGACAAGCTCCTCCTCGAGCTGGAAAATGGAGGTGATCGAATGACTGAATAACAGAGGAAAACTGTTCCTGTTCCCTTCCTCAACCCTCCTCTCCCTCTCACGCCTAAAACCCAGTGTGGTCCTTAGATCATTTTCAAGCTAACATACACACGCGTGCACCCAGCCATCGGCCAGCCGCCGCCTGCCACACTTCCTGTGCCGGGGCTGCAAGTCCTGTGCAGAGCGAGGGGCCGCAAAGGGAACAGTGGCTGCACGTGGTCACCAGGGCTCCACCCAGGCTTGCAGTCTCCTGCTTTCCCCGCCCCTGCAGAGGTTTCTCCCTGTCCCCAACCCAGGGGACATCAGACCTCTTCTCTGCCATCCACAAGTGCCCAGCTGCCTTTCAAGTCGGGCCTCAGAAAGCACGAGGAAGAATGGGGTGGCTGAGGCCTTCTAGGCTCTAAAGGCTTCACATTCTGCAAGCCATTCAAAGGCTGCTTCCTCTGCACTTTAAATAGCTGCGCTGTGCTGAGTTTTAAATTTGACACATTTCTTTTTCTGAAGCTAAAAAAGGCACAATGGAGAAAGCAAGCAAGCAAGAAATGTAGTGAGTCATCGGGAGGAAGAGAGCTGCTCCCGCTCGGAGGCCATGGTCAGGGGAATGGTGGTGGGAATAGGTGAGGCCAACAGGATTGGCTCTGAGTCCTCTCGGGAATAGGCGAGACTCTGGCGGGTCTTAACAGCTGGTAAGCCCCAGGTATGTTGGAAAGATAGAGGAAGGCGGCAGACATTTAAACTGAACATCTGGTCGAGTAGCACATCCCTCAGACATTGGAAAAGAACACACTTTCACCCCCGAACATTTGCTTAGTTAGATGACCATTCTTGGCACCAGGATTTTACAGATGGGGAAACGGAGGCTCAAGAGGCTTGTGAATTTCATAAATTCTCCTGCGTTAGATCAGGACTAAAGCCTGTGTTTCAAGACTCCATGTTTACCTAGATCTGGGCAAAGAATACTGCATTTCATTTACAAATTTACCTCAGAAGACAGCCTCTCATTTTCTTGGATTACACAAGACTTGGACGGCAGAGATGGAGACAACTATTGCAGGGGATGCATTCCAGCCTACTTAAGAACCAGACGCGCCGTACAGGCAGGCGCCAGACCTTGGGTGGGCACAGAGCTCGGGGCTAGACTAAGAGTGCTCCGAGTGTGGCCCTCAGCCGGCCCCTAGGTGGCCCTTAGCTCCCCAGCTAAAGCCAAGAGGCCATGCATGTCCTGCTCCACTTTCTCTAAGGGTCCATTTCAATTTAGAAGAAATGTGGTTAGTGCTTTGGAAACTGCAAAGCTTTTAACCAGAATATCTGTTTTAATGTGGACCCTGCCACCCTAGAGACCTTGACCAGATGGTGAGCCTCTGACAAAATTGGAAGCAAGGCAGAGGCAGCAGTTAGCCTTAAGGCATCGAACCTGGCTTTGACTGCTTCCTGGGCCCCCAGCCCTTTCTCCCCCAGACACTCTGGGATCAGCCGGGCAAGCAGTCAGATCCCCACACTGCTGCTGGGAGCTGGGCACCCTTGGATTTTACATAGTCACTTGGTGCCTCACTTTTCTCCTCTGTGAGATGGGATGGGAATTATATAAATCGTCCTCACTGGAGGTTCCAGAGATTAACAGGATAATGTGTGTAATAATAATCATAATAATGTACATATACTAATGTCGTGATAATGCGTATAAGCCACTGGCACGTGGCAAAGGCTAAGTAGACAGTGGCTGTAGTCACCTTCCCCCACGGCGCCTCCCACCTAGGTCTGCAGACTCCAATCCCCATGGGAGGCAGCCCAGGTGCTTTTGAATGTGGGCTGTGGATCCAGACAGGCTGCTTTTTAGCTGCATACCCGTGGACAGCAAGTCCTTCCTCTGAGCCAGGTTTCCTCGTTTGTCAAGATGGGATAGTTAGAACTCTCCATTTAAGGATTTGGAGGACGATTAAAAATTAGATAATGGGAGTAAAAAATTGTTTAAAAGAAGATCCATCAGGACTGCGACCTGGCAAAGCTTTGGTTAAGCCCAATTCAGGTGTTACACTCTAGAGAGGCCAAGGTCACTGCCCTCTTCTCCGCCCTGAGCAGGGCTCTCTGCTGTGGACCAAGGACAAAGCAGGGCAGACAGAGGCAGGGGATGGCGCTTTGGGGAGAAGGAGCAAAGAGTTTCAAAGCCCTATCTACATCTCCAACCTCTGAATTCCTCCTTCCTCTTGGAACTTGTCACCAAGGGCCTGGTGTGACAAGAGAGGGCTGGAGCCTCCTCCCTTCCTTGGGAGAAGTATTGCTGCTCTCAGAGAAGAGAGCATCTGGGATGGGCGCAGGCCAGGCGGCAGCTGAGGGGCAGGGCCAGGGAGCCAGCAGGACATGGCGTTGCTTTGCTGAGACCACAAGAGCGGCCTTGCTTGGGAATGGTTCAGAGTACCGCCCCTGAGCTGGCGCCTGCTTGCCTGGGGTCCAACTCTGCTGTGAAGTGGGGCCTGTGATAGCACCTCCATCTCATATGATTGTTACAAGGATTAAGTGTATTAATTCTTAAAGTGCTTGGATATCACTTGGTACCATAGTAAGTGCTAAGTAAACGTTTGAATTTTTTTGAAAATGTTAGATAGAATAAAACTCCTGGAACCTAGCAAACATTCAATGAATTCCTGTTTAAAAACAGCCCCCAAATGCCTTCTCTCCCCGACTGTCCTCACTCCAGCCAGTCTTCTGTTTCCTCTGAGAGACTCATGTTGCTGAAGTATTAGAGGAAAGAAACCTTGATGGTCATTGGCCATTCCCAGCCTTTTCAGGGGTGTTTGCCTTTCATAAGTCATGTTTTAGCCTCAGTGAAAGCAATAACTTGTGGAATCTCAGCCTCTGAGCTAGACAGTGTGATGGGGAGCTAAAGGGGAAGGAGACGGGAGAGTAAAAGGCCCTCAACTCCCTCCCGTCATGTTTTTTGCTTACGTATGGGCTGGCACTGCCCGGGGCCATGGCGGTGGGGGGGGGGCGCACACGTGCTCTAAAGACCTGTCCCTTCCCAGAACTCTAAAAGGCAGGATGATACTAGTGGATAGATTCTTAAGTAATCTCTCAGGATACTTTCAGCTGTACATCATAGGCTACCCAGCTATCAGTGGCTTAAACAATAAAGATAATCATCATCTCATTTAACAAGGAGCCTGGAGCCAGGAGGTTGCAGGGTTGGTTCAGTGGCTCAGTAATGTCATGAATGATCCACGCCCTTCCCATCTTCCTTCTCTATCATCCTCAGAATGTGTTGTTTCCTTCTCTCATGGTTGCAAGACAGCTGCCACAGCACCAAGCATCACACACTTAAAAGACAACCAGAAAGGGAGGGGCGGGGCTTTCTTCTTGAGTCTCTCTCTCGCTCGCTCGCTCTTTCTCTCTCCCTCAACCCATTCCAGGCAGGGAAATCTTTCCCAGAAACCCTCTAATAGACTTTCCCATAATTCTGATTGGCCAGAACTGAGTCACATGCCTGATTTTTAGACTAATCACTGGCAAAGACAATAAGGATTAACAGGAGAGCTTTAGAGCTACCATAGTTTTGAATATACAACTATTTGTGGCCCTGGGGGAAGGAGCCACCTTCTGAGACATCACCTGTCAAATACCTGACACAAAGTTAGGGTCCTGTTAACAAGGCAGGGGAGGGATGGTTGCTGGATGGGCAACCTGAAGCTTGTCCTGAACACTTAACCCCCTGGGTCATTGTCTTGGCCTCTTTCATGTTTCTTGAAATTTCCTGTGCCTTGTCCAGGGCCCTTTGCAGCTGTAGGAAAGGTGTTGCTCACTAAATACTTCGGGCGCCTCTACTTGTTGCCATAACTGTAACCACCTCCCCCTCCCTTCCGACCTCCCTACATGGTGGATTAAAGCAGAGAAACATAGACAAGATGAGACAAGCCACAATATAGGTGAAGGTGTTAGAAAAAAGCTACAAGAGAATCATGATTAAATGTTCCAGACTCACCAGTTAAAAGACAAATGTCAACAAATTAGGTTAATATGGAGAGATATGTACTGTTTATAAGCATACAGACATGAAAGGTTGAAAGGAAAAGGATGAAAGAGGACATGTCAAGCAAATGTTAGCCAAAAGAGAGCTGGTATCACTGTGCTCATGTCAGGTAAAATAGACTTCAGGACAAAAAGCAGTATTAAAGATGAAAAAGGTGACTATGTGATGATAAAAAAGCAAATTCACCAAGAAGAGATTTCCATTTTAAACATGTATGTACCCAACAAAATAACTCCAAAATATATGAAGGAACCACTGATAGAACTACAAGAAGAAACCAATGAATCCATCTTCCTAGTGAGAGATTTCAACATATATCTTGACTACTAACAAGTTAGGCAGAACAAAATATCATCAAGGCCATAGAAGACCTGAATGACACAATTAACCTTGATTGAATGGACAGAGAGACAAGTCAACGCAACATTTTGGGAATACACTCTGGGTTCTCCATGCACACGTGGAACAGTAAAATTTTGCTTATATACTAAGCCATAAAGAAAAAAAATTTTTTAAAAAGAGCAAAGCTGGAGGAATCACACTCCCTGACTTAAGACTATACTCAAAACTACAGTCATCAAAACAGTATGATACTGGCACAAAAACAGACACATAGGTCAATGGAACAGAATAGAAAGCCCAGAAATAAACCTACACACCTATGGTCAATTAATCTAGGACAAAGGAGGCAAGAATATACAAGGCAGAAAAGACAGTCTCTTCAAAAAGTGGTGTTGGGAAAACTGGACAGCATCATGTAAAAAAATGAAATTAGAACATTTTCTCACACCATGTACAAAAATGCACTCAAAGTGTATTAAAGACCTAAATGTAAGACCAGAAACCATAAAACTCCTAGAAGAAAACATAGAACACTCTGACATAAATTGTTTCAGTATCTTTTTGGATCTGTCTTCTAAGGTAAAAGAAACAAAAGCAAAAACAAATAAATGGGACCTAATTAAACTTAAAAGCTTTTGCACAGCAAGTGAAACCATCAACAAAATAAGACAACCTACTGAATGAGAGAAACCATTTGTAAATGATATGACCAGTAAGAGGTTAATATCCAAAATATATAAACAGCTCATACAACTGAATATCAGAAAAACAACCCAATCAAAAAATGGGCAGAAGGTCTGAATAGACATTTTTCCAAGGAAGACATACAGATGGCCAAAATGGCACATGAAAAGATGCTCAGCATCACTAATCATCAGAGAAATAGAAATCAAAACCACAATGAGATATCACTTCACACCTGTGAGAATGGCCATCATCAAAAAGAACACAAATACAGGGAACTCTACTCAATACTCTGTAATAACCTATACGGGAAAAGAATCTGAAAAAGAATAGATATATGTATATGTATAACTGAATCACTTCGCCGTATATCTGAAACTAACACAACATTGTAAATCAACTATACTCCAATATAAAATTAAAAAATTAAAAACACACACAAATAACAAATGTTGGCGAGGATATGGAGAAAAGGGACCCCTGGTACACTGCTGATGGGCATGTTAAGTTGCTGCAGCCACTGTAGAAAACAGTATGGATGTTCCTCAAAAAAACTAAAAATAGAACCACCCTATGATCCTGGTCATGTGGTCCCCACCCCATCCCATGCCCCATCCCACTCCTGGGTATATATCCAAAGAAAACGAAACATTAATTCAAAAAGATACATGTACCCCCATGTTCATAGAAGCATTATTTACAATTGCCAAGATATGGAAGCAACCTAAGTGTCCGTCAACAGATGAATGGATAAGAAGGGGTGGTATATATATACACAATGGAATACTTCTCAGCCATAAAAAGAATGAAATTCTGCCATTTGCAACAACATGGATGGACCTAGAGAGCATTATGCTTAGTGAAATAAGTCAGACAGAGACAAATACTCTGTTACCACTTATATATGGAATCTAAAAAATAAATGTATATTTAAAAAAAAACAAACAGACTCACAACTATAGAGAAGAAATTAGTGGTTACTAGTGGGGAGAGGGAAGGGGGAGGGACAGATGGGGTAAGGAATTAAGAGGCACCAACTACTACATATAAAAATAAATAAGCTACAGGGATATATTGTACAGCCCAGGAAATATAGCCAATATTTTATAATAACTATAAATGGACTATATTCTATAAAAATATTGAATCACTATGTTGCACACCTGAAATTAATATAATATTGTAAATCAAGTATACTTCAGTAAAGAAAGAAATATGCAGACCACAATCCTTGACCTTTAAAAATGTAAATAACCCCGAGACATTTACAAATGTTTTAAAAATTGCTAAGTAACTCACAGGCTGAAGAGGAATTCATATGAAACTTTTAAAGATCTCCAGAGGTGAATGAAAATGAAACTGGTGCATATCAAATCCTGTGAGATACAGAAAAAACAATGCTTTGAGCGAAATTTATAACCTTAAATACTTGTATTAGAAAAGTTGAGAACCTCAAGATTGATGAGCTAGGTTTCCATTTTAAGAACTTAGAGAAAGAACAACAAAGATAATATAAAATAAGCACAGATTATTGAAATAGAAAACAAAGATACAAAAGAGATCAACAAAGTCTAAGGTGACCTTTTTAGGAGAAGTAACAAAATAGGTAAACCTTCATCAAGTTTGCTCAAGAAAACAGAAGAAACAAAAAGTATTATGAATGAAAAGGGGGACATGACTACAGAAGAACTAGATGTTAATAAAAAGATAATAAAAGAATACTAGCAAATTCAACAATATGGCAGCAATTTTCAAAGTAAGACAAGAAGTGTCGGTGATGCTTGTGGCACACTATTCACAACAGCAAATGCCTGAAAGGGCTTCACCTGTCTGCGGGTGGGAATATCTTCACCTGGCCAGATTTTCTGAGGGATTCAGAAAGAATGAAGCACTGTGAGATGCAACGACATGGATAAATCTTAGCAATATAGCAGGATGATCAAAAAGATTACAGACAGCATGACACCCTTCTTATAAAATTAAACACACACACACATTTTAGGAACATATACAGATGCATATGAAACCATAGAAAAGCAAGGGAGAGAAGAACAAAGCACACAACCTTCTTTAACAAGATTCTGTTGGCTGGGGAGACAGGCATGAGATGGGGTAAGGACCATGTGACCAGGTTGAAGTTAGTGTCAGGGTCCTGACTTTTGTTTGGGGTAGTGGGTTTGCATGTGCTTATTGTTAAAAGTAGCAAGCTAGGGACTTCCCTGGTGGCGCAGTGGTTAAGAATGCACCTACCAATGCAGGGGACACGGGTTCGAGCCCTCGTCCGGGAAGATCCCACATGCCACGGAGCACTAAGCCCATGCACCACAACTACTGAGCCCGCGTGCCACAACTACTGAATCCCACGCGCCTAGAGCCCGTGCTCCGCAACAAGAGAAGCCACCGCAATGAGAGGCCCGCACACCGCAATGAAGAGTAGCCCCCGCTCGCCGCAACTAGAGAAAGCCCGCACACAGCAACGAAGACCCAAGGCAGCCAAAAATAAAAATAAATTTATTAAAAATATTTCAAAAATTAAAATAGCGAGCTAAATAACTAAATAAATAGGAGCAGGTCATGCTGGACCAGTGATGAAGAGTAGGTTGAGTGGAGAAAAGAAAGAGGCAGAAAAGGTGTTCAGTTGGCAATCATCATCATTATTGTTCCCCACGATCTAGGGGACAGACAGAGCTAACACAGCTGAGTGGGGGCCTTCGCCTGGGCCACTGCTGTGGGTCTGCTTCTTAGCTTCCCCCAGCTCAGCCCCGGCAGCTGACACCTCTCGTGCCATATGGAGGAGACAGGGAGACAGGGAAAGTGAGCCGCTGTAGGGTGGAACTTAGAGCAGCTGAGGTCAGCTCTTCATTCTGACAGGAACCAGCAACCGTTGAGGATTATGTCTTGACCCTCCCCGATACAAAACTAACCAAAGAGGAGAGGATTGCTGAGATGGCACAGTTAGCCTGAAGGCAAAAGGACCAGGTGACAGGCCACAGAGACCTTGGAAACATCATTCAGGTGTCTCTCAAAGTCTAGGGCCACTGGCTGCTGCAGGTGCCTGAGGGTGACGGGTTATGACCTCCTAGACAGGGGCTCCATCAACCTAGGGCAATTCAGGGGAAAGTAGTGCAGCTGTGAGTACTTAGTGACGGAGCGGGGGAGGGCTGCACCGCTGACCAGGATGTGGGCGGCCACTGCAGCTTGCCTCTGCCTCGTGTGCCAGGCGCTCGGCTGCATTCTCTTTCACCTGTGCCATCGTGGCCGCGCTTACTCTCATTCTTCAGGAGAAACAGAAGCTCCAAATACTCGTCATTTTCGCCCCAGCGTTTCAAAGCCCCTTCTGCTCCTGGCAGAAGGACAGAGGGGCAGAAGTTGTGTGACTTCAAAGGCCGGGGAGGGGGGGTTGCTAACGTTAGCAAATAAAAGCACAGAACGGCCAGTTAAATTTGAACTCCAGGTAAACAGAGTCAATTTTTAGTACACACATGTCCCGGCTAATATCCAGGACATGCTTCTACTAAAAGATTGTTTGTTATCTGGAATTCAAATTTAACTGGGTGCCCTGTATTTTGTCTGGCAATCCTGAAGCCCGCGGTATCAGGCCGCCCTCTGCCACCACTGGTGACTCAAGAAACAGAGGCCAGGTAGTGTGCATTACGCAGAATGCCACGCAGTGGAGGCAAATGCACCATGTGCAGTTGAAATGCACACTAATGCTTTCCCGCTTTGCAGGGGAGGGGAGCTACTGGTTCTGTCTGCGATCAAGGATGTAACTGTGGGCTCATCCCCACATGTGTGAAGCGATCCCCTTCCAACGCAGAAGCTCCGGCGCCCGCACGAGCCAGCCGGGAGGCAGCCTCGGTTTCCCTCCACCTCGGCGCGAGGGAGCCCTGACTAGATCCTGTTTCTCCCCCTCCATCCATCACTCCAGACACTCCCACTCCGACGCTCGTGCATCTCAACTCCAGCCTCTGCACAAAGGGGAAGCCCGAGACGCAGACACCGCACAAAGCTTTGCAGGTTTGGTGGAGGAGGCGCCCGCCTTGCCCACGTCCCCTAGAGAGCCGCCCGCCGCGCCTGATGTAACCGATGGCACCCGCGGCAAACCTTTTCCAGTGCCCTCTGCCACTCCCCGCCAGAGGCATTTCAGCTTGTGGAGCACCACGGTAGGGAGGGATGGGGTGTGCTCCGGAGGCTCACCGCGGCATCGGTGAAGCGAGGCTAAAATTAAATCAGACTGAACATATTGTTCGTGGAAACCTTAGCAGAGCATGAGTCATGGTGGTGAAGTGCATCACACAGCCTCAGAATTCCCATTTATATTAGGTTTCTTTGGGGTCTTTATACTTTGGCTCAGGATCCCTTGCTCCTCTCCCCTCCCCCGCCCCGCACTGATTCTCCCTCTTTGGGGGAAAGCCTCAAGCCTATGGTGGCTATTAAGGGTCCAGCTGGGCAGCCAGGAAACAGAGCAGGGTGGGCGCCTAGCGGGTACCAAGGGAATCAGCTCACCAGCGCCAGAGGTGGATGCCCCGGGGCCACCAGGAAAGAAAAGGGGGGGAAATCTGGCCATTTTGACGAACGCTAGCATCTCAATTATTTTTTTTTAAGTGAAATTCAATGAGAGGCAAGAGGTTGAAACTCCAGGTTAAAATGAACTTGCCAGGTTCTTGTGCAGTTTTTGGTTAACTCAGCCTCCAGACAGCGCAGCCCAGTGAGCACACACACGCTCGCTGCCTCACAGCCGTCTCCACAGACCACTTACCAGCTGCATGACCCGGGGCAACTGGCTTCATCTCTCTGGGTCCATGAAATAGGAGTGATGATAATAATATTTACCTCTAGGGTGGCTGCAAAGATTACTGAGTTAATATGCGTGAAGTACTTAGCACTTGGCTCAGAGGAAATGCTAACGTGTGAGCTTTCATCACCATCACCGCCACCACGCCCCCCAGCAGCGGACCCTCGGTGGCACTGCCAGGCACTGGGGGAGCAGGGCCACACGTGCTTTACAGACAGCCACAGGCCAGAGACCTGGCAGAGATAGGATTCACAGGCTGTGGGAGCCACAGGGCCTTCCCCTGCAATCCGTCTGGTCAAGTTGGTTGCGGGTGAGGAAATGCATCTCACGCACGCTCAGCAACCCAGTGCAGCAGAGCCATCTTCTGGCTCCCCATCCAGTGCTCTTCCATGTGCTCCCTGAGGGGCCCTGCTGCACTGATACTGCTGGAGAGGGAAGCAGGTTTCACACCTTGGGAGACTTGCAGTGCAGGCAGGTGAAGAGGGACCACCTGCCACTTTGAGCCACACCAGGCTGTGTAGGCAGAGTCCCCACAACCGCGAGGCAACCGCCCTCATCGCTCGGCACACGGTCAGGCTACAGCAAGTTCCCACACTGTCACCTCATTCGGATCCTCACACCAAACGCAGGGGGCTAGTGGCGGGGAGAGCGGGTGCCCCCCTCTGACTGTGGGTTCCCTGGGAGCTTTTGAATGAAGAGCTATTTCATCTACTCAGACCCAGCATGTAAGTGGCCTCAGGGATCCCCAACTTTTTCCAATGGGGGTCTTTTTACTATCACCCCACGTTCCCTATGCTTTGAAAGATCTTATCTACCATGCTGCAAGTAATAAGTTAATTTTTTCTTCTGTAATTTATTAATGGCCAAATGAAGTTTCTGTGCAAGGGATAAAGGCCGTTCCCAAGATGAGGAGCTGGGATTCCTGCCAAAAGCAAAGAAATGTGACATTTTTATTGGCCCAAGATGACTTATCAGAGCTCCATGAACAGTCTCTGGAAGGCTTTATAAAACGACAACATCTCATGGACTCCTGTTAAGATGACTGCCCTCCCAAGAGGCCCAGAGACCCCGGGAGGAGAGCCATGTGTTCCGATCCCAGCATGGCGGTCTAAGCCCCCCAGGATAACGGCTGGGCAAGGACCCAAGGAGGCAACAGTGTGGAAGAGGAAGGGGCCTAATTGCTGATGCTGGGAACAGGACCTCAAGCCTATGCCCAAGGCAGAGACTGCCCACTCTGATAACTTGGGGCCCTCGTCCCTTGGTGACAGCCCCAAAAGCCATAGGGGCCCCCAGAATGGCACCTTTCTAGACCTCTAGACACAGAGCCCAAATCTCTGCCCCTGTCCTAAGATGCTCAGAGCCTAAGGAAGTGCCTCTCTAGTGGTAAAGACTCATTCTAGAAGGGCAGGAAATCCAGGGCCTTCCTAAGGGTCCTCCTGGAGTACACAGCCAACAGGCCTGCAGTTCTAGCCATACCAAGCCTGTGGAGCCACCCTTCCCACCTGAGATGCTCAGTTCTTGCTCATTAGACATGCACATACCTCACGGATGTACCCCAAGAGAGGGACAGAGACTGACCCTAAGCTGACTTGAGCATGAGCCATGTTTATTCAGTTACAAATTCTTGGCTTTGTTCTAAATCTCTGGTATTGTGGAAAGACCACTTGAATTACAGTCAAAGGGACATCATTTTGATTTTCAATTCCATGAATTTATCTCTGCTACTTTGTCACTTCAAACTCTGTGAAAGGCTTAAAAATAAAACAAAACCTATACAACTTTAGATTCCATTAGAAGTCGATTTATTCATAGTAGGTATTAATAAGGGGGAAAATGTAATGAATGGCAACTTAAACTAGAAAAAATGAATAAAACAACAATTTAATAAATAAACACAGTAAGATGACTAAAGTAAAATTGAGTCTATCGGTCAATTCACCAAAGTTGATTAAACTGAATTCACCCAATAAAATACAAAGACTGTCAAAGTTAAAAATAAAAATCCAGGTGTATGCTGCTTAGAGGAAAAACATAAGCTGACAAAGATCGAAAATAACATGCCCAAAAGATATCAGAAAAAATGCCAACAACAAGAAAGCAGGCCTTCCACCTTCCTTTTACCGCCCTGTTCCCCAGCCCCATGCACTTAAAAAGGTCATTGGAGCTAACAGTGGAAAAGTGCCTATCTACAACCCAAGGACCCAAGGCTGCGCTGTGCACTTGAGAGATCTGTTCCCCGACCAAGGACTCAATCTGGGTCACAGGAGTGAAAGCCCGGAATCCTAACCACTAGGCCACCAGGGAACTCCCACTTAATTTCTTGCCTTGAAAGCTCTTAAATTTTAGTAACAATTTCCATGAGTAAGAGAGTAATAAATCAGGAGATTGGTTCAAGATGGCAGAGTAGATGGACGTGCTCTCACTCCCTCTTGCAAGAACACCAAAATCACAACTAGTTGCTGGACAACCATCGACAGGAAGACACTGGAACTCACCAAAAAAGATACCCCACATCCAAAGACAAAGGAGAAGCCACAATGAGATGGTAGGAGGGGCTCAATCACAATAACATCAAATCCCATAACTGCTGGGTGGGTGATTCACAAACTGGAGAACATCTATACCACAGAAGTCCACCCACTGGAGTGAAGGTTCTGAGCCCCACGTCAGGCTTCCCAATCAGGGGGTCTGACAACGGGAGGAGGAGTTCCTAGAGAACCAGACTTTGAAGGCAAGTGGGATTTGATTGCAGGACTTCGACAGGACTGGGGAAAACAGAGACCCCATTCTTGGAGGGCACACACAAAGTAGTGTGCGCATCGGGACCCAAGGGAAGGAGCAGTGGCCTGTGAGCCATGGCCGCTGAGCCAGCGTGTCTGGAGCCTGTGCTCCGCAACGGGAGAGGCCACAACAGTGAGAGGCCCACGTACCGTAAAAAAAAAAAAAAAAAGGGAGAAGATGCAAACCAAGAGAATTAGAAATGAAAAAGGAGAATAACAACTTACACTGCAGAAATACAAAGGACCATGAGAGATTACTACAAGCAACTATATGCCAATAAAATGCACAACCTGGAAGAAATGGACAAATTCTTAGAAAAGCACAACCTTCCCAGTCTGAACCAGGAAGAAACAGAAAATATAAATAGACCAATCACAAGCACTGAAGTTAAAACTGTGATTAAAAACCTTCCAACAAACAAAAGCCCAGGATCAGATGGCTTCACAGGAGAATTCTATCAAACATTTAGAGAAGAGCTAACACCTATCCTTCTCAAACTCTTCCAAAATATAGCAGAGGGAGGAACACTCCCAAACTCATTCTACGAGGCCACCATCACCCTGATAACAAAACCAGACAAAGGTGTCACAAAGAAAGAAAACTACAGGCCAATATCACTGATGAACATAGATGCAAAAATCCTCAACAAAGAACTAGCAAACAGAATCCAACAGCACATTAAAAGGATCATACACCATGATCAAGTGGGGTTTATCCCTGGAAAGCAAGGATTCTTCAATATACGCAAATCAATCTACGTGATACATCAGATTAACAAATTGAAGAATAAAATCCATATGATCATCTCAATAGATGCAGAAAAAGCTTTCGACAAAATTCAACTCCCGTTTATGATAAAAACCCTCCAGAAAGTAGGCATAGAGGGAACTTACCTCAACATATAAAGGCCAAATATGACAAACCCACAGCCAACATCATCCTCAATGGTGAAAAACTGAAAACATTTCCACTAAGATCAGGAACAAGACAAGGTTGCCTACTCTCATCACTATTATTCAACATTGTTTTGGGAGTTTTATCCACAGCAATCAGAGAAAAAAAATAAATAAAAGGAAACCAAATTGGAAAAGAAGTAAAGCTGTCACTGTTTGCAGATGACATGATACTATACATAGAGAATCCTAAAGATGCCACCAGAAAACTACTAGAGCTAATCAATGAATTTGGTAAGTAGCAGGATACAAAATTAAGGCACAGAAATCTAAGGCACAGAATTCCTATACACTAATGATGGAAAATCTGAAGGTGAGATTAAGGAAATACTCCCATTTACCACTGCAACAAAAAGAATAAAATACCGAGGAATAAACCTACCTAAGGAGACAAAAGACCTGTACGCAGAAAACTATAAGACACTTATGAAAGAAATTAAAGATGATACAAACAGATGGAGAGATATACCATGTTCTTGGACTGGAAGAATCAACATTGTGAAAATGACTCTACTACCCAAAGCTATCTACAGGTTCAATGCAATCCCTATCAAACTACCACTGGCATTTTTCACAGAACTAGAACAAAAAATTTCACAATTTGTATGGAAACACAAAAGACCCCGAATAGCCAAAGCAATCTTGAGAAAGAAAAACGGAGCTGGAGCAATCAGACTCCCTGACTTCAGACTATACTACAAAGCTAGAGTAATCAAGACAGGATGGTACTGGCACAAAAATAGAAATATAGATCAATGGAACAGGATAGAAAGCCCAGAGATAAACCCACGCACATATGGTCACCTTATTTTTGATAAAGGAGGTAAGAATATACAGTGGAGAAAAGACAGCCTCTTCAATAAGTGGTGCTGGGAAAACTGGACAGCTTCATGTAAAAGAATGAAATTAGAACACTCCCTAACACCATACACAATAATAAACTCAAAATGGATTAAAGACCTCAATGTAAGGCCAGACACTATAAAACTCTTAGAGGAAAACATAGGCAGAACACTCTATCACATAAATCACAGCAAGATCCTTTTTGACCCACCTCCTAGAGAAATGCAAATAAAAACAAAAATAAACAAATGGGACCTAATGAAACTTCAAAGCTTTTGCACAGCAAAGGAAACCAGAAACAAGACGAAAAGACAACCCTCAGAATGGGAGAAAATATTTGCAAATGAAGCAACTGACAAAGGATTAATCTCCAAAATTTACAAGCAGCTCATGAAGCTCAATATCAAAAAGACAAACAACCCAATCCAAAAATGGGCAGAAGACCTAAATAGACATGCCTCTAAAGAAGATATACAGATTACCAACAAACACGTGAAAGAATGCTCAACATCATTAATCATTAGAGAAATGCAAATCAAAACTACAGTGAGATATCACCTCACACCAGTCAGAATGGTCATCATCAAAAAATCTAGAAACAATAAATGCTGGAGAGGACGTGGAGAAAAGGGAACCCTCTTGCACTGTTGGTGGGAATGTAAATTAATACAGCCACTATGGAGAACAGTATGGAACTTCCTTAGAAAACTAAAAATAGAATTACCATATGACCCAGCTATCCCACTACTGGGCATACACCCTGAGAAAACCATAATTCAAAAAGAGTCATGTACCACAATGTTCATTGCAGCTCTATTTACAATAGCCAGGGCATGGAAGCAACCTAAGTTTCCATCGACAGATGAATGGATAAAGAAGATGTGGCACATATATACAATGGAAAATTACTCAGCCATAAAAGAAATGAAATTGAGTTATTTGTAATGAGGTGGATGGACCTAGAGTCTGTCATACAGAGTGGAGTTAAGTCAGAAAGAGAAAAACAAATACCGTATGCTAACACATATATATGGAATCTTAAAAAAAAACAAAACGTCATGAAGAACCTAGGGGCAGGTCAGGAATAAAGACACAGACCTACTAGAGACTGGACTTGAGGACACGGGGAGGGGGAAGGGTAAATTGGGACAAAGTGAGAGAGTTGCATGGACATATATACAGTACCAAATGTACAATAGATAGCTAGTGGGAAGCAGCCGCATAGCACAGGGAGATCAGCTCGGTGCTTTGTGACCGCCTGGAGGGGTGGGATAGGGAGGGTGGGAGGGAGGGAGATGCAAGAGGGAAGAGATATGGGGATATATGTATAGGTATAGCTGATTCACTTTGTTATAAAGCAGAAACTAACAACAACAACAACAACAAGATGGCCAGCTATGGAACACAAGTGTCTAGGGGTCCAGACTTCAGAATATGAAAAACCATGCTATGTCTTGCCCATAGCATATTATAACAAAATGGGACCTAGTGGTTTTTTAACTTATCAGCTTCTTTATTTATAAACTGGGGATGATAAAAACGCCCATGTTATGACATTAGAAATCTTATGAGTCATTGACATAAAAAATATGGTAAGGCATAAAAATAAAACAACAGCAACAAGTAAATGTGAACAATATACAGGAAATGGATGACTTCCTCACAAAACTGAAGTCACTAAAACAGACCAACCTATCAAGATCATTTACCATGGACGAGATTGAAAAGGAGAGTAGCTGTCTACCGTGAAAAAGGCACCAAGACCACCTAAGCCCACAGCTGAATTTTATCTAACCTTTTGTGGACAAATGAGTCTGACGCTCTTTGCACCTGCTTCTCTCAAACTGAATGTGTACACAAGTGATGTGGGGCTCTTGTCAAAATGCCGATTTGGATCCATCAGGTCTGAGATGGGCCCAAGACTCTGCATTTCTAACCAGTTCCCAGGGGAGGCGGATGCTGTTGGTTCATGGACCCCACTTTGAGTAGCAAGGATTTAACTGTTTCAGGCAGTAGGAAGAAAGATATAAGGTTCTCCAGTTCCCCACAAGGCCAGCATAACTTATATACCAAAACCAGACAAAGCTAATTTCAACAATAACAAATTCTCAACCTCAATTTCATTTATAAATATAGATGCAAATTCTAAAAACACAGTAGCAAATAGACTCAGATATGAAGTTAAAAAATTAGAAAGTACTTCAATATGAAGAAACCTAGTAATATGAGTCTTCTTTTTTTAATTTAAAAAAAGTTTTATTTATTTATTTTTGGCTGCATTGGGTCTTTGTTGCTGCACACGGACTTTCTCTAGTTGTGGCGAGTGGGAGCTACTCTTTGTCGCGGTGCCCAGGCTTCTCTTGTTGTGGAGCACAGGCTTTAGGAGCACGGGCTTCAGTAGTTATGGCTTGCGGGCTCTAGAGCGCAGGCTCAGTAGCTGTGGCGCACGGGCTTAGTTGCTCTGCGGCATGTGGGATCTTCCCGGACCAGGGTTTGAACCCGTGTCCCCTGCATTGGCAGGCAGATTCTTAACCACTGCACCACCAGGGAAGCCCACAGTATGAGTCTTTATATCAAAAAACGAAGAGAACATATAAGCATATTAATAGATGCTAAAAGCAGCCATTCCTAATTAAAACTTTAAGGAAATAGGAATAGATGGAAACTAAGGATATTCATCAAAAACCAACAAAAATTATTTTAAATGTCAAAACACTAAAAATATTTAATTAAAATCAAGAAGGAGACAGGGATGCACACTAACACCATTATTATTTAACACTGCTTTAAGGCCGTAGTAGTTCTCAACCCCGGATGCCCATAAGAATCATCTGGAAAGCTTTCCAAAATATATACCAATTCAATCTCTGACCATAGGGGCCTGGCACTAGAATTTTTTTAAAAAGCTTTCTGGCTGATGTTAATGCAACCTGGGGTAAGAACCACTGTCTTAGAGGTAAAGAAAATAAGACAAGTATAATCTTTGGGAAAGAAGTGTAGGGTTGCCAGACAAAATACGGAACACCCAGTTAAATTTGAATTTCAAATGAACAATGAATACATTTTTAAGATAAGTATGTCCCATGCAATATATATTTCCAGACACTCTTATTCTAAAAATTTATTGTTTATCTGAAATTCATATTTAACTGGGTATTCTGTATTTTTGTTTCCTATCTCTGGTAGCCTTGAAAGAAGATATATAAATTAGATCTGTTTGCTGATACTATAACTGCCTACACTGAAAACCCAAGAAACACTATTAAAAAACTTTTTAAATTAATAACAATATTTGGTAAGAAGGCTGGATATCAGATATATTACAATAAAACATAGAATTTTTTACTCCAACAATAACTACCTAGAAATGCAAATGGGGATAAGTTTTTCATTTATAATAGTGGCCAAAAATGATAAAATATTTAGGAATAAATTTAATATGAGAAACATAGACCCATAAAAGGAAACTTAAAATATTCTATTAAAAGACAGAAAACAGGGACTTCCCCGGTGGTCCACTGGTTAAGACTCTGCCTTCCACTGCAGGGGGCATGGGTTCAATCCCTGGTCAGGGATGCCTCATGGTATGGCCAGGGAAAAAAAACTGTATTAAAAAAAAAAAAAGCAGGATGGCTGAATAAAGGGTGATCCTTCATAGCACTGAATTATAATAGCCATTAAAAAGAATGAATTAATGGACGAAAACATTCATGGCAGCACTGTCCATAATAACCCCAAAGCCTATCAGTAGAATGGATAAATTCTGGTATATTCACACAATAGGATATTATACAGTAACCAGAATGAACAAACTATAACTACATACATTACGAATGTCATAAATATATCATTAAGAAGGAGTATGGGGCTTCCCTCGTGGTGCAGTGGTTGAGAGTCTGCCTGCCGATGCAGGGGACATTCCCCCTAAATAAATCAAACCCTAAAAGGGAATGAAAGTAAGCATAACTACCCTACATAAAAACGTTAGGTCAGGGGGCTTCCCTGGTGGCGCAGTGGTTGAGAGTCCGCCTGCCGATGCAGGGGACACGGGTTCGTGCCCCTATCCCGGAAGATCCCACATGCCGCGCTGCGGCTGGGCCCGCGAGCCATGGCCGCGGAGCCTGTGTGTCCGGAGCCTGTGCTCCGCAACGGGAGAGGCCACAGCAGTGAGAGGCCCGCGTACAGCAAAAAAAAAAAAAAAAAAAAAAAAAAAAACGTTAGGTCAAGGTGTAACCTATGGGATGGGAAGAAATGTGCTACATTTTCTATGTCAAGAATACCCTTATATTCACACGAAAGTTTTTATGAAACCTAAAAACTAAAGGAGGATTTAGCAGTAAATTAAGAGCAGAGTGCTTAATTGAATAAGGCCATGAAGCACGCACACACCGCCCGTCACCCTCCTCAAGTACTACAGTAAAGCCCCAGCTTACTAACACATGCTAAGCAACCATACGAGAGGAGACAAGTCGTAACAAGGTAAGCATACTGGAAAGTGTGCTTGGATAAAACAAGATGTAGCTTAAACAAAGCATCTAGTTTACACCTAGAAGATTCCACAACCCGTGTACATCTTGAACTAAATCTAGCCCAAACCTCCCCACTCCCCACCGCTACTACCATAAATCAATCAAATAAAACATTCATTATACATTTAAAGTATAGGAGATAGAAATTTAATCCACTAATGGCACTATAGAGAAAGTACCGTAAAGGAAAGATGAAAGAAATATTAAAAGTAAAAAAAAGCAAAGTTTACCCCTTGTACCTTTTGCATAATGACTTAACTAGTAATAACTTAGCAAAGAGACCTTAAGCTAAGCTACCCGAAACCAGACGAGCTACTTATGAGCAGTAAATAGAACGAACTCATCTATGTGGCAAAATAGTGAGAAGACTTATAAGTAGAGGTGAAAAGCCTAACGAGCCTGGTGATAGCTGGTTGTCCAAGAAAAGAATTTCAGTTCAACATTAAATAATACTAATAAACACATCAAGTCTCAACGTATATTTAATCATTAGTCTAAAAAGGTACAGCTTTTTAGAAATGGATACAACCTTGACTAGAGAGTAAAATAAACATAAACCATAGTTGGCCTAAAAGCAGCCACCAATTAAGAAAGCGTTCAAGCTCAACAATAAAACAGTGTTTTAATTCCAACAATAAGTAAATCAACTCCTAGCCTGACTATTGGACTAATCTATATAGCTATAGAAGCAATACTGTTAACATGAGTAACAAGAAATTTTTCTCCTCGCACAAGCTTACATCAGTGACTGATAGTATACTGATAATTAACAGCTAATAAATATAACCCAACACTAAATTATTTATTTAAAATACTGTTAAATTAACACAGGCGTGCATTAAGGAAAGATTAAAAAAAGTAAAAGGAACTCGGCAAACTCAAACCCCGCCTGTTTACCAAAAACATCACCTCTAGCATAACCAGTATTAGAAGCACTGCCTGCCCAGTGACAGTCGTTAAACGGCCGCGGTATCCTGACCGTGCAAAGGTAGCATAATCACTTGTTCTCTAAATAAGGACTTGTATGAAGGGCCACACGAGGGTTCTACTGTCTCTTACTTTCAGTGAAATTGACCTCCCCGTGAAGAGGCGGGGATAACAAAATAAGACGAGAAGACCCTATGGAGCTTCAATTAATCAACCCAAAAATCACAAACCCAAACCACCAAGGGATAACAAAGTTTTATATGGGCTGATAATTTCGGTTGGGGTGACCTCGGAGTACAAAAAGCCCTCCGAGTGATTAAAACCTAGGCCTACTAGCCAAAGTGTAATATCACTTATTGATCCAAAGTTTTGATCAACGGAACAAGTTACCCTAGGGATAACAGCGCAATCCTATTCTAGAGTCCATATCGACAATAGGGTTTACGACCTTGGTGTTGGGTCAGGACATCCTAATGGTGCAGCCGCTATTAAGGGTTCGTTTGTTCAACGATTAAAGTCCTACGTGATCTGAGTTCAGACCGGAGTAATCCAGGTCGGTTTCTATCGATTACGCATTTCTCCCAGTACGAAAGGACAAGAGAAATAAGGCCAACTTCAAACAAGCGCCTTCAAACAATTAATGATCTTAACTTAATAAACAAGTGCAAATTATATCTGCCCGAGACCAGGGCTTTGTTGAGGTGGCAGAGTCCGGCAACTGCATAAAACTTAAACTTTTACACCCAGAGGTTCAAATCCTCTCCCCAACAAAATGTTTATAATTAACATCCTAATACTCGTCCTCCCTATCCTCCTAGCCGTAGCATTCCTAACATTAGTAGAACGCAAAGTCCTAGGCTATATACAACTCTGGAAAGGACCATACATTGTAGGCCCACATGGCCTACTCCAACCCTTTGCTGATGCAACCAAACTATTTACTAAAGAACCCCTACGACCAGCTACATCCTCCACTACCATATTTATCATTGCACCGATCCTTGCCCTAACCGTGGCCCTCACAATATGATGCCCCCCACCTATACCATATCCCCTCATCAACATAAATCTAGGAGTATTATTCATGCTAGCAATGTCCAGCCTAGCCGTCTACTCTATCCTATGATCCGGCTGAGCTTCTAACTCAAAATATGCACTAATCGGGGCCCTCTGAGCAGTATCACAAACAATCTCATATGAAGTAACACTGGCCATTATCCTCCTATCAGTACTCCTAATAAACAGCTCCTTTACTCTATCCACACTAACTACAACACAGAAACAACTATGACTGCTCTTTCCTTCCTGCCATTAGCCATAATATGATTCATCTCCACCCTAGCAGAAACCAACCAAGCCCCCTTCGACTTAACAGAAGGAGAATCAGAGCTCGTATCCAGCTTCAATGCAGAATATGCAGCAGGACCTTTCACCCTATTTTTTTCTAGCAGAATATGCCAACATCATTATAATAAATATATTCACAACTATTCTATTCCTAAGAGCATTCCATGACCCCTACACACCAGAACTATACACAACAAACCTCACTGTCAAGACACTATTACTTACAATATCTTTCCTATGGATCCGAGCATCCTATCCACGATTCCGATATGATCAACTAATACATCTGCTCTGAAAAAATTTCCTTCCCCTAACACTAGCTCTCTGTATATGACACGTCTCACTACCCATTATAACAGCAGGCATTCCCCCCCAAACATAAAATACAAGAAATATGTCTGACAAAAGAGTTACTTTGATAGAGTAAATAATAGAGGTTTAAACCCTCTTATTTCTAGAATAATAGGAATCGAACCTACCCTTAAGAATTCAAAGTTCTCCGTGCTACCACATTACACTATAATCTACAGTAAGGTCAGCTAAATAAGCTATCAGGCCCATACCCTGAAAATGTTGGTTTATAACCTTCCCATACTAATAAATCCACCCATCCTTATTATTATCTTAATAACCCTCATCCTAGGCACAGTAGTTGTAACCACCAGCTCTCACTGACTATTCGCCTGAATTGGATTTGAAATAAACATAATAGCCATTATCCCCATCATAATAAAAAATTCTAATCTCTGAGCCACAGAAGCCTCCACTAAATATTTCCTAACACAAGCTACCGCATCTACACTACTCATAATAGCAGTTATTATTAATTCAATACATTCCGGCCAATGAACCATTACAAAACTATTCAACCCAACAGCATCCATGCTAATAACAATAGCCCTAGCTATCAAACTAGGACTATCCCCCTTCCACTTTTGAGTACCCGAAGTAACACAAGGCATCCCTCTAGCTACAGGCCTAGTCCTACTCACATGACAAAAACTTGCACCACTATCAATCCTCTATCAAATCTCACCATCAATTAATCTAAACTTAATATTAACTATATTGTTACTTTCCATCCTAATTGGAGGCTGAGGTGGACTAAATCAAACACAACTCTGAAAAATCATAGCCTACTCATCAATCGCCCACATAGGATGAATAACAACCATCCTACTGTATAATCCAACCCTCACCTTACTACATTTATTAATCTACATCACAATAACTTTTACAATGTTCATATTATTTATTCAAAACTCAACTACCACTACATTATCACTATCTCAAACATGAAATAAAGTACCTGTCACCACAACCCTTACCATACTCACCCTACTCTCCATAGGAGGACTCCCTCCACTTTCAGGGTTTATACCCAAATGAATAATTATTCAAGAACTAACAAAAAACGATATCCTTATCATACCAACATTCATAGCCATTACAGCACTACTCAACTTATATTTCTACATACGCCTCGCCTACTCCACAGCATTAACCCTATATCCCTCTATAAACAACATAAAAATAAAATGACAATTCCACTCCACAAAGCGAATAACCCTTCTACCAACAGCAATCGTAATATCCACAATACTCCTACCTCTCACACCAATACTCTCCATCTTACTATAGGAGTTTAGGTTACATCAGACCAAGGGCCTTCAAAGCTCTAAGCAAGTATAATTTACTTAACCCCTGCCCAATAAGGATTGCAAGACTGTATCTTACATCAATTGAATGCAAGTCAAACACTTTAATTAAGCTAAATCCTCACTAGATTGGAGGGATACATCTCCCGCGAACTTTTAGTTAACAGCTAAATACCCTAGTCAACTGGCTTCAATCTACTTCTCCCGCCGCGAGAAAAAAAAGGCAGAAGTCCCGGCAGGATTGAAGCTGCTTCCTTGAATTTGCAATTCAAAATGATTATTCACTACAGGACTTGGCAAAAAGAGGACTCTACCTCTGTCTTTAGATTTACAGTCTAATGCCTACTCGGCCATTTTACCTATGTTCATAAACAGCTGACTATTCTCAACCAACCACAAAGACATTGGCACCTTACACCTGTTATTTGGCGCCTGAGCAGGAATAGTAGGCACTGGCCTAAGCTTATTTTTTTTTTTTTTTGTGGTACGCAGGCCTCTCACTGTTGTGGCCTCTCCCGTTGCAGAGCACAGGCTCCGGATGCGCAAGCTCAGCGGCCATGGCTCACGGGCCCAGCCGCTCCACAGTATATGGGATCCTCCCGGACCGGGGCACGAACCCGCGTCCCCTGCATCGGCAGGCGGACTCTCAACCACTGCGCCACCAGGGAAGCCCTGGCCTAAGCTTATTAATTCGTGCTGAACTAGGTCAACCTGGTACACTAAATCGGAGATGACCAAGTTTATAACGTACCAGTGACAGCCCATGCCTTCGTGATAATTTTTTTCAGTCATACCCATCATAATTGGTGGGTTTGGAAACTGATTAGTTCCTTTAATAATTGGAGCACTTGACATAGCCTTTCCCCATATAAACAACATAAGCTTCTGACTACTTCCTCCTTCCTTCTTATTACTAATAGCATCCTCAATAATTGAAGCTGGTGCAGGCACAGGCTGAACTGTATACCCCCCTTTAGCAGGAAACCAAGCAAATGCAGGAGCCTCAGTCGACCTTACCATTTTCTCCCTACATCTAGCCGGCGTATCCTCAATTCTCGGAGCTATTAATTTTATCACAACTATTATTAACATAAAACCACCTGCTATAACCCAATACCAAACACCTCTCTTCGTATGATCAGTCCTAGTCATAGCAGTATTACTCCTATTATCACTACCCATCTTAGCAGCTGGAATTACCATACTATTAACTGACCGAAACCTAAACACAACCTTCTTCGAACCTGCAGGAGGGGGAGACCCAATCCTGTATCAGCACTTATTTTGATTCTTTGGCCACCCCGAAGTATATATTCTAATCCTACCCGGCTTCAGAATAATTTCACATATTGTAACTTACTACTCAGGAAAAAAAGAACCTTTCGGGTATATGGGAATAGTCTGAGCCATAGTTTCTATCGGGTTCTTAGGCTTTATCGTATGGGCTCATCATATATTCACAGTCGGTAGAACGTCGACACATGGGCATATTTTACATCAGCTACTATAATCATTGCTATCCCTACAGGAGTAAAAGTCTTTAGTTGATTAGCAACATTTCATGGAGGGAATATTAAATGATCTCCCGCTCTAATATGAGCCTTAGGCTTTATTTTTCTCTTCACAGTAGGCGGTCTAACTGGTATCGTCCTAGGTAATTCATCATTAGACATTGTACTTCATGACACCTACTACGTAGTCACCCACTTTCACTACGTACTTTCAATAGGAGCTGTTTTTGCTATTATAGGTTTGTCCACTGATTCCCACTATTCTCAGGATATACACTTAACTCAACATGAGCAAAAATCCACTTTATAATAAAATTCGTAGGTGTAAACCTAACATTCTTCCCACAACACTTCTTAGGCCTATCCGGCATACCTCAACGATATTCAGACTACCCAGACGCCTACACAACATGAAACACTGTCTCATCAATAGGCTCTTTCATCTCACTAACAGCAGTTATACTAATAATTTTCACTGTCTGAGAAGCATTTACATCCAAACGAGAAGTACTAACAGTAGACCTCACCTCCACAAACCTTGAATGACTACATGGATGTCCTCCACCATACCACACATTTGAAGAACCAGCATACGTCAACCCAAAATGATCAAGAAAGGAAGGAATCGAACCCTCTCTAATCGGTTTCAAGCCAACACCATAACCACTATGTCTTTCTTTATAAACGAGATATTAGTAAAGTCTTACATAACTTTGTCAAAGTTAAGTCACAAGTGAAAATCCTGTATATCTCCATGGCATATCCCTTTCAACTAGGTTTCCAAAATGCAACGTCACCCATTATAGAAGAACTCCTACATTTCCATGACCATACGTTAATAATTGTTTTCCTAATTAGCTCCCTAGTCGTATATATCATTACCTTAATACTTACAACCAAACTGACACATACCAGCACAATAGACGCCCAAGAAGTAGAGACTATTTGAACTATTCTCCCAGCCATCATTTTAATCCTAATTGCCCTACCCTCCCTACGAATTCTTTACATAATAGACGAAATTAATAACCCCTCTCTCACTGTAAAAACAATAGGCTATCAATGATACTGAAGCTACGAATACACCGATTATGAAGATCTAAATTTCGACTCTTACATAATCCCAATGTCAGACCTAAAACCAGGGGAATTACGACTACTAGAAGTGGACAATCGAATAGTCTTACCCATAGAAATAACAATCCAAATGCTAGTCTCTTCCGAAGACGTACTACACTCATGAGCTGTACCCTCCCTAGACCTAAAAACAGATGCAATCCCTGGACGCCTAAACCAAACAACCCTAATATCAACACGACCAGGCTTATTCTACGGGCAATGTTCAGAAATTTGTGGCTCAAATCATAGTTTCATACCAATTGTTCTCGAACTAGTACCCCTAGAGAACTTTGAAAAATGATCTGCATCCATACTATAATTTCATTGAGAAGCTAAACCAGCATTAACCTTTTAAGTTAAAGATTGAGAGCTAAAGCTCCCCTTAATGACATGCCACAACTAGATACATGAACATGATTCCTTATTATCCTATCAATATTCCTAACCCTCTTCACACTACTACAACTAAAAATCTCAAAACATCTCTACTCCCCCAACCCTAAATCAAGTTACCAAAATACAAAAACAAAAAACCCCTTGAAATACTACATGAACGAAAATCTATTTGCCCCTTTCACAGTCCCAATAATACTAGGTATCCCTGTCACCACTCTAATTATTATATTCCCTACTATCTTATTCCCAACACCAAATTGACTAATCAACAACTGCACAATTTCCATCCAACAATGACTAACCAAGCTTACATCAAAACAACTAATAAATACACACAACCTTAAAGGCCAAACCTGGTTTCTAATACTTATTTCGCTTCTCCTATTTATTGCCTCTACAAACCTTCTTGGAATACCCCCACTCATTTACACCTACCACACAACTCTCAATAAACATCGGAATGGCTATTCCTCTATGAGCTGGTACTGTTATTACAGGCTTCCACAATAAAGCAAAAGCATCCTTAGCCCACCTTCTACCACAAGGCACACCTACTTTTCGTATTCCCATGTTAGTAATCATCGAAACTATTAGCTCATTCATTCAACCAGTAGCACTAGCCGTACGACTAACCGCCAGCATTACAGCAGGCCACTTATTAATGCACCTAATTGGAAAAACAACCCTTGTACTAATAAGCATCAACCTGTCTGCAGCTTTCATCACATTCACTATTCTTATCCTACTAACCATCCTCGAATTTGCTGTCGCCTTAATTCAAGCCTATGTATTCACTCTCCTAGTAAGCTTATACCTGCATGACAATACATAATGACCCACCAAACCCACTCATACCACATAGCAAACCCTAGTCCTAGGCCCCTTACAGGAGCTCTCTCAGCACTTCTTATAACATCAGGCCTAATCATATGATTCCACTTCAATTCAGTAATTCTACTGGTCTTGGGATTGCTAACAAACATCCTAACAATGTACCAATGGTGATGAGACATTATCTGAGAAAGCACCTTTCAAGGTCATCACACACCAACCGTCCAAAAAGACTTCGATACGGAATGATCTTATTTATCTTATCAGAAGTCCTATTTTTCACAGGCTTCTTTTGAGCCTTTTACCACTCAAGCCTTGCCCCTACTCCCAAACTAGGTGGATGTTGACCACCAACAGGCATCCACCCCTTAAACCCCCTAGAAGTCCCACTCCTTAACACCTCCGTACTACTGGCCTCTGGCATATCCATCACTTGAGCCCATCACAGTCTCATAGAAGGAAGCCACAAACATATACTTCAAGCCCTCTTCATCACAATCATACTCGACCTTTATTTCACTCTACTACAAGCATCAGAATACTACAAAGCCCCGTTCACAATCTCAGATGGAATCTATGGATCTACATTTTTTGTAGCCACAGGCTTCCACAGACTACATGTCATCATCGGATCCACCTTCCTCATCATCTGTTTCCTACGTCAAATAAAATTCCACTTCACATCACATCACATCAAACCACCACTTCAGTTTTGAAGCCGCTGCTGGATACTGACATTTCGTAGATGTCGTATGACTATTTCTCTACGTATCTATCTATTGATGAGGTTCATAGTCCTTTTAGTATTAATGAGTACAACTGACTGCCAATCAGTTAGTTTTGGTGCACTCCGAAAAAGAACAATAAATCTCCTATTAACACTACTAACAGATACAACACTGGCCCTACTACTTGTGCTTATCGCCTTCTGACTCCCTCAATTAAATACATATGCAGGAAAAACAAGCCCCTATGAATGTGGATTTGACCCTATAGGGTCTGCCCGCCTACCCTTCTCCATAAAATTCTTCCTAGTAGCAATCACCTTTTTCCTCTTCGACCTAGAAATCGCCCTCCTACTCCCCCTCCCCTGAGCAACCCAAACAAATAACCTAAACACAATACTTACCATAGCCCTATTCCTAATCTCCTTACTAGCAGCCAGCTTAGCCTACGAATGGACTCAAAAAGGCTTAGAATGAGCTGAGTATGGTACTTAGTTTAAAATAAAACAAGTGATTTCAACCCACTAGATTGTGATTCAAACTCACAATTACCAAGTGTCCCTAATCCATCTAAACATCATAATAGCCTTCACCCTATCTCTCGTAGGCCTGTTAATATACCGATCCCACCTGATATCCGCACTACTCTGCCTAGAAGCTATATTATCACTATTCATCCTAGCAGCCCTCACAATCCTAAACTCACACTTCACCTTAGCCAGCATGATACCAATTATCCTCCTAGTATTCGCAGCCTGTGAAGCAGCCATTGCACTAGCCCTACTAGTCATAATCTCCAACACATATGGCACTGACTATGTACAAAGGCTCAATCTCCTCCAATGCTAAAATTCATCATTCCCACTGTCATATTAATACCCCTGAGCTGACTATCAAAAAGCAACTTTATCTGAATTAACTCCACAACTCACAGCTTACTAATCAGCTTTACAAGCCTCCTCCTCCTCAACCAACTCAACGACAACAGCCTTAATTACTCCCTAACATTCTTCTCGACCCCCTCTCCACACCACTCCTAATCCTAACAATGACTCCTCCCCTTAATATTAACAGCAATCCCACCTTCTCAAAGAACCACTCATCCAAAAAAACCTTTATATCACAATACTAATTATATTACAGGCACTCTTAATTATAACATTTACCGCTACAGAACTAATCTTGTTCTACATCATATTTAAAGCCACATTAGTCCCCACCCTCATTATTATTACCCGCTGAAGTAACCAAACAGAATGACTTAATGCAGGGCTCTACTTCCTATTCTACACGCTAATCGGACCCCTCCCTCTATTAGTAGCATTAACATACCTGCAAAATACAATAGGAACTCTAAATTTCCTTTTACTACAACACTGAACCCAACCACTATCCACATCCTGATCCAACACCCTCATATGACTAGCCTGCATAACAGCTTTCCTAGTAAAAATACCTCTCTACCGACTACACCTCTGACTACGCAAAGCACACGTAGAAGCCCCTATCGCAGGCTCAATAGTCCTTGCAGCCGTATTACTAAAACTTGGAGGCTACGGCATGCTACGAATTACACCAGTGCTCAATCCTCTGACAGAACACATAGCCTACCCCTTCCTCATGCTTTCCTTGTGAGGAATAATCATAACTAGCTCTATCTGTTTACGCCAAACAGACCTAAAATCAGTCATCGCATATTCCTCAGTTAGCCATATAGCACTCGTTATCGCGGCTATCCTTATCCAAACCCCCTGAAGTTACATAGGAGCCACCGCTCTAATAATCGCCCACGGCCTCACATCCTCTATACTATTCTGCCTAGCAAACTCCAACTATGAACGAAGCCATAGCCGAACTGTAATCTTAGCACGAGGCCTACAAATCTTTCTCCCACTAATAGCCACCAGGTGACTACTAGCAAGCTTAACAAACCTCGCTCTACCTCCCACTGTTAACCTAATCGGAGAACTGCTCGTGGTCATATCAGCCTTCTCATGATCAAACCTCACTATTATCCTAATAGGAACAAACATGGTAATCACCGCCTTATACTCCCTATACATGCTAATCACAACACAACGCGGCAAACACACACACCGTATCAACCACCTCACCCCTTCCTTCACACAAGAACATGCTCTAATAGCCCTACACATCATCCCCCTACTACTCCTATCACTAAACCCCAAAATCATCTTAGGTCCCCTTTATTGTAAATATAGTTTAAGAAAAACACTAGTTTGTGAAACTAGTGACAAAAGACCAAAACTTCTTATTTACCAAAAATGTAGTGCAAGAACTGTTAACTCATGACCCCGCACTTAACAATGTGGCTTTTTCAAGTTTTTAAAGGACAGCAGTTATCCATTGGTCTTAGGAACCAAAAATTTGGTGCAACTGCAAATAAAAGTAAAAAACCTATTCACCTCCTCTGCCTTACTCACATTACTAATCTTAATTGCTCCAATCATAGTATCCAACACAAACCTCTACAAAAGCAACAAGTATCAACACTATGTAAAAAAGGTCGTCCCCTGTGCCTTTATTACTAGCCTAATCCCAGCAATAATATACCTCCACACAAACCAAGAAGCACTTATTTCAAATTGACACTGAATCACCATCCAGGCTCTCAAACTAACACTTAGCTTCAAAATAGACTACTTCTCACTCATATTCATGCCCGTAGCGCTATTTATCACATGATCTATCATAGAATTCTCAATATGATACATGCACTCTGACCCCTATATTAACCAGTTCTTCAAATACCTCCTCCTCTTCCTTATCACTATACTTATCCTCGTCACAGCTAATAATCTCTTTCAGTTTTTCATTGGATGAGAAGGAGTAGGCATCATATCCTTCTTACTCATCGGCTGATGATTCGGACGGACAGACGCAAACACAGCCGCCCTCCAAGCAATCTTATACAATCACATTGGAGACATCGGTTTCCTCATATCAATGGCATGATTCCTATCCAACATAAACACATGGGACCTACAACAAATCTTCATACTCAACCAAGACCCCTTAAATCTCCCCCTCATAGGACTTGTACTAGCTGCAGCTGGAAAATCAGCCCAATTCGGACTCCACCCCTGACTCCCTTCAGCAATAGAAGGCCCTACCCCAGTTTCAGCCCTACTCCACTCAAGCACAATAGTTGTAGCAGGAATTTTTCTACTTATCCGTTTCTACCCTTTAATAGAAAACAACAAACTCATTCAAACAATAACTCTTTCTCTAGGCGCCCTCACCACCTTATTCACAGCTATTTGTGCTCTCACCCAAAATGATATCAAAAAAATCATTGCCTTTTCCACCTCCAGCCAACTAGGCTTAATGATAGTAACAATTGGCCCCAACCAACCTTACTTAGCATTCTTACATATCTGTACACACGCCTTCTTCAAAGCTATACTATTCTTATGCTCCGGCTCCGTCATCCATAACCTAAATAACGAACAAGACATTCGAAAGATAGGAGGACTATATAAGGCCCTTCCCTTCACCACAACTGCCCTTATCATTGGCTGCCTTGCACTAACAGGAATACCGTTCCTCACTGGATTCTACTCTAAAGACCCCATCATTGAAGCCGCCAGGTCGTCTTATACCAACACCTGAGCCCTATTATTAACTCTAACCACCACCTCCCTCACAGCTATCTATAGCACTCACATCATTTTTTTCACACTATTAGGACAACCTCGCTTCCCTCCCTCCATCAATATTAATGAAAACAATCCCCTATTAATTAACCCTATCAAACGCCTATTAATTGGAAGTGTCTTCGCTGGCTTCATCCTATCCAACAATATTCCTCCAATAACCACTCCCCTAATAACCATACCCCTATACCTAAAATTAACCGCCCTCATAATAACTTTAGGCTTTATCCTCGCATTCGAAATCAACCTCAATACACAAAACTTAAAACATACTCACTCCTTAAACTCTACTAAATTCTCCACTCTATTAGGATATTTCCCTACAATCATACATCGCCTACCCCCTCACCTAAACCTATCAATAAGCCAAAAACTATCAACCTCCCTACTAGACCTAAGCTGACTAGAAATTATCCTACCAAAACCCACAGCCTTTATTCAACTGAAAGCTTCCATATTAACCTCAAACCAACAAGGTCTTATTAAACTCTACTTCTTATCCTTATCACTATTACCCTTGGTATACTCTTATTTAATTACCCCGAGTAATCTCCATAATAACTACAACACCAATAAATAATGACTAACCTGTCACAATCACCAATCAAGTACCATAACTGTATAAAGCAGCAATCCCCATAGCTTCCTCACTAAAAAACCCAGAATCCCCTGTATCATAAATAACCCAATCCCCTAATCCATTAAACTCAAATACAATCTCTACTCTCTCACTCTCTAAGACATACAATACTACCAAAAACTCTATACCACTAATCCTAAAAGAAATGCCCCTAACACAAGTTTGTTAGAAACTCAAACCTCAGGATACTGCTCAGTAGCCACACCTGTTGTGTAACCTAACACAACCAACATTCCCCCTAATAAAATCAAATAAACAAATCCCCCTAATCAAATCAAATTCACTCATGATTTGTACATTAAAAAAAAGAATTACAGTTTACAGAGATCTCAACTAGGTATTGTTGGTTGAGAAAAGCAGAATGCAGAAAATTATGTATACTAAAATAACATTTTTATAGAGCATATAACAATAAACCACCATGATTATGTACTACTGTATATGTAAATATATGCATATATGAGGACATATTTAGCTCTATATAGGTCTATATGGGACAGATAAAAATATGGAAGGCCATATAGGAAGTTAACATGACTTCCCGAGGTGAGGGCCATGCTTATGTTGGGGGAGGAAAGGTAGAAGGAAAATAAAGTGTGCCCCTGGTTTTTAAAGATTGTATAATATGATCCCGTTTATGTTAAAAAAAAAACAGTAAAGAAGAAAATTACTTAGACATAAGTTCTAACAAAGTTTAAAAATTGAGACCCAGTAAATAACACATGTTGCATAATTCAAGCCCCATGGCATATTATGAACACTGTCCAGGTAAAAATATGAAGTCTCAAGATTATTAACAAATAGCAGTGGATACAAAATGTCTATTTCTCAGCTTTTAGCAATATGGTGGACTCAGACAACCTGAACATTCTTTTACTATAATCACCTAGAGGTACTGAGTAAAATGTAACATAATTACATTTAAATGTACAGCTAAGGTCACAAAAAATAAAAGCAAATCCCCAGGTGCCAAAAACAAAGAGGGAAGTGAAAAAGCACAGGGGTAAGTGCTTGAGCTACTAGTGGGTATTTGTCTCTAGAACCTAGGGTTTTGGTGTTAATTCCCACACAGGGGTAGCAAATGAAGCTTTGGGAGGTAGGGAATTGGAACTGAGAACTTTATATAAAGCCAAGACCCTCAAAAGGCTATTCTGTTTATTAAAGGATTTAAAAACAACAGAGACCACAGGACACAGGGCTTTGGGTGGGAGAAAAAAAAGAAAAGCTCTCCGAGAATTCAAAACCACAGGACCTTAATTCACATCACTTTTACTCTACCCACATAGTGCAGAAACTGCAGACGAAAAAGTAATGGAAGATTTATTCCTCAAGCAGTGATACTCCTCACACACAAAGCAGAAGCAAACAAAAAACTTCTCTGAAGAGATGCTCCCACAACCCAAATACCACGGGATTTTCACAGAAAAAAATATAAGCCCTGCTAATAATGAGTTCACAATAAAAAATGTCAAAGCCCCTGAGTGAACAATCCAACCTGTTCAAGTCTGAACATACAAGAAACATCCATTTCTACCCCCATGAGCTCCAAATACAGAGAGAGAAACAGAAAGAGATTATAAAAGAAATACACATAAAATGACTGAAGACTAGAAAGGAAGCAATCAGATCTTAAGAATAGAACTAAACCCTATGAAATTATGAACTTTTAGGGAATATATGGAACTTTTAGAGAATATAATTGATTCTCATTATTTGCAGTAGTTATGTTCTATATAATCACTATATTATGAATTAGTGAATACTGAAGCATCGCTCCTTTGAGAAATACAGGGTTTGGTCCTTGCGAGCCTATGTTCACAACATTTCAGTCGGCTGATGAGTAACATAACCTTGTTTTATGTGTGCTTCTGTTTAAAGACAACTCATTTAATATATATTGTTGATTCATTAACACTGAACTCACAGCAGCACTGTAACTCAGGCCTGAGTGAACCTTACCTAATACACGTATTTTCTTCTTAAGGCACCTCACAGCCTTCTTGCATTTAGGAACATTAGATAGTACTTTAGCACTACATATGGGGCTATTTTAAACACCGAGATTGCCAACAAAAAGCATAAAAATGCAAAAAACAAGGCACTAAATACACTTCAAAAAGGTCACTTGTTTACAGTATGAGAGCAGACACAAGAAGGCAGAACGTCACCTTGTCCCACCACAGCTGGGAATCTGTACGACTCAAAATCAACTCACTCCTTTGCACATGACCACCGTAAATATTCATTTTGGATTACACACAAATTTTAGAGAGTAGGTGAATTTGCAAATACAAAATCCGCAAATAAGGATACACTCTATCTTTATGGTATTTCCAGAGTTGGAAAGGATATTTTGGTTTTAGACAAGATGCAAAAAAGCACGAATTATAAAGGAAAAGACTGATAAATTGAAATAAAATAAATTGAAATTTAAAACTTAGTTGAAAACATATGTCAGAAAGGAAGTGAAAAATCAAGTCACAGACTGGGATAAGATATCTGCTTCCCAAATCAAGAACAGAGAATTCGTACCAAGAAGGGTTTTAAAGTTCCCAGACATCAGTAAGAAAAAGACAAATAGCTATTAGAAAAATGAGCAAAGGATAAGAATAAGCATTTTCTTAGAAAACAGACTGACCAACAAACTAATGAAAAGATGCCCAATCTCATTTGCAATTAAGAAATATAAATTAAAAATGATATTTCACAGCTCTATACATATAAATTTTTTAAATATATACATATACATATATATACATACTTTGTAAAACTGAAGTGTGGTTAAGCAAAACTCGTGTCAGGCATAATTTTACAACATTAAATGATAATCTTTAGTAAAATCAAAGGACGTTTTTAGGTAAAATTTCCAACAAAGGCATATAATTAATTCCAGGGATTAGAAACTCAAGGGAGAAAATGAGAGTTGCAGGAGGAAGCCCAAAAATAAATAACCAAATGACATTCAGGAAGCAACAAAAAAAGACTCATCTGGTTCTGCCAGAGATTGGACGTTTCTTAAAACAACTATTCCGGGATGAGCAGTGGATTTTCACGTGAGATAATGCAGCAGAAGCTCTGCACACGTCAGCTTATACACATTCAGAGCACACGTTTTTTTAAGATTCTGTTTTTCCAGAACCACTCTCAGTACCAAATTCTGTATCAATCAGGGTTCAACCAGAGGCCAAACCAGTAGGAGATATATATACGTGTGCGTGTGTGTGTGTGTGTGTGTGTATAAACAGTTGAAGTGGCTTGTGCAAATGTGGGAGCTGGCTAAGCAGACTCTGTAAGGCTGTCGACACCATACCTGATTCCGGAGCTCGAAGTCCACAGGGCAGGCAGTCAGGGAAGATCCGGAGCAGGCACAAACCCACAGGCACAAGCTGACATCCCACAAGAACAGACTAAAGCCTGAGACCTTGGCGACCTGAAAAAGCCAGTGCCCTTCATCATGGCGCTAAACACGCCCACTGAGCCCGAGGAACCTCCTTATGGAGCTAAGCACACACACCTGGCCCGAGAATCGCATCATGGCGCTAAACACACACACCTGGCCCGAGAATCGCATCATGGGGCTAAACACACACACCTGGCCCGGGCAGCCATCACGGAGCTAAACACACACAGTGGTCCCGGGAATCAGAGCAGCTAACAGGGGAGCCAGGGGAATGTAGAGCAATTGCAGGCCTAGCTGCTGCTTCACACCCTCAAGGTGAATCGGCAGCTCAGCAAGAGCATGTGGGAGCTACACAATGGTTGCCGCTTCTCTTTGCCTTCCAACTCTCTCAGGAATCTCCACTGTGGCCCACCTTAGCCAGAAACATACAAGAAGGGGAATTCTGAGAAATGTAGTTCAGCCTAGCCAAACCGACACATTCTTCAATGGTTATGTGTCTCTTTAGACCCTCCTACTGTTCTTGAGTTAGCATTAGTAAATTATATTTTTCCCCAGGAAAATTATGCACAATGACCAGAAAATGTAGTATCTTTGTTAAATGATTGCTTAGTATTTGAGATATGTTTTGTGGTCTAATACATGATCAGTTTTTATAAATGTTCCATAAGTGCTTGGAAATAATGTGTATTCTCTAAAACTGATTGCAGAGTATACATATACATACATGATCAGGTGGATTAACTGGGTTGTCCAACTTTCTATACACAAGTTTTTTATTTACGTGCTCAATTACTGACAGAGGTATATTAAAAATCTCCCTCTATTAATTTCTCCTACTAGTTATGTCAATTTTTGCATTATCAATTTTAAAGCTCTAAGTTTTTAGATGCATATCAGTTTATAAACTATTATATCTTCCTGGTGAATCATTCCTTTTAGCATTCAGTAATGACCTTTTTATACCAAATGATATTATTCTTTGCCTTAAAGTCTATCCTGTCCAAAGTTAACACTGCTATGATTTTAATTATGCTCTTTTTTTTCCCTAACCTTGGGGTTTCTTTTTAAATTTTATTTATTTTTGGCCGTGTTGGGTCTTCATTGCTGCAGACAGGCTTTCTCTAGTTGTGGCGAGCAGGGGCTACTCTCTGTTGCAGTGCACGAGCTTCTCATTGTGGTGGCTTCTCTTGTTGCGGAGCATGGGCTCTAGACGCACAGGCTTCAGTAGTTGAAGCACACAGGCTCAGTAGTTGTGGCTAGCGGGCTCTAGAGCACAGGCTCAGTAGTTGTGGCGCACGGGCTTATGCACTCCGTGGCATGTGGGATCTTCTTGGACCAGGGATCGAACCTGTGTCCCCTGCAGTGGCAGGTGGATTCTTATCCACTGTGCCACCACGGAAGTCCCCCCTGCCCCTGGGTTTTTTTTTACTTACTTGCCAGCTCAGCTATGCATTTTTAAAAGATATTTGTTATACGTGATCCATTATTTCTGGTGTGTGTAGCAGGATATCTAACCTGGCATATTCATAGACCTTGAAGTTCTCAAACTTCAAGAAAAAAATGAAACATATACTCACCTTCAAACAGAAATCTCTTATTATGTTTGATAGGCAATCAGAATGGCAGAATAAATTGCACAATGTATGCATCACCAAGGCCCCATCTTACCAGTGAAGGTGTCAAACCATATTAATTATAGGGCTCAATCTGAATGTACTCACTTTCTATCTCCAACAGACAAGAAAAAAATACGCTTTTTCAAACAATACACTCCCACAGCTTCCCCCGAGATTCTGATATGGCCCCCATCCCAGAAGGTGGTTCCCCCACAGCTGAAAATCACTGGTTTATGATATCTCCAAAGAAGATTACAGTTTAAAGATGGAAATATGTTTAATAGTTTGGTATTCCTCCTCCCATCCCTCAACCACTCACAGATGTTGTACTTTCCTCTGGTATTCTGTGGGTTCTTTTCAATATGTTTACAAACTGCTCAGGTCTCCTGGTTAGGTGGCATCCAAGAGACCAACACTAGGCTCAAATCCAGTTTCTACCTGGCAGTGTGTGAGTCCCGCCACTGGAGCCAAATCCTATCAGCTGACATTTAACCTAGTCTTACCAATAGCAGTTTACTAGGGACTTCCAATACCCACATTATACATCTGGCTCATGGTGTGAACTGGGGTCTACTTTTCTCTACTACTGATTATGAATTTCAAGGGTTGGGGCAAAGATTGTGTCAGTGATTTGGGCCAACTGTTTACAAGGAGGGAAAGCCCCAATTCTTGTTAAACAACCTTGGTGTCTGATTTACTCAACTTGTCAAATTTATGCACTACATAGAAAGCCTTTAAAAACTCATTAAAGTCAATGCTTCCATCTTTGTTTAAGTCCATCCTTTCGGCAAGCTCATCTAACTGGGAATCATCAATACAGACACTGTAGTGACTTTTGAAAAGTTTCCATATGCTACGAAATTCTTCCATGGATATCAGGCCTAAAAGAATATAGGAGAAGGCCATGAGTGTTCATTTTAAGACCCACCTTAGAGAGGGGTGGGGAAAGCCATACTGACTGAATAGTCCCAATTAGCAGCTCACTAATATGCCTGACCATCGAGACATTGAAGGAAATGGAAAAGTAAGATTGTAAATATAAGAAACAATAAGTCACTTTCCACTACCAAGTGATCCTGAGATTATTCTAAAGCTGGAATGAGTGAACAGTGAAGGAATGGGGAGGGGGAGATTGTAGATGTGGTACTATATGTAGTATAGAAATTATAAGATCTAAAAGCTAAGGGAGAGGGACACGGAAGGAGGGCAGAGAGGAGAGATACATCAAAGCAGAGGGAGAATTAACCCTGGGACTCAAAAAGAGGATTGCAAACAGTGGCTCTGCCATTTTCTATAGGCAGTAATTTACTTTTGTGTTTTGATTATTGATTTTTTGGTATTCAATGGTCTCTGCAGTTGGGGATTATCTGATGATTTTTTTAAAGTTTGAAAATAAATAATTGTGCATCAAAGCTAAGCAGAAAATGAGTTCTTAGTCCCCAAAACAGAATCAGAACTCTAGGGATGATTTTTATTTTTATTTTTTTTTCCAATTAGTTAATAGGATTTATTTATTTATTTATTTATTTATTTATTTTTAATTTTTTATTTTTTTATTAGTTTCTGCTTTATAACAAAGTGAATCAGTCATACATATACATCTGTTCCCACATTCCTTCCCTCATGCATCTCCCTCCCTCCCACCCTCCCCATCCCACCCCTCCAGGCGGGCACAAAGCACCAAGCTCATCTCCCTGTGCTCTGCGGCTGTTTCCCACTATCTATCTACCTTACGTTTGGTAGTGTATATATGTCCATGCCTCTCTTTCGCTTTGTCACAGATTACCCTTCCCCCTCCCCATATCCTCAAGTCCATTCTCAAGTAGGTCTGTGTCTTTATTCCCGTTTTGCCCATAGGTTCTTCATGACATTTTTTTTTTAAAATTAGGGATGATTTTTATTGCCAGGAATAAGTACAATTTTTAAATGGACAGTGAATTATCTTTTCATCTGTGCTGGTGATTTATAAAAGGAGCTATTCTTGTCTGACTAATGGATATATAAGCCTATACCATATGGACTCAAATAGAGAGTCTGTGGCCAAACTAAAAAAAACAATAATATTAAACATGAATTTTTCCCTACCCCCCACCCCTGAGTTAAATCAAGTTTGCATGAAGAATGCAATAGATGAAAACAGAATTCTGGTTTAAAAGAAACAGACTAGCCTTTGCTTTCTATTGCTACTGAACCAATCAAAGTGAACCTACCTAAGTGATCAGAGTCAATGACATTAAAGATGATTTGCAGGTCAGATCGGTATCTGTACACTGTTTCAATCAGAGTAGACTGAACCTAAAATAAAGACTGTCTAAGTGTTAAGACGTACAGAATTTATAACAGATCAATTTTAGTAAAAGTAACAAACACACAACATGGTCACCAATTCGAAGTATGTGATTTAGATAGAAATTTGAGAAGGCAGGCCTTCCTTGGAGGCCCAACCCTCTTGAATCAGATAAAAGACCATGCTCTTGTGTTCTGTAGCGCCTGCAGTCTCTGTTGCTTAGGGGATGGGCCAAAGCGAATCTGTGTGCCAGGCTCTGCACTGTCAGCTCCTATGGATTTCATTCAGTCCTCAACAATAGCCCTAAGGAACAGCACTATTATTATGCCCATTTTACAGACTGGAAGACAGAGAGGTAAAGTAAGTTTCCCAAGGTTCACATAGCTGGTAAGTGGGACTTGAATCTTGGCCTGAAGCCAAGGCCTGGGAGCTTAGCCACCATGGTAAACTGTTCTCAAGTGAAGCCAAAAGCCTCCTTTCTGTGGATATTTTAGTTTCCCACGTGCAGTTTTACTTCCCGTTTCCTGCTCAGCTTCTCAACTCTCCTGCAAACAATCCCCCCAGTCCTAGTTCCCATCTGCTCACTTTCAGCCCAATATTATAACTAATTGCTGATGAGTTGTTAACTAGTAAGTACTGGGGGTCTGACAACTCTCCCTGGGGTATTCCCATTTTAATAAGAAATTCTAAATTTTAAAATTCTTTAAGGTATAAGATGTCATATCAGTAAGTCTATACTTACTGACAGTTAATAGGAGTATGTTGAGTATTTTAAAGAGTATTATATGAAAGAATAGATGTCATATATGCCCTTCTGCTGGACAGCACTTAAGAGAAGAATCACATATTTGACACAGATTAGCTTGCAGAAGGCTTTTCTTCTTTTTTCTTTTTGCCTATCCTTAGAACACACAAACTTCTTGAACAGATCACAGTGTATCTGGAAGATCCCACTTAGGTCTTTCCTAAGAGTGCCATGCCCACCCATTAGACGATTGCACTCCCAACTTTTCAAAGAACTAAGGAACTCTTATAAGTCGTCCAAAGGCTGTTTGACGCCAGCCAGGTTTTAGCCGGGGGCTGTGTTTCACTTACCTCTTGCACAGGTTTCTTAATGTGGATATCCTGGAAGCTGGACATGTAGTCAATATTTCCATCTTTGTCTGTGGTTACCAGATGTGAACTCAGGGATCTCCATGGCAAGTTCAGCCCCAAAACGTTCTCCATGGAAAAAGCCCACTGGCCCACAGAAAGTTTTCCTAACAACAACAGCAACAAAGCCCATATAATTGGTTGATAATTTGATTAAAAATGCAACCTCATCAATGGAGCAAATGGACAGCCTTGGTTTTGAGGCCTGGGTGCCTCTGCTCCCCTTTATGATCTGTCCTACCACGCCCCCCGACCCTGAGGGAGGAATAACCTTTGGGGTTCCGCAGATCTTTCCTTTACTGTTATGGGTAAGCAATCAGAATTTGGGTATACTAGATTTTTTTCCCTTTTCTTATTAACAAAGTAAGGTATGTTTGTAATAGAAGATTTGAAAACACAAAAGGATAAAAGATTATTATTATTTTTTTTTGCGGTACGCGGGCCTCTCACTGCTGTGGCCTCTCCCGTTGTGGAGCACAGGCTCCAGTCGCGCAGCATCAGCAGCCATGGCTCACGGGCCCAGCCGCTCTGCGGCATGCGGGATCTTCCCGGACCGGGGCACGAACCCGCGTCCCCTGCATCGGCAGGCGGACTCTCAACCACTGCGCTGCCAGGGAAGCCCAAAAAGATTACTTTTATTTTTAACATGTGGGCATATTGTTCATGTCTCATTTTCCCAGGTAATATCCTTTCATCCCCTAAAATTATATGTAGCTTTTTGAAATATAAATACCTTTATTTTTTCTGATTATTAAAGATATGTTCTTCCATGTATATAAACATGTATATATAAATGTATACATATTTTATCTTTCTTAAAGCCAAATATACTTATACCATATGTTTTACATATGTGTATTACATATAGCAACACACACACATAACAAACATATATATTCTAACCTGATTTTTTACTTACAATAAATCATGGACATGCATCTATGTTAATAAACATAGATCTACATCATTCTTTTAACGGCTGCGAAACTATTCCATTATTTTCTTAGGATCATTCCTAGAAGTGGAATTGCTGGATCAAAGGGTATGTACATTTTTAAGGCTTTTGATATATATTGCCAAACTGCTTTCAAGAAAGAGTAGCCAGGGGGCTTCCCTGGTGGTGCAGTGGTTAAGAATCCGCCTGCCAGTGCAGGGGACACAGGTTCGAGCCCTGGTCCAGGAAGATCCCACATGCCGCGGAGCAACTAAGCCCATGCGCCACAACTACTGAGCCTGCACTCAGGAGTCCGCGTGCCACAACTACTGAGCCCACGTGCCACAACTACTGAAGCCCATGCACCTAGACCCTGTGCTCCGCAACAAGAGAAGCCACCACAATGAGAAGCCCATGCACCACAACAAAGAGTAGCCCCCGCTCGACACAACTAAAGAAAGCCCACGTGCAGCAACGAAGACCTAATGCAGCCATAAATAAACAAACAAACAAATAAATAAATTTATTAAAAAGCAAAAAAGAGAAAGAAAGAGTAGCCAGGGACTTCCCTGGTGGTGCAGTGATTAAGAATCCGCCTGCCAATGCAGGGGCCATGGGTTTGATCCCTAGTCCAGGAGGATCCCACATGCCGCAGAGCAACTAAGCCCGTGCGCCACAACTACTGAGCCTGCGCTCCAGAGCCCACGAGCCACAACTACTGAGGCCCACGCACCTAGTCCCCACGCTCCGCAACAAGAGAAGTCACCACGATGGGAAGCCCATGCACTGCAAGGAAGAGTAGCCCCTGCCTGCCACAACTAGAGAAAGTCCCATGTGCAGCAACGAAGACCCAACACAGCCAAAAATAAATTAATTTTTTAAAAAAGAGTAGCTATTTTACACTCCCACCAAGATGATTCCCCACACACTTACCTGCTAAGGACATAATTCTTTTTTTTTTAAATTGAAGTTTAACGCATACAGAAAAGTTCACAAAACAAATACAGAACTCAGTGAATTATCACAAAGGAGTTTCTTATGCAACCACCATCAAGGACAAGAAATAGAACATTGCCAATATCCAAAAGCCCCCTCTGTGGCCCCTCATAATTACTATCACCTCCCACTTTCCCAAGGAGAGTCACTATATTGATTTCTAACACTATAGTTTACTTTTTGCCTTTTTTGATCTATATATAAACAGAATCATAAAGTAAATATTTTGGGAGGAATCTTACTTCCTTTGCTCAACACTAAGTTCATGAGATTCAGCCATGTTCCATTTAGTTGTAGTGTCTTCATTTTCATTGATGTATAGTATTCCACATATTCAAAATTTATATACCCATTCTATTGTTGGTGGATATTGGATTATCTACAGTTTGGTGCTATTACAAACAGTACTGCTAAGAACATTCTGTACATGCCCCTTTGGTGCATTAAACCTATAGCTCAATTTGGGGAGAATTTATATCTTGACAACTTTGGCCCTTGAACATAGTAATACCCACCCATGTATTTCAGTTCTTTTTTATTTCTTTTAATAATATTTTAGAAATCTCACACATCATTTGGTTTCCTTCTCGGTACTTGATTATCTATTGTGAATGGTATCTTTTAAGATTTTCATTATCTAAAAGTTAATGGCTGCCTATACCAGTTATCAATTTACTTCCACCCACTTAAAAATCTACCTTTCTTTGCCCTGTTTTGTGATATTGGAGCTGAACCCTGTAAATATTTCTCCTTTGGCAGCTGGCATAATGTTAGGCTTTATCAGTAGAGGGTGCAGGAAGAATGCTCTAAGACATAGCAGAAGAAACGGTTCTGGTGTACTTTGCTTCTTGCTTCTACAGCATAGCATGTCTGCTACAGGTGTGTGGGAAATGCAGTGGCACCCACTCTCTAGTGAATTTCATGGACACCACAGTGGGTGGTTCCCTTGCCAGCAGTGTGTGAGAGACACAGTGGTGCATAGCCCAAAGAGAGTTTTGATGGCACCACAGTGGGTGGCTCCATTCTCTTCCTAGCCCACTAGCTACAGACCAACTCTGACCTGAGACACCTCAGTGAACTTTCACCCCATCCAGCAGGCCAAAGTGACACCCGCTCCAATGAGGTCTGAATCTTAGCCTTGGTTGGAAGTAGGGGACTCTTCCAAGTTTGTTCCTTCCTTGGATACTCTCTCTCAGCCTTAGAGACAGTAGTTGTTCCCTACACTTTCTGTTCTTGTATTCTTTAGAGTTCTCTTTTATTCCTATTAGTAATTAATCACCTTTTACTAGTTTATAATTCTTTATATTGTTTCCTTGTTCAAATTACTGATGTGGTTTCTGTCTCCTGAATAGATTCTGACTGATACACTAGTATATGGAAGTGCAATCAATTTGTTTATTGACCTTGAGGTTCTACAACTTGCTAAATTCACTTATTAATTCTAACAGTTTTTCTGTGGATTTATTTGGCATGTTGTCTATGCATAGTGACATTTTATTTCTTCTTTCTAAGCCTTATCATTTTATTTAACTTGCCTTGTTGTACTGGCTAGCATCCCTAGTACAAAGTTGAACAGAGTCTTGAGAGGGGGCCTCTGTATTAGTTTCCTATTGCTGCTCTAACAAATTACCATAGAGTTAGTGGCTTAAAATAACACATATTTATTCTCTTACAGTTCTGGAGGTTAGAAGTACAAAATCAGTTTCACTGGGCCAAAGTCAAGTGTCAGCAGGGCTGGTTCCTTCTGGAGGCTCTGAAGGGAGAATCTCCTTCCTTGCCTTTTTCAGCTTCTAATGGTTGCCTGTATTCCTTGGCTTGGGAAACCTTCCTCCATTTTCAAAGTGCATTATTTCAATATCTGCTTCCATCATCTCACATCACATTCTCCTCTGATTCTGACTCTTCCTATGTCCCTCTTATAAAGACCATTGTGATTACACCAGACCCACCTAGATAATGCAGAATAATCTCCTCAAGTCAAGATCTTTAACTTAATCACATCTGCAAAGTCCCTTCTGCCAAATAAGGTAACAGTCACAGATTCTGGGGATCACAATGTGGATATATTATGGGAAGGGGCATTATTCAGCCTGCTACAGCATCCTTCCCTCATTCCCAAACTTAGAAGGAAAGGTTTCAACATGTCTCCATTAAGTATGCTATTTTCTATAGGCTTTGGTAGATATCCTTGATGAGATTAAGGAAGTTTACTTCCATTTTTAGTTTTCTAAATGTTTTTTAAACCCATGAAACCAGGGCGAAATATATGAAACAATTTTTTTCTTGAGAGAATTATATTACTTCTTTAAGTTCTGTTAACTGGTGAATTACACTGATTGATTTTCAAATGCTAAAACAACCTAGAATTCCTAGTGTTCCTAGAATAAACTAAACTCTGTTGTGATACACTAACCTTTTGCTATTATTTCATCCAGGAATTTTTTCATCTAAATGTATGAGTGATATTAGCTTTTAATTTTCCTTTTCCATAATGTTTTTGTTAGGTTTTGGTATCAAGGTTATGCTGACCTCCTAAAATCATTTTGAAAGTGTTCCCTTGAGAATTCCCTGGTGGTCCAGTGGTTAGGACTCTGTGCTTTCACTGCCAAGGGCATGGGTTCGATCCCTGGTCTGGGAACCCTCAAGCCATGTGGCACAGCCAAAAAAAAAAAAAAAGAAAGTGTTCCCTCTATTTCTATTCTCTGGAAGAGTTTCTGTAACACTGGTTTCATTTCTTTCTCTTTTTTTTTTGGGTTCGTGGGCCTCTCACTGCTGTGGCCTCTCCTGTTGCGGAGCACAGGCTCCGGACGTGCAGGCTCAGCAGCCATGGCTCACGAGACCAGCCGCTCCGTGGCATGTGGGATCTTCCCAGACCGGGGCACAAACCCGTGTCCCCGGCATCGGCAGGCAGACTCTCAACCACTGCACCACCAGGGAAGCCCTTCATTTCTTTCTTAAAATATTAAATATGCATACTGTAATGGCTAATGAAGCTATATGAGCTCAGAGCTTTCTATGTGGAAAGTTTCAAAATTTCAGATCCAATTTCTTTAATAGTTACAGGATTGTTCAGATTTTCTATTTCTTTTTGTGTCAGTTTTTATAAGTATGTGTGTACATATATATTTTAAGAATGTGTCCATTTAATCTAAAGTTTCCATTTATTAGCATAAGAATTTCCATAATGTATCTTATGATCTTTTTAATATCTGTAAAGTCTGTAGTAATGTCCCCCCTTTCAATTCTGGCATCAGTTATTTGGTCTCTCTTTCCTTCTCTCCTTATGAGGGTTATATCAACATTTTCTTCAAAGAACCACTTTTTGTTACTTTGTTGATCACAGTTTCATCTTTTAAAGTATATACATTGAAGGATATCAATGCCTCTCTTATTTGCATCCCATAAGTTCTGATATGTTGTATTTTCATTACTCAATTTCAGCATTCTAATTTCCACTGTGATTTCTTCTTTGATCCAAGGGTTATTTAGCAGTGTATTTCTCATTTCCAAGCCCAAGGGGGTTTTCTAGCTACCTTATGTAATTGAGTTGTAGCTCAATTCACTATGTCAGAGAATTTATTCTATATGTTTCCAATACAAAATTTATTGAGATTTACTTTATGTTCCATTTAATGGTCAATTTTTGTAAATGTTCCATTTGTGCTTGACAGCAATGTATATTCTGCAATGTTGGATGCAGAGTTCTAGATATTCAATATGTTTTTTAGGGAAAGTTAGCTAATCTTTTTGTCTACTTATACTTTCGGTTCCTGTGAGAGAGGAGTGTTAAAATCTCCCACTATGATGGTAGGTTTTTCTACTTCTACTTGTTCAGTGCATTTTTGTTTTACATATTTTTGAAGGAGGCTGTATTAATAGGTGCATACACATTTAGAATGGATTTAGTTGGAAAACTGAATATTTTATCATAAAGTGTCCCTTTATTTTTCTAGTAATGTATATCTCCTTGAAGTCTACTTTGTCTGATATTAATACAGCTGTTCCCACTTTGTTTTTGTTAGTATTTTCATGTTGTATCTTTTCGTAAATTTTATTTTCAATGTTTTGTACAAATTTTCCCTGACTTAAAATGCAGTACATCTCAATAAACCTATCATAAGTTTAAGATATTGTGAGTAAAAAATGCATTTAATATTTACATCTAACCTACTGAACAGCATAGCTTAGCCTAGCCTACCTTAAATGTGCTCAGAACACTTACATTAGCCTATAGTTGGGCAAAATCATCTAACACAAAACCTATTTTATAGTAAAGTGTTGAATATCTCATGTAATTTATTGAATACTGTACTGAAAGTGAAAAAAAGAATGGCTGTATGGGTATGGAATGGTTGTAAGTGTACTGGTTGTTTACCCTTGTGATCTTGTGGCTGACTGGGAGCTGTGGCTCAATGCTACTACCCAGCATCATGAGAGAGCACTGTACCACATATTGCTAGCCTGGGAAAAGATCAAAATTCAAAATTCGAAGTATGGTTTCTACTCAATGCATATGGCTTTCACACCATTTTAAGGTTGAAAAATTGTAAGTCAAATCATCATAAATTGGGGACCACCTGTATATATGACTCTACTGTCTACTGGCTTCTGTTGCAACTGTTGAGAAGTCTGACGTCACTCTAATTGTTGTCTCTGTAGCACTGTGTGTTTCCTCTGCTTGCTTTTAAGATTTTCTCTTCGCTGTTGGTGCTCTGCAGTTTCACCACAAATGTGTGTAGGTATGAATTTAATTTTATTTACCCTATTGGAGAATCACTGTTCCTCTTTACCTGTGAATTTGAGTCTTTCAACAGTTCTGGAAAGGTCTCAGCCATTATCATGTCAAATATATTCTCTCTTACATTCTCCCCTCCTGGGACCCTGATTAGATGTATGTTACACATTTGATTCTTAATCTTTCTAATTCTTTTTTAAGCAACATCTAATCTTCTGTTTAACCCACTCACCATGTTTTCTTAATGAGTTTTTATATCTATATAAAATAAAAATGGTTCTTCTTTAAATCATTTTCAAATGCATATTTGTGATTCCATCTTTCATTTCTTTAAACATTTTCTTTCTCAGTAATTTTTTATTTTGTATTTGATAATTCCAATATATGATGTCCTTGGGAAACTAATCTGTTGCTTATTGTTTCTGCTGACTCTCCCTCATGGTAGCTTGTCCCCTTGTTTGTTTGGTGATCTTCGGTTGTGACCTCATATTAGTTGATCTTAATCTCTGGATATACTAGTTGCCCAAATTAGGGACGCTTCCCATGAAGATGGATTTGCATTTGCTTGCCAGGAGTTGAGGGCACTACAGACCTAGGACTACTTTAGTCACTTTGAGGATCTAGGCTTAATGTTGTAAGTCTCAAATTCAGCTTGCCCATCTTTCTACTATCCTATGGTTTAGTCTCAGGATTGACTGCTACACTAGTATTAGTATTTGCCCCCAGGACAATCTAGCCTTTTGTGCTTGCTTGCTGCTCCATGTTCCAACATGTGGTTTTAAAAATCCTTTAATGGGGAGAGGAAATGCAGCCTAGAGATTTATCTTAATTACTGTGAGGCTGGTAAATGCATTAAACTAATGTATCCTCTAGAATCTAGCTGTTTCTAAACAGGAGGACCTTCCAGAGTGTCTAGTCAAACATACTAACAGAAGAGAAGTCTAATTCTGGTTGTTGTTGCTTTTTTAAGTTGAAAGAAGCTTACTGAAAAGGAGGAATATGCTTTTGTCCAAGCATAAAATGGATTATATTTCATTTTTATCTCTATCATTCCTTGCTGGCAAAAGTAGAAAACTGAAATCTTAAGGATACAAAGAAAATGAAAACTAATTTGTATGTAACCTGGTATGTTAAGCAATGGTAAGCATTACATAATTTTTTTTACCTGATTTACTGCTGTCTTGAAGTTGGAAAACACGAATGAGGTTAGTTTTTTGTGAAATCATTCTCTCTTTTAACATCCTGATGGCTCTACTTTCAACAGCATTCATCCTATGTTAAGAAAGTTACATAAGTCATCCTGTTCTGTTTCATTTTAATATGATTTGTTGCCACTCACCGGTTTCTACATTAAATGAACTGTCTAACTTAACAAATATCATATTACTAGGTGGTGAATGTGTTTATATGTGTGTGTGTGTGTGAAATTTTAAAAGGATTATTACCAGTATTTTCTTTTTGATTTCAAAGATTCACATGAACAATTAGTGTACGAGAATATCCAAGACAAGAAGGAAAACAAAGAGGGACTTGCTATAGCAGATGTTGAAATTTACCTTAAAGTTACTTAAACAAAACAGCAGATATTGACACAAGAGAAGACAGATACATACAAGAACAGAATAGAATAGAATTTTCATAAATATAGTGAACTATAATATATATGGGCGGGGCTTCCCAGGTGGCGCAGTGGTTGAGAGTCCGCCTGCTGATGCAGGGGACACAGGTTCATGCCCCGGTCCGGGAAGATCCCACATGCTGCGGAGCAGCTGGGCCCGTGAGCCATGGCCGCTGAGCCTGCACGTCCGGAGCCTGTGCTCCGCAACGGGAGAGGCCACAACAGTGAGAGGCCCGCGTACTGCAAAAAAAAAAAAAAAAAAAAAAAAATATATATATATATATATATGTATATATATATATATATATATATATGGGAACAATATATATGACAAAGGAGATATTAAAATTCAGTAGAAAAGGACGATTTTTAAAAATAGTGCTAGCACAATTAATGTCTGGATGTTAAACTTCCACCTCAGACCATTTACAAAAATAAATTCAAAATAAAGGAGGAACAGAGGAACGAAGTAGTCATGAGTCACCCCAAAAAAGCAAAATGGCAGATGTAAATCCAACCACATCAATAATAACATCATATTTGAATGGATTAAATAAATAAAAAAGCAGAGATTGTGAGACTAAATTAAAAAAATAAGATCCAACTATATGTTGTCTACAGGAGACACACTTTAGTTTCAAAGATACAAAGAGTTTGAAAGGAAAAAGTATACCATGCAAACAGCAACCAGAAGAGAGTTAGAGTGGCCATACTAATAGTAGACAAAATAGACTAAGACAAAAGCTATTACTAGAGAAAAAGAGGGATACTTTATAATGATAAAAGAACCAATCAGTCAAGAAGATGAAATAATTATAAAACATATATGAAACTAACAACAGAGCCCAAAGCTACATGAAACAAAAAGTGACAGAATTGAGGGGGCAAACAGACAATTCAACAATAATAGTTGAGGACTTCAGTACTCTACTTTCAATAATAGATAGAACAACTGGGCAGAAAATCAAAAAGGATATAAAAGACTTGAACAGCACTATAAACCAACTGGATCTAACAGATTTGTATAAAACACTCCACCCAACATCAGCAGAATATATATTCTTCTAAAGCGTACATGGAATATTCTCCACAATAAGACCCCATGTTAGGCCATACCGTAAGTCTCAATAGATATAAAATGATTAAAACCATACAAAGTATCTTTCCTGACTACAAATAAATAAATAAATTAGAGATTAATAACAAAGAAATTGGGAAAATCACCATGTAAGGAAATTAAGCAATACAATCCTAAATAACCAATGCGTCAAAGAAGAAATCACAACAGAAACAGAAAATACTTTAAAGATGAATGAAACTGTAAATACAACATGCCAAAACATATAAGATAAAATTAAAGCACTGCTGAGAGGAAAATATATATCCATAAATACCTATATTAAAAAAGAAAGATGTCTGGGCTTCCCTGGTGGCTCAGTGGTTGAGAGTCTGCCTGCCGATGCAGGGGACACGGGTTCGTGCCCTGGTCTGGGAAGATCCCACATGCCACGGAGCGGCTAGGCCCGTGAGCCATGGCTGCTAAGCCTGCGTGTCTGGAGCCTGTGCTCTGCAATGGGAGAGGCCACGACAGTGAGAGGCCTGTGTACCTGAAAAAAAAAAAAAAAAAGAAATATATCAAATAAATAGTATAATGTCTATCTTCAAAAGCTAGAAAAAAAACATTAAACTAAAATCCAAAGCACATACATGGATGGAAATAATAAAGAACAGAGGAGAAATACATGAAATAGAGAAATAAAAAAACAATAGAGAAAATCAACAAAACCAAAAATTGGTTCTTTGAAAAGATCAATAAAATTGACAAACTTTTATCTAGACTGGCTAAGGAAAAAAAAAAAGACCCAGATTTCTAAAATCAAATGATTTTAGAGAGAGGGGTCATCACATCTGACCTTATAGAAATAAAAAGTATAAGGGAATACTATGAACAATTGTACACCAACAAATTAGATAACAGACAAATTCCTATAAAGACACAAATTACCAAAATTGGCTAGGAAGAAATAGAAAACTGAACATACCTGGAACAAGGAACAAGATTGAATAAGTAATCAAACAACTTCTCACAAAAAAAAGCTCAGGGCCAGATGGCTTCACTGGTGAATTCTACCAAACATTTAAAGAAGAATTAATACCAATCATTCACAAACTCTTCCAAAAAATAGAAAAGGTGGGAATACTACCCATCTTATTATATAAAGTCAGTATTACCATGATACTAAAACCAAAGATCACAAGAAAACTATAGACCAATAACTCTTATGAATATAGATGGAAAATCCTCAACATAATACTAGCAAACTGCATCTAGCAATATATAAAAAGGATCATATAACATTAACAAGTGGGATGTATCCTAAGAATGCAAGGTTTGTTTAACATCTGAAATGAATCAATGTAACACATCATATTAATAGAATAAAAGACAAAATCCACACGATCATCTCAATACATTCAGAAAAAGTATTTGACAAAATCCAACACTCTTCATGATAAAAACAGTCAACAAACTAGGCATGGAAGGAAACATCCTCAACCTGATAAGGGGCATCTACAAAAAACACATAGCTAATATACTTAATGCTGAAAGAGTGAATATGTCCCTCTTAAGATCAGGAAGAAGACAAGGGTATCTGCTCTCACCACTTCTATTCAGTATTGGTTCGGAGGTTCTAGCCAGGCAGTTAAGCAAGAAAAGGAAGTAAAAGGCATCCAGATTGGAAAGGAAGAAGTAAAACTATCTGCATTCACAGATAATATGATCTTGTATATAGAAAATCCCATAGATTCCACTAAAAACTATTAGAACTTTGTACAGCAACTATACTTCAATTAAAAAGATAGATTAAAAAAGCTATTAGAACTAATAAAGAAGTTCATTAAGATTGCAAAACATACAAAAATCAACTGTATTTCTATACACTATAAATGAATAATCCAAAAATGTAATTAAGAAAACAATCCCAGCTCTCACTCTCTCTTGTGAGAACACCAGAATCACAACTAGCTGCTGGACAATCATCAATAGGAAGACATTGGAACTCACCAAAAAAGATACCCCACATCCAAAGACAAAGGAGAAGCCACAGTGAGATGGTAGGAGGGGTGCAATCACAATAAAATCAAATCCCATAACTGCTGGGTGGGTGATTCACAGACTGGAGAACACTTATACCACAAAAGTCCACCCACTGGAGTGAAGGTTCTGAGCCCCACGTAGGGTTCCCAATCAGGGGGTCCGGCAATGGGAGGAGGAATTCCTAGAGAACCAGACTTTGAGGCCTAGTGGGATGTGACTGCAGGACTTTGACAGGACTGGGGGAAACAGAGACTCCACTCTTGGAGGGCACATACAAAGTAGTGTGTGCGTCGGGACACAGGGGAAGGAGCAGTGACCCCAGGGGAGACTGAACCAGACCTACCTGCTAGTGTTGGAGGCTCTCCTGCAGAGGCGGGGGGTGGCTGTGTCTCACCATGGGGACAAGGACACTGGCAGCAGAAGTTCTGGGAAGTACTCCTTGGCATGAGCCCTCCCAGAGTCTGTCATTAGCCCCACCAAAGAGCCCAGGTAGGCTCCAGTGTTGGGCCACCTCAGGCCAAACAACTAACAGGGAGAGAACCCAGCCCCACCCATCAGCAGTCAAGCAGATTAAAGTTTTACTGAGCTCTTCCCACCAGAGCGACAGTCAGCTCTACCCACCACCAGTCCCTCCCATCAGGAAACTTACACAAGCCTCTTAGATAGCCTCATCTACCAGAGGGCAGACAGCAGAAGCAAGAACTACAATCCTGCAGCCTGTGGAACAAAAACCACATCCACAGAAAGATAGACAAGATGAAAAGGCAGAGGGCTATGTACCAGATGAAGGAACAAGATAAAACCCCAGAAAAACAACTAAATGAAGTGGAGATAGGCAACCTTCCAGACAAAGAATTCAGAATAATGATAGTGAAGATGATCCAGGACCTCGGAAAAAGAATGGAGGCAAAGATCGAGAAGAGGCAAGAAATGTTTAACAAAGACCTAGAAGAATTAAAGAACAAACAAACAGAGATGAACAATAAAATAACTGAAATGAAAACTACACTAGAAGGAATCAATAGCAGAATAACTGAGGCAGAAGAATGGATAAGTGACCTGGAAGACAGAATGGTGGAATTCACTGCTGCGGAACAGACTAAAGAAAAAAGAACGAAAAGAAATGAAGACAGCCTAAGAGAACTCTGGGACAACATTAAACGCAACAACATTCACATTATAGGGGTCCCAGAAGGAGAAGAGAGAGAGAAAGGACCAGAGAAAATATCTGAAGAGATTATAGTCGAAAACTTCCCTAACATGGGAAAGGAAATAGCCCCCCAAGTCCAGGAAGCACAGCGAGTCCCATACAGGATAAACCCAAGGAGAAACACGCCGAGACACATAGTAATCAAATTGGCAAAAATTAAAGAGAAAGAAAAATGATTGAAACCAGAAAGGGAAAAACGACAAATAACATACAAGGGAAGTCGCATAAGGTTAACAGCTGATTTCTCAGCAGAAACTCTACAAGCCAGAAGGGAGTGGCATGATATACTTAAAAGTGATGAAAGGGAAGAACCTACAACCAAGATTACTCTACGGGCAAGGATCTCATTCAGATTCGATGGAGAAATCAAAAGCTTTACAGACAAATAAAAGCAAAGAGAATTCAGCACCACCAAACCAGCTCTACAACAAATGCTAAAGGAACTTCTCTAAGTGGGAAACACAAGAGAAGAAAAGGACCTACAAAAACAAACCTAAGGGCTTCCCTGGTGGCACAGTGGTTGAGATTCCGCCTGCCGATGCAGGGGACATGGGCTCGTGCCCCAGTCAGGGAGGATCCCACATGCCGCGGCTGGGCCCGTGAGCCATGGCCGCTGAGCCTGCGCGTCCAGAGCCTGTGCTCCGCAACGGGAGAGGCCACAGCAGTGAGAGGCCCACATACCGCAAAAAAACAAAACAAAACAAAACAAAACAAAACAAACCTAAAACAATTAAGAAAATGGTCACAGGAACATACATATCGATAATTACCTTAAACGTGAATGGATTAAATGCTCCAACCAAAAGACACAGGCTTGCTGAATGGACACAAAAACAAGACCCATATATATGCTGTCCACAAAGACCCACTTCAGACCTAGGGACACATACAGACTGAAAGTGAGGGGATGGAAAAAGATATTCCATGCAAATGGAAATCAAAAGAAAGCTGGAGTAGCAATACTCATATCAGATAAAATAGACTTTAAAAAAAAGAATGTTACAAGAGACAAGGAAGGACACTACATCATGATAAAGGGATCAATCCAAGAAGAAGATATAACAATTATAAGTATATATACACCCAACATAGGAGCACCTGAATACATAAGGCAACGGCTAACAGCTCTAAAAGAGGAAATTGACAGTAACACAATAATAGTGGAGGACTTTAACACCTCACTTAAACCAATGGACAGACCATCCAAACAGAAAATAAATAAGGAAACACAAGCTTTAAATGACACTGTAGACCAGATAAATTTAACTGATATTTATAGGACATTCCATCCAAAAACAGCAGATAACACTTTCTTCTCAAGTGTGCATGGAACATTCTCCAGGATAGATCACACCTCGGGTCACAAATCAAGCCTCAGTAAATTTAAGAAAACTGAAATCATATCAAGCATCTTTTCTGACCACAACGCTATGAGATTAGAAATCAATTACAGGGAAAAAAACGTAAAAAACACAAACACATGGAGGCTAAACAATACGTTACTAAATAACCAAGAGATCACTGAAGAAATCAAAGAGGAAATCAAAAAAGACCTAGAGACAAATGACAATGAAAACAGGACAATCCAAAACCTATGGGATGCAGCAAAAGCAGTGCTAAGATGGAATTTTATAGATATACAAGCCTACCTCAAGAAACAAGAAAAATCTCAAATAAACAATCTAACGTTACACCTAGAGAAAGAGAACAAACAAAAACACAAAGAACAAACAAAACACAAAGTTAGCAGAAGGAAAGAAATCATAAAGATCAGAGCAGAAATAAATTAAATAGAAACAAAGAAAACAATAGCAAAGATCAATAAAACTAAAAGCTGAGAAAGAAGAACAAACAAAACACAAAGTTAGCAGAAGGAAAGAAATCATAAAGATCAGAGCAGAAATAAATTAAATAGAAACAAAGAAAACAATAGCAAAGATCAATAAAACTAAAAGCTGGTTCTTTGAGAAGATAAACAAAATTGATAAACCATTAGCCAGACTCATCAAGAAAAAGAGGGAGGGACTTCCCTGGTGGCGCAGTGGTTGACAGTCCACCTGCCGATGCAGGGGACGTGGGTTTGTGCCCCAGTCCGGGAAGATCCCACATGCCGCAGAGCGGCTGGGCCCGTGAGCCATGGCTGCTGGGCCTGCGCGTCCGGAGCCTGTGCTCCGCAATGGGAGAGGCTAGAACAATGAGAGGCCCACGTACTGCAAAAAAAAAAAAAAAAAAAAGAAAAGAAAAAGAGGGAGAAGACTCAAATCAATAAAATTACAAATGAAAAAGGAGAAGTTACAACAGACACCACAGAAATACAAAGCATCCTAAGAGACTACTACGAGCAACTCTATGCCAAAAAAATGGACAACCTGGAAGAAATGGACAAATTCTTAGAAAGGTATAACCTTCCAAGACTGAACCAGGAAGAAATAGAAAATATGAACAGACCAATCACAAGTAATGAAATTGAAACTATGATTAAAAATCTTCCAACAAACAGAAGTCCACGACCAAATGGCTTCACAGGTGAATCCTATCAAACATTTAGAGAGGAGCTAACACCCATCCTTCTCAAACTCTTCCAAAAAATTGCGGAGGAAGGAACACTCCCAAACTCATTCTATGAGGCCACCATCACCCTGATACCAAAACCAGACAAAGATACTACAAAAAAAGAAAATTACAGACCAATATCACTGATGAATATAGATTCAATAATCCTCAACAAAATACTAGCAAACAGAATCCAACAACACATTAAAAGGATCATACACGATGATGAAGTGGGATTTATCCCAGGGATGCAAGGATTCTTCAATATACACAAATCAATCAATGTGATACACCATATTAACAAATTGAAGAAGAAAAACCGTATGATCATCTCAATAGATGCAGAAAAGACTTTTGACAAAATTCAACACCCATTTATGATAAAAACTCTCCAGAAAGTGGGCATAGAGGGAACCTGCCTCAACATAATAAAGGCCATATATGACAAACCCACAGCAAACATCATTCTCAATGGTGAAAAACTGAAAGCATTTCCTCTAAGATCAGGAACAAGACAAGGATGTCCACTCTCACCGCTATTATTCAACGTAGTTTTGGAAGTCCTAGCCACGGCAATCAGAGAAGAAAAAGAAATAAAAGGAATACAAATTGGAAAAGAAGAAGTAAAACTGTCACTGTCTGCAGATGACATGATACTATACATAGAGAATCCTAAAGATGCCACCAGAAAACTACTAGAGCTAATCAATGAATTTGGTAAAGTTGCAGGATACAAAATTAATGCACAGAAATCTCTTGCATTCCTATACACTAATGATGAAAAATCTGAATGGGAAATTCAGGAAACACTCTCATTTACCATTGCAACAAAAAGAATAAAATACTGAGGAATATACCTACCTAGGGAGACAAAAGACCTGTATGCAGAAAACTATAAGACACTGATGAAAGAAATTAAAGATGATACCAACAGATGGAGAGATATACCATGTTCTTGGATTGGAAGAATCAATATTGTGAAAATGACTATACTACCCAAAGCCATCTACAGATTCAATGCAATCCCTATCAAATTACCAGTGGCATTTTTTACAGAACTAGAACAAAAAATCTTAAAATTTGTACAGAGACACAAAAGACCCCGAATAGCCAAAGCAGTCTTGAGGGAGAAAAATGGAGCTAGAGGAATCAGACTCCCTGACTTCAGACTATACTACAAAGCTACAGTAATCAAGACAGTATGGTACTGGCACAAAAACAGAAATATAGGTCAATGGAACAAGACAGAAAGCCCGGAGATAAACCCACGCACCTATGGTCAACTAATCTATGACAAAGGAGGCAAGGATATATAATGGAGAAAAGACAGTCTCTTCAATAAGTGGTGTTGGGAAAACTGGACAGCTACATGTAAAAGAATGAAATCAGAACACTCCCTAACACCATACACAAAAATAAACTCAAAATGGATTTGAGACCTAAATGTAAGAGTGGACACTATAAAACTCTTAGAGGAAAACATAGGAAGAACACTCTTTGACATAAATCACAGCAAGATCTTTTTTGATCCACCTCCTACAGTAATGGAAATAAAAACAAAAATAAACAAATGGGACCTAATGAAACTTCAAAGCTTTTGCACAGCAAAGGAAACCATGAACAAGACGAAAAGACAACCCTCAGAATGGGAGAAAATATTTGCTAACGAATGAATGGACAAAGGATTAATCTCCAAAATATATTAATAGCTCATGCAGCTCAAAATTAAAGGATCAAACAACCCAATCCAAAAATGGGCAGAAGACCTAAATAGACATTTCTCCAAAGAAGACATACAGATGGCCAAGAAGCACATGAAAAGCTGCTCAACATCACTAATTATTAGAGAAATGCAAATCAAAACTACAATGAGGTATCACCTCACACCAGTTAGAATGGGCAGCATCAGAAAATCTACAAACAAATGCTGGAGAGGGTGTGGAGAAAAGGGAACCCTCTTGCACTGTTCGTGGGAATGTAAACTGATACAGCCACTATGGAGAACAGTATGGAGGTTCCTTAAAAAACTAAAAATAGAATTACCATATGACCCAGCAATCCCACTACTGGGCATATACCCAGAGAAAACCATAATTCAAAAAGACACATGCACCCCAGTGTCTACTGCAGCACAATTTACAATAGCCAGGTCATGGAAGCAACCTAAATGCCCATCGACAGACAAATGGATAAAGAAGGTGTGGTACATATATACAATGGAATATTAGTCAGCCATAAAAAGGAAAGAAACTGAGTCATTTGTTGAGACGTGGATGGATGTAGAGACTATCATACAGAGTGAAGTAAGTCAGAAAGAGAAAAACGAATATTGTAATATTAACGCATGTACGTGGAACCTAGAAAAATGGTACAGATGAACTGGTTTGCAGGGCAGACGTTGAGACACAGATGTAGAGAACAAATGTATGGACACCAAGGGCAGAAAGCCGCTGGGGGATGGGGATGGTGGTGTGATGAATTGGGCGATTGGGATTGACATGTATACACTGATGTGTATAAAACTGATGACTAATAAGAACCTGCTGTATAAAAAAAATTAAATTAAAAAATAAAAAAAGAAAACAATCCCACTTACTACAGCACCAAAAAGAATAAAACACTTAGAAATAAATTTAACAAAAGAAGTCCAAGACTTGCACACTGAAAAGCACAAAATATTTTTCAAGGAAATTAAAGAAGATCAAAATAAATAGAACAATATGGACTGGAATATTTAATATTGTTAAAATGGAAATAGCCCCAAATTGATATTACGGATTCAAAATAACCCCTATGAAAATCCAAGTGGGCATTTTTGCAGAAGTTGACAAGCTGATTCTAAAATTCACATGGAAAACAATCTTAAAAAAGAAGACTCAGGGCCTCCCTGGTGGCGCAGTGGTTGAGAGTCCGCCTGCCGATGCGGGGGATGCGGGTTCGTGCCCCGGTCCGGGAGGATCCCATATGCCGCGGAGCGGCTGGGCCCGTGAGCCATGGCCGCTGAGCCTGCGCGTCCGGAGCCTGTGCTCCGCAACGGGAGAGGCCACGGCAGTGAGAGGCCCGCGTACCGCAAAAAAAAAAAAAAAAAAAGAAGACTCAAATTCAACTCACCTTTCCCAATTTCAAAGTTACCAAAAAGCTATAGTAATCAAGACAGGGTGTTACTGACATTAGGATAGTCATATAGGTCAATGGAGTACAACTTAAAGTTCAGAAATAAACCCATACCTGTATGGTCAATTGATTTTTGACAAGTGTGCCAAGACAGTCAAATAGGGGAACGATAGTCTTTCCCACTGATGTTGCTGGGACAATTGAATATCCACATTTTAAAGAATAAGGTTGGACCCTTACCTCACACTATACACAAAAATTAACGCAAAATGGATTAGATATCCAAATATAAGAACTTAATCTATAAAAATAATGTATAAAATTCTCGCAAGAAAACATAGGAATAAAGCCTCATGACTTTGACTTAGGCAGTTAGTTCTTAGATACCCCATCACAAGCAGAAAAGGGAAAACAGATATATTGGATTTCATCAAAATTGAAAACTTTTGTGCTGCAAATAATAACATCAGGAAAGTGAAAAGACATCCCATAGAATGGAAGAGACTATTTGCAAATCATATATCTAATAAGTGACATGAATATAGGATATATGAATAACTCTTACAGTGCAATAATAAAAAGAGTAGTAACTCAATTAAAAATGGAAAAAGGATCTGAAAGAGACATTTCACTGAAGAAGATATACAAATGCCCAATAAGAACATGAAAAGATCCTCAAAGTCATTGGTCATGAGGGAAATGTAAATCAAAACCAAGAGTTCCTACCTCACATCCACTAAGATGGCTATAATCAAAAAGACAGATCATAACAAGGGTTGTCAAGGATGTGGAGAAATTGGAATCTTCATACATTGCTGGTGGGAATGTAAAATTGTGCATCCCCTTGGGAAAAAAGCTTGCAAGTTCCTCAAAATGTTAAACATAAGCGTTACTATATAATCCAGCAATTCCACTTTCAGGTATATACCCAAGAGAAATGAAAACAAATGTATACAAAAAACCCTGTCCACCAACGTTCAAAACAACATTATTCATAGCAGCCAAAAAGTCGAAACAACCCACATTTCTATTAGCTGATAAATGGACAAAGAAAATGAGGTCTATTGATACAATGGAATGTTATTCAGCCATTAAAAGGACTGAAGTACTGATATATGTTACAACATGAATGAACCTCAAAAGCACTGTGCTAAGAAAAAGAAGCTAGTCACAAAAGACCACATACTGTGTAATCCTATTTATATGTCATGTACAGAATAGGCAAATCTATAGGGACAGAAAGTAGATTAGTGGTTAACTAGAGTTGTGATGGGTGGGGGAGGGTTGGCCAGGGATGGGGAGGTGATAATGATGAGTGACTACTAATGGATACAAGTTTTCTTTTTAGGATGGAACAAATGTTCAAAAATTAGTTTATGGTGATGTTACACAACTCTGTAAATATACCAAATACCATTGAATTGTATACTTTAACTTGGTAAACTTTCAACAAAGCTGTTAAAATAAATTACAAATATATATGTAATATATATATATGTAATATATATATGTGTGTGTGTGTGTGTGTGTGTGTATAAAATTTATGTGGAGACATTTTTCTACCGAAGGGGAAAATCCAAAAGTTATAATGAAATTATAAAATGTGATTTCATAGAATAAAGCAAAATCAAGATACCAACAAAATATATGCATCATGCCCATAAAAATCCTCTATCCCTCCTATGCAAAGAATTCCTAAAAATTTATCAGAAAATGACAAACAGCCCAATATAAAATAGGGGAATATTATAAACAGGAAATTCAAAGAAAAGAAAATGCAATGTTCAAAAATATAAGATGGGTAAACTCAGCTGTCTAAAAAATGCTAATTAAAACAATGAGATTTATCATTTTCATCCATCAGCTTGGCAAAAATTAAGAAGAGTAATAACTTATGAGACTAATGAGGATGTGGAGAAATTAATATGTTGTTTTCCAGATTGTTAATTGTTACAACTCTTTTGGAGTATCTAGCAAAATTTTAAACATTATAAATCGTATATTTTGAAATCTTATGTAAAAAAAAAGCATTAAAAACTTATGGATATGTGTATATATATATGTACAGACAGACAGACAGACACACACACACACACACACAGAGGAATGTTTGTTATAGTATTGCTTTTAAGTACAAAACCCTAGAACCAATCTGGATGGCCATCAGTTGAATACGATTTAGCTATCCATAACTGTTATGGTATACATATACTACAGAATATTATGCATCTACCAAAAAGAATGAGTTAGGTCTATATGTATAAACTTGGAGTAATGTTCACGAGATAATCTTTAGGGAAAGAGCCAGTTGCAGAATAGACCGTGCAGTGTGATTCTATCTTTGTTTTTAAAAAAAATGTATGTATGTTGTTTACTGCCTTTCTCCTCCCACAGGGATATGCTTTGATGAGGGAAAAGACTTTTACCTATTTTGTTTATTTCAATATCATCTGTGCCTAGAACAGTGTCTGACACATAGTAGGTGCTCAACATTTTTTTAATTCAATGAATGAGTGATTGCTTGTCTATTTTTGTAGGAGCAAGGAGAAGAGGGTGGAAGGATCCTCTCTAGGCTATTAATTTCAGTTGCCTCTGGGGAAAAGAATTACTGAGAAGTACTGGGAGGGAAGATCATTAACATTTTCTTTATACGTCTTTGTTTTGTCTCACTTGTTAACAATAAACATATTCATTCTATAAAATAAAAAATATTAAAAAGATAATGTCAAAGGGAGGAAAGGGAGATAAGCTATGAATGCCATCACACAGAGACACATACTCAACTCAGTCATATACACTTCTGGGTAGAGAAGAGACAAAGAGGCAAGAGCAGACTGGGCCGTCTGGGGGCAGAGAAGGCTGGAGGTTACAGGAGTGGGTGGGCGCAGAGGCTTTCTTTTCCTTATATTCAATTAGGGACTGTTTGTGGATGCTGATTGCTTTATCCATCTAAAGAGATGCATACATTGAAAATTGCTGCTCCTGGTTTCAAATACGAGCGCATTCACCACTTGGCTTCTGGAATTACTTCTATTTTGTTTATACCAATGAGTAACGAGTAAGTCATTTTCTTCACTCCCATGGCTGCTCTTAAGTCACTCTGGACTGGTTCTACTTGGTCACTAGTACCAGAGCTCAAAAATCTCCTTAGAGTATACACACCTTTGGTAAAGAGGCCTCAAGCACGTTGCGCTAGTTACTTGGTACTGGAAAAATCGGGGGGGGGCATACCAGAACTCACTCTGATGTAAGCTCCTCGATTGCTACCTTCTTCATAATAATTAGATGCAGAAAATACAGTAATAACCTGGTTAAAGAGAAAGAGTGTCAGGTTCACATAGAGTTAGTTCTCAAAAGGTCCTCCAATAAAGTCAGAAACAGCTCAATTCTTTTTTCTTTTTCTTTTTTTTTTTTTTTTTTTACTGTATGCGGGCCTCTCACACTGTTGTGGCCTCTCCCGTTGCGGAGCACAGGCTCCAGACGCGCAGGCTCAGCGGCCATGGCTCACGGGCCCAGCCGCTCTGCGGCATATGGGATCTTCCCGGACCGGGGCACGAACCCGTGTCCCCTGCATCGGCAGGCGGACTCTCAACCACTGTGCCACCAGGGAAGCCCAGAAACAGCTCAATTCTTAAAAAGCAAAAATCAAAGTTCAAAATCCATACAAATCATCCAAGTCTGATGGGATTTCCTGTGATTCCCTTGAAGAGAAACAAGGCTTTTAAATCATTGTCTCCAGGAGTACTAACTTCTAGCCACTCATCCCCACAGTGCATGGCCTTGCAATTTTGTGTACAATTTCAGTTCCGTATCTTACAATCCTCCTTAATGCTCAGTTTTGTAAATTCTAATTTTCCAAGGGGGTAAAGCCTTTATTTTCTTTCCTTGTGATATTTCAGCATTCAAAATAAAACTTGTCTAGTATCATAGTCCTTTTCTTTTGTCTGTAGCTGACTGATTTAGAGGATTCAGGGTCCCCCACAAAACCAGTGCTTTAAGGTCAGAGAAATAGTGGCTAGATAAGGGACCATGACCACTCTGCTGGGAAGGAACCAGCCTTGGCGGTGTGGTGGAGGATGGGGAGCCTTGGGAGGGTAATACTTGTCAGTGACAGGAAAGCTGGTTTCGGCCCAGTCCTGCCCTAATGAGCAGGTCACTTCAGACAAACCACTGCTATTTTCTCCCCGTTTTCTTATTACAAATAAACCCTAAATAATACTTGCCTTACCATCTCGCAATGTCAGTATGAGCCTCCAATGAACTAAAAGAGTTAGGAAAAGTGAAAGTGTTGAAATAGAAGGAAAGGGCATGCAATTTGGTATTCCTTTTTAATTATTGCTGTTCACTATGAGAAAAGGGGGCATCCCAGGACAACCTGGGACCAGAAACCAGCTCCTCAGGCCTCGCCTCTCTAGCCTATCAGACACCACTGAAGAAGCACAACGCATTCCATTTTAGTGGCTGCAGCGAAACTGCCCACAGCGAGGGACTTGCTAGAGCTCACCTACTCAGTGAATAGAAGTATGTTTTGTGGTTCTGCTCTGCACAGGGAAAGTGCAAAAGGTGAAAGAGAGCAAACTGGATTCACTGCTGCCTTTCTGTGCTCAGTGAGGATAAGTACATTCTTAACCCCACTACTGGAGATTTGCCTTGCGATTAGCACAAAACAAAGCCTTTCTGTGTGTGTACTTAGTGCCATGTGTCAGAGTTTCTATCTCTGGGATTAGGGAAGATCGGAGAAATAAACCAAATATCTCTTAGGGTGAGGGACAGTGAGGCCCCTTGAAGCAACCTCTGTGAACCCGACAGTCTCCTGTTTCAGTCTACCAAAGCATCGAGTTCTGTTTTGGGCCTAGGGAAGATGTTTTCCCATGGGCTTCGAGGTCAGACACATCCTGTGAAGAAAGACTAGGCTTGGGGGAAGGATGTCTGTGATGATGTCACCAACACTGTTAGCTTACCTTCCCATCATGGCAAATTTCATACCCTTCGGGCTTACATTCATGAGACCTAATGAGCATCTTCAACTGGTATTTATTAAGAATCTTGGAGGTAATGTCTGGTCCAAAATAGCAGCCCCCTCCTCCACTTGTATTTGGGTAACAGCCTCTTTTGTCTATCGGATCACTCCACAGAATGTCGATAACCTTGGAACAACAAATCAGATTAGGCTGCCACTTACAAGTGAGAGTTTATCTTTCTAGATTCCAACTTCTTTTCCAGAAATATTATCCCAAGTTATCCCAAAATCTCACTATTTCTCATTCCTCTTTCAAAACTGTTTCACACTCATCTCCTCCATGAATCTTTTCCAGAATAATCTGAATGCCCATAGCCACCAAAATCCCTTTCCACCCATCCCCGATAACCAATGTAGCAATACTTAGTAACCATGAAGGATCAGCCCTTGGGCTTTTTCTTTTTTTCTTTTTTTAAAATTCCATCGCAACTGCTTAACCTACAGGGTCTTTTCTCTTAAAAAGAATTTCACTGCCATGTTCAAAGGAGAAAGTAGCTCCCCACAGTGAACATACAGGCACTTGGTGTTTTTAATATGTTCTAAGAGATAAGGTAAGTCTCCCAGCTATGGTTTTGGCCCTGGTTTTTGTCCTGTTGACTACATAGCATGATAAAGCCTTTTCCCCATCACAAATATAGGCAACTGTTCATCCAAGAATATCTTGTAAAGCATCTCCTTCACTTTTTGCCCCCCTTGACAAGCACATTCTCAGCTTCAGCAGTACATTTAGCCATTGACTGGTTTTCCACAAGTATGTTATTAGCATAACATTTCCTCGTGGGGATGAAAGAGGCAAGTGCAGGCTGCATGATGCTCACCACTGAATACCCAAGTTTCTAAGAATTTTTTCATAAAAAACTGGGGGCTCCCTGTTTGTAGCTCTGATCTACATATAATGTTTCTTTATTCAAACATCTATGAGAGCTTCAGCAGTAGTGTGAAAAACTAGCTTTGTAGCTAAAGCTATGCAACCTTGAGAAAAGTCTTTGGGTCTTACTTTCTTTAAAATCAGAGGTTGGGGCCAGATGAGTTGTGAAGTATCTTAAAGTTCTAACAGACTTTATTTTCTAATTTTTCAATGTCTAATAGACTGTATTTTCCACATGTTTCTTTGAAGGGCATGAAGAAGCATGTATTTTAAGTTGTGCAGTTATTCTAGTGGGTCCAAATCAGATCTTAAAAAGACCAGAAATGGTCGTCCCACTAAACCCGACTGTACGCCCATTTATAGGTCTGGTATTGAAGGGGAGCTAGAAATAAGTGAGGGGAAAGACAGTGAGGTGGAGAGAACAGAACTGGTAGGAGAACTTCTCTGGAATGCTAAGCACCTCATCAGAACTGGAGAAACTGTGCACCAGGCACATTCCGGACACTTGCAGATGATTGATTTTTTTTTTTTTTTTTTTTTTTTTTTTGCGGTTCGCGGGCCTCTCACTGCTGTGGCCTCTCCCGTTGCGGAGCACAGGCTCCGGACGCGCAGGCTCAGCGGCCATGACTCACGGGCCCAGCCACTCCGCGGCATGTGGGATCTTCCCGAACCGGGGCACGAACCCGTGTCCCCTGCATCGGCAGGCGGACTCTCAACCACTGCGCCACTAGGGAAGCCCCAGATGATTGATTTTTTGATGATTGACTGAAGTGAGAATTAAAACCACCTAAGAAGGTTCAGTTCAGGATTCTCCTTTCTCCCCCACTGAATTCCAACACTGGCACAACCCTACCCTACAAATAAATATAATGGAACCCATTTACTTTGCTGGTGATTATGATGAAAATAACACTTGCATTTGAAACTGAGCCATATCTGAATCTTACACCATGAATTCATGTCTGGGAGACATGATCTGACTTTTAGTATAATGAAGGAGAAAACACGGAACACAAGGAGGCGTGTTTTATAAGGAGGGGATTAACTTTTAAATTCCTACATGAGATGCAAGTCATTTACAACCAAAATTACCCCAGGAAAACCTTCTAAATTACTCTTAAAGCACAGTATACATGATTTTGTATATAAAATCCTATACAGACATATGGATGTGTGAATATTTTATGTATGTGATAATGTAGAACATATGATAAATTATATGAAACTAAAATTTTATACTTTTTTCTCCTTTTTGCCATATGTATATACTTGAAATTTACATAAATTAAATGTACATATGATGGGACCCTGTTAAACTAGAATAAGCACTGGCCATGGAGTTAGCTCTTCAAGTGTCACCTATGTCACCATGGAACCTATTCGGGCCTTAGCTGACTCCTCAATGAAATGAGGAAGATATAGCTAACATTCATTTTTCTTTGGTTCAAGGTCATAAGGGGTCATAAGGGGTATCAATTTTATAGAAGTGAGCTTCTTCAGAACCATCCATTCAATGAGTTCTGCATTTCTTTCCTCTGTCCAGAATTCATTCATTCATAAACTTTACAGAGACTGTGACCACAATGTAGATTTAATTCTGAGGCTCACAAACAAAAAATGCTATAAAAGTCACTTTGTTGGTGAAACAAATTCCTCAGCAGAGACAATCTCTTTCCTCTCAACAACATCCTCTCCACTGAAATGCAAGGGCCTTTGGGAGTGCATGAAAGAATAAGTATTTACAACATTCCTTCCTGAAAATTTTCAAACCAAAGATTGGAAAGGTTTTTATTGAATGCCAACTTTTGTATGACATGGTCAACAAAAATCTATTTGTGTCTCAGCCTTTACACCTCCTAAATCCAAAATAAATCCTGCAAGTGTCCCATGCTTGCCTACAGTTTTAAGTGATCCAGTTTTCAAAAGTATGCTTTTGGGGAGAGATAATAGCTCTGAAAGATGTATCTAAACGCTTCTCTTCTAAGACACTAACACTGTAGATTCACTTTTGTATTTTCCCTTAGTTATGTGTCCTCCTTCCAGCTTTTGAATATGTCATCTTAAAAGCTGTGCTCAGTCCAAACCTTCCAGCCAGGTACCTAGATGGCTTTAGATACCTACTCCTTGCCTACCCATCGCCTCACTGGATGAGGGGAGACTAGAGTAGTTCATTACTTTCTTGAGATCTCCTATCACTCTTTTTGTGGCACGCGGGCCTCTCACTGTCATGGCCTCTCCCGTTGCGGAGCACAGGCTCCGGACGCGCGGGCTCAGCGGCCATGGCTCACAGGCCCAGCTGCTCCGCGGCATGTGGGATCTTCCCAGACTGGGGCACGAACCCGTGTTCCCTGCATCGGCAGGCGGACTCTCAACCACTGCGCCACCAGGGAAGCCCTCTCCTATCACTCTTAAATCATCTTTCCCTTCAGAAAAAGAGCATGGGCATTAAAATCAGACCTGGGATCAAATCCTGCTCTATCATTCAGTGACTAGCCAAGTGACTACAAAAAAAGCCATTTCACTCTTGGGAGCCTTCTCAATGAAGCTGACTACACTATTTAAAATTGCAACTCTGTCCCCTGCCTCCAGTTCTCTGTTTCCCCTAACCTTGTTCTAGTTTTAATTTTTTCCATAGAACTTCTCACTTAACATAGTTACTTGTTATTGTTATATAATTATATACGTAATATTATATAAATAACTTCATATATACATATTATTTAGCTCCTCCCCCTAAAACATAAACTCCATGAGGGAATAGATCTTAGGTCACTTACTTTCTCAAAAGCTTAGAACAGTGCCTGACACATAGTAGGTACTCAATAAATTTTACTTGTTAAGTAGATTAAGAGAAGGGAGTCACTCAGGACATAAATAATTAAAATTATTTTTTAAACCTTTCTGGCCTCTTTGTTGTTTCAAGTCTGTCCTGAAGGAAGAGGTCACGCTTGTCTCTATACGACGACTCAGCTATGAATACATACATCCCCCACATCTCAGGGAATATAAGATAAAATTTAAATTACAGCACTCTGCCAAGAATCATGCACTTCCATGAGTATGGAACAAATAGCCTACGATCTTTACTGCAACACAGCTCACAGATATTAAGAAATAAAGTAATTGTGAAACCTGTTTTTATCTGGAAATTTCAACTCTAGCTAACTAAAGTGTGCATGTCCATGACGTACCAGGAAATGAGGAAAGAAAATTAAAGGTACAACTGAAATTATTGAAATATTGGGAATGAGATTCTGGTCAATTTTACCCTGTGTCAGCTCCAGTCATGTACACTGAGTCTGTAAGATGCCTCATCTACATTGCTGGGGTGAGGGGAGGCTCTATTACAGAATAATGACCACTGGTTTCCTCCCTCCCACTTCTTAAGGCTACATCTCTCTACAATTCTAACTCATCCAAGCTTCCAGACTCCCTGATTTTCTTCTTGTGCAACTCCAATCTTTTTGGCATCATCCTTTTTATTCACTATAACCTCTGGTCTTTGGAATTTGGATATCAAAATTTAAGGAGGCATCTTTTCCTACTTGCTATAGGATGCCTCTTATACTTCTTTGATTTCTAAATACTTTGAATTCACAAGCCAGTGATGAATTCTATTTCTCTCTTTTACCTCTTCCTCTCCCTCTCTATCCTCCCGCCCGTCTTTCTCCTCATTGATTAGAGATTATTTTATATCAGAAATCACATTTTAGGGACTTCCCTGGCAGTCCAGTGGTTAAGACTCCACGCTCAGGGTGTAGCTCAGGGTGTAGACTTAACCAAACTAGTCCAGAGAAGCCACTAAACAAATAAATGAGCATGAAAGCAAATAATAACAAGCCCCAGAGAAGCATGGAAATAATTAGAGTTACTATATTACCTAAAATATCCAGTTTTCAACAAAAAATTATAAGACATGCAAAAAAAAAAAACCACACACACACACATACAAGGAAAAATAAGCAGACAATTGAAATTGCCTTTGAGGGGATTAGAAGTTGACTTAGCAGACAAGGATTTCAAACCAATTATTATAAATATTATATTAAAACACAGCTATATATATATAACACTTCACTGAATAAGAACAGAACGCATTTTTTTCTCAAGAGCACATGGAGCATTTTCCAAGATAGACCATATGTTAGAGCATTAAAAAAAAAAGGCTCAATAAGTTTTAAAAGGATTTAAATCATGCTAAGTATGGTCTGCAACCACAACTGAATTCAAGCAGAAATAATTAAGAGAAGGAAATATGGGAAATGCACAAATATACAGAAATTAAACAACATATTCCTAAAAAAACATATAGGTTAAAGAAGAAATCACCAGAGAAATTAGAAAATACTTTGAGATGATTGAAAACTAAAGCACAACACAGCAAAACTTACAAGATAGAGCTAAAGCAGTACTTAAGGGAAATTTACAGCTTCATTAGCAAAGGAAAAAGAGTTCAAATCAATGACACTACCTCTCACCTTAGGAAACTAGAAAAAGAAGAGCAAAATAAATCTAAATCAGAAGGAAGGAAATAATAAAGATTAGAGCGGAAATAAGTGAAGGAGAGAATAAAAAACAATAGAGAAAAGTCAATAAAATGAAAAGTTGATTCTTTGAAAAGACCAATAAAGTTGACAAACCTTAGCGAGATCGACCAAGAAAAAAAGACACTCAAATTACTAAAATCAGAAATGAAAGAGGAGACATTACTACCAGCCTTGCAGATATTAAAAAAATTTTTTAATATATATGTATTTCACATATATGTATATATTACAAACAACTTTAGGCCAACAAATTAGATAAATTAGATGAAATGGACAAATTTCAAGGAAGATACAAGCTATCAATGATACCAAGAAACAAACTACTCAAGAAGAAATAGAAAATCTGAATAGAACTATAGCAAGAAAGATGACTGAAATAGTAATTTTTAAACTGCCTACAAAGAAAAAAGCCTCGAAAAGTATCAAAATGAAGCCAGCAACATACAAAATGGATTATACACCATGACCAAGTGGGATTTATCCCAGAAATGTAAGGTTGGTTTAACACCTGAAATCAACCAATGTAATACACCACATTAGTAGAATAAAGGACAAACAATACATGATCATCCTAATAGATACCGAAAAGCACTGACAAAGTCCAACACTCTTTCATGGTAAAAACACTCAAGAAAGTAGGCACAGAAGAGAAATTCCTCAATCTGATGAAGGTTAGGTAATATACAAACAAACAGCTAATATACTTAATGGGAAAGACTGAATGCTTCCCCCCAATATTGGGAATTAGACAATGATGTCTACTCTCACCACTTCTATTTTTCAACACTGTACTAGAGATTCTAGACAGGGCAATGAAGCAAGAAAAAGAAATAAAAGGGGCTTCCCTGGTGGTGCAGTGGTTGAGAGTCCGCCTGCCAATGCAGGGGACACGGGTTTGTGCCCCGGTCTGGGAAGATCCCACATGCCGTGGAGCGGCTGGGCCCGTGAGCCATGGCCGCTGAGCCTGCACGTCCGGAGCCTGTGCTCTATAACGGGAGAGGCCACAACAGTGAGAGGCCCGCGTACCGCAAAAAAAAAAAAGAAATAAAAGGCTGCTTGATTGGAAAGGAAGAAGCAAAACTATCTTTATTCACAGATAACATGCTCTTGTTTATACAAAGTCCCAAGGAATCCACTAAAAGCCATTAGAATGAACAAACAAGTTTATCAAGGTTCACAATATGAGATCAGTATACAAAAGTCAATATATACCAGAAATGAACAATCCAAAATGCAATTAAGAAAACAATTCTATTTACAATAGCATCAAAAATATTTGGGAATAAACTAGGAATAACTTTAACAAGTGCCTCACTGTACGTGATTACAAAACACTGCTGAAATTAAAGATCTAAACAAATGGAAAGACATCCCACCTTCATGAAATTAAAGATATAATATTGTTAAGATTGCAATAGTAACTAAATTGATCCACGGATTCAAGGCAACCCCTACCAAAATCCCAGCTCTTTTTTGGTAGAAATTGGCAAGCTGATTCTAAAGTTCATATGGAAATTCAAGAGACCCAGAATAATCAAAATAATCTTGAAAAAGAAGAATAAAGGTGGAGAACTCACACTTCCCAGTTTCAAAACTTTCTACAAAGCTATAGTAATCAAAACTGTGTAGTAATGATAAAAGGACAGACATATAGATCATGGAATAGAATTAAGAGTCTAGAAATAAACCTTCATATTTACAGTCAATTGATTTTTCGTAAGGGTGTCAAGAAAATTGAAGGAGAGGAAGTCTTTTTAACAAATGGTGCTGCGATAATTGGATATCTACATGCAATAAAATCAATTTGGACACCTACCTCACACCATACACAAAAATTAACTCAAAATGGATCAGACACCTAGACATAAGAACTAAAACTATAAAACCCTCAGAGGAAAACATAGAAATAAATCTTTATGATTTGGGGCTAGGCAATGGCTTCTTAGATACCACACCAAAAGCACAAAGCAAAAGCACTTCTTTTACTGTGACTGAGTAAAAGGAGCCAGAGACAAAAGATCACATACTGTATGAGTCCATTTCTATAATATGTCCAGAATAGAGAAATCTATTAAGATCAAAAGGAGATTAGTGGTGGGACTTCCCTGGTGGCACAGTGGATAGGACTCCGCGCTCCCAGTGCAGGGGGCCCGGGTTTGGTCCCTGGTCAGGGGACTAGATCCCACATGCATGTCGCAACTAAGAGTCTGCATGCCACAACTAAGAAGACTGCCGGCTGCAACTAAGGGGCCCACGTGCCACAACTAAGGAGCCCACCTGACACAACTAAGACCCGGCACAACGAAATAAATAAATAATTTTTTTTTTTTAAAAAAAGGAGATTAGTGGCGGTCTAAGTGTGCAGGGATGGTGGTCGGGGGTGGGGAGAGAATGGGAAGTGACTGGTAATAGGTATGTGAAGTACCTTTTTCAGGTATGAAAATGTTCTAAAATTAGATTGTGGGGATAGTTGTACAACATCGTGAATATACCAAACCCACGGAATTATATACTTTAAATACCATTTAAATATGGTATTTGAATGATACGTCAATTAAGTTATTAAAAATATAGTAATGAATTTAGAGAGAAGGATATGATCTGCTTAGAAAGGTAAGTCACTTTTTATATATTATTAGAACAACATCATCTATGCTGCATCTTCACTGCCACTTTAGTGAACAGTTTGATTACTTACCTGTTCCCATTCATGCTTTGTTAATTGTGCAGAAAGGGATCCATTTGTTCTGATTCCCCGAGCTGTAATGGTTGTACCTACTTTATTTCCCTTCTCAGTAGCACGCTCTCCATCTATTGGACTTGGTGGCATCAGCACAGATTTCAACTACAAAACAAATTTATGCTTTAGCCAAACCCTATGCTCAGGGTGCTGCATGTAGAAACTTCAGCACTAGTTGCTATTCTGTTTATATTGTTGTGCCTCGACCCAATGGAAAACACATGGTCCCCTTTTCCATCTCACTTACCTCCTTCATCTTATTGATCCACTGATCTCTAAAAGTGGGGCTGTTAAGTTCTGTTTGTACATTTTTCAAAAAGAGATACTGTCCCCTAAGGGAAAGTTTCCCATTAGAGTTTCTAAAAGACCCCAGAGGCACAGATGTCAGTAGAGGTATGTTCTGTGGCGTCCTGACAGGAAAAAGAAGATGCTAAGGGAAAACTAGTCTCCCTCTGAGCCTTTATCTATACATGGGGCTAAGAGAGAGAACTAACAGGCCTAGAGTTCAGAAACACCTCAAGAGGATGGTTGCTTTTCCTTTTGTTGTGTTTTCCAGGAGAACTGAGAGAAAGTACATCTGTGCCCAGGAAAGTACACAAAGGGGACATAAGTTGAAAACTTTGGAAGCCCTTCGACTTAAATGCACTGGGTTCTCAGTCTGACCTGCCAGCAATTGATTACATTCTCTAATTCTAGTAACAAAGGCGATGTATTTCTTTGGAAATAAAATATCTCTCTGATAGTATATCAATTACTATAATCCCTTCTACATTCCCTTACATAACCTGAGACTGTAATTTTATACTTGTTTCTTTGTAGTATCATACCTTTATACAAAACAATTTGAAACACTTCTATTACATTGGTGACCTTAGTTCAGTAATGGACAATTCTCTGTGGTAGGCACTTAAGTTTCTTCTATAAACTAGGGTGTATATAAAATCTTACCTTTGTTTTTCAAAAATAAAATTGAACCTTGGGCTTCCCTGGTGGCGCAGTGGTTGGGGTCCGCCTGCCAATGCAGGGGACGTGGGTTCGTGCCCTGGTCCAGGAGGATCCCACATGCCACGGAGCGGCTGGGCCTGTGGGCCATGGCCGCTGGGCCTGTGCATCTGGAGCCTGTGCTCCACAACGGGAGAGGCCACGGAAGCGAGAGGCCCGCGTACCGCAAAAAAAAAAAAAAAAAAAAAATTGAACCTTATTGAAAAAATTGAACCATTTCATTGAGATGGTTGGAGTTCAATTTCAGCTATTATTAGTGAGTTCACAGCCTACCCTCCCTGTCTCCCCACCAGCAAATGTTGCCAGGTCTTAGGCAGAGCAGAATATTCTGGGAGGACACTCTGGACGTGGCTCCACACAACTCACTTCTGATAAGGTCATCAGGCAGGGCAAAACCACATGGTCTCTTAAGTACATGTGGCTCTACCGTTTTCATGGCCACTTGGGATCAGGATACTTTGTCCAGCCCCTGCTAAGGTACCACATCATCATTTTCTCCTGGGGGTCCTACTAGCCATCCCTTCCCACAACCCCTGCCAGGGAGTTTAAAAAATACTAAACCAGAGTCTTAGTGTTATAGAGTCTTCCTTCTCTGTCCCTCTGCATTCACCCTCCTCCCCAACCTGCCTACCTTACAAAATACCTTTAATGAACCTAGAATGGAGGTTGTCATCAGGTTCCCGCAACCCTACCCCTCTCCTATTAACAATTATACCACAACAGCAGGTATCAACCAGGAAGCATGGTCACCCCTACACTTGGAGAGTCCTAACAGATGGGCAAGTGGGGGTTATAAAATTGAACTTGAAAACCTGTTTTTGTATCTCATCTGGTAGAGTTCCAAAGGCTTGAACCTACTACTTTCATTACAGTTCAACTACATTTCACACAACAAGCACGTGCTGCCAGTTCAACTTCACTCTAGGCAGGGTAGACAAAAAATACACAAGTCAAATTTCTACCTTTAAAGCCAGACTTTTCAGTAGGTGGAACAATGATCCCCAAAGGGGGTGAAATTTGAGGTATCCTGGTAAAATTCCTGGCCCCCAAATTTCTCCCCAGGGTCTGTCTTGGTGACTGAAATTCAAACCTTAGTTTTAAGTATCAGGAAAAAGAGGAGAGAGTTGCAGAAGAGAGTTATGTTCAAAGCTTACTCTATGCCATTTTCTTCATCTAGGTAATTATATTTAATCCTCCCAACAATTCAGTACAGTAGGTATTTTTAGCTTCAGTGTATACATGTGGAAACTGAGGCTTAGAAATCATTGGCAGCTTGCCCAGTCACCCAGCCAGAAGCAGGATGTAATGCTAGCTACATCTGTCTGATATCAGAGCTCCATGGTGTTTGCTACGTTAAGGTGGCTCTCAATTTAGGGTCTCCACAGAGACAGTAATGGGCATTCCAGACACATGCTCTTAATATCTCAAATAGCCCTAGAGAGGCCAGGCTTCTCAGGCTAACCTCAGGAAAGGAAAAGTTTTCAATCTGATCAATTGGTACTGGCTGCCATGGCTGATCAGCGCTGTTGTCATAGGGCAAGTGGTGGTGGAGTGTTGCATTCCTGCCATGTGCGTGCCAAAATTTGACTGACAAAAACATCATGCTCCCTTGCTCCTGGCTAGAATCATATCCACTCATTATGTCAACAGTGACTACCCCATGTTGATTGAAACGTCTTATTGACTTGACTATTTGCTGATATTATAAGAAAGGTGCCTTAAACTAGGAACCTTAAAATTTACTGCAACTGGGATACTTTTGAGAGTAAAGGGATGTGCTATTAATAACTACAACAAGACGACAGGTGTAAACCAGGAAGTATGGTCATCACTGGGTGGGGCTGGGGACTGGGGTATGCAAAATCACCACAGAATCAGGAAAGGGGTTGTAAAAAGATTTTTTTCCAGTTTTATCTTACACTTGCCCTATTTGGTCTTAAATCTCTTAGGAGATATTCAACAAACATTAATTAATACTTAACTACATCTTGGTGCTGGGGTTGTATCAGTGAACTAGAGAAGCAGGGGAGGATGGTAAACAAACAGTACTACAACTGCTTATTTAATTTTGGTAACTGTTATGAAGGATATGTACAAGGGGCTTGAAAGCACACAGAAGGGGACCTGATCTAGTGTGGAGGTCATGGATGGCTTTCCAGAGGAGGGGTGTATATTTAAGCTGAAATTAAAAGGATGAGAAGGAGTTAGCAACAATATTATCATTCATATGTGTATAAAGGCATAAGGGCTCTAAAAACTCAAGGTGGGACTTCCCTGGTGGTCCAGTGGCTAAGAATCCATTTTGCAATGCAGGCGACGCAGGTTCGATCCCTGGTCGGGGAACTAAGATCTCACGTGCCGCGGGGCAACTAAGCTCGCGTGCCACAACTACAGAGCCCACGTGCCGCAACTACAGAGCCCACGCACTCCGGAGCCCGCGTGCCACACCTAAGACCCGACGTGGCCAAAAATAAATAAATAAATATTTTTTAAAAAACCCAAAACTCAAGGTGAACAGGAATCACATTTCTGTCCATATCAAATTAAATTCTGGCTCTAGACCCCACTTGCTTCGATTGGTTGGAAGTCGATTATCAGTCCTGAGGAGTAAGGGTTTAGGTTTCTCACTAGGACCGTACAAGATCACCTGGCTCCAGAGTTGCCACTAGTCCTCATGCCCACCTGGCACCCCATCTACTCCCTAGTCTGGGAGTGTTGGCTGGGCTCTGGTACAGGTGGAAGACGACTGCAGTCACTCTGCAAGGCCCAGCCAAAGACGCTGCTCACTACGGCTGGGAGCTTCACAGGCCCCCCACACCCACTACTCTCAGAGGGTCAATACATATGCCTGCTCTGCTTCTGCTGTATTGAATATGATTGCTTAAGTTGAAATATTAAAATATTCCCCCCCAGATTACCCTGAGCCATTTGGAATATATAAGGGAAATCACACCAATTCAGAAATAAATTGCTGTATGATTCCATTTCTATGAGGCACCTAGAGCAGTCAAATTCATAGAGACAGAATGTAGAATGGTGGTTGCCAAGGGCTGGGGAAGGTGGAATGGGGAGTCAGTGTTTAATGGGTAGAGCTTCAGTCTGGGAAGATGAAAAGTTTTAGAAATGGATGGTGGTGTCAGTAGTGATGGTTGCAGAACAATGTGAAAGTACTTAATGTCACTGAACTATACGCTTAAAAATGGTTAAAGTGGTAAATTTTATGTTGTGTATATTTTACCACAACTTTAATTAATTAAGTAGAAGTTTTAACTTTTCAAAAATCAGGATTTTTCACTTTTAGAAACTATACAAAGTGCCGATATTTCCTCATTTTTCCACTTTCACCAGGAATTTTTTTTTTTTTTTTTTTTTTGCGGTACGCAGGCCTCTCACTGTTGTGGCCTCTCCCGTGGCGGAGCACAGGCTCCGGATGCGCAGGCCCAGCGGCCATGGCTCACGGGCCTAGCCGCTCCACGGCATGTGGGATCTTCCCGGACCAGGGCACGAACCCGTGTCCCCTGCATCGGCAGGCGGACTCTCAACCACTGCACCACCAGGGAAGCCCTCACCATGAATTTTTAACAATGCATTTTCCATATATAGAAGTTATCCATTTAGTTCCTTATCATGCAATCATAGATTTTCTTAAAATTTGTACTAATCTTTTCAGAGTTACAGCAACCACTAAAACACGAATCAATACAAAATAATAAATGAAGGGAGGTATGTATCCCTTTATAAATCTCTGAGACAACATTCATGCAAACACTGCTTCTTACTTTGTTTCTTTCTATACGGTGGAGTAAATTCAAGTCTGTGGTCTCTGATATCCCTCCGTGTATGACCAGGATTTCATTGTCAATGATTGTACCAATTGGGAGCCAGGTATAGATGTCTTCCAAGATTTGTAAGATTTTTTTCCCATGTAGCTGTAAGTAAGAGCTTGAGTAAGTTTGTTTTTCTGATAGTTCAAGTTTATTGAATAGTCCCAACATATGGACAAAACCCCACAGTTTTCAGGCCACCCAAAGAAGGTCAGGATGGAGTCACTAACCAACAAGCATGCATTAATCATGTCTTTTTAGTCTGTATTTTTGATACTTTGACATTTTGGTGCCTTGCTGACCCCTGAGAAGAGACTGCCCCTCCCAGGGCCAGTTAATTCCTAGAGATAGTAAAGGACTTGCCTTTTGTATGTAAATGAGGCTACCTTTCATATGCAAACCAACCTATCCAGAGTCTATCCTCCCAACTAGTCCTTTATGGAATTCTCACACCCAGGGTCACTATTCTCAGCTCCAGTCACCCCAGGGCCAGATACCAGACAACCTTGGACAAGCCCTAAGCCCCAGAGCCCGCTAAAACTATTCAAACTAGCCAATCCTAAACCTGTTTACAATGCATCACCCACTTCTTCCCAAGGAAACCACAATAAAGGCTTTTGTCCATGTCAAGGAAACCACAATAAAGGCTCTTGTCCATGTTTGCCTGCATTCCCTCTGCCTCTGACTGACCCCCGGAGTGCTTCCCCATGTGGCCGCCCAGTGTGGTGTGCTATGCCTCCAGTTTCTAAGGAACTGTGAGTAAAAACCTTTTCCTTCATGACAGTCATTTCCATGTCTGCATGTTTTACCATACCCGAGTAAAACAAATCCCAGGTACCTTTAAAACAATGGAATATGTTTGTATCTATGCTAAAACTTATACAGGAGTCACAATGAAAAAGCTTGCGTCTAGAAAGAAAAACAGGTCTTCACTATGGCCAGGGCTTCCTTTTGTGCTTTTATTTTATTGGCATGAATTCTGACTAGTTCTCCCCTCACCCTTCTTGAAGCTTTTTTTTTTTTAACTTCTATGTACAAACAGCAAAGAAAATGCAAAAAAAAAGAGCCTTACCTTATATTTATGCAAAACTTCTTTTGTGAAGCCATACCTGAAAAAGAAACAATGGGATTTCAACTCTTTCATTGGATGTTGAGAACTCCTACTTACATGAGTCAAGTCATGCAAAAAGGGAGCCCTTGATATCTCGCTACCACAAGTATCAAGAACTCAAGAAACTAGACTTTATTTGGAACGATTACTTATCCAAGACTTTGCTAGGCACGATGGGAAAGAACAAAAGCAGCCGATGACATTGTCCCTATCCTCAAGGCGCTTAAGAGTATAGTTGGGAAAAGAAGATAAATTTTCATGAAACAATTACAAGACAACTTAAGAAATACATGGTCTGCACAGGTGTGTAAGTACTGTAAGTATTCAGAGACATGTGCTGTGGCCACTGTGGGACAGTGTGTGGGAGAATGCTTTTCATTTAGATAGAATTTCTGACATCCTATATCTTATAGTAAATGAATGATCAGGGGGCAAAAAGACTGAATAAAGACAAAGAAAAGCCTAGAAGATAACAAGTTGGCTCTTTATAGTCTCTGATATAGTTCATGTAATGATACTGAGGGTTTGAATAGAAAGTGTCAGGAATTTTAATGCCTGAATAGCAGTCACTAAGGGAGAATTAATGATGAAAAAATTTTTTCAATTACTTTCCTTGCCTTAGGATAATAATATATACCTTTAACACAGTGAAGTCAGAACACAGCATACTCACTCCAGGTTTCCATGCAGATCGTGTCACGTGAAGCTTCTAGAGGGTAATGTTATGTTTTCCGAGATGAACTCAGCCCTGCCTACTCAACAGCACCTTGAATCAGCTTACCCCAAACTGAACTCATCCTTCTCCCTCACCCCAACTTTCTCCACTTATCATGTTCCTAATAACAGTGATCTTGCAAATTCAAGCTAGGAACCTGGAGGTCATCCCTGATTCTCTCTCCTTTCAAGTCCCCCATATCACGTTACCAAGCCTTAAATCATTGCCTAAACTTCCTCCTGAATATATCTACTGCTTTGCATCTCCATCTTTACCACCCAAGTCTAAGTGAGACTCCATCATCTCTCTCTTCAACTACTTCCTAATTGGCATTCCCATATCAATTCTTGTCCCTCTCCAAACTAATCTTCCTGCTGCATTTTAAAACACAAACTGCATAATACTCTTCAATGATTTTCTCTTGTCCTCAGGAGAAAGCCCAAATTTCTTTGCAATCATTTCTTACGTCTCCAGCCCTATCAGGTACCATCCTGTCCTTCAGTCTATGTTCCTCCCATTCTGAACTTCTTTCAAGTCTAAAAAGTCCTTTCTCAAGTTCTGCATAAGTTTTCTCCTCACTCTGGAACAGTTTCTCATCCCCCCTGCCATGGTCCTCTCTTGATCGCCTAATTCATCCTCCAGGTCTCAGGCTAATGCCGTACTTCTATGGGAGAACCTTCCAATCACCCCTCAGACAGATTGGATCCCCCACTTTACAAACTCATCACACTTGAAAAACCTGCTCAACTCATGTCTTCCCTGCTAGATGTAAACTCCAGTAGGGCAGGGGCCGTGTCTCTTTCACTAACCATTGTAGGCACTAGATAAATACAACTGACTAGCTAAATAAAGGGAAGGATAAATGGCATGCCCAAATAAACAGATTGAGCTATATTATATATAATGGGTCTCTGAAAGTAGCCTTGAGATTTGGGGATTTTTTTTTCTTCATAATCTTATCATTTGCTTCCATACTTGAGGATTAGAATTGAAACTGTATTCAGGCCAAGTGCCAAAACTGCCCCAAAGACAAAACTAATCAGCTGCTGAGCTTTGATCCAGGCACCCAAAAGCCCAGGACCAAAGCATGAAACATGCCATGCCTTCTACTTCCCTAGAGAAAACTGGATTCTGTTTTTCATAAAACAAGAAACAAGAAAAACAAAAGGAGAAGCAGAGGAAGAAAAAGAGGAAGGGAAAGGGGAAGAGGAAGAGGAGGAGGATGAGGAAAGAAGAGAAAGGAGAACATTTGTCACTTACTGTGCCTTTCAGCAAAAATTGGTAAACCATTTAACCAATCTTTTTTCCCCAAAACTCCAGTGAATCAGATAGTTGAAATGCTATGTTACAGCTGTTCTCAAGTATGTTTATGAACAACTATGCCAAAAGCAATCACCGTGTCATAAAAAATATACACATCAGTGAAAAACACAGTACTAGTTTCTGAGACAACATGTGATGCAAGCCAAAAGAGTAGCAAGAGAATGAGTCCATCTAAACCTGCTCATAGAACCTACCACACCTCCAAACCTGGCCTAACACGTCTACTCAGCACACAATTTGGCTTGTGAAGGCTGGGCACGAGAAGAAGAACATAACAGAAGGGCGAAGGAAGAACGGGAAGAAAAGATAGGAAGGGAACTTTAGAGCAATTTATACTCACTCACACAGCAGAAGACTGGGGGAGGTAAATCACTGTAAGAATTGAGCTCTTCCTTGAGATTCTCCTCATCCCTGCTTCTCTACACTCACCTCTAACTCTCTGCTAGGAGCTAAACATGGCAGCATTTTCCAGAACAGGAAACAAAAGAGGAAATCCACAGGCCTAGGTTACCTCATATTCATCATAAAATCTTCATGGTTGCCTCTGTTCAGGTGCAGGTCATTGGGGTAGACCAGAAAACTCACAAACAGGATCATTAGGATCTCCATGGAATTTTTTCCTCGATCCACAAAATCACCATTAAAAACATATGGGTTGCTCACTGAGGGGAGACCATTCTGTGGAAGTAAGAAGGAGAAAAACAAGCAGTTAAAAGAATGTACTTTTAAAAGTAACACTTTGTACTTAATGTCCATGTGGATATGGAGAAAAGAGGCTGAGTCAGTTCTTCCACTGGGAAAAATGTGCTCACTCACTCAAGCCAGTTTCACTTTCCAGGGCAGGCATCTCCTGCAAGGGACCTTGGAAGTGAAGGATTAGCTTGGGACAGGAAGACTCCAGGGGGATGGGGATTGCTCACTCTACTCACCACCACCTACTATGAGTTTTCTCTGAAAGAACCTGATATTTGTCCTGTTAAAAATGGTTATTCGTGGGCTTCCCTGGTGGTGCAGTGGTTAAGAATCCGCCTGCCAATGCAGGGGACACGGGTTCGATCACTGGTCCAGGAAGATCTCACATGCCACAGAGCAACTAAGCCCGTGTGCCACAACTACTGAGTCTGCGTGCCACAACTACTGAAACCCACACACATAGAGCCTGTGCTCTGCAGCAAGAGAAGCCACGGCAATGAGAAGCCCGCGCACCACAACAAAGAGTAGCCCCCGCTCACCGCAACTAGAGAAAGCCCGTGTGCAGTGAAAAAAGACCCAACACAGCCAAAAATAAATAAATAAAATAAAATAATTTTAAAAAACAAACAAACAAAAATTAAATAAAATAAAAATGGTTACTCTCATCTCTTCCTTAGGTAGAAGAGGGAAACTTCTACCCAAGGAAGAACACTAAACTAAGAGCCAAATGTCGTTCATTCTTAGGGAACCTTATTTAACTTCTCTGGGCTGTGGTTCTCTCAATTTGAAAAAAGGGAATGACACTATATTCTCCACACACACCCCCATCCCAGATCAAATGAGAGAACGGGTATGAAAGCACTCAGGAAAGTGTAAGGTAATGCCCAACTGTGAGCAGGGCTAACACACCATCAGTACACTCTGATACGATCACACCAGGTGTTGCAGGCATGTGTTCTGACTTCTCACTGACCAGGGCCATATTTGTTGTTAAATATTTTGATCACCACTCCTGAGTATGAGATAATACTTTAAAATACAGTCTTAGCACAAAAAAGGACTGGCATCAGGACAAAGGTCTGGTCTTTATAGTAGCTATGCAGTCGTTTACTTCTGTAATACTAAACTCTAAGATAAAACTCGTCATGCCTGGTAGGGAAATGGTTGACTGCATTCCTATTGCATAGTAAGATAAATTCAAATGTTTAAACAATACATTACAAAGAAAATTTTAAGTACTCATACATCCTAATATATGTCCTCCTTCAAAAAAGTTACCTTCAAGAAATAATGTACGTATTCTAGTTATATTAATCTTCCTCAAATGATTCTCAAATTCCTTTTTTGTTAGATTTCAAATTACTTTTTTTTTAATTTTTTGCTTTATAACAAATTTAATCAGTTATACATATACATATGTTTCCATATCCCCTCCCTTTTGCGTCTCCCTCCCACCCTCCCTATCCCACCCCTCCAGGCGCTCACAAAGCACCGAGCTGATCTCCCTGTGCTATGCGGCTGCTTCCCACTAGCTATCTACCTTACGTTTGGTAGTGTATATATGTCCATGCCGCTCTTTCACTTTGTCACAGCTTACCCTTCCCCCTCCCCGTATCCTCAAGTCCATTCTCTAGTAGGTCTGTGTCTTTATTCCTGTCTTACCCCTATGTTCTTCATGACATTTTTTTTTCTTAAATTCCATATATATGTGTCAGCATACAGTATTTGTCTTTCTCTTTCTGACTTACTTCACTCTGTATGACAGACTCTAGGTCCATCCACCTCATTACAAATAGCTCAATTTCATTTCTTTTTATGGCTGAGTAATATTCCATTGTATATATGTGCCACATCTTCTTTATCCATTCATCCGATGATGGACACTTAGGTTGTTTCCATCTCCGGGCTATTGTAAATAGGGCTGCTATGAACATTTTGGTACATGTCTCTTTTTGAATTATGGTTTTCTCAGGGTATATGCCCAGTAGTGGGATTGCTGGGTCATATGGTAGTTCTATTTTTAGTTTTTTAAGGAACCTCCATATCGTTCTCCATAGCGGCTGTACCAATTCACATTCCCACCAGCAGTGCAAGAGTGTTCCCTTTTCTCCACACCCTCTCCAGCATTTATTGTTTCTAGATTTCTTGATGATGGCCATTCTGACTGGTGTGAGATGATATCTCATTGTAGTTTTGATTTGCATTTCTCTAATTAATGATTAATGATGTTGAGCATCCTTTCATGTGTTTGTTGGCAGTCTGTATATCTTCTTTGGAGAAATGCCTATTTAAGTCTTCTGCCCATTTTTGGATTGGGTTGTTTGTTTTTTTGTTATTGAGCTGCATGAGCTGCTTATAAATTTTGGAGATTAATCCTTTGTCAGTTGCTTCATTTGCAAATATTTTCTCCCATTCTGAGGGTTGTCTTTTGGTCTTGTTTATGGTTTCCTTTGCTGTGCAAAAGCTTTTAAGTTTCATTAGGTCCCATGTGTTTATTTTTGTCTTTATTTCCATTTCTCTAGGAGGTGGGTCCAAAAGGATCTTGCTGTGATTTATGTCAGAGTGTTCTGCCTATGTTTTCCTCTAAGAGTTTGATAGTGTCTGGCCTTACATTTAGGTCTTTAATCCATTTTGAGCTTATTTTTGTGTATGGTGTTAGGGAGTGATCTAATCTCATACTTTTACATGTCCCTATCCAGTTTTCCCAGCACCACTTATTGAAGAGACTGTCCTTTCTCCACTGTACATTCCTGCCTCCTTTATCAAAGATAAGGTGACCATATGTCCGTGGGTTTATCTCTGGGCTTTCTATCCTGTTCCACTGATCTATCTTTCTGTTTTTGTGCCAGTACCATACTGTCTTGATTACTGTAGCTTTGTAGTATAGTCTGAAGTCAGGGAGCCTGATTCCTCCAGCTCCATTTTTCGTTCTCAAGATTGCTTTGGCTATTCGGGGTCTTTTGTGTTTCCATACAAATTGTGAAATTTTTTGTTCTAGTTCTGTGAAAAATGCCAGTGGTAGTTTGATAGGGATTGCATTGAATCTGTAGATTGCTTTGGGTAGTAGAGTCATTTTCACAATGTTGATTCTTCCAATCCAAGAACATGGTACATCTCTCCATCTATTTGTATCATCTTTAATTTCTTTCATCAGTGTCTTATAATTTTCTGCATACAGGTCTTTTGTCTCCTTAGGTAGGTTTATTCCTAGATATTTTATTCTTTTTGTTGCAATGGTAAATGGGAGTGTTTCCTTGATTTCACTTTCAGATTTTTCATCATTAGTATATAGGAATGCCAGAGATTTCTGTGCATTAATTTTGTATCCTGCAACTTTACCAAATTCATTGATTAGCTCTAGTAGTTTTCTGGTAGCATCTTTAGGATTCTCTATGTATAGTATCATGTCATCTGCAAACAGTGACAGCTTTACTTCTCCTTTTCCGATTTGGATTCCTTTTATTTCCTTTTCTTCTCTGATTGCTGTGGCTAAAACTTCCAAAACTAGGTTGAATAAGAGTGGTGAGAGTGGGCAACCTTGTCTTGTTCCTGATCTTAGTGGAAATGGTTTCAGTTTTTCACCATTGAGGACGATGCTGGCTGTGGGTTTGTCATATATGGCCTTTATTATGTTGAGGAAAGTTCCCTCTATGCCTACTTTCTGCAGGGTTTTTATCATAAATGGGTGTTGAATTTTGTCGAAAGCTTTCTCTGCATCTATTGAGATGATCATATGGTTTTTCTCCTTCAATTTGTTAATATGGTGTATCACGTTGACTGATTTGCGTATATTGAAGAATCCTTGCATTCCTGGAATAAACCCCACTTGATCATGGTGTATGATCCTTTTAATGTGCTGTTGGATTCTGTTTGCTAGTATTTTGTTGAGGATTTTTGCATCTATGTTCATCAGTGATATTGGCCTGTAGTTTTCTTTCTTTGTGACATCCTTGCCTGGTTTTGGTATCAAGGTGATGGTGGCCTCCTAGAATGAGTTTGGGAGTGTTCCTCCCTCTGCTATATTTTGGAAGAGTTTGAGAAGGATAGGTGTTAGCTCTTCTCTAAATGTTTGATAGAATTCGCCTGTGAAGCCATCTGGTCCTGGGCTTTTGTTTGTTGGAAGATTTTTTATCACAGTTTCAATTTCAGTGCTTGTGATTGGTCTGTTCATATTTTCTATTTCTTCCTGATTCAGTCTTGGCAGGTTGTGCGTTTCTAAGAATTTGTCCATTTCTTCCAGGTTGTCCATTTTATTGGCATAGAGTTGCTTGTAGTAATCTGTATTTCTGCAGTGTCAGTTGTTACTTCTCCTTTTTCATTTCTTATTCTATTGATTTGAGTCTTCTCCCTTTTTTTCTTGATGAGTCTGGCTAATGGTTTATCAATTTTGTTTATCTTCTCAAAGAACCAGCTTTTAGTTTTATTGATCTTTGCTATCGTTTCCTTCATTTCTTTGTCATTTATTTCTGATCTGATTTTTATGATTTCTTTCCTTCTGCTAACTTTGGGATGTTTTTGTTCTTCTTTCTCTAATTGCTTTAGGTGCAAGGTTAGGTTGTTTATTCGAGGTGTTTCCTGTTTCTTAAGGTGGGATTGTATTGCTATAAACTTCCCTCTTGGAACTGCTTTTGCTGCATCCCATAGGTTTTGGGTCGTCGTGTCTCCATTGTCATTTGTTTCTAGGTATTTTTTAATTTCCTCTTTGATTTCTTCAGTGATCACTTCGTTATTAAGTAGTGTATTGTTTGGTCTCCATGTGTTTGTATTTTTTACAGCTCTTTTCCTGTAATTGATATCGAGTCTCATAGCATTGTGGTCGGAAAAGATACTTGATACAATTTCAATTTTCTTAAATTTACCAAGGCTTGATTTGTGACCCAAGATATGATCTATCCTGGAGAATGTTCCATGAGCACTTGAGAAAAATGTGTATTCTGTTGTTTTTGGATGGAATGTCCTATAAATATCAATTAAGTCCATCTTGTTTAATGTATCATTTAAAGCTTGTGTTTCCTTATTTATTTTCATTTTGGATGATCTGTCCAAATTACATAAGAAAATCTTATTACTTTATACTCATCACCTAGTATTTATATACATTTAAAAATTTTCAGATCAGTATGATAGAAGTAGTTGAAAAAATATAAAACAAGTTGTAGCAAATAACTTAGGGATTCCAGAAATCATTATGCAATGAAACATGTCCTGAAGGCAACTGGAAACAAACAAGCAAGCAGTGGTGTAGTGTTCTGGGCCAGAAGACTTATTCTCTAATTCAGCTCCACTTTTACTCATGTGTCTATCCTTGGGCAAGTTATTTGATCTTTATGAACTCTAGTTTCCTCAACTGTTAAATGAGAATGATAACTTCCATACCTATCACACAGGGCTACTTTGGAACTCAAATGAGACTGTGTATAAAATTTCACGAAAACCATAAAGCACCATACAAATTAAGAGATTCGTTTTATTATGGCCTCCAAATTATTTCTATTTTTAAGATCCCATTATTTTATATTTTCTTATACATTAACTCACATAACCTTATTCACACTGGGCTTAGATAGTGTGAGCCAGTTATAAAAATACAGGCTATTGGTCATCAAAACTTAAAGAAAAGGGGAATGATTCTGCATCTCTGATACACTTCCTTCCCTCAGCCTTCAGCTGGCTGGGATGAGTAAGCTGGAAAAGTCTGAGAGGTGCTGAAGGCTATAGGGTCTATTGGGATATCCAAGACTGAAGGGGGCTCAAGGAGCAGCAGCAGAGAGCCATGAAGAACTAGGTCTGAGAGGACATGGGGACTCCTTGATCAAGGGGAGACCCTGCCTCAGAGCATGTGTGTGGTCTTGTTTGGGAGAGAGGGATCTGTGGATCTTACCAGAAAAAGTATAGGAGAACTTCTTTTACATCTCTGAAGCTAAAAGAATACTAATACTTGTATTTAGAGACACCTAGGAACATAGAGACTTCCTCTCACACTCTTGATGCAAGAGTAGAAAGTGTTGTGCCTCCAACTATGGAGAGGCTTAACCTAGCTTAAGCAGAAAATTAAAAATGGAAATAACCTAGTACTTAAGGGGATCCAGTAACCAGAGAGAGGCAGACCAATCAGATCTGCCAAAGTGCGATCCCCTAATGAGACAAGACCGCTGGAGGAGACAGAGGACACTTTTTATTTTTAAAGAGTACCATGAAATAAAGAACAAAAAGTTAATAATTCTTGGCATGAAAAATATGCTATGCAAATTTAAAATAGCAATAGATTGGCACTAACTAAAAAGAAAGAATGGTTGAAAAATACATTACTGACCTGAAAGAGCAAGCAGATAAAAAATCTCTCACACAGAGCAAAAGGCAAAATGATGGAAATCATGAGGAATGAGTAAGAGATTAGAGTTCAGAGCCAAGAGAACTAATGTGCCAATAATAAGCATTCCAGAATCAGGAAAAAGGAACAGATGGAGAAGAGGCAATAATTACATAAATAAGAGAGGGAATTTTCTATGGTTAAAAAGAGACTTCAGCCTGAAGTTTGAAAGAGCTCATGACTCCTATGCTCAATGAACATGTATTGATTGCTTGTTATATACTAGATACAGTTTTAGGGGTGTTAGAAACACAGAAGTAAACAATACAAAGTCCCTGCATTCAAGCAGCTTGCATTTAGAGAATCTAACACCCACATGCCCCATAGAGGAAAATACTCAAGACAATATTCTAACCAAATAACAGCAGTAACAATAAAAAGTCCTTAAGCCAGGGAAAGACTAAGAGGAAAGAATACAGATGTGAACAATGAACCTTTAAATATATAATTAAATATAAATCAATAGCAATAATATGGAAATTGTGTTTAAGTACAAAGGAAGGATTCAAGAAATAGAAGAGACATACTATGAAGGAAATCTAATAATGGTCAAGAACTAAAAATATGGCATGAACAATAGCTAAGGATTTGCAGGAGAGGTGAAGGGAGAAAAGTAAAATTCTCTACAACACTCTGAATGGGGGATGTACATGGAAAATGTGAAAACAAATACATTTGTCTTACTGGAGGAGAGAGAGGCTAATGGTGGAGGAATAAAGTTATAGCTATTTGAGAAGTATACATACATACATCATTTATTAGAAATGTCAAGAATGGGAAGACAATGACTAATGAATGGAAAAGCACAGTAAAAATGCCAAAGAAAGCAATAATTTAAAAAACTTCACCAAAAGAGCAAAAAGAAAGGAAAAAAGGATGAAACAAAGAGAAATAAATAGTAGACAAAGTAGAATAGAAGGACATTTTTCAAAAATATGTGTTGTTATACTAAATGTGAGTGGGTTAAATTCTACCATTAAAATACCAAGACTACCAGACTACATTAAAACACAAAACTCAGGTATGTATAGTTTGTGAGAAATACACATGAAAAAAATAAAGGGAGATTGAAAACAAGGTAAATACAACAAAGAAAAAGCAAAAATGCAAATATTAATATTAGAGTGGAATTTTTAATATTAAAAGTGCTAAACATGATGACAAAGCAACATTATATCACAATAACAGGCACTTTATAAAGAAGATACAATTCATAAACTTGTATTCAATAAACAAAAGAACAAGTTTTTGCTTTGTATATTTAGCTACTATAAATGCAAGAAGATTTTTTTAAAAATACAAACATAGTAAATCATTCACATCAAATTATTGGTTTAAAATAATGTCCACAAATTATTTCACACTCCCTTTAAAAGGTGAAGCCTAATTTACCATTCCTTGAATGTGGGCTGGACTTAGTGATTTGCTTTTAAGAAAGGAATAAGAAAAAGCAGAAGTGATGGTGTGCAACTTTGGAGACTAAGTCATAAAAGATACTGCAGCCTCCTATCTGATCTCTCTCTTGGATCACTCACTCTGGGGAAAGCTAGCTGCTATGTCATGGAGAACACTCAGGTACCCTGTGGAGAGGTCCATGTGGCTGTTTTGTCAACAGCCAGCAAGGAACTGAAATGCTGTGCCATGTGAGTCAGCAATCTTGGAAATGGGTCTGCCAACCCCAGTCAACCTTACAAATGACTGCAGCCCTGGCCAATAGCTTGATTCCTAGCTCATGAGAGACCTTAAGTCAGAACCACCCAGCTAAACTGCACTCAAATTTCTGAACCATAGAAACTGTGAGATACTAAATGTTTGCAGTTTTAAGCCACTAAGTACTGGGGTAATTTATTACACAGAAATATACAATATACATATTTAGAAAGATATAGATGGAAAAAACTGAATATACAGTTTACCCTTGAACTGCAAGGGTCCACTTATACACAGATATTTTTCAATAGTAAATACTGCAGTACTTGAGAACCTGCTGTATAGCACAGGCAACGCCACTTCACTGTACAGTAGAAACTAACACAGCACTGTAAAACAACTATACCCCAATAAAAAATAAACTTCATTATATAATAGGTAAAAAAAAAAACACTACAGTACTACATGGTCCATGGTTGGTTGAATCTGTGGACACAGAGGAACTGCGAATGAAGAGGGCCGACAATAAGTTATTCGTGGATTAACTCTTGCATTGTTCAAGGGTCAACTGTATAACTAATGAACTTAATAGATAGATATATGAAGAACTTTGCATCCTATGAATAGAGAATACAATTAATTTTTCATTTGTCCACAGAGGCTTCATGAGAATCAATCATATACTTGATTTCAAAGAAATCCTTAACAAATTCAAAATAAGAAACATTTCATAGAACACATTCTCGTATCATAATCCAATAAAATCTGAAGTAAATAAAAATATGATTCAAAAAATTCCAGCTTCTTGAATTAAGATCCTTGGAAATTAAAAATTGTAGTCTTAATAACCATTGGATCAAAGAGGAAATTAATAGCAATATACAAGTTCAACAGAAGGCTCAGTTAAAACTAAAATTAGAAAAGATGCATTGCCTTAAATGCCTTCATTATTAAAGAAGATGCACATGAAAGACTATTCATCTTAAGACATTAGAAAAATAAAAATAAAACCAATCAAATAAAGCTAAAAGCTGAAATTAATGAAATGGAAAACAAAAAAATGAAAGCTATATAATCCAAAGGGTGATTCTTTGAAAGAACAAATTGATAAAATTGATGATAAAACTCATCATGAGCCTGATTGAGGATAAGTGAAAAAAGAGAATAAATTTAAGATTAAAGATTGGAAAAAAGACAAAGATATACAGAAGTAAATTTTAAAACTATATATATATATATATATATATATATATATATATATAGAGAGAGAGAGAGAGAGAGAGAGAGAATATAATATTGGCATCTGTGGCAATGTACTTTGACAATCTAGAGAAATGGAGGATTTTCTTGAAAATTAGAAGCTACCAAAACTGATTCAAAAGAAGTAGAAAATTTCAAAAGTGCATTGGTTGCATGTTGCTTTATAGCAAAGCTCTATCTCAATTTTCAAGAGCAAATAGTTTTAATGTTACTTAAACCAGTGATTCCCATCCTTGGCTGCACATTAGAATCACATGGAGACTCCTAGGTGTCCATCAGAATCTCTGGGAGTGGGACTCAGGTATCAGTAGTTTTTTTCCCCATTTCCTTGGGTGATTATAATGTATAGCCAAGTTTGAGAACAAGGGATTTAAATTCCAAACCATAGAAAATGATGTAAATCTCTCCAATTTATTTCATAAGATCAATAAAACCTTAATATCAAAATTTGAGAAAAGCAACAGTCAAAATTTGAGAAAATATGTAAACATATTTTCCACTGGGATGACCAATTTTCTGGTAGTAGAACTCATCTCCAGTTAAACCAAACTTTATAGGTATTTCACCTCTACTATGAGCAATGAATACTGAATTTCTTTAGTCAAACCTAATTTTAAGCCCCTAATAGTAAGGGTCAGCTAAGCCATCCACCTTACATGGCACGCTTGACACCCAATAAGTTTTAACCTTTTCAAAAAATCACACATCTTCAAAAGATTGATTTGTGATAATGAAGCTCGTTCAACAGAAAATGTCACTGTCTCTGAAAGTGATTCTAAAAGGAGTCCTAAATATATACTGAACTTCTGTAAGTGTTGAGCCTCTGAAGGCAAAGGCAAGACTTATTTGGATGTATAAGAACTGCATTGTTGATCCAGGACTAGCTGTATTACTCTATAGTCTGAGTTCAAATACGTTTTAGTCTTAGAATAATAAGAGAATTGGAAAACAGATAAAAAATATAGCTAAGTCTCCTGGGACATGGGTCTCTAGGATATTTAGGCTTCTAGCTACGCTACTGAAAATTCTCTGGATTTTCTTCAAAGAAGGAAACACTGCTGCTGAGGGAACCCATCCTTCACTCAGTTCCAGTAAACCAAACTCTCTGGCTTATTCTGCAGCTGATATACAACAAACCATCTATGACATGGTGATCAAGTTGACAGATACAGGAAACCTGGGGTAACTACAACTCTGAACAGCATTAGATGACCTTCAGGGGGAAAAAAACAGCAGATCACAATTAATTAACTTGAGTAGAGATAAGGAGACCTATTTCCCACTGAAGTATTTTACATAAGACATCTAGAAGTTATCACAATTATTTTTGGACATTTTCCCGAGGCACATCAAACAGTAACCTCTGGACCTCAACTCCACATTATTTTAATTTTTATTTCTTTTGCAAACTCTATTTTAGAGATCTGTTCTGATTATAACACACTGCCTTAATCTCAAAAGGTAAAGAATTGACTACTGTGGCAGTGGGAAGCATATCAGCAATAGAGAAAAAAGAAAATATTTAATGACCTTCACAGCCGGAAAATTTGGGGCATAGGGGGTGGGGTGGAGGATGGTGGAGAAGAGAGAAAGAAAAGGAAAAGAAGGCTGCATGGCTTCCATGGACAGCATCAGTATGACACCCACAGGGTTGAGAGGTAATTAGCTTCTCTCTGTCCATGTGCAGCTCTTTTTCAACTGTAGGAGGTTTCCACACACAGCATCAATTTAACAAACTAACTTGGTCTAAAATTTCAAGCTTTCTAGTCAATGAGGAAAAGGCCCTGAACGAAGTATTCCAAATTGGTCACTCTAATTAAGCAAGAGTGGCTGATTAAAATTAACCATTTCAGAAAATAAAGTCTAAAAATATGACCTAACTAATGCCATGTAAATTGCTTCACTTGATGATATTTGAAGCCATATAAAGTTGGGATGCCCTTTTAGGAAAGGTGTGCCATGGTTAACCGTGTGGCACCCAGAGGAAAGAATTCCCTTCAAATCCAGATAGGATTGTGAGCTGAAACTATCTAGCTTAGTCTTAAGGTGCTAAATGATAGAATTTGTAAGGACAACCAAATATTAAAGAAACCAAAAATGTCAAAACAATCAAAAACGATCACTGGTACGGATGCCATCATTTATTGCAGCACACCACAAAAAGGGTGTGGGAATAAAATCTTTTCTGATCCTTCAAAACTTTCCTTCATGATTTAGGCACTTACTAAATTACTAAAACTCTTTGAAGGGATTGTCTTAAATGTCACCTCCTCCAGGAAGTCTCCCACGACTTAGATGCCCCTCCAATGTGCTCCCTTGGAAACTTGCTTACCCCAGTTATAACATGTCTCACCCTGAACTGTCTTGTCTTTTCATTAGTTGACCTACCCCCCTAAACTGTGATATCTTTGGGGCCAAAAACAGTTCCATACTCTTTCATCACTGGGCTCTCAATCTCTACTTCCTGAACACCGTCATTGGTTAACACTCAAAATATTTCTTGCTTTCATGTGAATGCTATAATTTCACCTTTAGTCCTTTTTATAGTACTTCTTACCACCCACCTCCTCCTGTTCAATCTTTACATTAGCACCTTCCAGTTTTATATATTCCATTTAGTTTTGCCAATGGAATTAAAGAAACATTCTCTTTTTGCATCTATCTACTCCAGAGTCCTTTCCCTGATCGCACCTTAATATCTTCAACTACCTCTTGAGAAATTTTCTAATTGCCTAGGAAGTCACTTTTCCCATTTAATTTACTCAACTATTTTCCCTTTTTTGTATTTTCCAAGACCTCTAGAAAAATAATTACCAGATTTTCTGTTGTGGCTATTTATTCCCCACATACCTCCACCCCCTCCTCCTTCCTCAGACTGTAATTGTCAAAAATAGTAGGACTGTACTTCTGAACATTTATATGGTGCTATGTAGACTTAAACAAATCTCATTCCTCAAACTGCATAAATAAACTCCCTTTTGCCTTCAACTCATTCAGAAAGACTTCCCTCTGGAAATCTGGGCCTCCCTTTGGGATGGTGAAAGACTCCTGACTCCTGCAGCCCTCTGGAAGGAAAGGACCCACTCTTCCACAGGATGGAGACCTCAGGGTCAGGAGCTGGGGCGGGTCCACTTGTTCTTTAGAGCCACCAACAGACTAACACTTTGCCAGCCTCTCCACCTTCCAGGCCCATGAGATCCGACTAAACTTCCTTCCTCTGCATCTCATCTCTCAGTCCTGTGGCCACCCCACTTAACACACCTGCTTTCCACTTGCTTGACCTCCTCATCCCTAATATTCTCTTTCACTCACTTCAGCCACCCACATTCTGGATAACACCTCGGACCCACTCATACCCTAGGACTGCTCCCCTTGCAACTTCCCACCCATCCTGCTTCCTGGGCCTCCTGCCCTGACCTCAGAGAGCATGGCAATCCTTCATTCCACCCATTTCTCCCAGTTGGTTGCCATCCTGGCCTCTCTTCCTTCCCTGCCCAGACTGGATTCCGTAGCTGATCTCCAGAATTGCCCTATTTACCAGAACCCTCAGTTCCCTGCCGGCAAACCTTTGGCTGGACTTCCTGACACCAACTCACTACCTGGATGGCCTTCTATTTCTCCTGACCCCACTCTCTGGCTACCAGGCCCTAGACCTTTGCTTAGGCCTCCTGCAGTCTCAACCGAATCTCTTCCTAAGTGCTAGCTCCATTCATCCACTCCTGGTTTGGCTTCCTCCATTCCCTTCCAAGCTCCCATTCTGAATGAATGAAATGAAAACCTTGTATTTCTATTATAATTTAGTACTTTAAAAATTGCTTTTGGATATTTTTGTTATTTTATTCACAAGACAACCTCTTATGGGGTGGAAGCTCAAGAATACTGCAGCCAAAGAAGAACTAAATAGACATTTATCCAAAAGACATACAGATGGCCAACAGGCACAAGAAAAGATGCGCAACATCGCTAATTATTAGAGAAGTGCAAGTCAAAACTACAATGAGGTATCACCTCACACCAGTCAGAATGGCCATCATAAAAAAGCCTACAAATAATAAATGCTGGAGAGGGTGTGGAGAAAAGGGAACCCTCCTACACTGTTGGTGGGAATGTAAATTAGTGCAGCCACTATGGAGAACAGTATGGAGGTTCCTTAAAAAGTTAAAAATAGGGACTTCCCAGGTGGCACAGTGGTTTAGAATCCGCCTGCCAATGCAGGGGACATGGGTTTGAGCCCTGGTCTGGGAAGATCCCACATGCCGCAGAGCAACGAAGCCCATGCACCACAAGTACTGAAGTCCGTGTGCCTAGAGCCCGTGCTCCGTAACAAGAGAAGCCACCGCAATGAGAAGTCCGCACACTGCAATGAAGAGTAGCCCCCACTCGCCACAGCTAGAGAAAGCCTGCACACAGCAACGGAGACCCAACACAGCCAAAAAAAAAAAAAAGGTTAAAAATATAGTAACCATATGATCCAGCAATCCCACTCCTGGGCATATATCCGAAAAAGGCAAAAACTCTAATGTGAAAAGATATGTGCACCCCAATGTTCATAGCATCACTATTCACAATAGCCAAGACATGGAAGTAACCTAAGTGTCCGTTGACAGATGAATGGATAAATAAGATGTGGTATATATATATATATACACAATGGAATATTACTCAGCCATAAAAAAGAAATAATGCCATTTGCAGCAATATGGATGGACCTAGAGATTATCATACTAAGTGAAGTAAGTCAGAAAGAGAAAGACAAATACCATATGATATCACTTATATGTGGAATCTAAAAAATAATATCAATGAACTTATTTACAAAACAGAGCCAGGCTCACAGACATAGAAAACAAAATTATGGTTACCAAAGGGGAAAGTGGGGGGAGAGATAAGTTAGGAGTATGGGATCAACAGATATACACTACTATATATAAAATAGGTAAATAAAAAGGATTTACTGTGTAGCATAGTTTCAGGTGTACAGGAAAGTGATTCGGATATCCGAATCACTTTCCTGTACACCTGAAACTAACACAATATTGTAAATCAACTATATGTCAATAGTATTTTAAAAAAGAAAAAAGAATATTGCAGCCAAAAAAGAAATTAAGGGTCATGGAGGTTATGTGGCTTACTCAAGCTCTCACAGTCCCCAAAGAGTAAAATTGATTTCCCATCATAATAATCAGAATATATTTTCTTTCAGGCCATCTGAGACACCTATGCTGTGCCCAATTATTCAACATGCTAGTTGTGGGGATGATGTATTAATCAAAAAGAGAGACAAAGGGGTACCACTGCGAAGGCAGAGGTCACCTCAGGATCAATTTTCTATATGCAATCATCCCAGAAGCAAACATTTAGGTTGCAACTGCTGGCTCAGAGAAAGAAATGAATCCAATCAAAGAGATGCAGAGAAACTCTACGCTGGCCAAGCTGCTTTGTGCCCTCTGTGTGGGTTCCCGCAAACAAAACCCAAGCAACGAAGAGGAGTCATAGCACTGGAAGAGCAGCTGAGCCTGGCAATGATGAATCAGGGTGGAGAAGAGAAGAGCAGTTTGGAGCTTGCTGTGGGGGACTCCCTTCACGCATCATTAGTGCACAATGAAGGAGAAGACTGCTGTGGCATGCTCACTTCTGAACCAAATAACAATAAAATAAAACACACTGTTTCCCTCCCCTTCCTCTGCCATCGAGACATGTGCCATGTAATAAAGAACATAAATACAATCAGGTACAAATCCTAATGGATCTACAGATAACAACAATATTAAACAAAGACCCAAATGAAATCTTTAAAATTTTTTTGTGAAACGTGTGAAAAAACCCAAATCTTTCCACTTCTTGGATAAAAACTGTCCTATTATATCTGTATTTGTACCTATCCCTAATAAAATTAATATTGTTATTTGTCCTAGGACTGCCTTCCCCCAACAAAAATATAAATATTTAGCAAAATAATCATTTACCTTATAGTAGATCATAAAAAGATCATCCAGTTTCCCATGCAAATCACCTGGGAATGAAATGAAAAATCGTTATTCAGTAGGAAACAAGAATTTAAAAACTGAAAAGACAAAAACTCTAATTTGAAAAGATACGTAACAGAATTTAAAAACTGAAATACTACTGATAAACTCCAAGCATTTTCAGGACATCGGGTTTTTACCCTATGATGATATTAATTCAACAGACAATTTGTTTCCATAGCACTCTATGGAAACTTTGTCCCCTTTCCTATAGGGGACAGCATCCAATGTTGCAATTACCTATTCACTCCAGCCATTTATGCTGTTCTTAGCTCACTCTGTGCCAAGTGCTAGACTAAGGGTTTACGTGAATTATCTTGTTCAATCCTTACAACCACTCTATGAGATGGGTATTGTTTTCATCATACTCATTTTACAAATGAGGCTCAGAGTAGTTAAGTAACTTATGCAAAGTTGCCCAGCTACCAAGTAGCAGAGCTGGAATTCAAACTCAACTTTATTTCTCTTCAAAACTGAAGCTCTGGGCTTCCCTGGTGGCGCAGTGGTTGAGAGTCCGCCTGCCGATGCAGGGGACATGGGTTCGTGCCCCAGTCTGGGAGGATCCCACGTGCTGCGGAGTGGCTGGGCCCATGAGCCGTGGCCGCTGTGCCTGCGCATCCGGAGCCTGTGCTCCGCAACGGAAGAGGCCACAACAGTGAGAGGCCCGCGTACCACAAAAAACAACAACAACAACAACAACAAAATGAAGCTCTTAGTGATTGTTCTGTACTACCTACACTGTAATCTCTAGGAGAACAGCAGTATCATCTGTCTTGGCATTAAACCCCAAATGCCGCCCACAGTACCTGCTGCATAGTAGGCACTCAATAATTAAGTTTAATTGCTAAATGCAAAGCTTTTTAAAGCCACATTTTCAAGAATATGCTCCAGCAGTAGCATCTGAAACTTAAAAATTTTGAGTAGACAGTTGACATTCTCTTGATGAGACTATTAGAGAAAATAGAAAGCATAGCTTTATAAAACTCAGCCAACTAAGGGAAACCATATAAATAGATGAAGCTATTAATTTAAAAACAAGAGTAAATATGTAAATATTCAAAAGCCCTATTTGGATAACTATTTCTAGGTAAATATTTGACTTTCATAACCTCTGATCATAAATTTTTATTCCTTGTATCCAACTTAATTACCAAATATAATTTAATTTAGGAATACTTTTCCTCAGTTTGCTTAAAATGCTACAACCAAAATTAACCAAATATATACAAGAGATGACTCCAATTATAATGGGAATAATAAAATTAAAATCCTACATCACCAGCACTTATTTATAAAATGACTACAATATTAAGAGCATATTAATACTACCGTATACTTAAATCTCATTGCTCTCACTCCAAATCTAAGGAAATAAAAATGGAAGGACTTTACTTATCAGTTAAATATATATTTTTAATTATTTTGTTTTCCTAATTTTCTTCAGGATACTCCAATAAAGATGGTAAAAAAAAAAATTTAGCTAAGAAAATATGAGCTCATTCACTCAGCAGCTACATTATGCTGCCTTAAAGGAGAGGCACCAATGTACACCATTGAGAATAAAGGTGCCTTTCTGGCTGACAGAGCAGAGGCATGTATATGTTTGCCAAATCTGTGTGTGGTTAGTGCTTCTGAGGCCACAGCAGAAAAATATGAATTCTGATGGCAGGGAGGAATTTCTGAGAGGGAGACAAGCATAATAATAAAAATGCTGTGAGTCAGGTATTCTATAGAATTTGGTTAATTGGGAGCTTTAGAATATCTGCAATGCCTTAATGGACAAAGTATTTCACTTCATATCAATAAAACAAGCTACTATCAGCAGCTTTGGTTCCAGTTAAAAAAAAAAAAAAAAAAGCCCAAAGATTTGGGTAGTCAGAACTGTTGCAGCTGGTATGCTAATAAATGAATTGGTTTCAGCATATTAAGAGTTGAGGCTATACAAATATTTTTATTTTCATTTTTTTCATAAGCTGCTTTATTATTTTTAAATTAATTAGTTAATTAGGCTGCTCCAGGTCTTAGTTGCGGCACGTGGGATCTTCGTTGCCGTGTGTGGGATCTTCCTTGCAGCATGCAGGGTCTCTAGTTGCTGCAGGCGAACTCTTAGTTGAGGCATGTGGGACCTAGTTCCCTGACCAGGGATCAAACCTGGGCCCCCTACATTGGGAGTACGGAGTCTTACCCACTGGACCACCAGGGAAGTCCCTAAAAATATTTTTAACTTCTAGTTGGACAGCAAGAGATAAAACTCAATGTATCATGGAAAGACAGCCACAGAAAGATATTTCCACTGCATACAAAAATATAACTGCATACATAACTGGTTATCATTTATAACATAAACTAAAACACCTACTATATTTCATGCACGTTGAGAACTATGTAGCATGTTTAGATGTGCAGGTAAAAAAATGCATCTGGAAATTAAAATAATGGTAAAGGTTCATCATAATTTCTCCACCTTTCCTAATACTGTCTTAAACAGAGGATGTTTATGAAAATATGGCCCTGATTTTAAATTTTATTTTAAATGATGACCAAATTTTTCTAAGTTCAATGGGGCTATTAAAGACAGAAAATAATAATTCCTATGCTATGGGAACCTATGGGCCTTGGTTTTTCCTTCTATCAATGGTGCTACATGGAAGAAGTCTGGAAATAAATGCCCAAGATGTGGGTATCTTTAAAATAATGGAACTGTCCAATCAATCCATTCCCTAGTCCTTGTCTCATGATGGAAAATGAAACATCAGTCAGAGCAGTGCATGATGGGAGTTGGGATAGCAGATACGGAGTTGGCTCTAACCTGGGATGCAGAGGATCTGATTTTTAATTCTGACTCTGCCACTAACCAGCTGAGTAAGCTGAGGTGGAGCGAGGGGGACAAGTTACTACATAGAAATGCATGGAAGGCAATACACTTTTCTCTCTGGGCCTCAATTTCATCTGTAAGATCAAGGGATAGACTAGATGGTCTCTGTAAGAACCATTCAGTTCTTACACTGCATGATTCCAGGACTTACATGCCCTCTAATTAATTCATGCCTTCTTCCAGATCCTTTTATGCAAAGATAAGTCTCCAATGGCAACTAGAGGTATACTGGAAACATATGGGAGAAGATCACACTCTCTGTTTGGCCTATTATATACACTCTGAGAGCAAACCTCGCCTTGGCTCCAGAGGCTTCATGGGTTGGCATGGCTTCCTGAGCCTCATGACCCAAAATTCTTTATCTCCATGAAAAGTAAGAGCTGATGATGCCTTTAATAAAAGGTCCCCACTGCTGAGATGCATCATCTGGAAGGCAGAGATGTGGTGGCCTGATTAGGTTGGAATTGAACCATTAAGGACTCTTCAAAAGCCTGAGTCAGGACATGTCATGGAGCATGTACTGCTACATCAAGTCCCTGTCACCACTATCAGATGCTAGAATGGAAATAGTTTAATTAGATTGTCAAATCCATTCTACCTGCCAGAGTAAAAGAAACATGAGCTAAAAACTGATTTGGAAAATAACAATCACTGTTTTGTAACCTAAAGGCTTAATGAGAAGTTAAGGGAATTGCTGCTCCTTCCACGCACTCCATTCTGACAGTTGCAAGCATGCTGAGCACCAACTGTGTTGAATTTCAATGTGTACTGCTTCTTGAAGCAATATCCTGTCAGACTGGCCTATATGATAACAAAATCTCAGCTCTTGTTATTTAGAAGAACAAGGAACAGATTTCTGGGACATTCCCACTCTTCTAAAAGCTGCAGAGACCAGTTGGAAAAATCTAAAACAGCAGCCGAGGGCAGAGAAGAATTCGGTCTCCACCCTGCCTTGGGCTTTTCTCTTCCCAGCATAAGTGGCATGCAGAGGCCCACCTAGAAAAAGCTACATTGAACCAAGATAATGAGAGCCAGAGGGAAGGCAAAGAACACTTATTCCACCCATGGGTGGTTTTCTGTATTAAAATGCTGCCTGCCTTTATAAAAAGCTATGAGTTCTTTAATTTCTCACATAATTAATTCCTGCCAGCTGGTATGCAAAACAAAGACAAGATAGGAAACAGTACTATCATGATAGAAAACTCTATATTAACACTTTTCCCTTAACACAGTCCAATTTACACAGTTTTCAAGTTAGGCCAATGATGTAGAACCAAGAGGCTCCTAAATATTAATTTGGCAACACTGCTCTGAAACTCACCACAGATTGTTATCTCTTTGGAGGGAGAAGTTTTTACGTGAGTGAAATTCGGCATTTGCTGCAGGAGCTTCTTGGTTTCAAATAGCACCTCTAAGACATAATAAGCATGAAGTATCTGTGAGGGCGAAGGAGAGGAAATAGATATAATGAACTAGGAGAAAAGGCATGAGTGCATAGAAAACAATAATAGGTGGAACATATGAGCACGTTTCAGGTAGCTGTAGTTCATGACAATCTCTGAATGACTTTTAAATAGATAATCCTAGCACAGTATCTGGCACATAATAAGCCCTCACTAGAGATGTGTAAGTTGAATGAATGAATGGTTCCTAGGACGTCTATATTCTCATGTTCTTAATTGACATCACCCATTCACAGAACATTTCTTGTTATTCTTGGTCCTTAGAGCTTAAGAGAGGTGACAAGAAAAAAAGGAGACTCCCTTGCCCTAAGGAAATGTGAAGGCAAAAAAGTAAAGAAAATAGAAGGAGGGAAAAGAGAGAGAAGTAGAAAGGAAGAGAGAAGCAAGAGAGAGATTGTTCAAGAGGAACTGCTTTGCATTTGCTTGCGACCTCCTGCCCCGGGGCTGGGAATTAGATGGGGGTGCTGGGTTAGGAGGTCTCACAAGGCAGCTAGACAGGCCCCAAGGGACTCCTGAGCCAGGTGTCCTAGGTGTGGCTCAATACTTGGTGCACAGACATGAGTTTACAGGACAGCAAGCACACTTATATACAAGTGTAGGTATAGAACATATTGCCAACTCAAATAAACCATTCGGATCAGCTCCTATTATGACTATTCATCCCTTGATCTCCTCCAGTTACAGTGCTGATGACAGCATTGTTTTAGACAGACTTACTGGGTTTTCTCTTCCAGGCTTTTCTGTTTGTTTGTTTTTAAATACAGTTGTTGTTTGTAAATACTTTTAAAAACAAGTATTTTTTAAATAAGTATTTTAAAATACTTGTTGTTTTTAAATACTTTTAAAAACAAGTATTTTTAAAACTTTAAAAAAATGTTTTAAATACTGTTGTTCTCTCTTTTTTTAAATTATGAACTATTCCAAATACATAATTCAAAAAGTGATGTAGCTGATATAAATTTAACAGATGCTAACACCACTTTCTAGTCAGGAGTGTTTGCACCTGTACTGTCCAATGCAGTAGACACTGGTCACATGGGGCTATTGACCACTTGAAATGGGATCAGTCAAAATTGAGATGTAATGTAAGCACAAAATATGCACTGGATTTTAAAGACAGTATGAAAAAAAAAAGGTAAAACGTCTCATTAAAAACTTTTAATATGATTACATATTAAAATGATAATTTTATATGTTGGAGTAAATAAAACACATTATTAAAATTAATTTCACTTGTTTCTTTTTGCCTTTATAATGTTGACTACTAGAAGATTTTAAATTATGTATGTGGATCACATTATGTTCCTATTGGACAGCACTGGTTTAGATTACTGGAGGCTGAGAGAGAGGTCATATCTACATATTGTTCAGATAACGCTTTGGGCATGGGATTCAGGACAGATGGAACACCCTTTGGAACAATCCTATCTCATGGTGTCCTGAAATTTCCATTTCCACTTCCTACTAAAATAATGAAATTATTTTCCATTTCCACTTCCTATTAAAATTATTTAATCATGAAATTCTCCAAACTTATTTTTTTTAAAAAAAAAAACAGGGGGCTTCCCTGGTGGCGCAGTGGTTGAGAGTCCGCCTGCCGATGCAAGGGACACGGGTGCGTGACCCAGTCCAGGAAGATCCCACGTGCCGCGGAGCGGCTGGGCCCGAGGGCCGTGGCCGCTGGGCCTGTGCGTCCAGAGACTGTGCTCCGCAGCGAGAGAGGCCACAGCGGTGAGGGGCCCACGTACCGCAAAAAAACAAAAAAAAAAACAACAAAAAACAGGAAGCAGGATGGGAAGCAATGTGAGAATTAGGAGGAAAGAGAAGGTTCCCTGGATGTTAATACGTGGGGAGCAACCCACATTTCCTGTCTCTGCAAACCTAATGGATTGCTACGGATTTTCCCCACAAAAGCATTCTAAATCCGTGAGTCAAATCTTGAACTTTCCTTTAGCCAGATTTTAAAGGAACAGGCAAAACACTTTGATAGAATGATTTATTTTAATTTCCATATTTAATTTATTGATTCCCAAAACTGGCTTCAGTGTTACCTTAAGTTGCCACTGTAGACTTTCTGGACCATTTGTAGTGCTAATCAGAGTAATTACTGTCTGAAAAGGCAGTTGTTTTGTTAAGTTAAATTAACAAATAATCATTGAGGATATATTGCAAGAACAGAAAATTCCTGTCATGAAAATGTTTTTTCTGGGTCCTTTTTCAATTGGTTAAAATCACTTTGGTATTATTAGTCCCTACAAAGCCAGTCTACTTCTCTTTCAGTAGCATTATAATCGTGTTTACAGCAATATTAAATACTCAAAAGAGTTAACTCAGAAGTTGATTTCTATGTTTACAAATATATTCAGATTAAATGGCAACTTGAATAAAATACTCACATTCTTTTAAAGGCATTGAGGGAGGAAAATATTACTTTTAAATGATTTTCTTTTTAAAAAAGTAACTAGTTTTTAAATGAAACCCCCCCCACATTTCTAAAGTTGAAATAAAAATTTAAACAGCAAAAAGGAGTATAATAATGAAAAGCAATTTTCCTTCTTCCCCAGACTTCAGTCTCCTTTCCCTATTCCCCAAAACAGCCACTGTTAAGAGTGTCTTGAGAGTATCTTTCCAAAAAATATTCTATGCACTTGCAAGCATATAAAAATCAATATAACCAGGCTTCCCTGGTGGCGCAGTGGTTAGGAATCCACCTGCCAATGCAGGGGACACGGGTTCAAGCCCTGGTCCGGGAAGATCCCACATGCCGCGGAGCAACTAAGCCCGTGTGCCCCAACTACTGAGTCTGTGCTCTAGAGTCCGCGAGCCACAACTACTGAAGCCTGCACGCCACAACTACTGAAGCCCTCGCTCCCAGAGCCCATGCTCTGCAACAAGAGAAGCCACTGCAATGAGAAGCCCGCTCACCGCAACGAAGAGTAGCCCCCACTAGCCGCAACTAGAGAAAGCCCGCACGCAGCAATGAAGACCCAACGCAGCCAAAAATAATAAATAAATAAAATTTTAAAAAATCAATATAACCACATATGAATATGCAAACACATGTATAAGTACATAATCCCTTAAATAAAATGTGGTATATTCACACAAAGGAATATTATTCGACCAAAAATAGGAATGAGGTACTGACTGATACATGCTACAACATGAATGAACCTTGAAAACATTATACGAAGCAGAAGCCACCAGACACAAAAGGCACATATTATATGATTCCATTTATATAAAATGCACAGACTGGCAAATGTGTAGAGACAGAAAGTAAACTAGTGGTTGCCAGGGGCTAGGGAGAAGAGGGAATGAGGTACAGGGTTTTGTTTTGAGGATGATAAAAATGTTCTGGAATTAGATAGTGGTGATGGTTGCACCACATTGTGAATATACTAAAAACCAATGAATCACATACTTTATTTAAAATGGTTAAAACAATCAATTTTATGTGATGTGAATTTTATCTCAATTTTTAAAAATCAAAATATATAATGCTTATTAATTTTGTTAACAAATGGGAGCACACTGTACACTATGTTGAACCTTTTATTCTTCCCTTAGCATCATATTTTTTTCATTTTTATAAAATCAAAATTGTCTATCTTTTCTATTATAGCTCGTTGAATTTTTGTCATAGCTTTTATGTCCTTGAGCATATTAAGCATATTTATTTTCAACTCTGAATCTGATAATGCCATTATCTAAAAACTCTATAGGTTTGTTTCCATTGTTCGCTGTTTGCCTCAGTTTTCTTTTGTGAATTTTGCATCCTCCTGTGCCCGGTTAACATTGGTGTTAAGTTCTGGATCCTGTATATGAAAACTTGAAGAAATAATTTAAGGCCCTATTTTCTTACAGAGAGGGTTTAAATTTTCTCTTGGCAGATGGCTAGGAGCACTAGCTGTCTAGGATGATATCAATTCAACTTTAGGAATTAGATGATTCAAAACTTTGCTTCAGTCCCTACAGAGCCAGTACTTCTCATTCACTCTTACTCCGAGGGTACACCCTTAAGGTCCTAACCTGAGAATGAGGGTTCTGGGGTGATGTCAGAAAATAATGAACTAGGTAGTTCCAAGATCCCATCCCTCTGCAGAAACACTGAAAAACCAAGCCAAAAAACCAGATCAAACAAACAAAAAAACCTGTCAGACCCAACTTTGTCAGAACTTTGGAAAATAGTCAAAGCTCACAGCAACCAATGCTGAATTAAGAAAGAGGCAACTTACAGACTTCTGGGTAAGATGGCGGAAGAGTAAGACGCGGAGATCACCTTCCTCCCCACGGATACACCAGAAATACAGCTACATGTGGAACAACTCCTACAGAACACCTACTGAACGCTGGCAGAAGACCCCAGACCTCCCAAAAGGCAAGAAACTCCCCACATACCTGGGTAGGGCAAAGCGGAGAGATCCCCACACAGAGGATCGGTGCCAAGCGGCACTCACCAGCCGGAGAGGCTTGTCTGCTCGCCCGCCGGGGCGGGCGGCGCTGGAAGCTGAGGCTCGGGCTACGGTCAGAGCGCAGGGAGAGGACTGGGGCTGGCGGCGAGAACTCAGCCTGAAGGGGGCTAGTGTGCCGCAGCTAGCCGGGAGGGAGTCCGGGAGGACTCTGGAGCTGCCGAAGAGGCAAGAGACTTTTTCTTCCCTCTTGGTTTCCTGGTGCGCGAGGAGAGGGGATTAAGAGCGCCGCTTAAAGGGGCTCCACAGACGGGCGCGAGTCGCGACTGAGAGTGCGGAGCCCAGTGACGGGCGTGGGACGCTGGGGCGGCTGCTGCCGCCGCCAGGAGGCCTGTGTGCGAGCGCAGGTCACTGTCCACACCGCCCTTCCGGGAGCCTGTGCAGCCCGCCACTGCCGGGGTCCCGGGATCCAGGGGCGGCTTCCCTGGGAGAACGCACGGCGTGCCTCGGGCTGGTGCAACGTCACGCCGACCTCTGCCGCTGCAGGCTCGCCCCGCACTCCGTGCCCCTCCCTCCCGCCCGGCCTGAGTGAGCCAGAGTCCCCGAAGAGGCTGCTCCTTTAACCCTGTCCTGTCTGAGCGAAGAACAGACGCCCTCCGCCCTCTACACACAGAGGCGGGGCCAAATCCAAAGCTGAGACCCAGGAGCTGTGAGAACAAAGAAGAGAAAGGGAAACCTCTCCCAGCAGCCTCAGAAGCAGCGGATTAAAGCTCCACAATCAACTTGATGTACCCTGCATTTGTGGAATACATGAATAGACAACACATCATCCCAAATTGAGGAGCCAGGAGTCAGTGCTGTGCCTCTGAGGTGGGAAAGCCAACTTCAGGACACTGGTCCACAAGAGACCTCCCAGCTCCACATAATATCAAACGGCGAAAATCTTCCAGAGATCTCCATCTCAACACCAGCACCCAGCTTCACTCAACGACCAGCAAGCTACAGTGCTGGACACCCTATGCCAAACAACTAGCAAGACAGGAACACAACGCCACCCATTAGCAGAGAGGTGGCCTAAAATCATAAAAAGATCGCAGACGCCCCAAAACACACCACCAGACGTGGACCTGCCCACCAGAAAGACAAGATCCAGCCTCATCCACCAGAACACAGGCACTAGTCCCCTCCACCAGGAAGCCTACACAACCCACTAAACCAACCTTAGCCACTGGGGACAGACACCAAAAACAACGGGAACTACGAACCTGCAGCCTGCAAAAAGGAGACCCCAAACACAGTAACATAAGCAAAATGAGAAGACAGAAAAACACACAGCAGGAGAAGGAGCAAGATAAAAACCCACCAGACCTAACAAATGAAGAGGTAATAGGCAGTCTACCTGTAAAAGAATTCAGAATAATGATGGTAAAGATGATCCAAGATTCTATTTCCAAGATCCAAAATCTTGGAAATAGAATAGACAAAATGCAAGAAACAGTTAACAAGGACCTAGAAGAACTAAGGATGAATCAAGCATCGATTAAAACACAATACATGAAATAAAAAATACTCTAGATGGGATCAATAGCAGAATAACTGAGGCAGAAGAATGGATAAGTGAGGTGGAAGATAAAATAGTGGAAATAACTGCTGCAGAGCAAAATAAAGAAAAAAGAATGAAAAGAACAGAGGACAGTCTCAGAGACCTCTGGGACAACATTAAACGCACCAACATTCGAATTATAGGGGTTCCAGAAGAAGAAGAAAAAAAGAAAGGGACTGAGAAAATATTTGAAGAGATTATAGTTGAAAACTTCCCTAATATGGGAAAGGAAATAGTTAATCAAGTCCAGGAGGCACAGAGAGTCCCATACAGAATAAATCCAAGGAGAAATACGCCAAGACACATATCAAACAAACTGTCAAAAATTAAACACAAAGAAATCATATTAAAAGCAGCAAGGCAAAAACAACAAATAACACACAAGGGAATCCCCATCAGGATAACAGCTGATCTCTCAGCAGAAACTCTACAAGCCAGAAGGGAGTGGCAGGACATAATTAAAGTGATGAAGGACAAAAACCTGCAACCAAGATTACTCTACCCAGCAAGGATCTCATTCAGATTTGATGGAGAAATTAAAATGTTTACAGACAAGCAAAAGCTGAGAGAGTTCAGCACCACCAAACCAGCTTTACAACAAATGCTAAAGGAACTTCTCTAGGCAAGAAACACAACAGAAGGAAAAGACCTACAATAACGAACCCAAAACAATTAAGAAAATGGGAATAGAAACATACATATCGATAATTACCTTAAATGTAAATGGACTAAATGCTCCCACCAAAAGACACAGATTGGCTAAATGGATACAAAAACAAGACCCATATATATGCTGTCTACAAGAGACCCACTTCAGACCTAGAGACACATACAGACTGAAAGTAAGGGGATGGAAAAAGATATTCCATGCAAATGGAAACCAAAAGAAAGCTGGAGTAGCAATTCTCATATCAGACAAAATAGACTTTAAAATAAAGACTACTAGAAGAGACAAAGAAGGACACTACATAATGATCAAGGGATCGATCCAAGAAGAAGATATAACAATTGTAAATATTTATGCACCAAACATAGGAGCACCTCAATACATAAGGCAAATACTAACAGCCATAAAAGGAGAAATCGACAGTAACACAATCAGAGTAGGGGACTTTAACACCCCACTTTCACCAATGGACAGATCATCAAAAATGAAAATAAATAAGGAAACATAAGCTTTAAATGATACATTAAACAAGATGGACTTAATTGATATTTATAGGACATTCCATCCAAAAACAACAGAATACACATTTTTCTCAAGTGCTCATGGAACATTCTCCAGGATAGATCATATCTTGGGTCACAAATCAAGCCTTGGTAAATTTAAGAAAATTGAAATTGTATCAAGTATCTTTTCCGACCACAATGCTATGAGACTCGATATCAATTACAGGAAAAGAGCTGTAAAAAATACAAACACATGGAGACCAAACAATACACTACTTAATAACGAAGTGATCACTGAAGAAATCAAAGAGGAAATTAAAAAATACCTAGAAACAAATGACAATGGAGACACGACGACCCAAAACCTATGGGATGCAGCAAAAGCAGTTCCAAGAGGGAAGTTTATAGCAATACAATCCCACCTTAAGAAACAGGAAACACCTCGAATAAACAACCTAACCTTGCACCTAAAGCAATTAGAGAAAGAAGAACAAAAACATCCCAAAGTTAGCAGAAGGAAAGAAATCATAAAAATCAGATCAGAAATAAATGACAAAGAAATGAAGGAAACGATAGCAAAGATCAATAAAACTAAAAGCTGGTTCTTTGAGAAGATAAACAAAATTGATAAACCATTAGCCAGACTCATCAAGAAAAAAAGGGAGAAGACTCAAATCAATAGAATAAGAAATGAAAAAGGAGAAGTAACAACTGACACTGCAGAAATACAAAGGATCATGAGAGATTACTACAAGCAACTCTATGCCAATAAAATGGACAACCTGGAAGAAATGGACAAATTCTTAGAAACGCACAACCTGCCAAGACTGAATCAGGAAGAAATAGAAAATATGAACAGACCAATCACAAGCACTGAAATTGAAACTGTGATAAAAAATCTTCCAACAAACAAAAGCCCAGGACCAGATGGCTTCACAGGCGAATTCTATCAAACATTTAGAGAAGAGCTAACACCTATCCTTCTCAAACTCTTCCAAAATATAGCAGAGGGAGGAACACTCCCAAACTCATTCTAGGAGGCCACCATCACCTTGATACCAAAACCAGGCAAGGATGTCACAAAGAAAGAAAACTACAGGCCAATATCACTGATGAACATAGATGCAAAAATCCTCAACAAAATACTAGCAAACAGAATCCAACAGCACATTAAAAGGATCATACACCATGATCAAGTGGGGTTTATTCCAGGAATGCAAGGATTCTTCAATATACGCAAATCAGTCAACGTGATACACCATATTAACAAATTGAAGGAGAAAAACCATATGATCATCTCAATAGATGCAGAGAAAGCTTTCGACAAAATTCAACACCCATTTATGATAAAAACCCTGCAGAAAGTAGGCATAGAGGGAACTTTCCTCAACATAATAAAGGCCATATATGACAAACCCACAGCCAGCATCGTCCTCAATGGTGAAAAACTGAAACCATTTCCACTAAGATCAGGAACAAGACAAGGTTGCCCACTCTCACCACTCTTATTCAACCTAGTTTTGGAAGTTTTAGCCACAGCAATCAGAGAAGAAAAGGAAATAAAAGGAATCCAAATCGGAAAAGGAGAAGTAAAGCTGTCACTGTTTGCAGATGACATGATACTATACATAGAGAATCCTAAAGATGCTACCAGAAAACTACTAGAGCTAATCAATGAATTTGGTAAAGTTGCAGGATACAAAATTAATGCACAGAAATCTCTGGCATTCCTATATACTAATGATGAAAAATCTGAAAGTGAAATCAAGGAAACACTCCCATTTACCATTGCAACAAAAAGAATAAAATATCTAGGAATAAACCTACCTAAGGAGACAAAAGACCTGTATGCAGAAAATTATAAGACACTGATGAAAGAAATTAAAGATGATACAAATAGATGGAGAGATGTACCATGTTCTTGGATTGGAAGAATCAACATTGTGAAAATGACTCTACTACCCAAAGCAATCTACAGATTCAATGCAATCCCTATCAAACTACCACTGGCATTTTTCACAGAACTAGAACAAAAAATTTCACAATTTGTATGGAAACACAAAAGACCCCGAATAGCCAAAGCAATCTTGAGAACGAAAAATGGAGCTGGAGGAATCAGGCTCCCTGACTTCAGACTATACTACAAAGCTACAGTAATCAAGACAGTATGGTACTGGCACAAAAACAGAAAGATAGATCAGTGGAACAGGATAGAAAGCCCAGAGATAAACCCACGGACATATGGTCACCTTATCTTTGATAAAGGAGGCAGGAATGTACAGTGGAGAAAGGACAGTCTCTTCAATAAGTGGTGCTGGGAAAACTGGATAGGGACATGTAAAAGTATGAGATTAGATCACTCCCTAACACCATACACAAAAATAAGCTCAAAATGGATTAAAGACCTAAATGTAAGGCCAGACACTATCAAACTCTTAGAGGAAAACATAGGCAGAACACTCTGACATAAATCACAGCAAGATCCTTTTGGACCCACCTCCTAGAGAAATGGAAATAAAGACAAAAATAAACACATGGGACCTAATGAAACTTAAAAGCTTTTGCACAGCAAAGGAAACCATAAACAAGACCAAAAGACAACCCTCAGAATGGGAGAAAATATTTGCAAATGAAGCAACTGACAAAGGATTAATCTCCAAAATTTATAAGCAGCTCATGCAGCTCAATAACAAAAAAACAAACAACCCAATCCAAAAATGGGCAGAAGACTTAAATAGGCATTTCTCCAAAGAAGATATACAGACTGCCAACAAACACATGAAAGGATGCTCAACATCATTAATCATTAATTAGAGAAATGCAAATCAAAACTACAATGAGATATCATCTCACACCAGTCAGAATGGCCATCATCAAGAAATCTAGAAACAATAAATGCTGGAGAGGGTGTGGAGAAAAGGGAACACTCTTGCACTGCTGGTGGGAATGTGAATTGGTACAGCCGCTATGGAGAACGGTATGGAGGTTCCTTAAAAAACTAAAAATAGAACTACCATATGACCCAGCAATCCCACTACTGGGCATATACCCTGAGAAAACCATAATTCAAAAAGAGACATGTACCAAAATGTTCATAGCAGCCCTATTTACAATAGCCCGGAGATGGAAACAACCTAAGTGTCCATCATCGGATGAATGGATAAAGAAGATGTGGCACATATATACAATGGAATATTACTCAGCCATAAAAAGAAATGAAATTGAGCTATTTGTAATGAGGTGGATGGACCTAGAGTCTGTCATACAGAGTGAAGTAAGTCAGAAAGAGAAAGACAAATACTGTATGCTGACACATATATATGGAATTTAAGAAAAAAAAATGTCATGAAGAACATAGGGGTAAGACAGGAATAAAGACACAGACCTACTAGAGAATGGACTTGAGGATACGGGGAGGGGGAAGGGTAAGCTGTGACAAAGTGAAAGAGCGGCATGGACATATATACACTACCAAACGTAAGGTAGATAGCTAGTGGGAAGCAGCCGCATAGCACAGGGAGATCAGCTCGGTGCTTTGTGAGCGCCTGGAGGGGTGGGATAGGGAGGGTGGGAGGGAGACGCAAAAGGGAGGGGATATGGAAACATATGTATATGTATAACTGATTAAATTTGTTATAAAGCAAAAAATAAAAAAAAATAAAAAAAATTTAAAAAAAAGAAAGAGGCAACTTAAAAATGGCACAGTGCAAGCAGAAAGTAAAGGCTAAGATGGATTTGTAAACAGCCAGGCTAAGCAGTAAAGGAGTGTACCAACACAGCCAATCTGCAAAGACTAGATTTTCCTTTCTTCCCTTCTGTTCCCTTCCTTCTTTCTCTCTCCCTCTTTCTTTCCCTCTTTCCTCCTTTCTCTCTTCCTCCCTCCTTCCCCCTCCCTTCCCCCTCACTCCTCCCTCCCTTCCTCTCTCTCTCTCTCTCTCTCTCTCTCTCTCTTTCTTTCTTTCTTTTTTTCTTCCTTAATGGCTCTTGGTGTTCAAGGAAATCTCTGTCAAAACACTAGGTGAACACAGCCTAAAAGAAAAGAAACTTCGGAGACCTCACACCCAACTAGACCTAAGAGACATCTATAGACTACTCCACCCCAAACAGCAGACTACACATTTTTTTATGAGTGCACATGGAACATTCTCTAGGATAGACCAGATGTTAGGCTACAAAACAAGCCTCAGTACATTCTAAAAGACTGGAATCATACAAAGTATCTTCTCTGACCACAATGGAATGAAACTAGAAATCAATAACAGAAGGAAAACTGGAAAGTTCACAAATATGTGGAAATTAAACAACATACTCTTATATGTTGAAGAAATCACGAGGGAAATTAGAAAATACTTTGAGATGAACAAAAGTTAAAACACAACATACCAAAACTTACAGGATACAGTAAAAGCAATGCCCAGTGAGAAATGTATGGCTGTAAATGCCTACATTAAGAAAGAAGAAAGATCTCGAATGAAAAGCCTGACTTAATGCTTAACACATTATTGACCAGAGACACATTAATACATCTTTTGTTACCTGAACGTTATTGACCAGAGACATATCAATACGTTTTTAGAGAGTGATACAATTAACATCACCATGCAAAGTTGTTAGAGCTTAAAATTGATCAAGGGTTCATTATATAACTTATGATTGTCATTATCATTCACATTTTGCTCCATTAGGTTTTTGCTCCAACCTTGTGTATATTATAAACGTAAAATTTTCAAAAATGACAAATTGTGAAATTTTGAGTGAAGAAGAACTGTTTGGTGAACTTTATGCAGAAACTTTCTCTGACTGTCTGAGCAACATATATACTAGTGTCCAGAAGATGACAGTTCTTCAGAATATAGTTCTGATTCAGACGATGTGAATATAAGACCAACAAAAAGACAAAAAACCTTAGTGATTGATTCTGATACGGCAAGTGAAAATGAAACTCGTGGTGCTGGAGAATGCTCCTTTGCTTCTACAGAAGAGTGGATAGAAGACAATATTTCACAAAAATTAGAAGACTTTACAGGTGTGTCAGATATAACTACTGAATGTAATAACCTGCAAAGTGTTAATGAAATAACAGAATTGACTTTTTGGCCAGCCAAAATAAAAATCGCCAGCCACAGCCATTAGTTTCTACAAAAATCCCCCCATCAGTGATGAGTTAAGGAGCTAGAAAAAGAAGAGCAAATTAAACAGAAAGCCAGCAGAAGGAAGAAGACAGGGATTAGAGTGCAGATAAATGAAATAGAGAACAGGAAACCAATAGAATCAACAAAACCAAAAGTTGGTTCTTTGAAAAGAGCTACAAAATTGACAAAATTTTACCTAGATTGGCCAAGAAAAAAAAGAGAGAAAATGCAAATACTATAATCAGAAATGAAAATGGGGACATTACCACTGACCTCAAAGAAATAAAAAGAATTATAAGAGATTATGAACAATTGTATACTAACAAATTAGATAATTTAGATGAAATGGACAAATTCCTGGAAACACACAAATTATCAAAACACTCAAGAAGAAATAGAAAATCTGAACAGATCTAGAACAAGTAGAGATTGAATCAGTAATCATAAACTTCCTAACAAAGAAAAGTGCAAGACCAGACAGCTTCACTGGTGAACTCTATGAAACGTTTAAAGAAGTAACACCCATCCTTCTCAAACTCTTCTAAAAAATAGAAGAGAAGGAAGCAATTCCTAACTCATTTCATGAGGACAGTATTACCTTGATATCAAAGCCAGATAAAGACACCACACAAAAAGAAAATACAGACCAATATCCCTTACGAATAAAATGCAAAAATCCTTGACAAGATACCAGCAAACCAAATCCAACAGAATTTCTAAATAATTATATACCATAACCAAGTGGGATTTATTCCAGGAATATAAGAGTGGTTCAACATAAGAAAACTAATCAATGTAATACACAACATTACTATAATGAAGGGAAAAAACACACAATCATCTCAACTAATGCAGAAAAAGTATTTGACAAATTCCAACACCTTTTCATAAAGCCACACAGAAAACTTGGAATAGATGGACACTTCCTCAACTTGATAAACAGCATTTATTAAAAACAAAACAGGGGCTTCCCTGGTGGCGCAGTGGTTGAGAGTCCGCCTGCTGATGCAGGGGACATGGTTTCCTGCCCCGGTCCGGGAAGATCCCACATGCCACGGAGCGGCTGGGCCCGTGAGCCATGGCCGCTGAGCCTGCGCATCCAGAGCCTGTGCTCCACAACAGGAGAGGCCACAGCAGTGAGAGGCCCGTGTACGGCAAAAAAAAAAAAAAAAAAACCATAACTAACACCAAACTCAATGGTGAAAAGATTAAAAGCTTTCTCCCTAAGATCAGGAACAAGAAAAGTATGTCCGCTCTCACCACTGCTATTCAACATTATACTGGAAATCCTAGCCAGAGCAATTAGGCAAGAAAAAGAAATAAAAGGCATCTAAACCAGAAACGAAGAAGTAAAACTCTATTCACAGATGATGTGATCCTGTATATAGAATATCCAAAAGAATACACACACACACACACACCTATTAGAGCTAATAAATGAATTCAGCAAAGTTGCAGCGTAAAAGATCAACCCACAAAAATCAGTTGTGTTTCTATACACCAGCAATGAACAGTTCAAAAGGGAATTAAGAAAGCAATTTGTTTTATAATAGCAACCAAAAGAATAAAATACCTAGGAATAAATTTAAGGTAGTGAAAGACTTGTACACTGAAAAATATAAAATTATAAAGCATAGCTGAAGGAAATTAAGACCCAAATAAATGGAAAAACATCCCATGTTCATGGATTAGAAGACTTAATATTGTCAAGAAGACAATACTACCCAAAGCAATCTACAGATTCAGTGCAACCCCTACCTAAATCTCAGTGGGCTTTTTTGCATAAATGGAAAAGTCAATCTTCAAATTCACTGCAAGGGACCCTAAATGTCAAAACAATATTGAAAAAGAATAACAAAGTCAAAGGATTGACACCTCCTGATTTCAAAACTTACCACAAGGGCTTCCCTGGTGGCGCAGTGGTTGAGAGTCCGCCTGCCGATGCAGGGGACACGAGTTCGTGCCCCTGTCTGGGAAGATCCCACATGCCATGGAGCGGCTGGGCCCGTGAGCCATGGCTGCTGAGCCTGCGCGTCCGGAGCCTGTGCTCCGCAATGGGAGAGGCCACAACAGTGAGAGGCCCACGTACCGCAGGAAAAAAAAAAAAAAAACTTACCACAAACCTACAGTAATCAAGACAGTGTGGTACTGGCATAAGGATAAACACACACACCAATGGAAAAGAATCAGGAGTCCAGAAATAAATCCAGACAGCTATGGCCTATTAATCTTTTACAAAGGAACCAAAACCATTCAATGGGGAAAGAACAGATTCTTCAACAAAAGGTATAGGGACAACTGCATATCCACATGCAAAGAACGAAGTTGGACCCATACCTCATACCATATAGAGATGTTAACTGAAAATGGCTCATAGAGCTAAATGTCAGAGCTAAAACTATAAAATTCTCAAAAGAAAACATAGGGGTAAATCTTCACGACCTTGGATTTAGCAATGGATTCTTAGATATGATGCCAAAACACAAGCAGCGAAAGAAAAAAGGAGATAAATTGGACATAATCAAAATTAGAAACTTTTGTGACTCAAAAGACATTATTAAGAAAGTGACAGGGCCTCCCTGGTGGCGCAGTGGTTGAGAGTCCGCCTGCCGATGCAGGGGATACGGGTTCGTGCCCCGGTCTGGGAGGATCCCATATGCCGCGGAGCGGCTGGGCCCGTGAGCCATGGCCGCTGAGCCTGCGCATCCGGAGCCTGTGCTCCGCAACGGGAGAGGCCACAACAGTGAGAGGCCCGCGTACCGCGAAAAAAAAAAAAAAAAGAAAGTGACAAGACAACCTACAGAATGGGAGAAAATATTTGCAAATTGTATATCTGATAAGGGACTTATATCCAGAATATATAAAGAACCCTTATAACTCAATAGTAAAAAGACAACCTGATTTTAAAATGGGCAAAGGATCTGAATAGACATTTCTCTGAAGAATGTGTACAAATGGCCAGTAAGCATGAAAAGATACTCAACATCTTAGCCATTAGGGAAATGCATATGAGAACCACAATTAGATACCACTTTACACACAACTAGGATAGCTATAATAAACATAAAATTAAAAATTTTTTAAAAACATAAAATAACAAGTGTTGGCAAAAAATGTGGAGAAACTGGAACCCTCACGTATTACTAGTGGTAATGTAAAATGGTGCAGCCACTGTGGAAAACAATTTAGCAGTTCCTCAAAACGTTAAAACATTGAGTCACCATATGACTCAGCAATTCCACTCCTAGGTATAGAAACAATAGAATTGAAAACATATGTTCATATAAAAACTTACACATAGGGCTTCCCTGGTGGCGCAGTGGTTGAGAGTCCGCCTGCCGATGCAGGGGACACGGGTTCGTGCCCCGGTCTGGGAAGATCCCACATGCCGCAGAGCGGCTAGGCCCGTGAGCCATGGCTGCTGAGCCTGCGCGTCCGGAGCCTGTGCTCTGCAAGGGGAGAGGCCACAACAGTGAGAGGCCCGCCTACCGAAAAAAAAAAAAAAAAAAAAAAAAAACAAAAAAAACTTACACATAAATGTTCATGGCAGCATTGCTCATAATAGCCAAAAGGTAGAAAAAATCCAAATGTTAATCCACTGATGAATGGATAAACAAAATGTGGTATACTCATATAATAGAATATTAGTCAGCCATAAAAATAAAGGAGTGATGAAACATACTATGGCATGAATGAACCTTAAAAACATTATGCTAGGAGAAATAAGCCACATACAAAAGGAAACATATTACATGATTCTGTTTGTACAAAATATCCAGAAGAGACAAATCCACAGAGACAGAAAGTAGAACAGTGGTTGCCAGGAGTGGGGGAGGAGGGAATGGTAATGGGTATGGCACTTCTTTTGGGGGTGAAGAAAATGTTCTGGAATTAGATATTAGTGATTGTTGTACAATCTTGTGAATGTACTAAAAAGCACTGAATCAACTGTACACTTTAAAATGGTGAATTTTATAGTATGTGAATTAAACCTCAGAAAAAGAACAAGGAAATACTGTAAGCCTATAGATAGAGATGAGGTTTCTGTGCATCTGAGGAGATTTGTATTTAATGGGTTAAGGAAAGCAGAGGGTAGCTCTCACTTAATGTGAAGTTTTTTCCCAAGGGAATGCATTTCTGCTGTAGTATTTTCATCTATTCATTCAACAGATAGTCAGTGAGCACATGTTATGTACAAGAATCAGGACAGTATCTGCTTCTACTTGCCTGTTGTTGCTTGAAGGCCTCAATAAGTAAATCAATATCAGAAAAAGTGAGAGGAAATTGCAGCCGAGGACCACAGTAGGAGTCTGGGACGTCTATCAACCCCAAATAGTCCTGTCTATCCTTGTCCTGGATGTTGCTGCCAAAAAGGTGAGTTACTAATTCTGGAAAAAGAAAGACAGAAAAGGGGGGAAAAATCTACATTCCCATACTTAAAATGCAATAAATAACTTCTTGAATACCTAGCCCATGTAAGGCACTGTGCTAAATGTTATGAATACCAAGATAACCCACACATAACCATGAGGAATGATTTGTTCTGAGATCAGTAGGTACATTCACATGAATCATCATTATCCCTTCCCAGGTGGACATTTTACCAAAGCAGTGAGTTCATCAGCGGGGAGGAGAGGGAGGAGCACAGGGAAAACTAGTCAATCAAGGTATTTTGACGCTCTGAAGCTCTAACTCTACATTTTTTTTTGCCCACTCTAATATCTCAGATTTTTACAAATAGGGCTGGAAACATAAGAATGCATTGTATTTGGTTCAAACATCTGTGGCTATTCAGGATCTACAGAAAATTAAGTGGCAACATTCAATTTTTCCGTTAAACACTTCAAATTTTACTTAACTGTAATTGATTTGTTTCTCTCGTCACATAAAAACCCAATTTTCTGACATGATTTTTTTTCTTCTTGGTAACAAACCATAGGTAGAAATTCCCAAAGGACCTCTCTCTCTCGAAGAGAGATTTCTGTGTAACGGATTACCTGCACTGCCCATTTCAGTAGGTGCTGAGACCCAGGATCTCTTTCTTGCTAGACTGCCTATGAAACAGTCAGCCCAAGAAAAGAAATCTGGCCAATTCAGGTGGAGAAAGATGAAAAGTGATATGGTAGATTGATTGCAAAAGTATCCCCAATTCTCTACTCCAACCTCTAGTCATGCTCTTTTTAATGTGATTTTGCAGCCACTCTCATCAAGAGTCTCCTTCCCCAGCCCTTGAAGCTGGGTTGGGTTTGTGACTTGAGTTGGACTAAAGAATATGGTGGAAGTGTTATGTACCAGTTCCAAGCTGGCCTCAGAAGGCCTTGTATGCTTCCATGCTCTCTCTTTCGAAACTGTGCCACTACCACAAATCCCAGGCTAGTCTACTGAAAGCTCCAAGACCATGTGCAGCAGAGCTGAGTCACCCAAGCCACGGCCATCCTACATCAGCCACCTGCCAGCAGACCTGTAAACACATGAGGGAACTCCAACCAAGACCCAAAAAACTGCCAAATCAAGTCTGCCAAGATCAGCAGAAGTGCTCAGCTGATCTGTACACTTGTGAGCAAAAAGAAATGTTTATTACATGTTACTGAGCTATTATAGTTGTTGAATACACAGTATTATTGCAGTAACAGATAACTGATAGAGAGGACAATGACATACTCTTCAGCTCATTAATACTGAATTGCTACTAAGCTCATTAATTAGAAGTTCTCTAGGGCTTCCCTGGTGGTGCAGTGGTTGAGAATCTGCCTGCCGATGCAGGGTACACGGGTTGAAGCCCTGCCTGGTCTGGGAAGATCCCACATGCCACAGAGCAACTAAGACTGTGAGCCACAACTACTGAGCCCATGTGCCACAACTACTGAAACCCGCACCGCCTAGAGCCCGTGCTCCGCAACGAGAAAACACTGCAATGAGAAGACTGCACCCCACAACGAAGGGTAGCCCCTGCTCACCGCAACTAGAGAAAGCCCACATGCAGCAACTAAGACCCAATGCAGCCAAAAATAAATAAATAAATGAATAAGAAGTTCTCTATAGGTTTGGAAGGTATGATGCTAGCAGATGTAGATAGAATACATTGTTTCTCATTATTCAGTTATGCTGAGAGATTACAATTAAAAATTAAACTTGAAATTTTTTTCTAAAGTCATAATATTTGGTAATTTAAAAATGTTTTCTAAATTACTGTGTACTCCAATATTTCTTGGTGTTAATTGATGATGTTTTATAAGAAGTTAAATTTAGGAGTAATAATGTCTGTCTTCAATGTGGTCCAGCAGTGGTTATTTTTCTCATTTGGATTTGGCTTGTGATTTGAGAAAACTTAATTATTTCATTTTATGTTTGAAAACTAGAAATGCAGAGCATCTTGGTAAATTTTATCTCAGGTTCATTTTGTAGGCAGAAAGGCCAAAATATTCTACTTGACTATCTTAATGATCATTTCTACTTGGTAGTCTTTCTCAGAATAGCATCTTACTCCAAAAAAAAAACCTTTCTTCTTGCCAGCTTTACTTACTGAAAAATCAGGCTCCTCTTGGGAAAACAACAACAACAACCAACCAAACAAAACCAAAAACAACCTCAGCAGTTTCACTATATCATCTTTTTTTTGGTTAACATCTTTATTGGAGTATAATTGCTTTACAATGGTGTGTTAGTTTCTGCTTTATAACAAAGTGAATCAGCTATACATATACATATGTCCCCACATCCCCTCCCTCTTGCACCTCCCTCCCACCCTCCCTATCCCACCCCTCTAGGTGGTCACAAAGCACCGAGCTGATCTCCCTGTGCTATGCGGCTGCTTCCCACTAGCTATCTATTTTACGTTTGGTAGTGTATATATGTCCATGCCACTCTCTCGCTTTGTCACAGCTTACCCTTCCCCCTCCCCATATCCTCAAGTCCATTCTCTAGTAGGTCTGCATCTTTATTCCCGCACTATATCATCTTATAACTACCTTACTGAGAAATCCCAACTGGTGAGGTATAAACAAGAACTGATTTTCTTTTCCCGATCATTGCCTTCACCAATGTTCTGTCAACTTTCCCTTTCTCAACAGCTAACTGACACATCAAGTCAATTCCACCAGTTCTGGTTATTAAAACTCAGTCTTGTTATTTAAGACCATAATAAAAATATTGCTTTTCTTCTTAAAAAAAAAAAAGTTCAGTCTGGCCCTTCCTTTCATACATTTGATGGCCCTCATTTCTTATAAGTTCAGTGATAAATATTTATTTAAACATTTTTTTTATTAGTTTCTGCTTTATAACAAAGTGAATCAGTCATACATATACATCTGTTCCCACATCCCTTCCCTCATGCATCTCCCTCCCTCCCACCCTCCCCATCCCACCCCTCCAGGCGGTCACAAAGCACCGAGCTGATCTCCCTGTGCTCTGCGGCTGCTTCCCACTATCTATCTACCTTACGTTTGGTAGTGTATATATGTCCATGCCTCTCTTTCGCTTTGTCACAGCTTACCCTTCCCCCTCCCCATATCCTCAAGTCCATTCTCAAGTAGGTCTGTGTCTTTATTCCTGTCTTACCCCTAGGTTCTTCATGACATTTTTTTTTAATTCCATATATATGTGTTAGCATACGGTATTTGTTTTTCTCTTTCTGACTTACTTCACTCTGTATGACAGGCTCTAGGTCTATCCACCTCATTACAAATAGCTCAGTTTCGTTCCTTTTTATGGCTGAGTAATATTCCATTGTATATATGTGCCACATCTTCTTTATCCATTCATCCGATGATGGACACTTAGGTTGTTTTCAGCTCCGGGCTATTGTGAATAGAGCTGCAATGAACATTTTGGTACATGTCTCTTTTTGAATTATGGTTTTCTCAGGGTATATGCCTAGTAGTGGAATTGCTGGGTCATATGGTAGTTCTATTTTTAGTTTTTTAAGGAACCTCCATACTGTTCTCCATAGTGGCTCTACCAATTCACATTCCCACCAGCAGTGCAAGAGTGTTCCCTTTTCTCCACACCCTCTCCAGCATTTATTGTTTTTAGATTTCTTGATGATGGCCATTCTGACTGGTGTGAGATGATATCTCATTGTAGTTTTGATTTGCATTTCTCTAACGATTAATGATGTTGAGCATTCTTTCATGTGTTCGTTGGCAGTCTGTATATCTTCTTTGGAGAAATGCCTATTTAAGTCTTCTGCCCATTTTTGGATTGGGTTGTTTGTTTTTTTGCTATTGAGCTGCATGAGCTGTTTATAAATTTTGGAGATTAATCCTTTGTCAGTTGCTTCATTTGCAAATATTTTCTCCCATTCTGAGGGTTGTCTTTTGGTCTTGTTTATGGTTTCCTTTGCTGTGCAAAAGCTTTGAAGTTTCATTAGGTCCCATTTGTTTATCTTTGTTTTTGTTTCCATTTCTCTAGGAGGTGGGTCCAAAAGGATCTTGCTGTGATTTATGTCATAGAGTGTTCTGCCTATGTTTTCCTCTAAGAGTTTGATAGTTTCTGGCCTTACATTAAGTTCAGTGATAAATATATGAAAAAGCACCATTTCCCTAAACCAATTTTTTTTTCTTTTTTTCTTTTTTTTTTGGTCTTGCCGTGCAGCTTGCAGGATCTTAATTCCCCAACCAGGGATTGAACCTGGGCCCCCTGCAGTGGAAGCACGGAGTATTAACCACTGGGCCACCAGGGAATTCCCTAAACCAATTCTTTTTTTTTTTTTAATTTAGTTTTGCCTGCATTGGGTCTTCGTTGCTGTGTGCAGGCTTTCTCCAGTTGCGGCAAGCAGGGGCTACTCTTTGTTGCGGTGCGCCGGCTTCTCATTGCTGCGGAGCATGGGCTCTAGGCGCCTGGGCTTCAGTAGTTGTGGCACGTGGGCTCAGTAGTTGTGGCTCATGGGCTCTAGAGCGCAGGCTCAGTCCTTGTGGTGCACGGGCTTAGATGCTCCGCGGCATGTGGGATCTTCCCAGACCAGGACTCAAACCTGTGTCCCCTGCATTGACAGGCGGATTATTAACCACTGCGCCACCAGGGAAGTCCCCTAAACCATTCTTAATCAAAACTACTCAATATGAAATATCAATAAACATCAAATCATAATCCTTCTGCTGGTTTTTATCCACATAAAAAAAGAATAACATAGATTTTCTTCCTAACGTGGGTAGCTAACGTGCATCTTATGTGAAAACAATCAAAAGCGTTAACATTTCAAACGCAAGTACTGTCCTTGTGGGCTGTAACTATTATAACTAATAATAATAATTTAATGAATGCCAGCTATAAGAATATTTGTGCAACATGTGATTAGAATTACTCCATACCTATTTGGTTTACAATTCTGTCAACATGAATCTATAGTAATTAAATATAATAAAATCTTGACTTATAACTGAATAATGCCTTAACAAGTTGTTCTAAAGAAAATACTTCAAAAATACCCCCTACACACAATCTTTTCTTTTGCCCAGTACAGACTCAAAACCTGGACTAGGAAAAATCTAAAGCCCATAATTTTAAAAAAAACAACAATTTCTGCCTCTACCACCTGCATGTCACTTTGAATACAAGCTCCAGACGTTGCTGGAAAAAGAAAAGCACAAATTGAACTATGTTTATAGTTATTTCATTTCTCAATTATGAATCTGGATTAAAATCATGAGTGTCCATACAATAAGTTCAATAGATGCCAAAATGGCATTTTGTAAAATTCAACACCTGTTCTTGATTTTTTTAAAAACTTAGAAAACTAGGAATGGAAGGATACCTCCTTAACGTATTTTTAAAAATTTAAATCAATGGTAATGGTTTTTCCATTAAATCATTAACAAAACGAGGATGCCCACTTTCACTGTTTCATTTTAACACTGTTCTGCTATCTCCAGCAAATATAATAAAACATGAAGCCAAAATAAGAGCAGTGACTCTTGGATAGAAAGATAGAAAAATAAAGTTACTTGTGACCAGTGTGATTAAATATCTACACTCAAGGAAATCAACTGAAAAACTCCTGGAATTAATAAGAGATTTAAAATAATACAGCGGTTAATCTCACTGGTTTGAATCACAGCTTCACCACTGATAAGATGAATAACCTTGGGAGGTTATCTTATAAGCCTCAGTATTCTCATCCACAGAAGGGGGATGAGAATACTAATTCCACTGGTTTGTCATGAAAACTAAATGAAATGATATACTTAAAGCACTTAAAAGACATGGTACATGGCATTTAATAAATATGAGTAGTAATAATAATTATTATTATTATTTAATGTTACTGTTCAGTAGTATCACAATACAAAATAAACAGATATAAACCGAACGCTTTACTAAATACTACCAATAATCATTAGGGAGATATAGTGGGGGAAATATCTTATTCACCATAGCAACAAAAAATATAAAATACCTGGCTTGATAGGACATTTTGAGTGATCTGGGAAGCAGAAAGAAAAGTCAAAACAACACTTCCACTCACTCCATCCCACTCCCCACTTCCACCAGACTCTGTTTAAACCTGTTGCTATGTATATAGCAGCTTTGGCTCTCTACCTGTGGGAGGAGGCTGATGTGAAAAATCAGACTGGGGAATGGATGTGCAGCGTCTCCCCATCAAGTCCTATGAATTGACTTTGAGCAAGCAGTAGGACATGTAGGTCACCTCTAACCTTTGGAACACCCAGAATGTCTCAGCATACTCTGTGCCTCAGAGTTAAAACCATTAAACTGGCCCTGGTATCTGGAAATGTTAAGTGACCTTCCGGTCCCTAAATATACCTTGCTTAGGGGTCATAGCACTTCTGCCAAACAGGCCTAGGTGGAGGTTGTCTTGAACTTTCCCACCAAAAAGGGTCATCAGAAAGCAATCTACAGTAATGTACAGTATGGTGACTCTAGTCAATAATACTCTATTGTATATTGAAAGATGCTAAGAGAGTACATTTTAAAAGCTCTCACCACACACACACAAAATCGTAACTATGTGAATTGATGCATGTGTTAACTAACATTGTGGTAATCATTTTGCAATATATGCATATAAGAAATCATACTGTACACCTTAAACTTATATAATGTTATATGTTAATTATATTTTAATAAAGCTGGAAAAAATTTTGAAAGTGAAATCAACATACAGCAATAATCTGTAAATCTCTTTTTCTGATACATATAATAACTAAATCAGTATGATTCTAGGACTCTATAATAGACAGATGTATAAGATAACAGACAGCCCGGAAATATGCCCTATTACACACTTTTAAATGAATATATTATGAAGGAGGCACTACAAAACATGGTGAAAAGATACATTATGAAATAAATGTCATGGGGAAAATTTGGTTAACTACTTGGACATTTTCTTCGTAGGTGTGTTTTTTAATTATTCTCAACCACTAGGCATCAAAATTTCCTTTTTTAGTTTAATATCAAAAATTCATAATTTATGAAATGTTAAAACTTTAAAAAGTCAAATCATAAAAAATCTAGAAAAACAGCCATAGTAATCCACATTTTAAATATTTCAGGGCCTTCTAAGTTTAAAAGCCAAGGATTCACAAAGAAAAAGATATTTAGACTTGAAAAGAAAGATATTTTAAATAATTAATGGATGAAAATTTCCTAAACCTGACAAAAATATCAACTTAGATATAACAGAAGCTCAGCAAACCCTATACAAGATAAATAAAAATGAAACCTCATCAAGGCATATTATGATTAAACGCTATTTTCCAATGTCACTTAGGTTATTTCGTTTTTTCCCCACCTCCTTTGTGTGATGGTTATTCATTTGTAATACAATTAAGTTCATTTGTCACAGTGTGTATTCTACTTGGGAATCACATTCTCTCTCTCTTCCTGTTTTTAATTAATTATTATTTTTTTTTTTAGGGATGTGAAACATTATCATGGTTCTAAGAGTCAGAACTACAAAAAGTTATTCTCAGAGATGTGTCACTTTCCCCTCATCCCTCCTACCCAAACCTCATTCTCCCCATTCTTTCTGCCCTGCTCCCACCCATCCCTCCATTTCCTGTAGGTAAATAATGCCATTAGTTTCTGATTTACCCTGTAGGTTTCTCCTGTATTTATTTTTGCACAAATGAGCACACATAGACACACACACATGTGCGCACACTCATATCAGGCAAGGGTTTCTTAAGCAGGATACAGAAAGCACTAACCATAAAAGAAAAAAATTGTACTACATTAAAATCAAGAATGTCTGCTCATCAAAAGACATCATTTAAAGATTAAAGACTAGGGGGATGGATAAAAGCCAAAGACTAGGAACAGATATTTGCAATAAAGTTATCTAACAAAGATTCACATTCTCATATTTAGAATACCTACAGAACTCTTACAAATTGGTAAGAAAAAGGCAGATACCCAATAGAAAAATGGGCAAAAGACCTGAATAGGCACTTTGCTATATGGGATGTCCACGTGACTGCTAAACATTCAAACAGGTGAGCAACTTCTCTGCTCACCAGGGGAATGCAAATTAAAGCAGAAATGTGATACTACTACATACCCACCAGAATGGCTAAAATGAAAAGGACTGATAATTTCAAGTGTTGACAAAGATACTGAACAACTGGAACTCTCATACACTGTTGGCAGTATAACTTGGTACAACAATTTTGTAAAACTGTTTATCAGTACCTAATAAAGCTGACCATATGCATGCCCTATAACTCCAAACTTCCTTTCCTGGCTTGTGGTACATCTTTATAATAATGGTCCCCAACGAATCACGTCTCCTTGTATTCATATCCTTTTACAAGATAATGCTGCTGCTACTGCTCCCTGCAAGAGATGGATCTTTGCTAACCCCTTTGAATCTGCACCTAGCCTTGTGACTTGCTTTGACCAGTAGGATATGGCAGAACTGATTTTGTGTGAGTTCCAGAGCAGAGGCCTAAAGAGGCCTTGTGGCTTCTGCCTTTGCCCTCTTGGGATCTAGCTGCCATGTAAAGAAGTCCAAGATATCCTGTTGGACAGAGAGGCTGCATGAGGAGAACTGAGGTATCCAAGTTCATAGCCCACACCAAAGTCGCAAACATGCGAGAAAACCATTTGGACCTCCCTCTCCAGCCCAGCTAAGTTGAGTGAGCCCAACTGACAGCACGTGCAACAAAGACAAGCCAGCCCCACTGAGCCCTTCAAATGCCTGACCCACAGAATCACAAGCAATAAAATGGTTGTTGTTTTAAAGCACTAAATTTTGGGGTGGTTTATTATACAGCAATAGATAACTGAAAATGAGTATATAGCAAAAGAAAAGAATACATATGTTCACTAAAAAGGACAAGTACAAGAATGTGCATAGTAGAACCATTTAAATTACCAAAACTGAAAACAACTCAAATGTCCATAAACAATAGAATGGATAAATTTTGGTATATTCATAAAATTAAATATTATTCAGCAATAAGAATGACCAAATGGATGACTCACAAATATAAAGTTGAGTAAAAGAAGCAAAACTGTATGCTTTCACTTATACAGAGAAGTTCAAAAACAAGCAAAACTAATCTAGGAGGTAGAAGGCAGGAAAGTAGTGACGAGGGTGCAGGGATTGGGTAGTGAGTGGCGGAGAACAGGAGGGGGCTTCTGTGGCTATGATAATGTTTTATTTCTTGTTCTGGGTGCATGTTACAAGGCTGAGTTTACTCTGAGAAAATTTATTAAGTCATATACTTATCATTTGTGTACTTTCCTGTAATTTGTATACTTTTTTTCCAGAAAAGTTTACATAAGAAGGTTAAACCACTGTCCCCTTCTCTGATAAAATTTTTAAAATATTTTTAAATCACTTGCATAATTTTTTAAGCAGATTTTTAAAAATATAGAGCCTGAGTAAATATCTTTGGGCTGGAACCCAGCCATCTGTGGCTATGAAAATCCATAACTGATTCTGATGCATAGCTCAGATTAAAATATTAGGTCATTAGCAGAAAGAGGGTTGTTTCATTTCATCATTATTATATTTCCTCCCAGAAATATTTTTGCCAAAGAACATGAAGCACAAACAATGGTCTTCAAATTGTAATTAGCTAAAAGAAAAAAAATGGCAAAATACCTACTTCCCACCCACTCCCCCACTCCTCAGGTTTGGCTATTCCACCATTCAGAAACCTTCTACAGATCATTAAATGCTTTAATTAGTTTCACACATATGTACTTAGCTCAGAGCATACCATTAAAACACCCTTCTTTCACCACTTGGAAGGGTGCTCACTAGATTAAAAGATGCTTTAGATGCCATACACATTTTTAACTAGAGCAAAAATGGTTGGTCCAAATTAAAGAAAAATGAGCTTCTAAGTCAAGTGCCTACCTTGAAGATAACAACAGGCAGATCTTAATTTGCAGAGAAATACATGACTTGTGAATAACTATAATTTTTTTTTTTTTGGCCGTGCCGTGTGACACGTGAGATCTTAGTTCCCTGACCAGGGACTGAATCCATACCCCCTGCAGTGGAAGCACTGAGTCCTAACCACTGGACCGCCAGGGAAGTCCCTCAATAACTATAATTTTAAAATCATTTTGAATCACACCTACATGGTCTATATCTGAAATGATTTATTTAGTCATTTCAGAATGACTAAATAAATGATAGATAAATAGACAGCCTGACAGACAACTAGCTAGCTATGGAGAAAACAGAGACATGATGGTGCCAACTGTGTTTAATCCCCCACCCAGATGTGTTTCATGAAATAGTCAAGATATTTTGATCTCTCAGCACAGAAGTTCTGTAGATTAAAAATAAGATCTTCTTTACTAAGCTACTATTGTACATCAGTAGGTTGTGGGTTCAGAGAAGGTATTCAACATACTAATGTAAAATGAAATCTAATTCAGTTTTCTGAAAATGAAAAGATTAAATGGTCAATTTAGTTGACAGCAATCAAGGATGGAAAAAGCCAGTTAAACTGATTTCACCAGTTGCTTGGTGTCACACAGACAAGACAGATGGGCATCTTTTTAATTTCTTAGTGTTCTCCCATCTTCAGAGTTTACATTCCTTGATGAGACAATTCAATATTTAATGACTGCTTTTCAAAAGACTAAACTTTTTACTTACCTGGATCTTTCTCAAGTACACGTGTATAGTTTTCCAACATGAAGGAGAAGAAGTTGGATAGCTGGACAAAATAAAAATACATTGCTCAATTAATGAATCCCAAACAGGTACTGTTGGTGTTCCATGCAAGTCCCCTTTACTCCTCTGAAGTTCTCATCTCCCAGCTGCCGTAGATGCTAATGGGTATCGCTTCTACCTGCCCTCCTCCTCCCCAGGATTGCCCTTGGCAGATGGGCAGCACCTCCCCCAGAGTTGCTTAGGATATCAGATATCCCTCCCTCCTGGGGGGATGCCCATAGAAGAAGACTAACTGAAGCAAGAGTATCACAGCCCAGACCCCCACTTCTCTTGCCACTGGGTGGAACAAACTGACGCATTTCACACTTCAGAGCTCCCAATGGGATCAGGCTGAGGTGAGACTTCTCCAGAAACCATATTTTTGCCTAGCTTCTTCCCTGTCCTATCTTGTTTTCCTCACTCCCTTATAGGTTTTTCCTGAGAATACTCTCTCAGGAAGTCACTTGTACCAGAAGCCCCTATCTCAGACTCTGCTTCTAGGAAACCCACTTAAGACAGCTGCTAGATTTTTTTCATTATGATCTCTTCTATTCCTTTCGGTGGTGAGAATAAGGGATATTCTTAAATGCCAAATATATTTGGTAAATGAAGGAAGGAGGGAAGGAGGAAGGGAAAGATGGAAATTTACCAGCATTCCAACCGTCACCTAGATACTGCCTCTATGCCTACCAATTATCTGCAAAGACCTGCATGTATACAGCACAAATAACTTCCAAGCCCTGTCTCCCATGAAGAGTGAACACTAAGGAACCTTATCAATCTAGGAGTAGATCTGGCAGTTGAGGGAAGGAAGACCTTCCATACAAATATCAAAATGTATGATTGTAACGCTGTTGATGGATTTGTCAACTAAGAGTCAACAGAAATCACAATGAGATACCACTTCACACACACTAGGATGACTATCATCAAAAAAGACAAATAATAACAAATGTTGGCAAAGATGTGGCAAAATTAAAACCTTCATACACTGCTGGTGGGAATGCAAAATGGTACAGCTGCTTTGGAAAACAGTTTAGCAATTACTCAAAAAGTTAAACACAGACTTACTCGATGACCCAAAAATTCCACTCCTAGGTATATACCCAAGAGAACTGAACAAATATGTTCACAGAAAAACTTGCACACAAATATTCATAGTAGCATTATTCATAACAGCCAAAAAAGTGGAGGCAACCCAAATGAGTTATCCACTGAGGAAAGGATAAACAAAATGTGCTATATCTATACAACAGAATAATATTCAGCAATAAAGAGGAATGAACTATTGATACATGCTACAACATGGATGAACCTTGAAGACATTATGCTAAATGAAAGAAGCCAGTCAAAAAGGATCGCATATTGTATGATTCCATTTATTTGAAATGGCCTGAATAGTCAAATCCATAAAGACAAAAGCAGATTAGTAGTTGCCAGGGGCTGGGCAGAGGGCGGGAATGGGGAGTGAGTGCTAATCAGTATAGAGGTGCTTTTTTTTTTTTTCCTTTGGTTGGAGGGTGATGAAAATGTTCTAAAATATATCGTGGTGATGATTGCACAACTTTGTGAATAAACTAAAGACCATTGAATTTTCTATTTCATTATTATTTTTTTAATTTTTTAATTTTATTTTTTTTATACAGCAGGTTCTTATTAGTCATCAATTTTATTCACATCAGTGTATAAATGTCAATCCCAATCGCCCAATTCAATCCACCACCACCTCCACCCCACCACGGCCTTCCCCCCTTGGTGTCCATACGTTTGTTCTCTACATCTGTGTCTCAATTTCTTCCCTGCAAAATGGTTCATCTGTACCATTTTTCTAGGTTCCACAAATATACATCAATATACGATATTTGTTTTTCTCTTTCTCACTTACTTTACTCTGTATGACAGTCTCTAGATCCATCCACGTCTCTACAAATGACTCAATTTCGTTCCTTTTTATGGCTGAGTAATATTCCATTGTATATATGTACCACATCTTCTTTATCCATTCATCTGTCGATGGGCATTTAGGTTGCTTCCATGACCTGGCTGTTGTAAATAGTGCTGCAATGAACATTGGGGTGCATGTGTCTTTTTGAATTGTGGTTTTCTCTGGGTATATGCCCAGTAGTGGGATTGCTGGATCATATGGTAATTCTATTTTTACTTTTTTAAGGAACCTCCATAATGTTCCCCATAGTGGCTACATAGGTTGACAATGCCACCAACAGCGCAAGAAGGTTCCCTTTTCTCCACACCCTCTCCAGCATTTGTTGTTTGTAGATTTTCTGATGATGCCCATTCTAACTGGTGTGATGTGATACCTCATTGTAGTTTTGATTTGCATTTCTCTAATAATTAGTGATGTTGAGCAGCTTTTCATGTGCTTCTTGGCCATCTGTATATCTTCTTTAGAGAAATGTCTATTTAGGTCTTCTGCCCATTTTTGGATTGGATTGTTTCTTTTTTTAATATTGAGCTGCATGAGCTGTTTATATATTTTGGAGATTAATCCTTTGTCCGTTGATTCATTTGCAAATATTTTCCCCAATTCTGAGGGTTGTCTTTTCGTCTTGTTTATGGTTTCCTTTGCTGTGCAAAAGCTTTGAAGTTTCATTAGGTCCCATTTGTTTATTTTTGTTTTTATTTCCATTACTGTAGCAGGTGGATCAAAAAAGATCTCGCTGTGATTTATATCAAAGAGTGCTCTTCCTATGTTTTCCTCTAAGAGTTTTATAGCGTCCGGTCTTACATTTAGGTCTCAAATCCATTTTGAGTTTATTTTTGTGTATGGTGTTAGCAAGTGTTCTAATTTCATTCTTTTACATGTAGCTGTCCAGTTTTCCCAGCACCACTTATTGAAGAGACTGTCTTTTCTCCATTGTATATCCTTGCCTCCTTTGTCATAGATTAGTTGACCATAGGTGCGTGGGTTTACCTCTGGGCTTTCTGTCTTGTTCCACTGATCTGTTTCTGTTTTTGTGCCAGTACCATATTGTCTTCATTACTGTAGCTTTGTAGTATAGTCTGAAGTCAGGGAGTCTGATTCCTCCAGCTCCGTTTTTCTCCCTCAAGACTGCTTTGGCTCTTCGGGGTCTTTTGTGACTCCATACAAATTTTAAGATTTTTTGTTCTAGTTCCGTAAAAAATGCCATTGGTAATTTGATAGGGATTGCATTGAATCTGTAGGTTGCTTTGGGTAGTATAGTCATTTTCACAATATTGATTCTTCCAATCCAAGAACATGGTATATCTCTCCATCTGTTGGTATCATCTTTAATTTCTTTCATTAGTGTCTTATAGTTTTCTGCATACAGGTCTTTTGTCTCCCTAGGAAAGTTTATTCCTAGGTATTTTATTCTTTTTGTTGCAATGGTAAATGGGAGTGTTTCCTTAACTTCCCTTTCAGATTTTTCATCATTAGTGTATAGGAATGCAAGAGATTTCTGTGCATTAATTTTGTATCCTACAACTTTACCAAATCAATTGATTAGCTCTAGTAGTTTTCTGGTGGCATCTTTAGGATTCTCTAGGTATAGTATCATGTCATCTGCAGTGACAGTTTTACTTCTTCTTTTCCAATTTGTATTCCTTTTATTTCTTTTTCTTCTCTGATTGCCGTGGGTAGCACTTCCAGAACTATGTTGAATAAGAGTGGTGAGAGTGGACATCCTTGTCTTGTTCCTGATCTTAGAGGAAACGCTTTCAGTATTTAACCAGTGAGAATGATGTTTGCTGCAGGCTTGTCATATATGGCCTTTATTATGTTGAGGTAAGTTCCCTCTATGCCCACTTTCTGGAGAGTTTTTATCATAAATGGGTGTTGAATTTTGTCAAAAGCTTTTTCTGCATTTATTGAGACGGTCATATGGTTTTTAATCTTCAGTTTGTTAATATGGTGTATCACATTGATTGATTTGTGTATATTGAAGAATCCTTGCATCCCTGGGATAAATCCCACTTGATCATGGTGTATGATCCTTTTAATGTGTTGTTGGATTCTGTTTGCTAGTATTTTGTTGAGGATTTTTGCATCTATATTCATCAGTGATATTGGTCTGTAATTTTCTTTTTTTGTTGTATCTTTGTCTGGTTTTGGTATCAGGGTGATGGTGGCCTCATAGAATGAGTTTGGGAGTGTTCCTTCCTCTGCAATTTTTGGGAAGAGTTTGAGAAGGATGGTGTTAGCTCTTCTCTAAATGTTTGATAGCATTCACCTGTGGAGCCATCTGGTCCTGGACTTTTGTTTGTTGGAAGATTTTTAATCACAGTTTCAATTTCATTACTTGTGATTGGTCTGTTCCTATTTTCTGTTTCTTCCTGGTTCAGTCTTGGAAGATTATACCTTTCTAAGAATTTGTCCATTTCTTCCAGGTTGTCCATTTTATTGGCATAGAGTTGCTTGTAGTAGTCTCCTAGGATGCTTTGTATTTCTGTGGTGTCTGTTGTAACTTCTCCTTTTGCATTTCTAATTTTATTGATTTGAGCCCTCTCCCTCTTTTTCTTGATGAGCCTTGCTAATAGTTTATCAATTTTGTTTATCTTCTCAAAGAACCAGTTTTAGTTTTATTGATCTTTGCTATTGTTTTCTTTGTTTCTATTTCATTTATTTCTGGTCTGATCTTTATGATTTCTTTCCTTCTGCTAACTTTGATTTTGTTTGTTCTTCTTTCTCTGCTTCCTTTAGGTGTAAGGTTAGATTGTTTATTTGAGATTTTTCTTGTTTCTTGAGGTAGGCTTTTATAGCTATAAACTTCTTAGAACTGCTTTTGCTGCATCCCATAGGTTTTGGATTGTCCTATTTTCATTGTCATTTGTCTCTAGGTATTTTTTTATTTCCTCTTTTATTTCTTCAGTGATCTCTTGGTTATTTAGTAATGTAGTGTTTAGTCTCCATGTGTTTGTGTTTTTTACGTTTTTCCCCTGTAATTCATTTCTAATGTCATAGCGTTGTGGTCAGAAAAGATGCTTGATATGATTTCAATTTTCTTAAATTTACTGAGGCTTGATTTGTGACCCAAGATGTGATCTATCCTGGAGAATGTTCTGTGCGCACTTGAGAAGAACGTGTAATCTGCTGTTTTTGGATGGAATGTCCTATAAATATCAATTAATCTATCTGGTCTATTGTTTCATTTAAAGCTTCTGTTTTCTTATTTATTTCCATTTTGGTCCATTGGTGTAAGTGAGGTGTTAAAGTCCCCCACTATTATTGTGTTACTGTCGATTTCCTCTTTTACAGCTGTTAGCAGTTACCTTATGTATTGAGGTGCTCCTATGTTGGGCGCATATATATTTATAATTGTTATATCTTCTTCTTGGATTGATCCCTTTGATCACTATGTAGTGTCCTTCCTTGTCTCTTGCAACATTCTTTATTTTAAAGTCTATTTTATCTGATATGAGTATTGCTACTCCAGCTTTCTTTTCATTTCCATTTGCATGGAATATCTTTTTCCATCCCCTCACTTTCAGTCTGTATGTGTCCCTAGGTCTGAAGTGGGTCTCTTGTAGACAGCATATATATGGGTCTTGTTTTTTTTTTTTTTTTTTTTTTAAGTTTATTTATTTATTTTTTTAATTAGTTTCTTGGGTCTTGTTTTTGTATCCATTCAGCAAGCCTGTGTCTTTTGGTTGGAGCATTTAATCCACTCACGTTTAAGGTAATTATGGATAGGTATGTTCCTGTACCATTGTCTTAATTGTTTTGGGTTTGTTTTTGTAGGTCCTTTTCTTCTCTTGTGTTTTCCACTTAGAGAAGTTCCTTTAGCATTTGTTGTAGAGCTGGTTTGGTGGTGCTGAATTCTCTTAGTTTTTGCTTGTCTGTAAAGCTTTTGATTTCTCCATCAAATCTGAATGAGATCCTTGCTGGGTAGAGTAATCTTGGTTGTAGGTTCTTCCTTTTCATCACGTTAAGTATATCATGCCACTCCCTTCTGGCTTGTAGAGTTTCTGCTGAGAGATCAGCTGTTAACCTTATGGGAGTTCCCTTGTATGTTATTTGTTGTTTTTCCCTTGCTGCTTTCAGTAATTTTTCTTTGTCTTTAATTTTTGCCAGTTTGATTACTATGTGTCTTGGCGTGTTTCTCCTTGGGTTTATCCTGTATGGGTCTCTGTGCACTTACTGGACTTGGGTAGCTATTTCCTTTCCCATGTTAGGGAAGTTTTCCCCTATAATCTCTTCAATTATTTTCTCTGGTCCTTTCTCTCTCTCTTCTCCTTCTGGGACCCCTATAATGCGAATGTTGTTGCCTTTAATGTTGTCCCAGGGGTCTCTTAGGCAGTCTCCATTTCTTTTCATTCTTTTTTCTTTAGTCTGTTCCGCAGCAGTGAATTCCACCATTCTGTCTTCTAGGTCACTTATCCATTCTTCTGCTTCATTTATTCTGGTATTGATTCCTTCTAGTGTAGTTTTCATTTCAGTTATTATATTGTTCATCTCTGTTTGTTTGTTCTTTAATTCTTCTACGTCTTTGTTAAACATTTCTTGCATCTTCTCGATCTTTGCCTCCATTCTTTTTCCGAGGTCCTGGATCATCTTCACTATCATTATTCTGAATTCTTTGTCTGGAAGGTTGCCTATCTCCACTTCATTTAGTTGTTTTTCTGGGGTTTTATCTTGTTCCTTCACCTGGTACATAGCCCTCTGCCTTTTCATCTTGTCTATCTTCTGTGAATGTGGTTTTTGTTTCACAGGCTGCAGGATTGTAGTTCTTCTTGCTTCTGCTGTCTGCCCTCTGGTGGATGAGGCTATCTAAGTGGCTTGTGCAGGTTTCCTGATGGGAGGGACTGGTGGTGGGTAGAGCTGCCTGTTTGCTCTGGTGGGCAGAGCTCAGTAAAACTTTAATCTGCTTGACTGCTGATGGGTGGGGCTGGGTTCCCTCCCTGTTGATTGTTTGGCCTGAGGCAACCCAACACTGGAGCCTACCTGGGCTCTTTGGTGGGGCTAATGGCGGACTCTGGGAGGGCTCATGCCAAGGAGTACTTCCCAGAACTTCTGCTGCCAGTGTCCTTGTCCCCACGGTGAGCCACAGCCACCCCCCGCCTCTGCAGGAGGCCCTCCAACACTAGCAGGTATGTCTGGTTCAGTCTCCCCTGGGGTCACTGCTCCTTCCCCTGGGTCCCACTGCACACACTACTTTGTGTGTGCCCTCCAAGAGTGGAGTCTCTGTTTCCCCCAGTCCTGTCAAAGTCCTGCAATCAAATCCCACTAGGCTTCAAAGTCTGATTCTCTAGGAATTCCTCCTCCCGTTGCCGGAACCCCAGGTTGGGAAGCGTGACGTGCGGCTCAGAACCTTCACTCGAGTGGGTGGACTTCTGTGGTATAAGTGTTCTCCAGTCTGTGAGTCACCCACCCAGCAGTTATGGGATTAGATTTTGCTGTGATTGCGCCCCTCCTACCATCTCATTGTGGCTTCTCCTTTGTCTTTGGATGTGGGGCATCTTTTTTGGTGAGTTCCAGTGTCTTCCTGTCAATGACTGTCCAGCAGCTACTTGTGATTCTGGTGTTCTCACAAGAGGGAGTGAGAGCATGTCCTTCTGCTCCGCCATCTTGGTTCAGGCTCGAATTTTCTACTTTAAATGGGTGAATTGTATCCCAATAAATTTGTTATTAAAGAAGACTCAATATTTAAAGAATGTACTAATACTGGAATGTCTGTGTACAAAGCATATCAATTTGAGAGCTCACCCTCCCTTTGTCTCCATCACTATATTCTACAGTACTTAAAAGGACAGTCAATGCTGTGAACTGCTAAAGGAATACCTGACTGAATCATAGTATATAGTTTTTATAGCTACCAAGAATAAATTCAGCAATTTCTTTAATTCTTTTTGAAATTTTAATTATTTTAAATATTTATTATTTTTATTTATTATTTTTATTTTAATTATGTTTATTATGTGCTAAATTTATAAATATATGATTGTTGAAAACTACAAATGATACAGAATGAAAATGAGAAGTCCCCTTCTACCCACTTCCACCCACCAACCATGCTTCTCCCCAGAAATAACCACAGTAAATACTTTCTGTATATCTTTTTCCAGACTTTTACAGTATGTTTCATTATCTTTCACATATATGGGATAAAACTCTTCATATTGTTCCACAAGTTGATTTTTTCATTAACAAATATGTTATACTAGATCTTTCCAAGATCTTTTTATTGGTAAAAGTACTTTTTTTCTATTAAAAAGCATTAAAGCTGGATTTACATACCGCTTTTGCAAGCTCGACAAAGTCCTTCCTCACCCATTTATATTTTCTTCTAGAATTTTCATATGTGTGCTCCCTGCTCCCAGGAGATTCTTCCATTTATTTAACTCCTTAAAGTAATTTTTTTACTTCATAAAGTAACAACTTTACTATTAGGGCATATACCAAAAAAACAGAATAAGACCATTTTTTACTAGGTAACTAGACATCTGGCAGCCCTCTTAAAAATATGAACTTCAAACCTGAAAAACACCATCCTCTTCCCAAATCATATTCTCTCAGTAGCTAGTTCCAAAACAATGTCACTATATCTTCTATAAAAGTCTTTCACCAAGGTTCCTCAGCTTAAAATGCACTCAAACTTTCATTCTTTCAATAAAAGGGGTAAAGGGAAGCATTTTACCAAAATAAGAGACAAGCTTGCAAAACAGACCTCCAATTGGCCTTGTTCATCAGCGTATTCGATGGACTGGAAGATGGTGAGGGCATGGCATTGTCTGGTCTTCAACTGAGCCCTATGACCTCGGTACTAGTTCTGGATGACCAATGCAGCTTTTAGCGCTGCAGACCCACAGGATACGAAAGGGAAAGAAAAACAGTTACTCTGGAGCTATGGGGGGAAGGTAAGTGCTTCAGAAAAAATCAGTCCACGTGGATTCCTAGGTTCTAAGAACATAAAAACTACAGACAACAAGATGTTCCTTTATGTTTTTGTACAATGTCCTCAAGTCTCAAATACTCAGGAATAATGATGACCCAGTCATCAAGAGTAGCATTTTTGGAGCCTGAATTTGAATCCCAACTCTGCTGACTACTGTCTATGTGATTTTGGGAAAGTTATTAGAACCCTCAAAGCTTCAGTTTCCTCGTCTGGCACTATTTGAAGTCTATGTATGCCCTATGAAGTAGCAATTCCATTCTTCATTATATACCCCGAAGCAATTCTCACACAGTCCATAAAGGAGACATACGGGGATACAATGCTTCTTTGTTGGCGGCCGTAAGGAGTTTGACACCAATGCAACCTGGCTGTCCACTGCTAGGAAGGAGAAGATGTGACTGTGGTGGGTGTACACCATGGAATATTATGCCACAACTGGAAGCGATATATAGCAACATGGATGGGTCTTCAAAATATAGTGCTTCAGTTAGAACAGTTATCAAAAAGTTAGAGACAGAATGGAATATAACATGATGCCATTTTATATAAATTTAAAATACACGCACACGAAACCACAATATACGTTTCGTAAGAATATACAGAAAGGAAAAGATACTAAAAATAAGAGATTGGTTATTTGTGGGGGGTGGGTGAATGAATGAGCATAGAGTATATGGTTAAAAGGGAGTAAACTAATGAACTAACTACCATAAGAAAGGGCCTTGCGCAGACCAATGATGACAATGTACAACATACTGAGAAGTATGATTCACTCCACCTTCTCCACCTGTGATTCAACTGAAAAAAGACAGATGGATAAATGAACACACCTCCCTCCTTCACAGAGTTACTATGAGGATGAAATGAGATACTACAGGTGAAGAGTTTAGTCCGGTGCCCAGTGTAAAGCATTTACTAAATAAATGGCAACTATAGTGACAAGTATTGTGTTGTTTGTGGACTATTCAGGCACACTGACTCTCTTCTGGGGCTGGGAGCCTTTGAACCATCCTGTAGCTTCATAGTTTTGAAGAAAGAAATCAGGTGAGAGAGAATGAGATTTAAAATATAGTCTCTTATGCCTTTCTCAACTTTTAGAGTGACGAGTAATCAACACCAGCTGGCTCCTTTTATTCATGCTATAATTTTTCCCAGTTAGCACATAAGAATTAAGTTAACTCTAGGGCTTCCCTGGTGGCACAGTAGTTGAGAGTCCGCCTTCCAATGCAGGGGACACGGGTTCGTGCCCCTGTCCAGGAAGATCCCACATGCCGCATGAGCGGCTGGGCCCGTGAGCCATGGCCGCTGAGCCTGCGCGTCCGGAGCCTGTGCTCCGCAACGGGAGAGGCCACAACAGTGAGAGGCCCGAGTACCACAAAAAAAAAAAAAAAAAAAAGAGTTAACTCTAACAAGAACAATTTGAGTTCTGAAGCAGCAATCCAGCCTCTCGGCTTAGTACTGCTGTGGTATAACAAATATACACTATTCATCTGAGGGTGTGTGTTTATGAGCTTCTCCAAGGCTGTTGGGTTCCAGAGACTCTTGTTTCATTATTCAGCTCTCAGAAAACCCCAGGAAATAGGCGTAAGATCAAGTACCATTATCTTTATAGGGAAAAACCACACGGAGAAGAAAACAAGTGACGTTCAATATCACAAAGTGAGTAACTGGTAGTACCATGTCTGAAATCTCAAGTGTTCGCACCATATCATCATGCAAAGCCCAGGTTCACCTGAAAGGTCTGTTCTGTGGGACAGTCACTGTCATGACCAACCAAGCCTCAGCTCAGGGGCTCTGTTCACCAAGCACAACGGAACTGTTCCAGGGCTATTTACTGAACACTTACTGAGGGCCAGGCAATGGACTCATCTCTGCAGTCAGTCCTCGCCATACTGTGAAGCCAGGAGAGACGAACTTATTTAAGGGCACTTAGCCAGTAAGTTGAAATGGACAGCAAGGAATTGCACCCACCTCTCAAGCTCTTAACCTCCATAGAGCTATTGATCTTTTTCTGTGCCTCACTTTCTTCGTCCGCACAATGACGTAGTGGAATAAATGATCACTAAAGTCTCTTCTATTTAGTATTAGCAACACCAAAAAAAAAAAAAAATCAAGCTTAGTGTTATTTCTATAATTAACAGTAGAACAAAGTAGCTACCATACGTTAATGGTCTACTACAAGACATTTAGTACCCACAAGTATTATCATCTCCATGTTACACATAAGGAAACTTCAGGTTCAGAGAGGCTAGCAACTTCTAGTACCCTCAAAGACTTCCTAATTATATATAATATTTCATTAAAAAATTCACAGACTAGTCTGAACAAACAGGTTACCACCTCAGAACCCAAGAGCCAGGAGCAGAAGAGCCATGCCAACCAGGACGGACAGGGCTCACTTCCTTAGAGTCCACAGTCTTGGCTCAAACGTTGCCTTCTCCATGAGGCCTTTCCTGAACACCCCTTGTAAAATGGCACCCATCCCCCATTGCCTATCTCCTTCTTTCCCTCCACAGCACTTATCACCATCTGATATAGCATATATTTTACTCATTTGTTACTGTCTGTCTCCTTTCACTAGAATGTAATCTCCATAAAGGCTGGGATTTTGGTCCATTGGGTTAGCTGCTGTGTACCCTGAGTCTGGAACAGTCCCTGGAACATAGTAGATGCTTGATAAATATTTGTTGAATGAATGAATGAGTGAAATTACTGTTTAGTTAAAACTTCCTGTCTTGCGTTTCTCTTCATGCTAATTGGTGAATCTTATGTTTGGTTTTGTTTTATTTTTTAAATAGGAGTTTATTTGACAGTCCTTTAAATAAGAAGTTTTATATTCAGAACAGTAAGGCATTTAAAGACTCTGCTTTTGAAATTCTGCTATCAGAGGCCTCCTGAGGAGGCAACAGGATGAGTGAATATTTAATGTAACTTTAAGGGGCCTGATATCCAAGCAGGAAGAGAGACACAAGTGTGATAGAACTGATTAAAATGAATTTAAATGAACTGGAAAGAGAATGAACCATCTAGTGGCAAAAGGCTTTAAACAAGGAGGAAAAGCATCTATTACCTCAGCTGTTCAAAGCACGATGAGAATAGGGTATGCCTCAACTCTGGGACCACAGTTTTCACTGTTACTTTTGTTTACAGATATCTGCCATCTGCTAGAGTATGTGTCTGTCCCAGCGAGACTTTCAACTTCACTGGAAAAACAGCTCAAAGCACATGCCCAGCAGACATGAGATGGTCACAAAGCCTGCTTCTTGAGCAGCAAGGCAGGGACCCTATGAGGCTCTCTCCTCCAGAAACTCTGACATCCCTGCAGAGCAAGGGCACAACATAGGATCCTTGTCCCTGGAAAGTGTTTTTCTTAAACAAGAGGGAAACGAGAGGAAAGCATGGGGTCCAGCCTCCAAAACAATGACAGATATTTTAAACAAAACTATCACTTTCCCAAATGACAAGAGATCATAGTTTTATCATTCTTAGAAACATATAGCCTTCCAGTCAGAGAAGGGCAAGAAACAGAGGTCATTACTTTGACTTTTTATTTACCCACATACTCGCCCACTCACCAACCCATCCACATGGGATAATAAAAATAAGTTCTGAATTTGTAATCTGGAGATTTCCGTTTTGGTCCTAACTCAACCAGGTGCCAACTGTGTAACCTCAGGCAAGTCGCTTAACCTCTCTGGTCCTCGGTTTCTCATGTGAACAATGATAACTTGGGATTATGTGACCTCTAAGATTCTTTTCAATTATAAAATACTCTAATTCATCCCTCTATTTTTTTAATGCCCCAGCTGCAGCCTACCTAGCCTATAGCAAAGCTGAAAATAACCATTAAAGGACAAAATAGGATGTGTAAATATGAACACTCAAATCAGAAGCTTCTGGATACAAAAGACAAATTCTAAAGGCTACTCAAAAAAAAAAATCTGAATTATCCTTGTAGAAAAAATCCAAGTCAATTCACTAATATCCTTGGCTTTCCCATCAAGGAACCGTAGCCAAAGTTTGCTAGCAATTGGTCTAGGAACAAACATTTCACCTATTACTTCTCCTTTAAGTGGCCTAAAACATGATTACTGTGTATATTCTGTTAACTGGTACAAGTGATAGCCAGTAGAAGATGGGGAGAAACGGATGGGGAAGGAAGTGTAGACAAGAGGGGGTGGGGATACAGAGACACATGGGAAGGGTCTAGAGTCCAGAGGTTTCAACGAAAATTGAGAGATCAGAGAATGGGATAATGATCATAAAGATCGCAGAGGTGGAGCTGATCCAGGTGGCCACAGGGGCCAGGAAATGGGAATGAGCAGCTGAAGTGGAGCAGGTGAATGATTGTTCTAAAACAATCACTATCGTGAAAATACAAATTTTTAAAAATTATTATTGTATAAGAAATTAAGCTATGTAAAAGATTTATTATCATTTTAAACCATTAAAATATTTTCTTGTAGGAAGTATGTTCTATTCAACCATTCAATAACAACCTTTAATCCTCACTCAGAAAAAAAAATTAAATATCTTAACTACAATTCTGTTTTATGTCTCCCTTGTTATTAATTACTAATCTGAGTTATACTGCCACATTCATTCACCCAAGATCAAATATAATGAGCATTAAATTTTTGTCCTTTGCAGCTGCTAAAAAGGTAATGCAGTATAAAGCCATAATCATGTAGAAAAGTGTTCTGATTACGGGAAATACAGGCATACCTTGGAGATATTTCAGGTTAGGTTTCAGACCACCACAACAAAATGAATAATGCAATAAAGAGTCACATGAATTTTTTTGTTTCCCAGTGCATATAAAAGCTATGTTTATACTATATTGTAGCCTACTAAGTATGCAATAGCATTATGTCTAAAAAAATGTACATACGTTAATTAAAAAATACTTCATTGCTAAAAAAAATGTCAAAACAATTACAATAGTAACATCAAGGATCGCTGATCACAGATCATCATAACAAATATAATAAAATGAAAAAGTTGAAAATACTGTGAGAATTACCAAAATGTGACACAGAGATACAAAGTGAGCAAATGCTGTTGGAAAAACGGTGCGAACAGGGTTGCCACAAACCTTCAATTTGTAAAAAATACAATATCTGTGAAGCACAAGAAAGCAAGGTGCAATAAAACAAGGCATACCTAAAACTGGCAATTGGGGCTGAGGTACTGCTCTTTCTTACACTGAATCGATATGTGTCTGTCTGTAACAGGATTTTCTAATAATTAACAGGATCCAACTGTAAGGCTGGCTTCTTTGTGAATTATCTAGTCAAGGCTGGAATCTGGTAAAAAAATAAAGAGGTGGGACTTCATATATTTTCAGCAGTACTTTCTACCTTCTAAAGGCTCATGATTCTAGAGTGGATATCTAAATAGTCCATGTCAGAGTCTAATAATACTTGACATTTCTAAAGCAGAGGTGGATTAATCACAAAGCAAACAGAGAAAAAGATGAAGATGAATTTAATTGGTATAAGGAACAAAAAGGATGTTTGGCTTTTTGTTTGCCTGTTTCATGTAGGCAATAAATGTGTCTGTAGTATCAATCCTATATAAACCTCAAGGCCAACACATTATCATATTAAAAAGTGAGTAATTAGGGCTTCCCTGGTGGCGCAGTGGTTGAGAATCTGCCTGCCAATGCAGGGGACACGGGTTCGAGCCCTGGTCTGGGAAGATCCCACATGCCGCGGAGCAACTAGCCCCGTGAGCCACAAATACTGAGCCTGTGCGTCTGGAGCTTGTGCTCCGCAACGAGAGGCCTCAATAGTGAGAGGCCCACGCACCGCGATGAGGAGTGGCCCCCACTTGCCACAACTAGAGAAAGCCCTTGCACAGAAACGAAGAGTCAACACAGCCATAAATAAATGAATAAATAAATAAATGAATAAATAAAAATTAAAAAAAAAAAAAGTGAGTAATTAACTAAAAATTGCTGTTGAGAGGGATCATAATTTCAGATGAAGAAAGCAGTCTCCTTTTACAAAGAAAAGTACTTGTTTAAAATGATTCCCAATTGATGCCAACAAACTAGGGATTATAGTATATGATGTGGGCTGAAAAAAAAAGATATGGCAGTTTTGGCATACTGATGATAATTAAAGCCATGGGAGTAAAGTCACCCAAGGAGAGCATGAGAGTGACAAAATGAGAGGGCCAAGAGGAACCCAGAGGAACCGCAATATTTAAAAGTTGGGAGAAAATAGAGCCCTCATAAACAGTTAAAACAGAGACATAAAAGGAAACCAGGAGCAGATGCTGTCACTGAAGCTAAGGGCCGTGAGTATTTTAAGACGGGAATGTACAGGAGTGCCAGGTGCTGCCAGGAAGTCAAGCAAAGTAAGTACTGAAAATGCTCCATGGGATTTCAAGGTCATTCAAGAACCTGTCTAAATCCATATTCCACAGGATGGGATAAATGAGAAGGTAGGAGACAGCGGTGTGAACACACGCTTCAGGAGCAAGCTCTCTGAAAGGGAGGAGAAAGAGCAGAGTGACTGGAGGGGACAAGAGGGCTAGGGAAAGCTCTTCTTCCAAAGGGAAGGAAAACACAGTTACAAAGGGCAATTCTGCACAACTGGGAAATTCGGAATATGAACTATATGTTAGAGAACATTACTCTATTAATTTGAAATTTTTCAGTGTAATATAGTATTGTAGTTATGGAAGAGAATATCCCTCTTTTTAGGACATTAATGCTAAAGTATACAGAGGTTAATATCTAATGTCTGCAACTTTCAAATAGAGAGGGAAATGGAGCTGGAGAGAAAGAAGGAAGAGAGAGCGAGAGAGAGGGAGAGAGAGAATGGTAAAGTTAACAACGTGAATCTAGGTAAAGTGCATGGGGTATTCATTGTATTATTCTTTCATCTTCTCTGAAGGTTTGCAATTTTTAAAAATAAGATGTTGGGGGAAAAACAAAGCAGAATGGTCAAACCCCCTACTCAAAAAAAAAAAAAAAAAAAAGGAGAAAAGAGGAAAGGCACTAGAACCTGTTAAAATGTTAATGAAGTATCAGCTCAGGGAGGTGGGAGGCAGAAGGGAGACAGCAATGCCCCTCACTCCTACACATGCACCTGCAGCTACAGAGTACACTCATAGTCCTGTGAGCGACAAGAACTTTAAAGAACATCTTATCTGATGTCCCATTTCACTGAAGGGGAAAATGAAGGAGGTCCCAGCTCACAGGGATCTCTGCTAGACTACACAGTGCCAGGAAAGACTGTTTGATGGCACTTATAACCAAGAATCCTCCAACACAATAACAAGAAGGATGGCAAGGGCTCCTCTAAATTTTCTTTCAGAAAATTCTTTAGAGAACAACAAAGACGAAGGAAACGGTGGTGTTCATAGTTTTTCCATGAAAGTCCCAAATTTAAATATGCAGCATTGTAAAGGAGTTACACTAGGAAAGAGGAGGCTGGGGGAACACAGGGCTGGGGGTGAAGGGAGGGGATCCCTCGGGCAGTTATGAATGGTTTGATTATTAGATTTTTTAAACAGCTAGGTTAACTAGATGTTATTCCAAGAAGTAAATAAATATTTTGTTTTGCTAAAAAAGAGACAACAGGCCCAAAATGGAGTCACTTGTGCTAAGCTCCATGTCAGTGGAGCTTAATACGTAACCTAATTGTATTTTCCAGCCTCTCCTAGGAGTGTAATCTTAACCAGTCTAGAATTTCCTGGCCAGCACTAGTGAGGTAATCAACCTGACAGACCCTTGTCTTCCCGCAAAGGAAGGTGACGTTGCCTGAAATATTCCTTTCTTTCCGTTTATGACTTCCCTATCTTACCCCTTTCTGCCTTTAAAAACCTCTCCTTTTCTGCAGCTTTTTGAAGCTCCTTTCTGTTTTCTGGATGGGATGCTGCCCCATTCATGAATCACTGAATAAAGCCAATTAGATCTTCAAATTTACACCGTTGAATTTTGTTTCTTTAACAGATTTCGTGGCAGCACCGGCAGGACTGAAGGAGACTTCTGATGTCTTCAGCTACAATGAGAAACAAAGGTGTGGTACCCATGAACACTTCTGATTTCTCTTTCTCACCATTTCTGAGGGCTGTGGGTAATTTCCTCTCAATTCTGAGTTCTGCTCTCTTTGCAGGAAGCTCCTGGTCTAACTGGCTTTCCAGTACATATTACCCCTTTTTGGAAACCCAGTGCAGTCCACAGTCTTCATTTTGGGGGTCTGCTGGTTCACTGCTTTCCCCAGTTCCAATTTGGGAATTGCTGGTGGTGCACACAGCGCTTTCTCCTGGCCAGTCCACAGTAACATCTCTTGGTTACCGCTGGTGTGCTGAAGTATATGTTTGTCTTGTTTTGTGTAGATAAAGGCTACTGCTAATGGGAATCTTAGAAGCCAAAAAAAGCTGCAAAAATTGATGGACACGAGTCTAGCACTTTGAAAGCTGTTAGAGCGCTTGCCACCTAACTCTAAAAGACTCCTGTGTTAGGATAAGGTGGCCACTGAATGGGTCAGATTGACACGAGGTTGCCCACCAACCTCAAGAAAATTTCTGTGCAACAAGTTACACTGTAAAACACCACACAATCTGCAACCCAGCAGCATATCCGTCTTAGCTATTAGTTTGGCTCTGAGAGACCCAAAGGTTTAGCTAAAAATAAATTAATAATAATAACCGGGATCCTTAAGTTCTAAGGAGTTAAGTGTGCCACATTCTGACACATATGCTTATTTTATGTCTAAAAACTGTGATCCAGGGCTTCCCTGGTGGCGCAGTGGTTAAGAATCCGCCTGCCAATGCAGGGGACACGGGTTCAAGCCCTGGTCCAGGAAGATCCCACATGCCTCGGAGCAAATAAGCCCATGCGCCACAGCTACTGAGCCTGCACTCTAGAGCCCGTGAGGCACAACTACTGAGCCCACGTGCCACAACTGCTGAAGCCCACGCACCTAGAGCCTGTGCTCCACAACAAGGGAAGCCACCGCAATGAGAAGCCCATGCACCGCAACAAAGGGTAGCCCCCACACACCACAACTAGAGAAACCCCGTGCGCAGCAACAAAGACCCAACACAGCCAAAAATAAATTAATTAATTAAAAAATTTTTTTAAATTAAAAAAAAGAAACTGTGATCCAGGAAGTTATAAATATCTACAAAAATGACAAAATCTTACTAAAAACAGTCTAGAATTAGACAAGATCATTGCTTTGCATCCTGGGAACTTAGCTTGATAACCATCAGGTTAGGGGCCCCAAAATACGGCCAACAGAAAAGTGTGTTGTACTCCATTTGCACCTAAATATGGCTGGACAAAAATGTGGATTGAACTTCATTTGCAGCTAAGGATCTTACCAAACTGCTACTGGCCCTCAGGGAAATTACAATGGCCATTAAGAGGAACATTACAATTAGAAAAGATCATTTAAGAACTGCAGTTGAGAGCTCTACCCACCACCAGTCCCTCTCATCAGGAAACTTCCACAAGCCTCTTAGATAGCCTCATCCACCAGAGGGCAGACAGCAGAAGCAAGAAGAACTACAATCCTGCAGCCTGTGAAACCTAAAACACATTCACAGAAAGATGGACAAGATGAAAAGGCAGAGGGCTATGTACCAGATGAAGGAACAAGATAAAACCCCAGAAAAACAACTAAATGAAGTGGAGATAGGCAACCTTCCAGACAAAGAATTCAGAATAATGATAGTGAAGATGATCCAGGACCTCGGAAAAAGAATGGAGGCAAAGATCGAGAAGAGGCAAGAAATGTTTAACAAACATCTAGAAGAATTAAAGAACAAACAAACAGAGATGAACAATATAATAACTGAAATGAAAACTACACTAGAAGGAATCAATAGCAGAATAACTGAGGCAGAAGAACAAATAAGTGACCTGGAAGACAGAATGGTGGAATTCACTGCTGCGGAACAGAATAAAGAAAAAAGAATGAAAAGAAATGAAGACAGCCTAAGAGAGCTCTGGGACAACATTAAAGGCAACAACATTCACATTATAGGGGTCCCAGAAGGACAAGAGAGAGAGAAAGGACCCGAGAAGATATTTGAAGAGATTATAGTCGAAAACTTCCCTAACATGGGAAAGGAAATAGCTACCCAAGTCCAGGAAGTGCAGAGAGTCCCATACAGGATAAACCCAAGGAGAAACATGCCAAGACACATAGTAATCAAACTGGCAAAAATTAAAGACAAAGAAAAATTATTGAAAGCAGCAAGGGAAAAACGACAAATAACATACAAGGGAACTCCCATAAGGTTAACAGCTGATCTCTCAGCAGAAACTCTACAAGCCAGAAGGGAGTGGCATGATATACTTAACGTGATGAAAGGGAAGAACCTACAACCAAGATTACTCTACCAGGTAAGGATCTCATTCAGATTTGATGGAGAAATCAAAAGCTTTACAGACAAGCAAAAGCTAAGAGAATTCAGCACCACCAAACAAGCTCTACAACAAATGCTAAAGGAAATTCTCTAAGTGGAAAACACAAGAGAAGAAAAGGACCTACAAAAACAAACCCAAAACAATTAAGAAAATGGTCATAGGAACATACATATCGATAATTACCTTAAACGTGAGTGGATTAAATGCTCCAACCAAAGGACACAGGCTTGATGAATGGATACAAAAACAAGACCCATATATATGCTGTCTACAGGAGACTCACTTCACACCTAGGGACACATACAGACTGAAAGTGAGGGGATGGAAAAAGATATTCCATGCAAATGGAAATCGAAAGCAAGCTGGAGTAGCAATACTCACATCAGATAAAACAGACTGTAAAATAAAGAATGTTACAAGAGACAAGGAAGGACACTACATGATGATCAAAGGGATCAATCCAAGAAAAAGATATAACAATTATAAATATACATGCACCCAACATAGGAGCACCTCAATACTTAAGGCAACTGCTCACAGCTATAAAAGAGGAAATCGACAGGAACACAATAATAGTGGGAGACTTTAACACCTCACTTACACCAATGGACCAAAATGGAAATAAATAAGAAAACAGAAGCTTTAAATGACACAATGGACCAGATAAATTTAATTGATATTTATAGGACATTCCATCCAAAAACAGCAGATTACACGTTCTTCTCAAGTGCGCATGGAACATTCTCCAGGATAGATCACATCTTGGGTCACAAATCAAGCCTCAGTAAATTTAAGAAAATTGAAATCATATCAAGCATCTTTTCTGACCACAACGCTATGAGATTAGAAATCAATTACAGAGAAAACAACGTAAAAAACACAAACACATCGAGGCTAAACAATATGTTACTAAATAACCAAGAGATCACTGAAGAAATCAAAGAGGAAATCAAAAACTACCTAGAGACAAATGACAATGAAAACACGACAATCCAAAACCTATGGGATGCAGGAAAAGCAGGTTTTTTTTTTTTTTCTTTCATTTTTTTTTTTTTTTTTTTTTTTTTGCAGTACACGGACTGTGCCACCAGGGAAGCCCCAGGAAAAGCAGTTCTATGAGGGAAGTTTATAGTTATACAAGCCTACCTCAAGAAACAAGAAAAATCTCAAATAAACAATCTAACCTTACACCTAAAGGAAGTAGAGAAGGAAGAACAAACAAAACCCGAAGTTAACAGAAGGAAAGAAATCATAAAGATCGGAGCAGAAATAAATGAAATAGAAACAAAGAAAACAATAGCAAAGATCAATAAAACTAAAAGCTGGTTCTTTGAGAAGATAAAATTGATAAACCATTAGCCAGACTCATCAAGAAAAAGAGGGAGGGCTTCCCTGGTGGCGCAGTGGTTGAGAGTCCACCTGCCGATGCAGGGGACACGGGTTCGTGCCCCGGTCTGGGAAGATCCCACATGACGCGGAGCGGCTAGGCCCGTGAGCCATGGCCGCTGAGCCTGCGCATCTGGAGCCTGTGCTCCGCAACGGGAGAGGCCACAACAGTGAGAGGCCCGTGTACTGCAAAAAAAAAACAAAAGAGGGAGAGGGCTCAAATCAATAAAATTAGAAATGAAAAAGGAGAAGTTACAACAGACACTGTAGAAATACAAAGCATCCTAAGAGACTACTACAAGCAACTCTATGCTAATAAAATGGACAACCTGGAAGAAATGGACAAATTCTTAGAAAGATATAACCTTCCAAGACTGAACCAGGAAGAAATAGAAAATATGAACAGACCAATCACAAGTAATGAAATTGAAACTGTGATTAAAAATCTTCCAACATGGGCTTCCCTGGTGTCGTAGTGGTTGAGAGTCCGCCTGCTGATGCAGGGGACACAGGTTCGTACCCTGGTCCGGAAAGATCCCACGTGCCACGGAGCGGCTGGGCCCGTGAGCCATGGCCACTGAGCCCGCGTGTCCGGAGCCTGTGCTCCGCAACGGGAGAGGCCACGACAATGAGAGGCCCGCGTACCGCCAAAAAAAAAAAAAAAAAAAAGATGTGGTACATATATACGATGGACTATTACTCAGCCATAAAAAGGAATGAATTTGGGTCATTTGTAGAGACGTGGATGCATCTAGAGACTGTCATACAGAGTGAAGTAAATCAGAAAGCGAAAAACAAATATGGTATATTAACGCATATATGTGGAACCTAGAAAATGGTACAGATGAACTGGTTTGCAGAGCAGAAATTGAGATACAGAAGTAGAGGAAAAACGTATGGACACCAAGGGGGGAAAGCCGTGGGGGGTGGGGGGGTAGGATGAATTGGGAGATTGGGATTGACATGGATACACTGATGTGTATAAAATGGATGACTAATAAGGAAAAAAAAATGAAGTGCAGTTGAAAGTAGGGTTCCCAAATTAAACAAACTGAATGGGACATCTATTTTAATTGGTACGTAGAACCTTCCAAAAGGCTTCAGGACCCCTGAATAGCATCATTGAAAAAATTCATTGAAAAAGTCTAATGAAAAATTAAAGACACAAGAGGTACCTAAGACAAAAGACTGCAAGACAGACACAACTTTTACTACTCGCCTCTATCGTCCTTTATTTGAGTACTCATTCTAGTAATCCTCAGTCTAAATTGTCTTTCCTAAAGAGACTACAAGACCATAAATGAAAGTCTGCCAAGTTATAGGCCTTACATATACCCCCATATCTACCCTTGAAGGAGGGCCCCCATATGGACCCCCTCTCAGAGATGATGAGACTCTGAGGGACTTTATGGTAAACTGCTATGTTATTCCCTTAAGCAGCTAAGGGAAACTAAAATTAAATTAATGAAAAACCTTGACATCTGGTAGATACTGGAGCTACACCCTCTACTTTAAACCCCCCTCGGAGCCTGCAAATGGGATCCTGGGAAAACTGGCAGAAGCCAGCTAAGGGTGAGAATTCTTACCAGAGTCAGCTCTCCCAGATCTCTGTCTGTAGTACCCAAAAAGAGAAGAAAATAAAATAGTTTTTGCACCTTCTTTGGGGATGCCTCTTAAGTGCAAGGGGTTGTTCAATACTACCAGAAATATTTACCGCTTGTCCCAACTGAAAACTGACAAGATATTTAAAAGGATTTTTTTTTAAAGTAGCTCTGTGGTCAAAAGTTGGTCAGAAACTGGAAGCTGATATTCAGAGTCTGATAGGAATATTTTTTTTAGGTGTCCTCCACTAAACCAAAATGAAACTATGCACCCAGAAGGAAAGAAAAATCTCCTAAAACCTTTGTGAAAGGATTTACCAAAATCTTCCAAAGGAAAACAGCTCTAAGTCCAGAACATAGAAATCTTTTAATTTCCACCTTGGTTAGAAATCTTGTCCCTGATATATATATATATATGAAAAAGCAAATTAAGAATAATGTAGGGGCTTCCCCAGTGGCGCAGTGCTTGACAGTCCGCCTGCCGATGCAGGGGACACGGATTCGTGCCCCGGTCCGGGAAGATCCCACATGCCACAGAGCGGCTGGGCGTGTGAGCCATGGCCGCTGAGCAGGCCATGAGGCCATGCGTGACCGGAGCCTGTGCTCCGCAACGGGAGAGGCCACAGCAGTGAGAGACCCACGTACCGCAAAAAAAAAAAAAAAGAAGTCAGACACGAAAGACTCCATATTGTCTGATTACATTTATATGAAATGTCCAGAACAGCTCAAATCTATAGAGACAGAAAGTAGATTTGTGATTACCTAGGGCTGGGGAGGTATAGGGTAGGAGAGTAACTGCTAATGGTTTTGGGGGCGGGGGATGAAAATGTTCTAAAACTGACTGTGGTGATGGTTGTACGGCTCTATGAATATACCAAAAATTCACTGAAGTTTACACTTTAAACTGGTGAATTGTGTAGTATGTGAATAATAAAGCTGCTATTATTAAAAAGTAATCCAGGAAAACAGCTTGGCATTTCCTCAAAAAGTTAACCACAAAATTACCATATGACCCTGTAATTCCTACTACTAGGTATATACCCAAAAGAATTGAAAACAGGGACTCAAATAAGTACACGTACACTCGTGTGCATAGCAACACTATTCACAGTAGCCAAAAAGGTGGAAAAAACCCAGATGTCCATCAAATGAATGAACTAAAAAATGAGATATATTCATATGGTGAAATATTATCCAGCCTTAAAAATGAATGAAGTACTGATACATGCTACAACACGGATGAACCTCAAAAACATTATGCTAAGTAAAAGAAGCCAGACAAAAGGGTCACATCGAGTATGATTCTATTTACATGACATGTCCAGAACAGGTAAATTCATAGAAAAAGAATACAGATGGGTGGTTGCCAGGTGCTGGGGGAAGAGGAAACAGGGAGAAACTGCTTAATAAATAAGGGATTTTACTTTGGAGTGATGGAAATGTTCAAGAACTAGATAGAAGTGGTGGTTACACAATTTTGTATAAATGGCACTGAACTGTTCCTTTTAAGATGGTTAATTTTGGGCTTCCCTGGTGGCGCAGTGGTTAAGAACCCGTTTGCCAATGCAGGACACAAGGGTTCAAGCCCTGGTCCAGGAAGATCCCACATGCCTTGGAGCAACTAAGCCCATGCACCACAACTACTGAGCCTGCGCTCTAGAGCCCATGAGCCACAACTACTGAGCCCACGTGCCACAACTACTGAAGCTCGTGTGCCTAGAGCACATGCTCTGCAACAAGAGAAGCCACTGCAATAAGAAGACCGTGCACCGCAACGAAGAGTAGCCCCTGCACGCCTCAACTAAAGAAAGACCGCGTAGCTACGAAGACCCAGCACAGCCAAAAATAAATAAATAAAATAAATAAATTTATTTTTAAAAAGATGGTTAATTTTGTGTTACATGAATTTCACCTCAATAAATTATTTAAAAGAAACAGCAATCCAAAAATTGAAGTTCATGTTCCCACTTACATGCAACATTTTAAAAGCTGAAAAGTATTTCAAAAAGAGAGAATTTACGTTTACGTTTTTACTTTTTTTTTTTTTTTTGCGGTATGTGGGCCTCTCACTGTTGTGGCCTCTCCCGTTGCGGAGCACAGGCTCCGGACGTGCAGACTCAACAGCCATGGCTCACGGGCCCAGCCGCTCCGCGGCATGTGGGATCTTCACGGACCGGGGCATGAACCCGTGTCCCCTGCATCGGCAGGTGGACTCTCAACCACTGCGCCACCAGGGAAGCCCTACGTTTTTTTTTACCTAAGAAATTTGGCTAAATTTTTAAAACTCTGGGTAATCTTAGATATAAAAAGAGAATTACTCTCATAATAAATTACTACCATGGAATTAGTTCAGTTGGAGCTTTTGAAAGATTTATTTCATGACATGCTTACAGATCTGAAAGTGTTAGTGCATCTCCTGTTGCCCCACTGTCAGAGATTAACTTGCTAACTCACTGGCACAAGTCAGCTGGGAGGGAGACCAACATTTGATTACCAAAGGAAAACATTCCACACTAATTAGAATAGAATACTCTGTATCCTAAACTCTGCATCTTAAGCCTGAGTAAACTGCTAAAACCAAGATGTGGAACAAAAATTGGAAAAATTATCTATAACCTAGATAACAAAGGAATGGAGTTTAAAAGCAAGTTATTCACACAAGCACCCCCGCTTGTTTGTTTCTGGTTTAATTTGCATGTGTAGACTATGTCCGTTAAACACTCAAGTGAGTTTCAACTAGCTTCTAGTATCTATGAGAAAGAACAGCAGTACAAAATAAACAAAGGAAATACTGAAGCCTCTATAATTACATGGGGGTAGTGGGGGGCACATCATCTATTTAGAAACAACACACTTTTCAGGAAGCAGATAATCTAGCATTTCTCAAATTCCCCGTAGAATATTCTAAAAACATGAAGCAAATCTCATGAAGTTCTGTACTGAATAGCTATAAAAAATCTGATCGAGTTATAAAATCTAATAAAAATTCAATGATGCTACCAAATGTCACATAGGTATGGATAGAGCTATTTATAAATGTACTGAATAAACATATAAATTTACAGAGAGGCTTTCTTGTTCCCTGCCACTGAGTTTTAAATTGAGATTTTATATTGGTACCTTTTCAACTGAAATCAAATCAAACATAAAATATCTCTCAGATAATACTTTATGGCACATCATAAATTCAAAGCTACATCTTCCTAAAGGTAGTTTCCAATGTTATCCCAATATTTAACCTTCAGTTCAAGTGATGATGCCTCGTGCAAAATCACTCTGGGCAGCTTGAGAACTGTGTGTGTAAATGAGAAAGGGGTGGAGGGTGAATCCAGCTCACTCTCCCCTTTTCATCCAGGAAGACAGGCACACTCCTAGCACTCACCTTTCTCAGATTCCTTGTCTTTCACTGAAGACGAAGTGCCACAGCCCATGTCTTGTAAATCATGAATCAACTTCTCACTCTAAAACAGGGTGAAAAGTGCTTCCCTTTACTCTGCGAGGAGCCCCTCCTGACTGATCCACTTCGGTCACAGATCCTGATGAGGAAGACACACGAGGGAGGGAGGAAAGCGGCCGTTAACAAGGTATCTAAGGGCTGCTCAGCAGGATTCATTTTACGCTTCTTCTCAACTGCTGTTCATCATATGATATGGAAAGTGGTCAGACATAGTCTAATCCCGGTTTATTTTCCAAAACACAGAAGCAGCAACAGAGCAGCTATAGATTGCTTTTCTGCAACACATAAATTACATGTTCCCCTTGTCTAGGTCAGATCAATACTCTATAAAATAAAGCATTAAAATGAAAAGAAAAATGGAAATGTAAGATCATACAATTTTCTAATTGAAATATAGGGAATGGGATATGAAGGATGTGACATAATTTAACTGTTTTGCTTTTAAGCTCAAAATAGTTAAATCTATCTGGGCTTTTAAAAACACAAATTGGAGAATGGCTATGAGACAACAACAACATTTATACAACTATGCCAAAATTCAAGTCAAAATGAGTTCTTTGACACTATTTCTCAGAATCAGTCAGGGCACTTATTTAAAAAAAAAAAAGGAGGCTTCAAGGCCTCCCCAGAAACTAAAGCATCAGAATCCAGGAAGTTCCCTTTTCAAACAAGCTCTCCAGGCATTCTGAGGCCCCTCCAAAGTCTGCCCTCGCACTCGCCAGGCCTCCCGATGGCTCAGCTGAGACTGTTACATTGGATCTTCCACAATCACCCCATGGGAGTTTTCAACAAAATTCCTTTCTGTAGTAATCCCACCTCATGCCTTTTTAGGGTGATGTGTCCTTTATTTCATGATGCTCCAAACCAGCCTGTGCTAATCTATTCGCATTTCGTGACAGTAACAAAGTCAAAGAACTGACTTGGGACTCTGCCAGGCATGCCTATTTTTCCGTTAGTACTACACTAAACGCTGCAAGATTGCGACTCAATGAAAGAAAGGGGCAAAACAAAATGAGCAAAATATCTGAATTATGGAAATATTTTTAAAACAACAATAACCTTAATAAACAGATTTCTGATCAGAGTTAGGCTTGATTCTATTATGTATTGAATTAATTAACCCTCCTAAACTTTGGGTGATTTCCAAATTTGATAGGCATTTCTTACATATCTCTCTTATCTACATCAGGGGTAAAAAATGTTAACAGGGTCAGCTCCAAGGGCAGAAAACCCTTGCGGCATTCCACTCCAGACCAGTCTCTAGGGTTACTACAGACCCATTACATTCACACTCTCCTACTCCTTCAGTTAGGTGGTAAGTTTACCCATCGTAAGCATCCACTTACTTATCTATGAGACGTCCTAGTCAATTTCGCTATTTTAATGAAATTAAGATATATAATTTGACACCTTGACATTCCAGGCTAGCCAGCAGCAGCAGAAGAAAAAGAGGAGGAGGAGGAAGAGAAGAAGGAAGGAAGGAGGAAGAAAGGAAGGAAGGAAGGAAATCAGTTTGCCATTACTTTTAATAACAGAATTATAGACGTTTAAAGGTGGTAGACTTTTAAAATTACCCAGAATTTACACAAAGTGCAAGAAAACCAAGCCCCTTGTCTAAAGTCATATAGACAAACTGGCTGTCAAACTCTGTTGCATATTAGCATCACCTGGGGAGCTTTTAAAACTCCCAATGCTTGGATGGCACCTCACCAAATTAGTCCCTGTGGATTTAAAACATAGTGATGCCTGGGTCCCGTCCCCAGAGATTCTGATGTAATTGGTATTGAGTGGGGTTTGGGCATGGGGGGGGTGCCGGTGTTAAAAGCTCCCCAGGTGATTCTAATGTGCAGCAAAGTTTGACATTCTCTGCCGGAGACAATGTTCTAGGGAACCCATGGTGATGCCTAGTGATCATCACATTTTCCTCTAAATGCTTTGATTCCATCTGTTTGGAAAAGAATTTTTCCAGAGGTCATGTCAGGCTTATAAGGCAGTGGCTTCTGGCAACTACTCTGCTTGTTTTTGAAATTGGGGCACTATTTACCCATCACCTCTGTTCTCTCCATTCTCAGACATTTCTCAAAGGTTATCTGCAGTGCCTATGAGAACACGTCTGCTGGGTTCTTCCTCACCCTTTGAAGTAGTTCATTGGGTCCTGGTGAGTTTCTCCAAGTGCCTAGATGCATGCTCTCCTATATGAGTATCACAAAACTTACCAGGGGAGATTATTTTAAAATGCAGACTCCCAGGCTTTACTGCCAATACTTGGATTCAAGCAGTCCAAGGGGGCCTGGGAATGTGCAATTAAAAGTGCACCCTTGGGCTTCCCTGGTGGCGCAGTGGTTGAGAGTCCGCCTGCCGATGCAGGGGACACGGGTTCGTGCCCCGGTTTGGGAAGATCCCACATGCCACGGAGCAGCTGGGCCCATGAGCCATGGCCGCTGAGCCTGTGCGTCCGGAGCCTGTGCTCCGCAACGGGAGAGGCCACAACAGTGAGAGGCCTGTGTACTGCAAAAAAAAAAAAAAAAAAAAAAGTGCACCCTTCATGGGACTTTGACACAAGCACTCCCCATATCTCAGTTTGAGAAAAACTGTTCTCCATATCTCCCTTGGGCTTTGCTTCCATCTTTATGCTATTTTTTTCTACCCCTTTTTATGAATACATAAGAGTTAGGCACTGAGTAGGCAACACTGATGCTACGATAGGAAGTGATATATTTCAAACTCAATTTTTTTTTCCCAGAAAAAAAAAGCAATCTCTCTCCAAAGGCATTTGGTTCTCAGCCACTCCTCAGTCAATTCATTACACAACAAACAAAAGTCCATATAAAAGATTCACTAGGAACTAAAAAGCATCAAACTTGAATATATTTCTGCTAGACTGTAAACTCCATGGGTACCTTTGTTTCTAAATACTCTTTGAATCTCTGGCACCTACACAGTGCATTTCACATAGCAGGTGCTTGATAAATGCCCAATGAATGAATGAATGAATGAATAAGAGAATGCATATTTCTAAGCCAGGGTCCTTTAAAAAATTAATGCTAAAAGTAATTATTAGTCCATCATTTCGTGCACAGATACATGCTATTTGATTATACAAAAGCCTTTTATTAAACCAGAAAATGGGTAGTACTTATATATTCATTTTTAAAGAAAAACTTTAAATCATGATAGAAAGAAATGAGCATTGTTCTAGAATTCTTGGATTATTAGAAAAAAATAATTTGCTATTAGAATTTTTACATTATTAAATAATAATAATAATTTAATTTCCTTAGGTAACAGGTAAAACAAAACAGAAGAGTCAGCTCATTTTAATTCTCACCAAAACAAGAGCTGGTTAAGGCCAGGTGCCACTTACTACTCCCATACACTACCCAGCCTAGACTGCAATCACCCACTCAAAGGCTGAGAGGGACGCACGTTTGTAAGCAGTATATGTCCCTTTGAGGACAACCCTGGGTGGTGCAAAGCTGATAAAAATGATTTGGGAATTTTCCAGTATTTGGGACAATCTAAGCTTCTTCCACTCCCTGCCCTCTGTCAGCATCAGATAAACAGTGTGCTAAAGAGGTCTCTGAAGAAATGATTTCCCTAGGGCCTGAAAGAAGTTCTCCAGCTCAAGAGGTGGGTAGTCTCTGCAGCATTCACAAAGACCCAAGGATACCGTAGTCAGTGACATAAACCACTTAAAAGGTGGATGTTGGCAAAAAACAGCTTGAAACTTGCTCAGTGCTGCTGCCCCTACCAATATATACCAAGGGTGGTTTTAAAGCATAAACGTAAAATAGTGACTCATCACTGGCACACTTACAATCTGCAGAAGGAAAGTCTTCCAAGGCTTCTGCTAAAAGGTTTTCACTGTGCGTGGCGGTGGGGTGGGGGGAGGGTAGAGTGGGGGAGAACTGTTTGACGTTGTTCAGTTCTTTTCATCTTAACCACTATTCATTTCCCAAGGTGAAAATACAAGGAAAGAACAAAAGATGGCCCTTGGAGCCAACCCAACCTTGGTCTCCAAGCACCCTCCAAGTGCTAGCCCAGCCTCCCCAAGTTGTTCTTATTCATTCTTGATTTTCTTTCAAAGTGCATCTCTATTGAACGTCCACACCTTGGCTCAGCCACCTTGACCTTGATTCTGCTCCGCCTCTGGCATTCTAGATGTGACTTGTGTGGTTTCCCATGCTAGAAGCTCAGCTTTTCCTACAGATGCTGACTTTTGTGAGAAATTTGTACTCCAGCCTGGCCCCAAGAAACCCAAATCCAGAACCCAGAGTCATTCAACTGGCACCATACCCCAGCCCCCAGAGTGGGAGGTGAGTAGGTCTAATTCTTCCCCCTTGGACTGTGAGACACAAGCATGGAGGACAGATGCGTCTTCAGGCTTACCCTGCTGCATTCTCTTTGGCATTCATTGAAACAGAGGTTCTACAGCCTGATGTCTGTAGACTAAAGATAACGAAGGGGCATAGAGGCAGGTAGAGGAGTCCCTGGCAGACCGCTCTAGAGAGGCCCCTTCCACCACTACTCTTCCAGTAGAACACTGTAGCATTTGCTCCTGTGTGGGGTCTTAAATGAATAAAGGGAGTTCTGTAAGATGGAGCTGGTGATTATTCCTTGGTCCATGAAAGGGTAAGAAAGAGGACGAAACGATACTGACCACCAGAATGTATCCGAGGGTGAGTGTTGTTCTATCAGACAGGATTGTAATCAGGAGGCAGCTAGGCCTAGTGCCAGGTTTTCCAAAGTGTGTTTGTGGAAGAGGAGTTCTATGTGGTTTATGATTCTAGAAATAAGACCCCCCCGCAAAAAAAAGTCCCACCATCAAATAAGTTCAGGAGAAGTAGGATTAAACAGGTTCCTTTACTGCAGAACTCCTCAGAGCTTTCTGGATGTTAATATGCATCTCTAATATGAATCTAACTGCCTAATGCTGGCCCAATGGAGACTGGGGTTTAGAAGTCAGACGAACCAGAGTTTAAATTCTTATCAGCTAGTCATTAATTCCTCTGCACCTCAGTTTTCTCATAAGAAAATAGGGATAATAACACCTACCTTACAGACTTGTATTAAAGGCTAATGAGAAGATCAATGGTGGAAAAAACCGACTGGAACAAAGAGCAATTCTTCTTAGCTGATGAGTTAGGAGGAGCCATGCACGGGTGGTACCCACTGCGGTTGACCTGTTGAAACAAAACGTGTTTGCTCACATCTCTTCCTTCAGAATGCACTGTCCGGGACCTCCCAGAGGTTAAACCCCACAGGTGTCTGTCTATTGGTTCTGGGATAATTATAGGCTCACAAAGAAAAGGACTCTTTTCCCCTGAGACCACTAAGATCTGAGAAAATGCTTTACCAGTAATAATAATAACAGCTAAAATCACTACTATTTATTAAGGCACTATTTACCCAGCACAGTGGGTACTTTATATTTCTATTATTCCAGTTAATCTTCACAGCAACTTCCAAGGGGATATCATCACTCCCGTATTAGAGATGCAGAAGCTAAGACTAAGAAATTAAATATTGGGCTTCCCGGGTGGCGCAGTGGTTGCGAGTCTGCCTGCCAATGCAGGGGACGTGGGTTCGTGCCCCGGTCTGGGAAGATCCCACATGCCGCAGAGCGGCTGGGCCCGTGAGTCATGGCCGCTGAGCCTGCACGTCCGGAGCCTGTGCTCCACAACGGGAGAGTCCACAGCAGTGAGAGGCCCGCGTACCGCAAAAGAAAAAAAAAAAAAAAAGAAAGAAATTAAATATCAGACTCCATGGCACAGCCGAACAGTGGCAGAACATTCTGTTTCATGCTTAAAGAACAAAAATGTCTGTCCACCAAAAAGTTAGCTGTGCCTTGGTTTCAGGATCCAATTTGATCAATCTACAGAAGCACTAAATCCCTAAAGAGAATTCTTGAACATTGCAAGGAATTCTGTTTCCATTTCTTACAGATGGATGGAAATCCTGTGGTCCTCTGCGTCAACAAGAGGGCAAGGGAGCTAAAGGAAGATTTCTGAACATGAAGTTGTATAGTGGGCAATGACCCATGAGGGGCCTGGAAGAGTTTCTCAAAGTATCCCCTCCCTCATTTTCTAGCTCTCACCCAAGTGACCACAGAGTTTTCCCAAGTATAGACTTCATCTGAAATAGGCTACAACCCTTCAGAATGCAAAGTCACCTGTATACCTTTTTAAGCTGATGACAACTGATTTGTAATCAGCATATTTGAGAAAAATCATTCTGAGAAATTGCAAAGTAATAAAATAAACTTCAAGTAGTACACATTTCCTGTTCCATTGCTACACAATGTATGTTTATAATGTAGACTTCTGCTTGCCCAAAATACCTAAGAACAAACAAACATATTACCTGTTTCTTCTGCGTGGCCGATGCAGAGGTTTATCCTCACCCCAAGTGTTTCAAGAGAAACAAAATCAGAAAAAAACTTCTCTGTGAGGGATGCAGAGATCTGAAAGAAAAGGTACAATTCCAGCTCTCTCTGGAGCATCCCCCTACACATACTTACACACACACACATACACACACACACACACGCTCCATACATCTCACATTTCTGCAGCTCTCTGCAGGGAGAGCTCTTCTTTAAACAAATCAAAAAACGAATACAGGGACTTCCCTGGTGGTGCAGTGGTTCAGAGTCTGCCTGCCAATGCAGGGGACACGGGTTCGAGCCCTGGTCCCGGAAGAGCCCACATGCCACGGAGCAACTAAGCCCATGTGCCACAACTACTGAGCCTGCACTCTAGAGCCTGCAAGCCACAACTACTGAGCCCATGTGCCACAACTACTGAAGCCCGCCTGCCACAACTACTGAAGCCTGTGCGCCTAGAGCCCGTGCTCTGCAATAAGAGAAGCCACCGCAATGAGAAGCCCGCGGACTGCAACGAAGAGTAGTCCCTGCTCGCCACAACTAGAAAAAGCCCACGGGCAGCAACGAAGACCCAATGCAGCCAAAAATAAACAAATAAATTAATTAATTTAAAAAAAACAAATACACATGCATACACACAAGAAATAACTCGAACAGACTTTGCCTTTCAGCCTGGAAGGTGAGCCCAGAGCCGCAGATCTAGGAGAGGCTGGGCTGGCCCGTGAGCTGCAGCTGTCTGCCCCAACCCTGCCCTGTTCCCAGTGAAGAGATAAAGGGCTGCACTCAAGTAATGCGCTGTGGTCACATGACTTCTTCCAACGGGACCAGGCCACTGTTTGCATAAACAATCTGATCAGTACAAAATACAGAATAAATTTTGGTAAATAACGGTAGAAAAGCACTTAGTAGCTGACTCTTTAGGTCAACTGAGGATAATTTTTAGGAAACATTATAGTAACCTGGGCACGATTAAGAAGAGGAAGTGGGAACACTAAACGTTACTCCTTAGGATTTGAAAAGGCATGGGTTTAAGACAGTAGCCTTTGGGTGCCATACTGCAAATTCATTTCTATGACATTTTTATTCTTCCAGTTATTCAATTAGCTGCTTGTTGAAGAACGTGAAATGGAGTCCCCCTAACACTGAGCTCCTCTGTGGAGTTTATGATTAAACTCTCTATCCCAAACTTTATTCCCTTTCTTGCCCCACACCTGTTCCTCTCAAGTTGAGGAGTACCAAAGAAAAGGGAGGATTGAAACTGAGCAGGACCCTGCAGGGGCCCTCCCAGGTACAAAAGCCCCTCCATGTCCCCTGTTTCTTGTTTGTAGAGAAAGGCTTTAGTCTTCTAGGCTTCTCTGAGTTCCAAAGAGCAGACCGCAAGCAGTTAATGATGAGGACAACAGTCACAGGACTCCTAGCTCCTCCTGAAGGGATACAGATCATCTGATGCATATCTCTGAGTTGTTCTGCAGAAACTAAGACCCCTCACCCAGTGGAGGATGGCGACTCCATGCCGACCACAAGTATGTAGACCCCACACTGGCTGGAATCAGAAGGTTGAGATTCCCGAAACACCACCCTGCTACCTCACCACCGACCAATCAGAGGAAGCTCCACAAGCTGATCATGCATCCTATGACCCTCTCCCCTAACACTGTCTTTAAAAACCCTTGCCTGAAAGCCATCAGGGAGTCCGGGTCTTTTGAGCATAAACTGCCCGTTCTCCTTGCGTGGCGCCCTGCAATAAACCCTTACTTTGCTACAAACACCCGCTGTCAGAGTTTGGCTTTCTGCGCCACAGGCACACGAGCCCTTGCTCGGTAAAAAATATATCTGTGAGAGGGAGATTCACCTCCCATCATCAGCAAAACGGAAAAGGAAAGTTGACCTGTGATTTTGCTGAGTTTGAGAAGGAAGACGAGGAAGACACGACTGAAAAACTGAAGTGCCAGTGTCAGTACTGGATGTCACCAGCCTCAGTTCTGCTGTCCTTTGAGGCAATCCAGAGGTGAGTGATCTTGTTCCTAGAGTCTCATGCTGACTGCAGCTGCACCAACAGCAATACTCCTCCCAAACTCTTCCTAACTGGTTACACAGCAGATGTATTTTTGAGCTTACTGGCCTCAGGCATCGTGAGCTAGGATTTAAAGGTCTCCAGCCATAATCATTTCATAACCCCATCCAAGCTGGTCTTTAGTCAATTCCTTTCTGCAATTGAGAACCACAGGAGATCCAGTAAAGTGGTTACCTAGCTTACTACTTAATCTAATGGAGTCACTTTAAAAATAACTGGAGGGGGGCCCGGAGGAAGATGGCGGAAGAGTAAGACGCGGAGATCACCTTCCTCCCCACAGATACATCAGAAATTCATCTACACGTGGAACAACTCCTACAGAACACCTACTGAACGCTGACAGAAGACCTCAGACCCCCCAAAAGGCAAGAAGCTCCCCACATACCTGGGTAGGGCAAAAGAAAAAAAGAATAAACAGAGACAATAGGATAGGGACGGGACCTGCACCAGTGGGAGGGAGCCGTGAAGGGGGGAAGGTTTCTACACACTACAAGCCCCTTCGCGGGCGGAGACTGCAGGTGGCGGAGGGGGAAAGCTTCGGAGTAGCGGAGGAGAGCACAGCAACAGGGGTGCGGAGGGCAAAGCGGAGAGATTCTGGCACAGAGGACCGGTGCCCTCAGGCACACACCAGCCCGAGAGGCTTGTCTGCTCGGCCGCCGTGGCGGGCGGGGCTGGGAGCTGAGGCTCGGGTATCGGCTTTCAGTCGGAGCGCAGGGAGAGGACTGGGGCTGGCGGCAGGAAGAGAGCCTGAAGGGGTTAGTGCACCACGGCTAGCCCGGAGGGAGTCCGGGGAAAGGGTCTGGAGCTGCTGAAGAGGCAAGAGACTTTTTTCCCTTTTGTTTCCTGGTGCGCGAGGAGAGGGCATTAAGAGGGCTGCTTGGGGAAGCGCCGGAGACAGGCACTCGCCGCGGGTAAGGCACGGACCTCGGAGACGGGCGTGGGCCGCCGCCGCCACCGCCGCCCGCCGCGGCCCGCCACCGCTGCCGCCGCGGCCCGCCGCCGCGGCCCGCCGCCGCCGCCGCCGCGGGCCGCCGCCGCGGGGCCTGTGTGCGAGCGCGGGTCACTGTCCGCCCCGCCTTCCGGGGGGCCTGTGCACCCCGCCACTGCTGGGGTCCCGAGACCCGGGGACGGCTTTCCCGGGAAAGCGCACGGAGCGCCACGGGCTGCTGCAACGTCACGCCGGCCTCTGCCGCCGCAGGCCCGCCCCACACTGCGCGCCCCTCCCTCCCCTCTGCCTGAGTGAGCCAGAGCCCCCGAATCAGCGGCTCCTTTAAACCCGTCCTGTCTGAGCGAAGAACGGACGCCCTCCGGCGACCTACGCGCAGAGGCGGGGCCAGGTCCAAGGCTGAGACCCGGGAGCTGTGAGAGCAGAGACAGGGAAATCTCTCTGTGCAGCCTCGGAGGCAGCGGATTAAAGCTCCACGGTCCATTTGATGTGCCCTGCGTCTGTGGAGTGCATGAATGGACAGCGAATCATCCCAAATTGAGGAAGTGGACTTTGAGGACAAAATTTAAGACCTTCCCCCCTTTTCCTCTTTTTACAACGAATTATTCCAAATTAAGGAGGTGGACTTAGAGAGCAAGATTTCAGACTTCTCGCCCTTTTCCTCTTTTTACAACGAATTATCCCAAATTGAGGAGGTGGACTTGGAGAGCAAGATTTTTGATTTTTCCCCCTGCTCTCTTTTTGTGAATGTGTATGTGTAATCTTCTGTGTAAGATTCTCTCTGTATAGCTTTGCTTCCACCATATGTCCCAGGGTTCTATCGGTCCGGTTTTTTTTTTTTTTTCAATAATTACTTTCTAATTTTAATAACGCTACTATATTTCATACTTTATTCTATTTTACTTTACCTGCTCTTTCTTTTTTTCCTACTCTCCCTTCCTCCCTCCCTCCCTCCGCTCCTCCTTTCCTTCTTTCTTTTTCTTTCCTCCCTCCCACCCTTCTTTCCACTTTCTTTTTCTTTCCTTCCTCCCTCCCTCCTGTCTTTCTTCCTTTCCTTCCTCCCTCCCTCCCTCCTTTCTTTCCTTCTTTCTTTCCATCCTTCCTCCCTCCCTCCCTCCTTTCTTTCTTCCTTCCTTCCTTCCTTTCTTCCCTTCTTCCTTTCTTTCCCTCTCTCTTTCTTTCTTCTACTAATTCTTTCTTTCTACTTTTTCTCCCTGTTATTCTGAGCCGAGTAGATGAAAGGCTCTTGGTGCTGCAGCCAGGAGCCAGTGCTGTGCCTCTGAAGTGGGAGAGCCAACTTCAGGACACGGGTCCACAAGAGACCTCCCAGCTCCACATAATATCAACCAGCGAAAATCTCCCAGAGATCTCCATCCCAACACCAGCACCCAGCTTCAGTCAACGACCAGCAAGCTACAGTGCGGGTCACCCTATGCCAAGCAACTAGCAAGGCAGGAACACAACCCCACCCATTAGCAGAGAGGCTACCTAAAAACATAATAAGGCCATAGGCACCCCAAAACACACCACCAGATGTGGACCTGTCCACCAGAAAGACAAGATCGAGCCTCAACCACCAGAGCACAGGAATTAGTCCCCCCCACCAGGAAGCCTACACAACCTACTGAAACAACCTTAGCCACTGGGGTCAGACACCAAAAACAACGGGAACTACGAATCTGCAGCCGGCAAAAAGGAGACCCCAAACACAGTAACGTAAGCAAAATGAGAAGGCAGAAAAACACACAGCAGGTGAAGGAGCAAGATAAACACCTACCAGACCTAACAAATGAAGAGGCAATAGGCAGTCTACCTGAAAAAGAATTCAGAATATTGATAGTAAAGCTGATCCAAGATTCTATTTCCAAGATCCATAATCTTGGAAATAGAATAGACAAAATGCAAGAAACAGTTAACAAGGACCTAGAAGAACTAAAGATGAATCAAGCATCGATTAAAAACACAATACATGAAATGAAAAATACTCTAGATGGGATCAATAGCAGAATAACTGAGGCAGAAGAACGGATAAGTGAGGTGGAAGATAAAATAGTGGAAATAACTGATGCAGAGCAAAATAAAGAAAAAAGAATGAAAAGAACAGAGGACAGTCTCAGAGACCTCTGGGACAACATTAAACGCACCAACATTCGAATTATAGGGGTTCCAGAAGAAGAAGAGAAAAAGAAAGGGACTGAGAAAATATTTGAAGAGATTATAGTTGAAAACTTCCCCAATATGGGAAAGGAAATAGTTAATCAAGTCCAGGAGGCACAGAGAGTCCCATACAGAATAAATCCAAGGAGAAATACACCAAGACACATATTAATCAAACTGTCAAAAATTAAACACAAAGAAATCATACTAAAAGCAGCAAGGCAAAAACAACAAATAACACACAAGGGAATCCCCATCAGGTTAACAGCTGATCTCTCAGCAGAAACTCTACAAGCCAGAAGGGAGTGGCAGGACATAATTAAAGTGATGAAGGAGAGAAACCTGCAACCAAGATTACTCTACCCAGCAAGGATCTCATTCAGATTGGATGGAGAAATTAAAACCTTTACAGACAAGCAAAAGCTGAGAGAGTTCAGCACCACCAAACCAGCTTTACAACAAATGCTAAAGGAACTTCTCTAGGCAAGAAACACAACAGAAGGAATATACCTACAATAACGAACCCAAAGCAATTAAGGAAATGGGAATAGGAACATACATATCAATAATTACCTTAAATGTAAATGGACTAAATGCTCCCACCAAAAGACACAGAGTGGCTGAATGGATACAAAAACAAGACCCATATATATGCTGTCTACAAGAGACCCACTTCAGACCTAGAGACACATACAGATTGAAAGTAAAGGGATGGAAAAAGATATTCCATGCAAATGGAAATCAAAAGAAAGCTGGAGTAGCAATTCTTATATCAGACAAAATAGACTTTAAAATAAAGACTATTAGAAGAGACAAGGAAGGACACTACATAACGATAAAGGGATCAATCCAAGAAGAAGATATAACAATTGTAAATATTTATGCACCCAACATAGGAGCACCTCAATACATAAGGCAAATACTAACAGCCATAAAAGGGGAAATCGACAGTAACACAATCATAGTAGGGGACTTTAACACCCCACTTTCACCAATGGACAGATCATCCAAAATGAAAATAAATAAGGAAACACAAGCTTTAAATGATACATTAAACGAGATGGACTTAGTTGATATTTATAGGACATTCCATCCAAAAACAACAGAATACACATTTTTCTCAAGTGCTCATGGAACATTCTCCAGGATAGATCATATCTTGGGTCAGAAATCAAGCCTCGGTAAATTTAAGAAAATTGAAATTGTATCAAGCATCTTCTCCGACCACAATGCTATGAGACTAGACATCAATTACAGGAAAAGATGTGTAAAAAATACAAACACATGGAGGCTAAACAATACACTACTCAATAACGAAGTGATCACTGAAGAAATCAAAGAGGAAATTAAAAAATACCTAGAAACAAATGACAATGGAGACACGACGACCCAAAACCTATGGGACGCAGCAAAAGCAGTTCTAAGGGGGAAGTTTATAGCAATACAATCCCACCTTAAGAAACAGGAAGCATTTCGAGTAAACAACCTGACCCTGCACCTAAAGCAATTAGAGAAAGAAGAACAAAAAAACCCCAAAGCTAGCAGAAGGAAAGAAATCATAAAGATCAGATCAGAAATAAATGAAAAAGAAATGAAGGAAACGATAGCAAAGATCAACCAAACTAAAAGCTGGTTCTTTGAGAAGATAAACAAAATTGACAAACCATTAGCCAGACTCATCAAGAAAAAAAGGGAGAAGACTCAAATCAATAGAATTAGAAATGAAAAAGGAGAAGTAACAACTGACACTGCAGAAATACAAAAGATCATGAGAGATTACTATAAGCAACTCTATTCCAATAAAATGGACAACCTGGAAGAAATGGACAAATTCTTAGAAACGCACAACCTGCCAAGACTGAATCAGGAAGAAATAGAAAATATGAACAGACCAATCACAAGCACTGAAATTGAAACTGTGATAAAAAAATCTTCCAACAAACAAAAGCCCAGGACCAGATGGCTTCACAGGTGAATTCTATCAAACATTTAGAGAAGAGCTAACACCTATCCTTCTCAAACTCTTCCAAAATATAGCAGAGGGAGGAACACTCCCAAACTCATTCTAGGAGGCCGACATCACCTTGATACCAAAACCAGGCAAGGATGTCACAAAGAAAGAAAACTACAGGCCAATATCACTGATGAACATAGATGCAAAAATCCTCAACAAAATACTAGCAAACAGAATCCAACAGCACATTAAAAGGATCATACACCATGATCAAGTGGGGTTTATCCCAGGAATGCAAGGATTCTTCAATATATGCAAATCAATCAATGTAATACACCATATTAACAAGTTGAAGGAGAAAAACCATATGATCATCTCAATAGATGCAGAGAAAGCTTTCGACAAAATTCAACACCCATTTATGATAAAAACCCTGCAGAAAGTAGGTATAGAGGGATCTTTCCTCAACATAATAAAGGCCATATATGACAAACCCACAGCCAACATTGTCCTCAATGGTGAAAAACTGAAACCATTTCCACTAAGATCAGGAACAGACAAGGCTGCCCACTCTCACCACTCTTATTCAACATAGTTTTGGAAGTTTTAGCCACAGCAATCAGAGAAGAAAAGGAAATAAAAGGAATCCAAATTGGAAAAGAAGAAGTAAAGCTGTCACTGTTTGCAGATGACATGATACTATACATAGAGAATCCTAAAGATGCTACCGAAAAACTACTAGAGCTAATCAATGAATTTGGTAAAGTAGCAGGATATAAAATTAATGTACAGAAATCTCTGGCATTCCTGTACACTAATGATGAAAAATCTGAAAATGAAATCCAGAAAACACTCCCATTTACCATCGCAACAAAAAGAATAAAATATCTAGGAATAAACCTACCTAAGGAGACAAAAGACCTGTATGCAGAAAATTATAAGACACTGATGAAAGAAATTAAAGATGATACAAATAGATGGAGAGATATACCATGTTCCTGGATTGGAAGAATCAATATTGTGAAAATGACTCTACTACCCAAAGCAATCTACAGATTCAATGCAATCCCTATCAAACTACCAATGGCATTTTTCACAGAACTAGAACAAAAAATTTCACAATTTGTTTGGAAAAACAAAAGGCCCCGAATAGCTAAAGCAATCTTGAGAACGAAAAACGGAGCTGGAGGAATCAGGCTCCCTGACTTCAGACTATACTACAAAGCTACAGTAATTAAGACAGTCTGGTACTGGCATAAAAACAGAAAGATAGATCAGTGGATCAGGATAGAAAGCCCAGAGATAAACCCACGCACATATGGCCAACTTATCTTTGATAAAGGAGCCAGGAATGTACAGTGGAGAAAGGACAGCCTCTTCAATAAGTGGTGCTGGGAAAACTGGACAGGGACATGTAAAAGTTTGAGATTAGATCATTCCCTAGCACCATACACAAAAATAAGCTCAAAATGGATTAAAGACTTAAATGTAAGGCCAGAAACTATCAAACTCTTAGAGGAAAACATAGGTAGAACACTCTATGACATAAATCACAGCAAGATCCTTTTGGACCCACCTCCTAGAGAAATGGAAATAAAAACAAAGATAAACAAATGGGACCTAATGAAACTTCAAAGCTTTTGCACAGCAAAGGAAACCATAAAGAAGACCAAAAGACAACCCTCAGAATGGGAGAAAATATTTGCAAATGAAGCAACTGACAAAGGATTAATCTCCAAAATTTATAAACAGCTCATGCAGCTCAATAGCAAAAAAACAAACAACCCAATCCAAAAATGGGCAGAAGACTTAAATAGGCATTTCTCCAAAGAAGATATACAGACTGCCAACAAACACATGAAAGAATGCTCAACATCATTAATCATTAGAGAAATGCAAATCAAAACTACAATGAGATATCATCTCACACCAGTCAGAATGGCCATCATCAAGAAATCTAGAAACAATAAATGCTGGAGAGGGTGTGGAGAAAAGGGAACACTCTTGCACTGCTGGTGGGAATGTGAATTGGTACAGCCACTATGGAGAACGGTATGGAGGTTCCTTAAAAAACTACAAATAGAACTACCATATGACCCAGCAATCCCACTACTGGGCATATACCCTGAGAAAACCATAATTCAAAAAGAGACATGTACCAAAATGTTCATTGCAGCTCTATTCACAATAGCCCGGAGCTGGAAACAACCTAAGTGTCCATCATCGGATGAATGGATAAAGAAGATGTGGCACATATATACAATGGAATATTACTCAGCCATAAAAAGAAACGAAACTGAGCTGTTTGTAATGAGGTGGATAGACCTAGAGTCTGTCATACAGAGTGAAGTTAGTCAGAAAGAGAAAGACAAATACCGTATGCTAATACATATATACGGAATTAAAAAAAAAAAATGTCATGAAGAACCTAGGGGCAAAACGGGAATAAAGACACAGACCTACTTGAGAATGGACTTGAGGATATGGGGAGGGGGAAGGGTAAGCTGTGACAAAGCGAAAGAGAGGCATGGACATATATACACTACCAAACGTAAGGTAGATAGATAGTGGGAAGCAGCCGCAGAGCACAGGGAGATCAGCTCGGTGCTTTGTGACCGCCTGGAGGGGTGGGATGGGGAGGGTGGGAGGGAGGGAGATGCATGAGGGAAGGGATGTGGGAACAGATGTATATGTATGACTGATTCACTTTGTTATAAAGCAGAAACTAATTAGAAAAATAAAAAATAAAAATAAATAAAAATAAATAACTGGAAAGGCAGTTCTGGGCTTCTGTACTCCTATTAGCATATTAAATATTATCAGAGGGCCTCATTACGACGTAATACAAACGTACAGGTTTCCATGGCAGGGACTCCAAGACTAGAACCTGATGTGAGGCTGCCATACACACTGTAAATGAGAATATAATTACCCAGGCTCCCCCAAAATAGTGGACAATGTCACTATATGGCTGGGTTTCCAGCCAAATGCCTATTCAATCCACGTGATTAAATGATGGCTATGTCTAGATACAGTTGTTCAAATGTCACCTCCTCTGCGTGAAGCCTTTCCTGAATCGCCAAAGGGGACTTAGTCATTCTGTCTTCTGGCTCTCAAAGCCATGTGTGTGTCCAATTATAGAACTTTCCAAAGTGTGCTGTAATTTGTCCTTTTACATGTGAAATCCTGAAGGAAAAGGATCCATTTCATTCCTCTTGGCATCTCCAGCTCCAAACGCATAAGAGGTACTGAAGGGGAGCAGGTTTTGCCACCCAAAATATGCCACTTTGGCATGAGAATTATTTTGAGCTAAAGGCAATCAAAAACCCAACAGATTCAGGAAAAGTTCTTTACCTCCCCCTCAACTGCCTAAATTTACATTGGAAAGGGGCCCTGTACCAGGAAGAGAACTATTACCAGAGACACCTTTTTACCTAACAAACTTATCTGCATTACAGGGCAACCTCTGTTTTCCAAACCTCTCCTCTGCCTTCCTGCGAATGGCTTTCCTTTTCTTTGTATCCCCAGACCCCCACCCTTTTCCTTAGCTCAGGACGTTATATAAGCTCCAATTATCTGGCTACCTTTTGAGTCTTCATATCTTTATGGGATTCCCGTGTGTACATAATTAATTTGTTTTTCTCCTGTTAATCTGTCTTATATCAATTTAACTATTAGACGAGCCAAAGAACCTAGAAGGGAAGAAGGGAAAATTTTTCTGCCCCTACAGTACTCACTAAATATTTGTTTAATCACGGAAAGAACTCATGATTTAGGTGGTTATTTTAACAGCCAGTCTCTGGACCATGAATTGCATTGGCTGTGACCTTTATGTGATTTGGCTAAAATTTAGAATTTGCTTAAAATGAAGAACTTCATCATACTTTTCCACTGTATGAAGAACACTAAAATGTTACTTTGAGCACCACAAAGAGTCCTATAGCCAGCTTCCAATTGTTAAATGAACCAGCAATGTTGTATGGGAACAAATCACAATAATGATAATAACATTTATTGAGCACTTACCATATTCTAGTCACTTGTTAATTTTAAAGGTGTTAATCTTATTTAATTCACACACCATCCTATGAGGTATATATATACCATTATTATCCCTAATTACGCATTAGGAACTATAGCCCAAAGTCAAACAGCAAGCAAGGCAGAGTTGGGATTTGAACTCGGGCACTTTGACTCCAGAACCTCTACTTATGATCGTTACACTATACTGCTTCAGTCAGCACCTTGTGTGTCTGCAAAATGAAGCTTCCAGCCTCTTTGCAGATGCTCTCTGACTTTCCTCCAGCTAGGCAGGGCTATGTTCTCCCAGCCTGAAAAAAGAAAAAATGATGGGCAAAATACCATTAACTCACTCAGTAACAGATTTATACCCCCAACAGGCAAGTTGGGTCAATTTATCTGTCAATGGGCACATCATCGTATGAAAACAGCCAATAGGAAAGGTGAGAGTTCAATTTCCCCCTTGGAAAAGGCCATAGAAATATCAAATCATCCTGAACTAAGATGCACTGGGTCCTTCTACTCAATTCAACACCTTTTTATTGAGCTCCCTCTATGTGGCAGGCACTGTGCTGAGAAGCAAGGACATAAATGGTGAACAAAATGGATATGATTAGGTGAGGTAAACACATACGTAAATAAGAAATCAAAATAAAATTACAAATAAAAAGTAACTCCCCTACTGGAATATAAGCTCCAGGAATCTAAAACAGTGCCAGGCGCATAATTGATATTTATTACATGAATAAATGAAAGCAATACAGTATGACAAAGTCTCCAATAGGACAGGTATGAGGCACAGAGAAAGAGCCCTACCCCAGAAAGGGCGATGAAGCAAGGCTTTCTAGAAGAAGTGATGCCCTGAGACCTGATGATTTCACAGCCAGAAGTTAGGAGTTAACCAGAAGAAAAGTGGTGAGGGAGAAAAGAGAGTGTTCTGGAACATACGTACTTAACAAGGATGTGAAATGGGAGAGGTGAAACAAAAATCAGAATGAAGTGAGTCCCTAATTATAATGCTGCAATTAGACTGATAAGCAGATAGAGAAAACTGTCCAACTGCTGTGATTGAAAAATGGTGGCCTCTCCACCTCTGCAGGCTGGACTTACTCTTTCTTGGCTGTCTTGGTGGTCTCTCCTTCCTTTCTCACTTCCCCACTCCCCTACTGGGTTTGCCTTCACCTTCCAAATAAACCTGGTCTCAAATGCTTGTCTCAGGGTCAGCTTCTGAGGGAACCCAAACCAGGATGCTCAGTTAGTCTATGGTAGTAGCAAGCTATAGAAAGAGAGGAACAGAGAAGACTGGTTTCCTCACGAGGAAGAAACTGGGCATTGCAGGCAAACCTCTACTATTTCACAAGCTTCCTGAAGCTGGCCAAAGTTCCAATTTCTACCAAGGAAAAGTCATTCTAATGGGCAGCTCCTATAATTGGTCATGACACACCCCCGGGAATATGCTAGAATCTAGGCAAAGCAGCTGGACTTGGGAATAGACTGAGAAAAGAAATGATGTGTGCAGATCAATTTGGTGCTGAGTACTTAAGGTGTCTACCCACTCATGGCCCCTGATACCTTAATACCTGATAGCACCAAAGTGGGGAGCTCAGATGGGGCTGGCCTCCCAGCTCTGACAACTCTCAGCTAGCCCTCTGGTGCTGGGGCTGTTAACAAACTCAGGTTCAGCTGCCTGCTTGAAAGCCAATACTCGAGAGACGAGTGTTGGTTGGAAAGGAAAGCCTGCTTTATTCAGGAGGCCGGCAACCTGGGGAGAAGGTGGACTAGTGTCCAAAAACCAACTCTGAAGATTCTGTTCAACCATGAAAGTTTTTAAAGGGAGAATCATTTGGGGAGGGTGGTCAGAGTCTTCCTTATCTTCCAATGTGTTCAGATTTTATTCTGATTGGTTGGTGGTAAGGTAACAGGGCAGAGTTCCTGGGAGCTTTTGCTCAGCCTGAAGTTACCATCCTCCACCTGGGTGGGGGCCTTAGTTCCCTGCAGAAGAACTCAAAGGTATTATTAGTGTACTACTTGAGGAGGAACCACGACCCTGCTGCACTGTTGTTTCTTGACTGCTCCTTCCCTGTTTCTACATTCCCTCCCTTCCCTGATTAGCAACTGTTTGAATCTGCCCTTTGGAACTCCAGGAAGGTCAAAGAGGCTGAATGAAGCCTATTTCGTACAAACAAGAAACAGGGGACCCAGCTTTCTAGCACCTAGCAGTCTCCAAACTGAGGTACCTGCCCCACAGAAAATACACAGGTATGTTGGACAACAGAAAGCAAAATATTAGAACTCATATTTTCTTATTCTTTCTGAATTTTCTATTTTCATTTATGTTTGGTAATGTAAACAAAATATGAGTTCAATAGTATTAGTTGTAAATAAATAAATATAACTGTATCAGAGGTCCATTCTGGAAAAGCTTTCACTGCGACAAGTCCATGATCAAAAACATTTGAAGAATCTTATTTAAAGAGCCTGCTTCCTTTTGAAGAGAGGGAAGGAATACTAATACATTTTCATAAAGAGAAAGGATCAATATCCATATCCATATATCAATATCCAAGTATCCATATTTCCAGGGATGAGTTCTGGGTACTGAAAAACCACATTAAGTAGGAGAAAAGAGAGGCCATATTTGGCAAGTCATTAGAAAGTTATTAAAATAAATCAAAGGTGGGTTATAAGTCACTATCAGGTGAAAGAAATTCATAAAGGCCAGGGCTGGGCAGATCTGTCTATTGGGGTCACCTGGTCAGCAGCCACAATGACAGGCTGAAATAGCTGTCCTGTGCTGAAGCTTATGAATTCATCATTGAAAGGCTCCATCTTGGGTACAAAAGTTGAGCTTTCCATGGTTGTGACTTAATAAATACAAGATTAGTAGATCCCAGAATTTAAATTTTGACCACTGATAATCTAACCCTAGCTATGTCCTAGATGGCTTGAGTTTAAAACAAAGCAAAACAAAACAAACAAAAAAACTCCTTACATTAACCTTGAATGTTCATAAATCAAATGAAAAAGCTTCAGAGAGAGTAAGAGGGAATAAGGACACTCTACCCACTCTACCCTGTCTCTCCCATGGAATGAAGCTATAAAACCTGGACAGAGGGCTTCCCTGGTGGCGCAGTGGTTAAGAATCCGCCTGCCAATGCAGGGAACAAGGGTTCGAACCCTGGTCCGGGAATATCCCACATGCCACGGAGCAACTAAGCCGGTGCACCACAACTACTGAGCCTGCGTTCTACAGCCCTCAAGCCGCAACTACTGAAGCCCGTGTGCCTGCAACAAGAGAAGCCACAGCAATGAGAAGCCCGCGCACCACAACAAAGAGTAGCCCCCGCTCACCGCAACTAGAGAAAGCCCGCGCACAGCAATGAAAACCCAACACGGCCAAAAATAAATAAATTTATTTTTTAAAAAACCCCAAAATCTGGGCAGAATCCATGGACCAGCTATTTGAAGACTGGCAAATTCCAAGATGGCTCCTAATGATCCCTGTCTCCTGGTGTTCATGCCTTTGTGTAATCTCCTCCCTTTCAGTATAAGGCTTGACCTAGTGACTGCCTTCTAATCAACAGAATATGGCAAATGTGTTGGCCTGTCACTTCCGTGACTAAGTTATGAAAGACTGTGACTTTCTGCCTTGCTAGCAGACTCTCTCTATTACCTTCACAACTCGTGTGCTTTTGATGAAGTAAGCTGCCGTGCTGGAGAGGCCCACATGACACAGGACTGAGGGAAGTCTCTGGCCAAAAGCCAGCAAGGAACTGAGGCCCTCAGACAGACCTCAAGGAACTGAATCTTGCCAACAACCACGTGAGCTTGGAAGCAGATCCTTCCCCAATTAAGCCTGAAGATGAGTGCAGCCCAGCCAACGCCTTGATTGCAGCAGCTTGTGAGAGATCCTGAAGTAGAGGGCCCATGTAAGCTTTGTCCAGATTCATGACCCACAGAAGCTGTGAGATCACAAATGAGTGTTTTAAGCCTCTAAGTTTTTGTAATTTGTTATACAGCAATAAATAAGTAACACAAGGACTCTAGAAAGTAAATAGCAGAAGGCATACTGAGGAAGATCACAGTTTGAAGTACCACCACGCTGGCAGTAAGTTGACCATTTTTTCCCCTCCAATTCCCCCAGACTGGATTCAAGGAAGCAGAAATTAAAATCAAAAGCACAGTGAGAGTGCTTGCTTCAGCAGCACATATACTAAAATTGGAACGATACAGAGAAGATTAGCATGGCCCCTGCGCAAGGATGACACACAAATTCGTGAAGCGTTCCATATTTTTCAATGTTCATTGCAGCTCTATTTACAATAGCCAGGACATGGAAGCAACCTAAGTGTCCATCAACAGATGAATGGATAAAGAAGATGTGGCACATATATACAATGGAATATTACTCAGCCATAAGAAGAAACGAAAGTGAGTTATTTGTAGTGAGGTGGATGGACCTAGAGTCTGTCATACAGAGTGAAGTATGTCAGAAAGAGAAAAACAAATACTGTATGCTAACACATATATATGGAATCTAGAAGGAAAAAAAAAGTGGTTCTGAAGAACCTAGGGGCAGGACAGGAATAAAGATGTAGATGTAGAGAATGGACTTGAGGACATAGGGAGGGGGAAGGGTAAGCTGGGACGAAGGGAGAGAGTGGCATGGACATATATACACTACCAAATGTAGAATAGATAGCTAGTGGGAAGCAGCCGCATGGCACAGGGAGATGAGCTCGGTGCTTGGTGACCACCTAGAGGGGTGGGATAGGGAGCGTGGGAGGGAGGGAGACGCAAGAGGGAGGAGATATGGGGATATATGTATATGTATAGCTGATTCACTTTGTTATAAAGCAGAAACTAACACAACATTGTAAAGCAATTATACTCCAAAAAAGATGTTAAAAAAAAAAAGCACAGTGAGCTAACACTGCACACCTATTAGATTTTTAAAAAATTCTAATAATATCCAGTGCTGGCTAGGATATGGAGCAACTAGAACTCTTATACTTTGCTGGTAGGAATGCAAAATGGTGCAGCCACTCTGAAAAAATAGTTTGGTAGTTTTTCATACAGTTGAACATGCATATGGCATTTGCCATACGACATAGCAATCCTACCCATCCGTGGATATTGACTCCAAAGGAATGAAAGCTTATATTCATACAAAAACCTGTACACAGGTTCATATGGTCCAATACTGAAAACAGCCCAAATGTCCTTCAATGGGTGAATGGATACACAAACTGTGGGACATCCATACAGTGGAATGTTATTTACCAATAAAAAGGAACAAACTACTGATACACACAAGCTGGATGAATCTCAAAGGCATTATGCTGAAATAAGCCAGGCTTAAAACTTATATGACATTCTCAAAAAGACAAAACTGTAGTAATGGAGAACTGATTAATGGTTGCCAAGGTTTATGGGGTGGGGGCGGATATGACTACAAAGGAATAGCAAGAGGGAGTTTTGGAGGCGATGTTCTGTATCCTGATTATGGTGGTGGTAACACTAATCTACCCATGTGTTAAAATTCACAGAACTGTACAACAAGTCGGTTTTACTGTACACTTATTTAAAAATACATTTTTTTAAAAACTTCAGAGCTGGCTCTGGCTTAGCACCTTTGGGTCTGTAGATATTAAAGTCCCCACGGGCTGACTCTGACTGCCAAGGGCCTTCTTAAAGCACAGCCAGAAGCAGTGTCTGCTGCTGTAAACTACGAGCACTAAGGAAAACACTTGCCTTTCCCTCTGACCTCACTTTTAGCTCTCTATACATGGGCAAAACTCAAAAAGCAGAGATCCCAGTGAGAAAACGCATCCCATCCACCCTTTACTTAACAGATACTTACTGAGCAAGTTCTAGCTACGAGGCAGGGATACAACAATGAATACATTCTGATTCATTTCCCTACCAGGTTCACAGTGTAATGAGGGACATGGGCCCGTCCACAAATAATTTCAAGACAGGAGGTGTAGGTACAGAGATATGCCATGTGCTATTGGAGCCCAGAAGGATATGAGCCCTACCAGGGCAAGTCAAGTAATGCTTCCTAGAGCATACAAAGTGGAGAAAGGCATTCCAGGGAACTCGGGAGCAGGTTACATTTGAGTAATGTTTCCTGAGACTAGGGGATAGAGGGTGTATAGAGCAGAGGATGGGGATGTGAACCTGAGGAGGCAGATTGGTGCCAAGTGTGACTGTTCTTGAAAATCGCAGCAAAGAAGTCATACTTTAATCTGTCAGTTAGGGATTGCAATTTCAAATGCTTACATAGGCTGGAGTACATAATATAAATGAATAAAGCAGCCTGGGTGGAAATGATGGGACATTCTAGAGAGTTCTTGTCTAAATGAGGCAGCTGCTACTTACCAGTAGCTCCCTCTTAGGCTGCCATCCAGAAATCCTGGCCCACTGTTACCCAGTGTAATTTTTCAAGAGAAACTGACATACTTTTATGTAAAATCTCCCTATTTTTCAATGTCAGTATGAGTATACTTCTACAAATTATAAGATGCCATCGATTACAAAGTGTATTATTATTTTATGTACGAATAAGAAAGAAAAAAGCCACCCATCAAACTATGACACTCCATCGATTTGAAGGCACGTTCCAATTTCAGAGGTGCTAAAATGTGAAAAAATGTGCATCCTAGAATCAATGAAATGCAGTAATTCTCATTTTCTCAAAACACTGTATAGACTCCGGGGTGAGGCTGCCAGATTGCAAACTCTGTTTAAGTGAGGGGGAGCCTAAGAGTAATCTGATTAGATTCACACTTCAGGAAGATCACTCTGAAGGTCAGATGTGATGACCTGGGAAAAAGCCGGCCAGAGAAAGACCAATGAGGAAGCTCCTGCAAGGATCCAGGAGATCGATGATAAGTGCTGAATTAAAGCGATGGCAGTGGAGATGAGGGGCCAAATGTGAAAGCCTTTTTCTTTTTCATGTGAAAGTGTTTTAGGTAATAAGTCCCACAGGTCCCAGACTGGGTATAGGTAGCAAGGGGGACAGAGGCATCCAGAATGATTCCAAGGTTCCTAGTTTGGAATACCAGATGGATTCATCACTTCTTCAACAATGCTCACTGGGTTCCAGGCACTGCACTGGGCCCTGGGGGTACAATGATGGATACATGGTCCCTGCCCTCTCGTCATTTACGGTCTAGTCAGTGACGCCATTAATTGCGGTAGAGTGCTACCGGGTATGGGGTAGGACACAAAGGGGGGCAGGCGTGTTTATGGTGGAGAAAAATAACGAGTTAAAATGTCCTATAGCCAGTAGAAGCTCCTTTTAAAGCCCAGAGCCCAGAAAATAAATCAGGTCTGCAGGTTCTGATTAAAGAGGTCATCAGGTTACCGATAACAGCTAAAGTGATTAGAGAAGATAAAACAGGCTGGGAGAGCTTGTAAAGTCACAAGGCTATAGGGGCAAAATCAGAAGCCCGGAGGAATAGAGACATTTAAAGGGAATGAGGAGGAAGGAGCAAACAAAGGAGACTAAAAAAACAACAGTCCAGCAAAGAGGAGGCCCAGGAGAGAGGGTTATCTGTAAACCAAGGGAGACATATTATCATATAATCCAGTATGCCTTTATCTATAATTACTGCACAGAGTAATTTACCTTGGCAATGTACAATTCAGATTTTTAGAGTTTATGGGTGTTTTGCATGAATTCCAAATAGGCTTATCAGAACTGCTTCTTATTTAGAGAGTTGTGATATTTTTAAATATTGCCACAATCTGTTCGTTTAGCTTGCATGTGCTTGCGTTTTGCAGGCGCCTCAGTTTGACATCTAGCATGAGTCAATGGCAGAGCAATGTAATTCCTTCTTTTTTTTCCTTCTGCAGGAGCTATAATCTGTCATTCCAAGACAAATGTAAAACAAAGAATACACATTTATGCAATTCCCTCTCATGTCAAAGCACCGCGAATTGGGCAAAACTGACCTAGGCACAGACAGCGGAGTCCCCTTGCAAGATCATCACGAGGGCCTTGGCCCAGAGTTCTGTAACAGGTGAGCCTGTGATATGATAAGATACTCTGGTCCTCTGGACTTGTTCAGAAAGGCCCTTCGTTTTATGGGAGAGGAAACCAGGCCCAAAGAGGTTAAGCAGCCTCCCCAACATCATAGCTGTACAACTTGGTGGCCAGTACTCTTTCTATTACATCAAGGTGATCCAATTCCACCCTATAAAGATAGCTCCAGGGATTTCCCTGGCGGTCCAGTGGTTAAGACTCTGCGCTCCCAATGCAGGAGGCACAGGTTTGATGCCTGGTTGGGGAACTAAGATCCCGCATGCTGCACGGTGTGACCAAAATAATAATAACAAATAAATACCCTTCTAAAAGATAGCTCCAATACAATATATATTAAAGTATGACAAACTCCATACACAGAACATTAATTCTACTAGAGTTGACCAAACAACTAGACAGAGGAAGGTTAACTTTTAAACATATAGTGCCATGTCTACCCAGATTTCATTCAATTTATCTGCTACTTTAAGAGTTTTTATCCTTCCCTCTAAGTTTTACCAGTTCCACACAGGTTGAAGGAAAACAGACTCCTAGATTTTCACTTCGCTGGTTGCTGAATCTTTTAGCCTGACTTGCAGGCTCAGGACACAGTCCATCGTCACGCTTGTAGATTTACTTGAAGAGGATTCCTCAGGCTCATCTGGAATTTTCCAGAGGTAGATTCTAGAATTATTCTTTAATAGGTTGCCTTGGCAACCCCACAATGATGGAGGCAGGTATGACAGTACCTGCCAACAGAATGTGAACAACACAACCTGGATGAGAGAACCACTTCCTGCTTACTGGGAAGGCAGGTTCCAGGTTCTTCAAGCTTTCTTTTTGCCAACCGTTGCCTCCCTTTCAACCATTTTTGTTTTTATGAACACAGACAACAACAGTTGGTTTCTTAGAGGAATGCTGACACTATTACCTAAAGCAAGGCCGAGGAAAGATCCATGGCTTTCTTTTCAAAACACTTGTTAGTACTGCCTCAGATGACTAAGAGTTTATGGTGAAGACTGTGGAAAAGTTTTTAGTTTAAGAACACTTATTCTTGGGAATTCCCTGGCGGTCCAGTGGTAAGACTCGGCACTTTCACTTCCATGGGCCTGGGTTCGATCCCTGGTTGGGGAACTAAGATTCCACAGGCTGCAGAGGCGCGGCCAAAAACGAAACAAAACAAAAACTTATTCTTGTCTTGGTTTTATTCATACATTCATTCAACAAATATTTGTTGAGCATCTATTGTGTGCAAGGCACTGTTCTAGACCCTGGGGATATACTACCAACCGAACTGACAAGGTTGGTCCCTTCCCTCATGAAGTTTATAGCCTTGTGGGGGAAGTAAACATTAATCAAATAATCATAAAAATAAATGTGAAATTGCAAAGGAGAAGTACATGTATTATAAGACTGAGTCAGGAGGTCAAGCAAAGGCTTCTGAAGATAATATATTTTTTTTAAATTTTATTTTATTTGGCCACACAGCATGGCAGGTGGGATCTTAGTTCCCCGACCAGGGATCGAACCCATGTCTCTTGCATTGGGAGCGTGGAGTCTTAACCACTGGACCACCAGGGAAGTCCCTGAAGTTGATCTTTAAACTGACATTGGAAAGACAAATACTGATTACTTAGTTGAAAGTGCTGATAGGGGAATGGAGTCAAGCATACACTTGAATTAAGGTTCAGTGACCTGGAGTACATAACTGGACTCTATGATTTGGGGACTTTCAAAGGAGAATCTAGGGTTTAATATAGGTCTCAGTTTACTAAAGCTGAAGTTAGTATCTTCACCAATATCCCAAAGAGGGCACAATCTGTGAGTGTCATTTACATAAAACTCTCTAAAACAGTGCTTCTCAAACTCTGATGTGCTTATAGATAACCTGGGGATCCTGTTAAAACACAGATTCCTGGGCCCAGCCCCTAGAGGTTCTATTCAGTAGGTCTGGAGTAGGGCTCACGAATCTGTATTTCTAATTAATTCCCAAGTGATGGTAAAGCATACTTTGAGAAGCACTGCCTCATAACACAGTATGATACTTGTTTAAATCTCTGTTTCTTTTTCAACCCACTCTTTCATGACTTTTAAAGTCAAACTATATTCTACAATGCTTTTGTGATTTTTACGGTCAGTTCAGTAGTATCACCAGAACAAGAGAATGTTGTGATGTATAAATCAAACAATGCCATAAGCTAAAGATTTCAAATATTTGGAAAGAATGAGAGAAATAACAATTATAAGCAAACTGAGGTATCAGTAATGTACTAAAACTTCACTAATTTACCCCAGTGAGGTGGACTGTTATTCTTATTTTGTAATAAGTTTGATTTACAAAGTGGTTTTAAAGAAATGTAATACAAATTAACCTGATGCAACTAAGGACAGGCAATTCCTATATGTTTAATGACTCTTACTTTAACAGGTAGATAAGAGCTATTTGTAATGAATACTCTCACATTTTGAATGAAGCTCTGGATTTTACATTACATGAGATAAGAATAACCTCCCCGCTTAGGTCTCTCTTTCTCACTACTAAACACAATTCCTGCTGATACCCCATGATCCTGTTGGTATGGCTACATGAAAAGGACATTAGGAAAACCAGTTGGTGAGAGATCCAAGATTTCTCCGCACTGTTTTTCCTGAGAAGGTTGTGAAGTTAATACAGGGTCTGGAGCAAACTACTGTCATTTTTAAAAATAAAAAATGAACTCTCGGGCTTCCCTGGTGGCGCAGTGGTTGAGAGTCTGCCTGCTAATGCGGGGGACATGGGTTCGAGCCCTGGTCTGGGAGGATCCCACATGCCGCGGAGCAACTAGGCCCGTGAGCCACAACTGCTGAGCCTGCGCGTCTGGAGCCTGTGCTCCGCAATGGGAGAGGCCGCGATAGTGAGAGGCCCGCGCACCGCGATGAAGAGTGGCCTCCGCTTGCCACAACTAGAGAAAGCCCTCGCACAGAAACGAAGACCCAACACAGCAAAAATAAATAAATTAATTGATAAGGGACATTGCAAGTTTAGTTATTAAAAAAAAAAAAATGAAGTCTCTGTGCGTGGAAGAATAGATTAGGAAAGGGGACCAGGAGTAAGTTCTTGTAATTTTGAGGAAACATCAGCTCTGCCACTTACAAGCTGGGCACCTTAGGTAACTTTTATTACTTCTCTGGGCCTCAGTCTTCTCATTTTTAATATGGGGATAATAATATTTAAATGGAATAATCTAAGTGGAAAATTCTTCATAAACTATAAAGTGCTAAACAGATATTAGCTACCATTTCTAGGAGAGGCCTACATTTCCTGAGTGGTTACACATCCTGGAGAAGAAATGTGGTCTGCCCGGTGGGTCGGGATGTGTCTGGGAGCATCAGAGAATGCGGTTCCAGAGTCAGATCTAGCTCCACCACTTAGCAGCTGTGTGTGAGCTTGGGAAAATTACATGACCTCTCTGTGCCTGTTTCTTAAAAACCAGGATAGTAATAGCACCACCCACACTGTGTTGATGTAAGGAATAAATGGGCTCATACATACTGTGGCAGCCACTGCTAGTTGCCTAGCCAGTATCTATTCTCCTTTCTTCCTTACCAATAAAGTCCCAATTTTATTCTAGGTGGTAATGGACTCAGCCACCAAAACCTGATTTGCTAGGATCCCTTGCAGTTAGGGGTGGTCATGTGACTCTGTTCTGGCCAATACGATATAAGCTGAAATCTACTGGCTGAGGCTCCCAGAAAAGCCATTTTTCTGACAAAAAAGACAAGACTCAGCTGTCATGAGCCCTTTCCTTTTTGCCCTTCCCCCACTGTGCCTGGAACCATGACATAATGCCTGGAGGAGGAGCAGCCCTCTTGAGTGCATTAGGAAGAGAGGCTCATGCTGAGAATGATACTGCAGAAAGACTGAAGGATGAGCCTGGGACACACATGATGATGTGAAGTTGCTTCTTTCCTAACTTCATATCACATGAGATAAAAGCCAACCCCTCTGTGTTAAGTCCCTGTTATTTCATCATTTACCTCATCACACGCAGCCAAACATTCTCTAAGCAACACAGTCGTAAAGCAGTTTGAGTGATGCCTGGCTTACAGTTAGTATTCAGTAAATGTTATTATTTGCCCAGCATTTTGTTGCCTAACCAGGTGGCCGACAAGTATTCCCCTCCATCCCTTGCAATAGTACCCCAATTTTCCTTTATGAGATCAACCCTCTCCCTATTCTAAGCCCTGTGGTTTGCATGGGATTGACACCACCCTCCACTCTAAGTGTGAGACTTCACTGGCTTAATTCAATCAGCATGAGCGCACTTCCCAAGCAACAGTGACTGCCCAGGGCTGGGCACATAACACAGGCCTAGGCAGCTCGCACATCCTCTTCTCCTGGCAAAAGGGAGTGTTCAGGTGGGCATGTAACTAAAGACGGGCAATATGAGTAATCTCCGGGCTCCGATTCTATTTAATCAAATCTACAGTCAAGTACAATAAAAAATTCATATCCAAATTGCCTTTCCCAAAGAAAAGAAACAGCCATAAAATCTACCACTTGCAATTGTGTGAATTCATTCAAATTTCTCTTCCAAAAGAAAGAAACCCCAGCCGGCTGAAACTGTTTTGTTTTTGTTTTTTGTAAACACGTCCAGGAGAGCTCCTTTAAGAACAGATGTGCATCTGGGTTTTAGAATGAACGTTGGACCCGGAGGCAGACACTGGAAACCTATGACTAATATTGAAATAATATTCACAGACAGTTGTCATGGCAGCCTGCTCATTCTGCACAAAATAGAACCCACTGCATTTTAACAGGATTTAGCAAAGGAAAGCTGCTAGCCTGCAGACAGCCTCTAACTGAGTTAAACAACCTATTAATTGGTTTTGGTTTTATTATTATATATAGCCTTCAGACTATACCCTAACTGTATCCAAAAAAATCACAAACACTTAAAATCACTAATACAAACACATAAGATGATCTTTGTTTTAACACCACCACTCTTGAAATCTTCCCATCAGACTACGAGGAAAGCTTAGAGGCAAGTCCCATTGCGTGCACAGCTGAATCCACTTAAATCTAAAGACAGTAAGTTTGGTGGAAGTAGAGTGAAATTTCATTTCTGTCACCAATTAGCATTGGCTGGATGCCGCTATCAGGCACTTCCTTTTAAGTGGGGTTCTGTAGGAGTGGGGAGTAGCCAAATTGTTCTGTGCTCAATTACATAGTCCCAGGGGAGTGACTTTAGAAACTGGAGGCACCTCAAGTCATATAAATAAGGGAGGGGGAGACAAAGTATTTTCAGCTAATCTGTTTCTCTCTTGAGCGGCTATCAAATCTAAGCTCATTGAATGTGATTGCAGGTGATTTTGTAGATTATATATAGCTGGTGTTGAGGGGAATACTACACGAGGCCATCTTTCCTTTTAGACAGGCTTTTGCATATCACCCTGCCCCTCTGCCTTCTCTTTTGAGTTTCTTCTTCAAGAAAGAAGAGACAGGGTCTAATTAAAATTCAGTAACATCCAAAGTTAGGAAAAACCACATCAAGCCATTATCATCCATTAATATCTTGGAATAAATCAGTCCTTTGGGTTAATTAATGTTCTTCAAACTCCTTGAGATGGGGCCATGTCATACACTTAAAAAAACAAAACAAAAAATTCCCACCCTACCAAACACTGGGCTCCTAGACATACTGCAGGTATGTGACAATAAACAACTTCAATCAAGGGACTGGGACACTGAGGAGCAGTCCCTCAGTAGCTGGTGGGCAGATTAAAGACATTGTCAAAATGGTATAGGAGAGAAATGTGGAAATACTGAATCAGTAGTGATTGTATTTTCCCTCATATAACTGAAACGCCCACTAAACAGTAGCATTAAAGATTAGGGATTTTGGGCTTCCCTGGTGGCGCAGTGGTTGAGAGTCTGCCTGCCGATGCAGAGGACACGGGTTCGTGCCCCGGTCCGGGAAGATCCCACATGCCACGGAGCGGCTGGGCCCATGAGCCATGGCCGCTGAGCCTGCGCGTCCGGAGCCTGTGCTCCACAGCGGGAGAGGCCACAGCAGTGGGAGGCCCGCATACCGCAAAAAAAAAAAAAGATTAGGGATTTTACTTTTCACATATAACCAGGAGTCTGGAAGTAGTAAATTTGGGGCTGGGACCCAGGTTACTTCCTTCTTTCTGCTGAGCAATGTAGCCTTCTTCTTCATAACTGTCAACTCATGGTCACAAAATGGCTGCTCTCCCTCCAGCATCACATTTGCATTCTGAGGAGAAAGTGAAGCTAAGGGCAAAATGGGGCATACCAGCTGAGTCTACCTCCTTTTAAAGAAATGGTTTTGTAAACCCAACTACTTCCATACAAGTCATTGGCTAGAACTGTGTCACACAGTCGCTTCTAGCTGTAAGCAAACCTGGGAAATCAAACTGTTTTAGCTGGACACATTGCTGAGTCAAACAAAATCAGGCAGTGCAGTGTAGAGGTTAAATACAGCCTATAGAGCCAGATGGCCTGGATGTTAAAACCCCACTCCTTTATTTACTATCTGTGTGACTTAGTTACCTAATTATTCTGTGCTTCGGTTTTCTCATCTGTAAACTAAGCATAGTAACAATACCTCTCTCACAGGGTTCTTGTGAGGATTAAATGAGTTAATATGAGTAAAGAGTTTGAATAGTCTCTAATACATAGCAAGCATTATACAAATGTTTATTCTTCTTTTTTTTTTTTTTTTTTTTGCGGTACGCAGGCCTCTCACTGCTGTGGCCTCTCCCGCTGCGGAGCACAGGCTCCGGACGCGCAGGCCCAGCAGCCACGGCCCACGGGCCCAGCCGCTCCGCGGCATGTGGGATCCTCCTGGACCGGGGCACGAACCTGCGTCCCCTGCATCGGCAGGCGGACCCCCCAACCACTGCGCCACCAGGGAAGCCCTATTCTTCTTATTTTTATTACTGACAAAAAGAAGAATGGATATTGAAAAGGCAACCAGCAGTATCTGCCACAGATGTGTTGCCCACTGTGTAACCTCAACCGTCCTGGTTACTGTAATACGTGGGAACAAGTGCCCTGCTGCATCTGAGAACTGATGGCTACCCAGGACGCCGGAAAACCAAAGCCCTGACCTGCCAAAGCAGCGATTCCCATGACCACCAGCCTCTTTCTGCATTTCCTGGGAACTGAGGGGAACAAAACTTCCCAGTGTCTGAGCCAGGGAAGCACTGCCAGCCATTGCGGTGATGCCCAACATTTTAGACATGAACCATCAGGACTCCTTCAGTTGCAAGAGTCAATAAACCCGGCTCCCACTGGCCTAAGCAAAACTGGAAATGCACCCTTCAAATAGCTGAAGAGTCAACAAGTATACTTAAGGTCTGACTTGGTCGAGGCCTTAAATGATAGCACCTGGTCGCTGTTTCTCAGCTCTAATCCCTGGCTGTTGGCTCCATTCTCAGGCTTCAGGCAGGCAGCCGATGTCTTTCAGACTTTGTGGTCACCCACACTATCTTCTCAACATCCTCCCTATGTTTTGGTAATTCCCCACACCTGAGTCCTCGAAGGAGAAACAAGAAATTTGCTTTTCCAGCCTCTCTCGTAGCAGGAGCACAGGTATGTGACCTAGGCTCTGGCAGAGACCTAAATTTAGAAAAGGGCAACACAAGGAGTCAAGGGGTTATGAAAGCCATCGTCTCCCAAAGTTAGTGGCAGAAAGGTCCAGTTTGCAGATACAGCAGTGATAGAGACTCTGGGCCCCATCACTGGCTTGCATTGCTAACTCTGTATTCAGAAGGGGCAGCAGTGGGCAGGCATCTTTGATGGTGCAGCCCCGCAGTGAGATTTAGACATTATTCCTGGCTTTGGAATCTCCAAAGCCTTCTCAGAGAGCCTGGGGGCCACTGTATATCCTTTGATAAATTCATTTTCTTCTTAAACTAGTAGGAGTGTTGAATCAGCTTAGGTGATGTTATACCCCAAATCTTAGTTTACACTTATCAAGGTTTATTTTTCACTCCTGTTCCTGCACAGGTTGGCTGCAGTTCTGTGACATGTGGTCTTCCCTGTAAGACTCAGGCCAACCTCTCTCTGGGGCACTGCTGTGCTCATAACAAAGGGGAAACATCAAAGCAGCACCCTACAAGCTGGCTCTTCACACCTGTGCTTGGAAGGGAGGCACATCGCTTCTGCCCACACACCCAACTGGCAAAAGTCAGTCACTCGGTCAAGACTATCAGTGGGGCAACTGTGTAAAAATCCCATGTGGGGGCTTCCCTGGTGGCGCAGTGGTTAAGAATCCGTCTGCCAATGCAGAGGACACGGGTTCGAGCCCTGGCCCAGGAAGATCCCACATGCTGCGGAGCAACTAAGCCCGTGTGCCACAACTACTGAGCCTGCGCTCTAGAGCCCGTGAGCCACAACTACTGAGCCTGTGCTCTAGAGCCTGCGCACCACAACTACTGAAGCCCGCGCGCCTAGAGCCTGTGCTCTGCAACGAGAGGGGCCACCACAATGAGAAGCCCGCGCACTGCAACAAAGAGTAGCCCCTGCTCGCTGCAACTAGAGAAAGCTCATGTGCTGCAACGAAGACCCAACACAGCCAAAAATAATAAATAAATAAAATAAATAAATTTATTAAAAAAAAAAATCCCATGTAGGGAAGAGCAGTAAATATTTTGGGCAAGAAGTTTCTGCTGTAGGCAACTCAGAGCCCCGTCTGATACAATGCAATAATCAGATGGCAGCAGAACCTCCAGCCTCTGGATTAGCTCACGTTGAGTCCAGGGCGAACACGGAAATGTCTCTTCTCAGGAATTCACACAAAAGGCCCAGGATTAGCTTTGATTGGGACTGACCTGGCGTGAGTCATTCCCCAACCCTGAACAGATCCATACAAGACATATTCATTGAGTGGTTACTATGTACTAGGCGCTACTTAGGTTCTGTGGAATACAGCAGTGAACAAAACCAAATCCATGCCTCATGGAACTTTCATTCTAGTTGAGAACGATAGGGGACAGACAATATCTAGAAATAAGTAAATATCTAGAAAATTAGATAGCGATAAGCACTGTAGAGAAAAATAAAGCAGGAAAGGGGGATACTGAGTTTCCAGGGTGAAGGGGAAAGGAAAATAGCAATTTTTAAATAGGGCAGTCAGGAAAGGCCGCACTGAGAAGATATCTGGGCAAATACCTGAGCAAGATGAGACAGCAAGCAATGGGGCGACCTAGGGAAAGAGCAGTAAAGGCTGCGAGAACAGCAGGTGCAAAGGCCCTGAGGCAGAAGAGTCCTACTGTGTTTGAAGAACAGCAAGCAGGCAAGTGTGGTCTTGTAAAGGCAATGTAATAGGATATATGGTCAGAGAGGTAATAAGTGGAAGATCAGATCATGTAGGGCCTTGCAAGCCACTGTAAGGCTCTGGCTTTCTTTCTAGTTAAGGTGGGGAGCTATTGAAGGGTTTTGAGCAGAAGTGACACGATCTAACTTAGGTCTTAAAAGGATCACTCTGGCTACTGTGTGGAGAATAGTCTGTAGGGAGAAAACGGCAGAAGCCAGGAGGCCAGAATATGAGGTTCTCGGCAATGATCCAGACAAAAAGTGATGGTGGCTTTGATTAGTATGGTAGCAGGGCAGATGGTAGAAAGTGATTAGATTCTAGATAGATCTTGAAGGTGTAGCCAATAGGATTCGCTGGTGAGATTAGATTTGAAGTGTGAGGGGAAAAAAAGAATCAAGTATGATTTCTTCCATTTTTTTCTACGTTTTAGGCCTAAATAACTGGAAAGATGAGGTTGCCCTTATCTGAGACAAGGAAGACTGAGAAAGGAGAGGGGGTGGAGATCGGGAGTTTAGACACAGACAGAATAGGATTGAGATACCTATTAGACATTTAAATGGACATGTATAGTAGGTAGATTTGGAGTTTGGGAGAAAAGTCTGGTCTAGAGATATAAATTTGGAATTCATCTAGGTTACAGACCATATTTAAAGCCATTAGATTAAATGAGGTCACCAGAGTGGTGAGAATGAATAGAAAAGTCCACCAAGGGGCTTACCTGTGGAAGTTCTCTTCAGGTTGCTTGCATTTTTTTTTTTTTCATTGCAATAAGGAAGCAAGGTCATCAGCTGTAGGTGAGGTTGGGGCAGGAGGTACAGGAAGTTTAGGGAGAGAAGACATGAACCTGTCCTCTAGGTAAGGTGGAAAATGAATGGACAGGGAAAGTAGACATGATTCTGGGCCGCATTAAGAACACACTTGAGGTACTTACTCAAGAATTTAATGTGAAACCAGTAGGCCTGAAGGTGGGTTCCTCCTGGGGCCATATTCAGAGGTGGAGTGGGGAAACAGTTGGATTTAACAGACTGCTTTTGCCAACAAGTACAAGCAACAAAGAGGCAAAGGAGTGATAAAAATGACCACAGAACTTGAAGTGGGTAAGAAGACTGAGGGATGTAATTAACTATGAAAAGGTAGGTGGGCAAAAAGTAACGAATACCCATTCCAACAGGCTAGCTTCAAATGTTTTGATGAGCCGTAAAAGGGGAAAAATAAGGTGAACTCTGCCATACTAAGGTAACCACTCACTTTCCTTAGTAAATACTTGAATATACACTGAAAGACAAAGTACAATCATTTCTAAATGAAATCAGGTCAGTGAAGCTTCCTAAGTCAACTCGGTGTTTGGGGCCATGTTTCCTTGGTTAACGAAAGCCAAACCATCAGTGAAGGAAGCCATCATTGAAGCCAAACGCTGAGGAAGCCACACTAAACACCTGAGAAATCAGAGGACTCAAAAAGTTTGAAGTGACTTCTACTCTTTATTTGCTAGTTTGTTTATTTCTCTGGTACTTGTTCAGATGATTATGGGCAGACCCGGGGGTGACAGGCCTCACAAACCTGACTGAACAGACTAAAGTGCCAGGGGAAACTGTGGCCAGCTGCAGCACTAGCCATGACGCTGGTGGTATCAAGGTGAAAGTCATCAACAGCGGTTTACGACAGGCTCTTAGTTCTGGCTTTTAGGGATTTCATTTAAAAATTACAAAAGACAAGAAAGGTATCCACTTCCTCACTTGCATGCATACAAAAGATTACAGGAGACCAACGGCACTCTTATGGGAACAACATGTAGCCTCTATGAACACAGGCCTCCCCAAATCACTTAGATATCAGAAAACTGAGCATGAACCCAGCCCTGCCACTCACCAGCAGAATGGTCTCGGCAAGGCATTCGAACTCTTCGGCTTCAACTTCTTCAGCTGAAAAATGGAGATAGTAATACTTACCATGGCTACCTCATAGGAATGTATGTGAAAGTGCTTTGTAAACCATATTGCACTTTACTAGCAACAGAGATCGTGAATACACCTTGAAGGCAGCAGAGGAGTGGAACAAAAGTCTCCCTCCTTTTTGCTAAAGGCAGAATCCTGTGTTGCGTGCATCAGAGGTGTACCAGCCTCTTTTCTTTGTGTGGGAACCTGGCCAAAGCTTGCACGTGGCGAACCCACCCTTATAGCAAGGGCAGATAGAAAGCTCGAGGAAGGGCAAAGTATTCCCTAGAGACAAACCAAAACACGACCAGTGAGTGTAATTTTAGGCCCAATTCTTGACAGCCTTGTTTTGAACTGACAAGGGTTTGGCAATGGGTTAAATATACTGATTACTGGGCATTATGGGAGTCATTATGGCTCACTGACTAGCAGGAAACATGGGAGTTTTCATGAATTCATCCTCTGGCTAGTGGCTGTCCACTCATGGTCATCTCATGGCTCACAACCTAAGCGTCAAGTGCTCAAGAGGCCTCTCGAAACGTATCAACAAAAAGGCATTCTGGAACGGGTCCATGATGAACATTACAGGGAGCTAACTAGGATATAGGAAACCTGGTGCTAAAGAACCTAAGCCAGCCTGCCTCTAACTATTTCTGTGGAAAAATTTACATGGCAGGTAAGTGCCTCCATTTTCCCAACCTGGAAAGTAGAGATAACATTTAGACCCAGAGGGGAAAGGGGGTGTCTAGTCCAGCCCATGCATTTCACAAAGGGGGATACAGAGGCTTGGAAAGTGAACTGATGTTCAAGAGTACACAGCTAGTGAGTAGCCAAGGCAGCGCTAGAATCCAGACCACCCCCCCCAGATCAGTGCACCTTCCACCCACCTGTTTCTCCCAGGGGCCTTCCCAGGAAGACAGGAGTTGGCTGAAGGGGCTGCTTTCATACAATCAGTATCACTTCTCCATCATTCTGCCAGCCTCAAAGTCAGACGCCTGGGAAAAGGACAGTCGCAGCCTTCAGCCACTCCAACTCACCACTGAAAGAGCCGCCCCCGCCCCCACCCAAATGGTTTCAGGTGAGTTTTCAAGCTTGAGGATGGCGAGCAATCCCAGGATGGTGACGAAGATCCATCCAGAAGCACTGGGGAGGGCAAACGGCACCGACAATGGAAACCAAGAAACGATACCATACAGGCGCCCTTCGTAATGGAGGGTCCCAGCACCTTATCGGGACCACAGTCCTGGAAGCACAGGGGCAGGCTCATGGGCTGCACTCTCACGGGCCCGCGCTGCGTTTAATGCTCTGCTGTCATGGTTGTGGGATTGTCAATAACTTATGATCAAGGAACCTGATATTTTCATTTTGCATCGGGCCCCTCAAGTCTTGTGGCCGGTCCTGCTTGCCCCTCCCCGCGCCAGCCAGAGACGGCCTGTTTATACCGGCCTCCTCACCCCTCCCCTACCCGAGACAAATAAGATCAAACAAAAGCCCTGTAATGTTTAGCCCCTCTGGGGCTTCGGAAGGGGGAGAATGTTGTGGAAAAGGTCAGGGGAGCATTAAGAGCCTGTATCCTCGGGGAAGAGGCAGACTGACCAGCTGCCTTTTCCAACCCTGGCAAAATAAAGGCCAATATAAAAATGAGCCCCCAGCCCTCCCCCCACAGCCCCGCGCTGCCTGAATCTTCGGCTCCTTGTGGTGCTCCTGTGCGCCCTGCTCCGGACTCAAGGCTTCCAATGCTGCCGGAAGCGGCTCAGTGTGCCTGTGGGGAAAGTGGGGAAGTGCGGGTCCCTCACAGGCAGAGGGGAGCTGCCAAAAGGGGCCGCGCCCCGGGCACTGTCCCCTTCCGCCCACCGGGCCGACCTCGCCGACGCCCGGGCTGCGGGAAAGTTTGGGGAAGGGTGACTAGTGGGGCGGCGCTCTGGCCAGGAGGGTAACCCCTCGCCCCGGCCTCCCCGTGGTCGCAGGGACGACGAGTCCGGCGGGGACGGAGGACGAGCGGCCCAGACGCCGGAGCTGGAGCCGGAGCCCGCCACTTGCCCGCGAACACCAAATCTCGCTTCGCGGCGCGGGGCCACGGCGGGGGTGGAGTTACGGCGGATGGGCGGGGTTTCAGCCGAGGAGCCGGTTCTCATGTGACACTATGAATAAAGTAATGATGAAAAAGGTTTGTGAGGGGGTTCCATAGTGTAGTGGTTATCACGTCTGCTTTACACGCAGAAGGTCCTGGGTTCGAGCCCCAGTGGAACCAAGCTTACACAGCAGATTTTTCACTCTTTAAAAAAGAGAAGTGCTTTTCTTTCTCCCATTTTTTTTTTAATCTTTATTTGTCTACTTTTTGGAATGTTTTTATCGCAGAAGCGTAATGACAGATAGCCACACTCCTCCCATCCCCGCCGCCCTCACCCGACCTAGGAAACAGCATAAGTGGGGGCCTGGCCGTGTTGTAGTCCCGAGGGCGACCCCGCCCCGCCAGGGTCCTACCCCGACCTCTCTCCTTCGGTGCTCCGGGGCGACCTCGGGAAATCGGCGCTCGTGAAAACCAAGATCACCCAGCACGGCCCCTTCCTTACAAACCAAGGCAGGCCGGCCCTCCAAAGCCTCCAACTAAAATATGGCAGTACAGCGATGCTTTGACTGCAGTTAAATTATTAAAGGTTTATTATTATTAAAGGTTTAATTTTTTCATTAAACTCTAAAATACAGAGCAGAGAAAAAAATAGTTTTCTTTCTAGTACTGCAGTAGGGTTTGTTAAAGAGATCTTCGTCTGTTTAATGAAGAATCCATACATAGTATAGAATAAGCGTCAGGCCTGTGGACACGCCCAAAATGCTGATTTGAATGAGTAAACTTTAGCTCCTTTTTGTTCCTCTGTATTAGTTCATTACAGCTTCGCTTTGAGGGGTTATTATTGTCTTTTCAATATTGACCTTTTTCATCTTTGACAACAGGGGTGAAGTAAAGGTCTCTGGGACCCTGGGGGATTGAGGTGAAAAAGGTCAAGAACTAAAGTGGTGGCCAAGAACTAAAGAGGGAAGCGGATTAATGTACAGCATGGTGATTACAGTTAACAATATTGTATACTTGAAATTTGCTAAGAGAGTGGATCTTAAATTTTCTCACTAGACACACAAAAAATGGTTACTTTGTGAGATAATGGATGTGTTAACTAACCTTATTGTGGTAATCATTTTGCAATATATATGTATATGGGAAAAAAAAAAAAGGGAAGGGGAAACTCAGTATTTTTCTTTGAGTTTTTCCACATAGTTTTGTTCATACAGTGGGTAAATTTGTATCCTTTTCTAACTCAGGAGTATAACACATGATTGTCCTTTTTATTACAATCACTTCATTAACTTTTTTTTTAAAACCTTCTTAACCGTTTTTAAGTGTATAGTTCCAAAATGCTAAGTAAAGTCACACTGTTGTGAAAAAGATCTCCAGAACTTTCTTATCTTGGAAAACTGAAGCTCTGTATCCATTAAACAACTCCCCTCCCCACCCCATGAACTTTATTCTTATTGGCTGTATGGTAATAATAATAGCTAATTATGTTAAACACTATTCTAAGTATTTTTTATGTATATCATCCCATTTAAGCCTCAAACTAACTCTATGAAATAGGCATTATTATCACCATCATACAGATGAGAAAACTGAGGCACAGAGACCTTAAGTGACTTTCCCAAGGCTACATAACAACTGGTTGAGCCGGGATTTGCATCCAGTCTGGCTTGGGAATCTGTGCTCTTAACCCTGCCTGCTGTCCTGAATCCCCTATGTAGATTGTTTCCAATTTTGTCTTATTATAAATAACACAGAAATGTAAATCTTTGCGTGTAACTGACCCCCCCCTCCCAATTTAGTATTTTCCTGAGTGAATAGGTGTAAACATGATGCCAACTTGCTTTCTGAGAGGGGGAATCCATGTCATTTTCATAGAATTCGAGAATGTTAGTGTTTGTTTGGCAGGAAATTGCTCAAGGTCACCCCCTAGAAGACAATGGCAGAGGAAGGATTAAGACCTGGGTCTTCTGATTCTAGTTTCTATTTTCCTCCACGGCTTCCCTTACATTTAAACATAGAATAAAGCCAATACCGTCCTTTGCTAAACTGACCTCAGTTGACATTAGCTTCTCCTCTGAGACTTCTTATTGAGGCAGGTAACTATGTGGGTTAACTTAGCGGGGCTTGGCCAAAGCCCTAAGAAGTAAATGAAATAAGATGCTTAATGAGGCCAGTGCTCAAGCTAAGCTGCTGTTCCTAGGAAAGCTCTCCACTTTGATAAGGAAGAGCAGCAGCCAAGGACAAGGGGAGAATGCCACGCAAGATAGAAGGCTTCTTGCTTTTACTTCTCTTTGGCTCTGAAGGTATGTGCTATCAAACCATTAGCACTCATTAAATACCTAATAATACAACTGACTTAATCATACAGCTGATTAATAGAAATGCAACCAGAATAATTAAAATGTTATTAATTAGCGAAGCATGCTAATTAATTAATGTGTTATTAATGAACAACAGTTGTCTTTGTGTGATGCAGTCCTCTTTGTCTCACCACTGGCTTTCTGATTCTGTGAGGAGCCTTCTGAAGTTCAAAGGATGCTTAAAATGGGACAGAAAGAAGGAAGGGTCTCAAAAATCGTATGAAATAGCTATAAATTGCAACAATTAATAAGAAAGTGTGGTGTATTCTTGAAAGTTTTTGGGAGTCAAAGGTAGAGTGACTATAGAATTTAATCTTTCAAACCAGGACACTACTGAGAGTGGTGGAGGATGCTATTAATAATTTTGCTGGGACAACAGGTGTGAACCAGGACTGTCCCAGGCAAATCAGGATGTAAGGTCACCCTAGTTTAAATATGGATTAACATAGCACGCCGAATACCACTGGACACTAATAGAAAGCATAATCCAACTGAGAGTCAGGAATCCCCAAAGACTCAATATACTCAATCATTTTAAAATTTCTAAATATAGCCCTGGCGGGAGTGAAATGCTTAATTAAGGAGAAATTAAAGGCAAATCTCTAAAATGTCATCCAATTCAACTTTTAAGTTCTCTGTCAATCTTTGAAATCACGCTCTTTCATGCCTCTCTCAACTCTTAAGGACCCATCAACTCAGAATTCCTTTTTAGGTTCATTCCAGACATTAGATATTGGTTCTTTGTGGTCCCTGTGTATTTACGTGCGTTACAGGAAATAAATAAGGAGGGCAGGAAGGAGACCTCTCCGCTCTGCCAATGACCTGGTAGACAGACATGACAAAACTCACACAGAGTCAGAATCCCTGGTTTAAATCATTCTCTTCTCTACTCTCTCATTATATTTTATTGGTAGAATACTCACTTTCATGATTACCCAATCTCAAAACTTTTGTTAGTCACATTTCTCAATATTTGGAAAGACCTGTAAAAATATAACCCCAAGGTTATTTTGCAAACCCCCAAGACATACTTCTAAGTAGGGCTCATTTAGACCAATTGTCTGGGTTATTTCCCCCTTGCGATTAAGAGTCAGCAACTCATCCCAGAAACTCTTACTACTCTAAGATGCTTTGGAGGGGGGGTTGTTGTTTTCCCTTTACTCCGTGCCTCTTCCTCAGCAAGAAAATCTAAACAGAACCTTTCAAGGCTTAGATCCCAATACCCTTGGTTCTCAGACATCCACAGGGCTCACCCTCAGACTCCTCTTATTTGTGATTGGCATTGAGATTCATTCATCCGTTGATTCATTCAAGAATCCATTGATGTCAGTTCAAGAATCCATTTCTGAGTTCCTGCTATGATAGGCCAAATGTTGTGTAAGAACTTGATACACCTGGCAGATTCTTGTTTTCTCTGTGCCAACTCTAAAATCTTTGTTCTGTGACCCCTAAATGGGAATAAGCCCTAGAAAAGGTTATCAGGCCACTTTTCAATTATACCCGCGCAGTCAGGGGATAACTGTAATAAAAGACACACTGTCAGGAGGCACAGGGCACAGCACTCTTTCCTGTTGTATAGCTTATCAATCTTTGTGCATGGCTGGGGAGCTCCAGAAATTTCCACGAAGAACAGAGAATCCCATCTGTGCTGGTGGAATGGAATGTGGTCCAGCAGGTAGGCTTGAAACACTTAAATTCTCTTACCCACCTAACCCAGGCCCTCCACCCTCACTGGCATCAAAGGAAAGCAGGCACACCAAAACTTGGCTTGGCAACCTAGGTGTGCTCTACCCTGAGCTAGAGGGATATGCCAGGAGGCAGAGAAAAAAAGCAGAATACAATTGCTGCACTTAATCAGTTTACAATCCAGATAGAGAAATAAGGCCAATGCACAGGGGAAAGATGTATGCTGCACAACTGGGAACCTGAAGACAAAGGTTCTTTGTCTAATTTACTCTTTGCTGTTTCTGTTCCACGGCAGCAGTGGATCCTTACTCCAGCGAAATAAGGTAAATGGATTGACTCCACTTATGCGTTGGATGAAGGGTCATTGGGAATACACAAATCATCATCGTAAAGCACTACCTCTGTCTCTTAACTGAGGCAGGCTTCTATTTATCTTGCATTGTACATTTTGGATTACATACCGATGATGATCTTTAAAACACCCACCTTACTGAAGTATATTGTTCCACTGCTTGGTCATGGCTATTATATAAAAACAAGCCAAAAAAAAAAAAAAATCACCAAGCCTCATCTTACAGGTGTGTGTCCTTCCTTGCAGGTGTGTCAAGCATCAGGGATAGCAGATTTTTTTTCAAAGTAGCTTTATTGAGATGTAATTTACATACCACTAAATTCACCCATTTAAAGTGTGTAATTCAATGGTTTTTAGTGTATTTACAGATTTGTGGAGCACACAGTGTAACTTTAGAACATTTTCATCATCCCCCAAAGAAACCAGTAGACATTAAGTACTCACTCCCCACTTCCCCCTCCCCCCAGCCACTGGCAACCACTGATCTACTTTGTCTCTTATAGATTTGCCTTTTCTGGACATTTCATTTAAACAGAATCGTACAACATATGGTCTTTTCTCTTTCACTTAGCATATATTTTTTTAAATAAGGTTATTTTATTTTATTTTTTTGGCTGCGTCGGGTCTTCATTGCTGTGCACAGGCTTTCTCTGGTTGTGGCGAGCAGGAACGACTCTTTGTTGTGGTGCGCAGACTTCTCATTGTGGTGGCTTCTCTTGTTGCGGAGCACAGGCTCTAGAGCGCAGGCTCATTACTTGTGGCGCACGGGCTTAGCTGCTCCGCGGCATGTGGGATCTTCCCGGACCAGGGATCAAACCCGTGTCCCCTTCATTGGCATGCGCCACCAGCGAAGTCCCTAGCATATATTTTTGACATTCACCTGCGTTGAAGCATGTACACATAACAGATTTACCCATGAATATGCCTGTCACCTAAAAGAGTAACACTTTCACACCAGAAGCAATTTCCTTCTTTCTTCTTTGCCAGAGGGCCATTATTGCAGCCTGCTGTTTTTCCCCTGTGTCTTATTCTTGTTTCTCAAATAGACTGGAAGGTAGTTATAGACAGTTTCTATCATTCATAATTTTATGCTTTTCTCCTCGGCTTCACCTGTTTCCATGGAAAGGAAAACTCCGTATTTAGTGACAGCCAAGCAAACAGACTGAAATAGTCTTCCCTAAGTGTGTCTAATGCACACTTTGCTTTCTGGGCTTGCAAGGTACATTTCGAGAAATAGGCATGCTTGAATTTTCTGGCTGTGGTAACAAGCATTTCCCTATGGAGTAGCCCTTTGAGCAAAAGGGCAGAATCGTTCCCTATTGCATAAATCTAAGGCTGGTGAGTGGCAGACATCGCAGACCCTCTGGTGGAAAACTGTAACCTGGAGGAATCGCGAAGATGATCTGAGTGAGGAGAAAAATAGACAACCATGTAATCGAAATCTTGTCCTTTTTCCTTTAAAGACTGGCCTGTTTTCTTTTGCTCATCCCAACAGTGTTATTTTCTGGTATCATAAGACGTTGTCGTCAACACGATTTTTGCTTTTGTTCGCCAGCTTTGGGGTGATTAAATCATTTCAGGGACGACAGCAGCCACGTTGCTGCTCCCTTGGTGACAACTTTTCCTGTAAAAGCCTTGCTGTTCCTTCTCTCTCTGCTCATTTCCATAAGATCTGGTGCCTCACAACCCCAGGCTGCCTAAAGACAAACGCTTTCTGGGGAGAGGAGCCCGGGAGGGGAAACAATGCCAGAAATCTGATTGAGCACAGGCGGTGGTTCTGAAACCAGGTCTCCCTCTTGGGTCTCTTCCTCTCCACAGGTAGAAACCTCCCCGCCCTTTCCTTTTTGCCTTCTGCTTTGTTTCTGCACAATTTGGAGCCCCTCTGGGGGCCCACCCACGGACCCAGCTAATGCGAAGGCCCTGAGCGCCGTGGCCATTAGAGGGGCCTCATGTGAACTCTGGGTTTGCTCAGTTGCAGCTGCATAGACCTTCTTCAGTGCCAGGGCACGTCCTCTGGGCCAATTTGATCTGGTTAGTAAGGCCGCTCTGTCAGTGACCCACACACCTCACCTCTGGTCCCCCCAAAAGAGAGAGTCTTCGCACAGCTGACAAAGCCTTTCTGCTTTTCTGCCATCCCAGCTTCTCTGGAAGACGGGGCGGAGCCGAGTGCCTTCTGCACTAACAGCCCTTAAACCCTCTGCATGCCAATTGCTCATCTACTTTGCAGTTCTTGGGGAGCAGCTGTGGGACTGACACTATGGGCTCATGTACCCATTAACTGGCCTTTCCCCTGAGCTCTAGTAGCTTCTAGCCAGCTGCCCACTCAACCTCAACACTTGGGTGTCCCGTAGGTCTCTCAAACGGAACATCTCTACCCCATCCCCCCTAAATCCCTGCTTCCCCTGGAATCTTCTTCTCCCCTAGTAAATGGTAGCTCTATCCTCCCAGGCACTCAGGCCTTGAACCTCTCTTTGTTTCACACCCACGTCATCTGTCAGCAAATCCTGTTGGCACTACCTTCCAAAGACAGTCAGAATCCAGCCACTTCTCATCACTTCCACTGCCACCACCCCAGGGCCAAGCCACCATCATCTCTCCCCTAGATGACGTGCCAAGCACCGGCCTACCTCGGGGTCTTTACATGCTATTGCCTCTGCCCAGAAGCCTCTGCCCACAGGTATGTCACTTCCTTCAGGTCTTTGCTCCAATATCACCTTCTCAGTGAAACCTTCCCTAAGCCCCAAAGTACCACTCCCTGTCCCTCCACCTCCCTGCTTTATTTTTCTCCATAGCAGTCATCATTATTTTACATATTATATATTTTATTCATACATTCACTACCCCCTCACCCCCCCACATTAGACTCTTAAGTTCTAGGAGGGCAGGTGTTTTTTCTGTTTTGTTTACTGCTATTTCCCCAGCACCTAAAGCTAGGCCTGGAATATAGCAGTTGCTCAAAGAAAATTAATGAATGAATGCTTTGGGACCAGTCATTATCAGTTTCTCTAATTGCACGGGTGCTTAGATAAACCTGTGGATAAGAAAGAAATAGGATACAAAGGCCAGAGCAAGCGGTGAGTTTTACGTGAGGGACAGAAAAAGTCCTCTTCATAGGGAAGGGGATAAGTAGGCAGAAAAGTTGGGAGGGGAAGGCATTTGTGGCCAACAAATCATATGCACAAAGGCATACAGGCATGAAACAGCCTGGCGCATTTGATGAATTATAAGTAATAGAGAGTGCAAAAAATAAATTTGGAGAGGTAGCCAGGAGATACATCACGGCAACCCCTTGAAGGACACATTATTATTATACCCATTTTAGAGAGGAGGAAATAGAGAGATGCAGTCATACAACTAATAAATGTCAGAGATGAAACTGGGGCCATGGTAATGGGGACCCAACAAAGGGTCTGGAGCAGGAAAGTGACACAGTCAGGCATTGGCAGTATGGAGGATGGATGAGGCAAGGTCTCTCTTTAGCAAGGAGAATATCCAGAGGAGAGAGGAAGTGGTAGTGGGGGTGGAGAGGAAAGATGGCTCCCGGTAGACACTGGATGTGGGGGGTTAGGAAAAAGAAGTGACTAGGAGGAGTCCCAGGTTTCTGGATGGGGTAGTAGGTGGATGGTGGAGCCATCAGTAGGCTAAGAAATAGAGAAAGGAGAACAATCTGAGGAAGGATGTAATGAGTTCAGTGTTTAAAATTTTTTTTTCCTGAAGTATAACATACATCCAGAAGAATACAAGTAAGTGTACAGCTCAATGAATCTTTACCACTAAACACACCCAAGTAACCAGCACTCAGATCAAGTAACAGAACTTTACCAGCTCCCCAGACACCCTCCCTGGGCTTCCTCCTTGCCACTCCCCACCCCAGGTGTGACGACGACCCTAATGTCTAGCGGCATAGATGACTTCTGCCTGCTTGTGTACATTTTAAATGGATTCCTGTAGTATGTCCACTTTATCATCTGACTTTCCACTCAGCATTGTTTGTGAGACGTGGCCATATTGTGGCATGGAGTTGTAGGTCATCCATTTTCATTTCAGTATAGTGTTCCACTGTGTAAATCTACCACTTGTATCCATTCTACTCGTGATGGACGTATGAGTGTTTCCAGTTTGGGGTTTTTACAAATACTGTTGTTACAAATAATCTAGTACATGGTTTTCTTTGTTGGAGAACATATGTATGCACTTCTAGTGGGTAAATACTTAGGAGTGGAATTGCTGGGTCATAGGGCACATATATGCCCAGCCTTTGTATAAATTACCAAGAGTTTTTGTTTGTTTGTTTGTTTGTTTGTTTGCGGTACGCGGGCCTCTCACTGCTGTGGCCTCTCCCGTTGCGGAGCACAGGCTCCGGACGCGCAGGCTCAGCGGCCATGGCTCACGGGCCCAGCCGCTCCGCGGCATGTGGGATCTTCCCGGACCGCGGCACGGACCCGTGTCCCCTGCATCGGCAGGCGGACTCTCAACCACTGTGGACTCTCAACCAGGGAAGCCCCCAAAGAGTTTTTAAAATAGGTTAGACCAACTTATACCCCCACCAGCAACATATGAGAGTTCAGGTTTCTTCATGACCTGGCCAGCACTTGGCTGGGTCCAGCTTTAGATAGTGAGAGACATCTACGGGGAGATATCCAATAAGCCATTCAATGCCCATGTCGGGATCTTGGGGGCGGGAGTAGAGGAAGCCGAGCTCTTGAGAGAGATTAAGGATTATTTAGAGTGGTGGGAGAAGCAGGTGAGTAGTGTGATGGAAGCTAAAGGAAGATGGGAAGAACTGATAGCACCCAACACTGCAGCATGAAGATGTTAGGTTAGTGTTGGGGAGAGTCCATTGGATGTGAAAGTAAGAAGTCGATGGCGGCGGGGGTGGGGCGGTAAGAGTGGGGGAGGGTTAAATTGGAAGATTGGGACTGACACATACACACTACTACATATAAAATAGATAACTAGTAAGGACCTACTGTATAGCACAAGGAACTCTACTCAATACCGTGTAGTGGCCTATATGGGAAAAGAGTCTAAAAAAGAGTGGATATATGTATAACAGATTCATTTTGCTGTACGCCTGAAAATAACACAACATTGTAAATCAACTAGACTCCAATAAGAATTATAAACAAACAAAAAGAAGTCATTGATCACTTCCTTTGCCAGCACAGGGCTTGGCCTCTTACCAAGACAGTGCTCCCTAGTCTACATTGCTACCTGAGACGGTCAATTCTGCCCATAGCAGGTGAACCAAGGAGTCTCTAGGAACGAATCATCAGTGGACAAGGGACCAGGAGAGACAGCAGTTTGCTGACCACAGCTGAGAGATGGCCCTGAATCCGCCCAGGCGAAAAGATATGCCCCCTTGACTCCCCTTACAGCCTACGCATAACCCAGCAGAGGACTCACCATGTGTGTCGTCCAGTGGTCTATCTTCTCCTGAGTCCTCAAGCCCCTTGTGGGCAGAGAGCGATGCTTACATTTCAGAAGGCCCAGGCCCCGGTGCAGGGCCAGGCTCACAGTGGACACGCGAAAGTGGTATGTGAAATGGATACATATTATTTAAGGAAAGACACAATTTGAGAAAATAGCTTTATAATTCTAATGAAAAGGATGAGAACATTCCTTTAACTCTTTAAAACAATCTGAAAGCTTTTGGTGGGCATCAGATTCAATATTTAGATAGCAAAGTGGTTAAGGAGGGACTTTTATATCTACTGTCTTCACTCAGGTTTTGTTTGAGATTTTTATAATAGGTATGTGCTGCTTTTATAATCAGAAAAGAAATAAAGGCATTTGTTTTGTTGAAAATGGGAAATGGAACTTGGTGTGTTAAACCAGCGCTGTCTAATGGAACCTCACGCAATGATGAAAATGTTCTGTATCTGTGCTGTCCAGTACAGGAGCCACTAGCCACGTGTGGCCAGCAAACACTTGAAATGTGGCTGGTGTGACTGAGGAACTGAATTTTTAATTTTATTAATTTAATGAATTTAAATTCAAATAGCCACATGGGACTAGTGACTACCACAATGGACAGTGCAGCTGCAAACAATCAGCTTATGCTAATATAGACAAACTCCCTTCCTATTAAATTGTGCATCCATTCTATTTATTCATACTTCTATGAAGATAGGTTAAATGTTAGTCTTAGGTTAAATTTTACACATTTTCAATTTTTCCACATCATTTATATGGTATTTACACTTTGATTGTAGTTTGATATTTCCTGTAGATAACAGACAAACCTAAAAAAAATAAAAAAAAAATTTTTTAACAATGTCCTAATTCTAAATCACTTCAATGTGTCACATCCCTACTTCCCCAGCATCTGTGGATGTTTTTCCTGGCATGTATTTGCTTACTTTGACTTCTTCCAGAAGGGGCTTTGTTAACTTTTATGTGACTGTGATCATTTCACTTTTCCATGTAATGAATCATTTGTTGAATTTTTCTTTCTTTTTCTAACTTGATTTTTCCTTTCATGTCCTTTGCTCAGCCACACTGGGATTATCGTCTACTGAGGTATGTTATAGTAAGAAGGCTGGAATTCATATGGATACTATTTTTGAAGATTTTCCTAGCCAAAACAATGTATAGGATTATCACTTTTTTTAAATGTATTTTTAAAGGTTTTTTTTTTTTTTTTTTTTTCTGGTGGTGGCAATAGCACGTTTTATCTGGACAAGTTCCAAGACTGGTTTTTTAAATGAGTAAATGCAAGTAAACCAGGTCTTAAATCAGATGGCGGAAACTTGAATCCAGTCCCTTTTAAAACTGTATCCCCAGAAGGGACTTCCAGGAGACGTGAGGCGCCTGACCTCGGACTGGGGCTCCTCGAGCCCCTGAAGATAAATATAATGGGGTGGACATGGCTCTCTACGTGGGTGTGTCTGTGAGATTTTTAGCTGGTCACCCAAGGTGGCAAACATCTGTTTATCTAGACTCAAAGATGAGTGGCAACTGTGTGGGTTAAACTGGGTTTATAATTCAGTTGTGCTGCTGTAGTGTGAAAGCTGCCACAGACAACAGGGAATGAATGAGCAAGGTTTTTGAATGTGAGCTTTTCCAGTGGTGCTGACCACAGTTGCCTTTGACTGTGACTTTTCTGAAGCTACTGCCCCTCTGGCTTCCCGCAGGATGAGGGTGAGGATCCCTGGTACCACAAAGCGTGCAAGTGCGATTGCCAAGGAGGTGCCAATGCCCTGTGGTCTGCAGGCTCCACCCCATTAGACTGCATACCGGGTGAGTGTCCCCTCTCCTTGGGGCACCAGATCCTTGGGGTATCCTTGGGAACACCCTGTTTCTCCTCTTTCTTTCAACCCTGATGAATTAAACCCCCTGAATGCCACGTTCTGGGTTTTCTCCAGTTGGCCTTTGAACTTCAAATCTCAATGGCCACTGCTCCAACAAACTGCACTGATGTCATTGTTCAGAACAGTTTCCTGGATCTCTACTTGGCCTCGGTGAGGTGGTAAGATGGGACCTAACTTTCAATGAAAGAGACTAATGGAATTTATCGAAAATAAACTAATGATAGGCAGCAATTTTGAGAAGAGCACAGGCTTTTGAGCCAGAAATACCAGAGTTGGAATCTTGGCTGCATTGTTTTCTAACTCTGGGACTCCCACTTTGGCCTTTTTCTGTCAAATGGAGGCAATACTACTGTGCCCGGATATTTATTGCTCACCAAACAACCACGTGCTTCCCCACATTCTCAGCCTCTTCCCAGTCAGGTGGCTTCGCAGGTGCAGTTCCAGCCGATGGGAGCCGTGTCTCTTCTGAAATGAGGTCCATTTCCCTGCTTGAGCAAGTGGCTTCTCCTTTAGTCTGGGTGCCAGGGAGGTCAAGTGGAGTAGAACTTCCTGCTGACCCACAATGATCCACCTGAGTGAAAAATCAACCTTTGTTGTGTTAAGCCTCCGACATTTCTGTGACAATTCGTTCTGCAGCCTAAACAGCCTCTCCTGACTAATATGAATGACTTCCTCTAAGGCAGGGGGCCAGCAAACTTTGCCTCTAAAGGACCTGGCGGTAAATCTTTGTGGCTCTGTGGGCCATAGGGCCTCGACACCTCAAATGGAAGGCAGCCACAGACTGAATGGAAATGCATGAGCATGGTTGTGCCCCAATAAAACGTTATTTATAAAAACGGACCCTGCTGTAAGGAGTTGTTACGAGGAACAAAATGCATGAGGCATTAAAGCATCTTGTCCTGGACCTGGCACACTGCAGCTCCTTTTCTTCCTGCCTTCTAAGAGGTCACAGTCTGACTTTCAGAGGCTCGGGCGGCCTATCACACATTTGCCATGCTCAGTATTTACCACAGCTCGGAACCTCTTTTGCTGAAACTGTCCTTGCCCCCCCTTTCCAGGGTTATGATGGTGCCATGCGGCGGCGCGTCATTCACTTTACATAATCACCTAATAATAGCTCCAGGAGAGAGGTTTGTGTGTAGCGTGTGAGCTTCTCTGCATTATTTCATTAAATTTGCGTTAAAATAGCAAATGTGGGGGAGGGGGGCATCCACAAAGGCTTTTACTGCCTGTTTTCCTATTTACTAAAGGGGTAGGAATTGGTTTCTGAACTAAGCCTTCTGGAAGGGAACAGTGGGGCGCAGTAGCGAGGAAAGCAGTAAGTGCTGATGAGTTCAGCGGGCTTCTCCCACGGGAGGGACGTCCCACTGAGCTCCACGGCGTGAGCTCCCGCAGCCATTCTGTGCTGGGGTGATCTGCCCAGTCAAGACTGAGGCACCCTCCTTAATAATCCATTTAGAATTCAATTCCACCCTCTGTCATCATGTGCCTATTATGTGCCGATGGGGAGACAAAAATGAACCATTGTCTCTACCCTGGAGGAGCTTACCATTTACTGGAAACAAATGTTCTCTTCACTAGAGACATGAGACGTACTGGAATTCCAGTCCACGGAAGCTCTTTCTAAGAAGAACTTGAAAAGAGATTATTTATACGGATTGGTTTCATTGACCTGATCAACTGTGCAGCTGAGGAGGGCTGTGTGTCTGAGGAATGTGAAAGATGACCTGGGCTGCCCAGGCTCTCTCCCCTACACAGTTGCCATGAACTTGAAGTTCTGAAATCAGAAATTCTTTTAGCTTAAGTGTTCTCCTCTCCCCACTGGGGTTTACATTTTTGTTTTGTTTTGTTTTAACAACACAGATATTCCCAGGAAGGAAAAAAATGCAACCTTAGTGTTAAATGGTTGATTCATTAATGTTCGTTTGTTTTTCCATGAAAGAGATAATTCAGGGCAGCAGGATTAGCCACAACCTTCCAGAATTTACTTGCCTGTCAGGGCCTCAGGTCTTCATTGGAACGTCAAGAACGCTGCCTGGTCTTTCTGGATCCTGAGATTCAGCGCTTCCGCCAGAGCCCACCTTAGGACGGAAGAAGGCCCTAGAAAGCACAGGACAGGAGGGTCACTCAGAGCTGCCAGGAGATACTCGCAGGTGCACACTGACTGTTACTGCCAGGGGGCCCTACCCACAGAACAGAAGGTGACCAGCTAGGTGCACTATGGCCTCCTAATCTTCAGCTTAACACTATTATATTAAAAGGTCTGTCTTTTCCACAGTTGAGCCAAGATTACCTCGTCACTCTGAGAGGGGGAAATACGGCAGGGAACGTATCAAAGCATAAGAAATCTAATGACTCAACACTTTACTTATATTCTGGATTTTATATTTCCATATTATATTCAAGTTTATACCCTATTCTTCTATAAACATTATTCTGTATTCTACTACATCATCATATAGATTCAAGTCTAACACATGTGCATAATAATGTTCACATGTCTTTTGTCAAGAATGGCCCTGAACTTTCTTTGTGTTCCTTTAGGTTAATATTGTTTAAAAGCATGTCTGGCCTTTATATGTCTACATATCGAGAAATTATCATCTACTGCATAAGAAAGGCTAGTATGTTAAGTGTGCATAGCCTGGATTAACAGCACATATGACTATGTCTTTATCGATCTCATTATCAAATCATCGCTCAGAAGAGGCAGGTGTTTCCTTAAGAGTAAAATGAGTGTAGAAACAGGCTTAATAGCTTACAGTAACCTCCACTGAGCAGAAAACTTGGGAAGGACATATTCTGTGTGTGTAAAGAGGATCCCTTTAATTCCTCCAGCAACATTATTTATGTCGCTTGATACTAGTTTAGACTCAATTGACAGTTTCTTTTTGATTAGGCCAGTGGGAGTTCTCTGGGCCAGTCAACTCCCACTTCCTCCCTGACCTCCCTGCTTCCTGTTCCTGCCATTTTCTTTGCTTATCCCCAGTGGCCACCTGAGATGGGGTGATGATGTTTGTTAATCCCTCCATTCATCCATCCAGTCAATATCTATTGAGTGCCTAGCACACGCAGGCATTCTGCTCGGCTCAGGAAAGCATGGTGAGCTAGACAGACCGAGGGAGCTGGGGAAGTGGGCAGAGATCCAAAGGATGAGGAGAGGTGTCCAGGTGAAGGGGAAAGTAGGAGACAGGGAAAATAGTAATCGTGTAACTGGAGTGTCCTTCACTCCAGGGCACAAAGAGCAGGAGAAATGTTACATTTTCTATTTTTCCAATTTTCAGATAACTCCGGTTTGAGTCCCCCTTTATCATGGGCTGTGTGGAGTCTAAAGACAGGAGGATTGTTGAAGATCCTGCCCCTCCCCTTTGGACTACACCTCCCCACCCACCACCCCCCTGCCCCCCAGGGGCCTGCAAGGGCTGACTCGGCACAGGGCCCAGGCTCAGGCTGAGGGCAGCTCCCTGCCCGGCCGGCAGCCCCCAGGGGGAGGCAGACACCTTGCTGGTGGCCCTTCTCCCTCTGAACCAAGCTCAGTCCTGGGACCTTCCCAAGTCTCTGAGGGTGTCAAGAGTTCAGGGGTCCCGCCCCCCATCCCTGGTCCAGCCCCCTCAGAGGAACCATTTCCCCACTGAGATCAGGCCCCTACCACGAGCCCCCCACCACCCAGCAAGGGTCAAAGCCCAAAGCCTCTGGCCACCTCCTCTGGGACAGTCAGCTAATTCCTGTTGAGGCCTAGACCTTCCAAATCCATAAGCCTGAGAGATGCTAGGCTGTCAACAGGCTTCTCCTCTCTCAAATCACATGCATACGTGTGCAAACAGCTTATTCCTTCCTGATGCAAGGAGACTCCAAATGTTTAGAAATAGGAAGCTGACCTTCTCAGGGTGATGTAGGGAGGATGATGGGGGCAAGACAGACTGGAGTAGAGGGGTGTTAGATTTTTTTCCCCTGGTGAGTCTTCACCATAAAAAACAAACATACACAACTCAAGACATTAATATACTCTCATAAATTCACCCTATTACACCAGTACTAGCTGCTTTTTTTTGGTCAGGCACTACAGGCTCTACACTCTACAAACACTGCTTCATGTAATCCCAAATCAACTTTATGGAGGCAGGGACTACTGTTGTGCCCATTTCACAGATGAGTAAATTGAGACCCAGAGAGGGTGAGCAGCTTGCCTAAGTTCACCGGAGGGAGAGTGGGATCCAATCCTAGGTCGAATTGGCTGTAAGCAGGTGTTCTTGTCCTTGGCTGCCCATTACCATCACCTGAAGATTTACCCCATGCCCAGGTCATGCCCCAGACCAATGACATCAGAATCTCTGGGGGTGTGGCCCGAACACCAGCACTTCTATAACTTTCCAGGTGACACCCAGGCTGAGACCCATCACAGAGTCTCTGCTCTGTGCCTTGGGCCAAAACACTGTGTTTTCTGGGTTAGCAGCTGTGTAGCTGGAGGTGCCAATGCCTGAGACAGGAGCACTGGACAGGGGCAGGCTTGGGGCTTGGGCGCTGAAGGGCTTAGTTTTGGACATATGAGTGTGAAGCATCTTTGGGTCACCCAGATGAAACTGTTCACTTAGAGAATACCCAGGTGGCAGTGGGATGGAGTTTGGGGCCTGGGGGCTGGGCACCAGCTCTCAGACACTGGCTGAAACCATGGGGATGGTGAGATCATCACCTCCCCTGGCGAGTGTGGGCAGGATCCACGTCTGGACAAGCCCTCACAGGCCTCCAAGACCATCGCCACTGGCCAGGTCCCTTCAGTGTAACTCTTAACTGTTAGATGGGCTAACTGGGAAGAGATGGCAAAAGAGATGTGCGGGGAAAATAGAGAAAGAGCAAAGTGCCAAGAATAAAGCAATCGGGAGAGGTGGCCATGGCTTTTCTTTCCCCTCTGCTTCTTGCCTCTGAGCTGGTGGCCCTGGAGCAAGAAAAGGGAGGTTCAGGATGGAGGGTCCTTAGAGATATCCACAGTTAGAATTTAAGTGGCGACTGAGGGCCCACCTGAAACCCAGCTTTCTGACGCTGGGGCCTTGTCCCTCCTTCCAGTGGCATGGCTGAGCTTCTCTTCCAGGTCAGAGGGGAGTTGAGGAGGTGGAGAAGCTCCCAAGGCCACAGGCACCAGGTCCCCTGAATTCTCCAGCCAACGCCTTCCCTGGCAGACCAAGGTTTTCAAAGTGTGCTTGTTAAAAATGTGGACACTCTGGGGGTGGAATCCTGGAAACTGCATTCTTAACAAGCCCCCCTGATGATTTGGCCACACAAGGCATGATGGAGTGGCTCAGAAAGCTCTCCTATTCTCTGTCCCTTGACATTATTTTAATAGGCCCCCCCGCAAGCTTCGGCTACTTGATAAACTACAAATGCTGTCCCCTCACCCCCAGCCCCGCTGAGCTGCAGTTACTGGTGGGAGTTGGCCCTATTCTTTGGTTCACTGGGCAGAAAGGCAGTTAAGCCGCCCTGGCCAGAGGCCTGAAGCTGTCCTTCTGTCTTCAGCCTCTGGGGACAGGGCATGACTATCCCCACAGGCATCCTGGAGCCTCAGGATGGCATTCAGTTTTACTGACTCTTGAAAATTATCTGCCAGAAAGACCTCAGCACTCATTTTGCTGTTGAAGGTGATGATGTCCCAGTAAATACGCTTGGCTTTTCAATCTGAACTCAAATTTATACATGGAAAGAAAGTATTTTGATCTTCCTTACTTGAAGTTTATCAATCACAACTGGGAAACTAGGAGAATGTATTTGCCTAAGTTTATCATTTGGTTTCTAAAGAAATTCAGCTAGAATCTGGGTTTGGTTATAAATAAGAGAGCCCCTAATAGTGGCTTATTGAAATAGGAATTTTTCTTTGACCCACACAGTAAAAAGACTAGGGGTAAGGAGCAGCTTAAAGATATCAGGGCTGAGGTCTCTTCAGTTCTCTTGGCCTTACCCCCAGGGTGCAGGATGGCTACTGTTGCACCAACCATCAGGTCTTCCTTCTAGGCAAGAGGAAGAAAGAGGGGGTAAGCAAAATCTGATTGGAAATCCCCAGCAGACATCCTCTTCCATCTCATGAGTTAGAAACTGTGTCACGTGGTCACTTCTAACTGCAAAGGTGGCTGGGAAAGATTGTTTTGTTTTGTTTTTTTAGCTGGCTACATTGCTGCACCCAACAAAATTAGGGTTCTTTAGTCTAAAAGCAGGGACGAATGGATACTGGGTTAGCAATTGGTAGTCTCGGACCAGGTAACTGAATGCTAAATTAGTGAGAGGAAATCCGTGAGAAGCAGCAATTAATATACAAGAACCAGCTTCGGCTACTCTTATTTGGAAAAAGCAGTTCCTTTCAACTGTTCCTTATTCAAGTCACTTAGACGCATTTCATTCCCGCCCCACCCTTTTTTTTCATTAGACTAGTGAAAAACTGCAATTTACAAGTGGGAAGTCAGTCTCAATATATAACTGCCTTTCTTGCCTCTCACCATTGTTTTGTTCCTATAATTGGCATCATACGCTGCCTGAGGACAATTAGGGGCCCTCATGTCTTCATGTGGGATGGCTAACCCGTGTTAATGAGGAAAATAAAGATTATGACATTTAAGTATGATATTTTCCTGTGAACCTCTTGGTTTTTAGGTCTCTGAGTTTGTGGAGGAGGTGAAGTATTTCTCAAAATTCCCCCCCCCCACCACGAGGTTGCCATAGAACTACTTCCCTCTGCTTTTATGAATGTTGTGAGTCTCTATGGCAATCCCTTTACTTCATCTTCACTCTCTTCTCGCAAGAGCAGTGAAGAGGATGAAGACCCAGTCCTACCCATTGTGAACGGCGCTGACAAGGAAAACATCCTCCACCTTACAAAGCGCAAACGAGAGGGTCGGATTTGTCATTTCAATCATGTCGTGTTTGTTGAGTCTTGCCATGCGATACGAGTGTTTTAATGTGCATTGTTTTTCCTTTCCCAGAATGCCCATATCATAAGCCCCTGGGTTTCGAGTCAGGAGAGGTTACACCAGACCAGATCACCTGCTCCAACCTGGAGCAGTACGTGGGCTGGTATTCCTCCTGGACCGCCAACAAGGCCCGACTCAATAGTCAAGGCTTTGGGTAAGCAGAGCAGGAGGCTCAGGCGATTTTTTTTTCCATGTGATTTGAAAAAGTAGGTCTCTGTAATAAATGAATGACACAGAATGCATTTATTTATTCAACAAATATTGACTGAGTGCCTTCCACGTGCCAAGGACAGTGGATACAGCAGTGAACAAGGTGAATGAGCTCCTCGCCTTCGAGAAGCACGCAGTTTAGAGGGGGTACTCTAAGCACACTGTCACACAACTGGCCATCTGCCAAGTGTGATGAGTGCTGCAGAGGAGAAGACGAAAGACCTGGTCCACTTGAAGCACCAGGGAAGGCTTTCTAAGGAAAAGATCTTTGACCTGAGAGTTGCAGTTGGCCAGGTGGGGGGAAGGGGGAGAGAGGCACAGGGTACAGCAGGTGCAAAGGCCCTGAGTTGGGAAGATCTCTCAAGTGCATGGATGGGGACTGTAAAGAAGGCCAGTGAGGTCAGCACACAGGTGAGATGAGGCTGGAGAAGTAGAAAGAAATCAGATGGTGCAAGGCCTGATAAGTCATGTTAAGGACCGTGGTCCTTATTTTAGGGATAATGGGAGAACCCTGAATGTGCATTAGTTAGAATACAGGTTTGTGCTGCTGTAACAAACAGCCCCAAAATACAGAGACTTAATCAACTTGGAGGTGATTAGGCAGTCTAGGGTCGTTATGGCAGCTGGATGGTATCAGGGGCCCAGACTCTTTCTACCTTGTTCTCTCACCCTAACATGAAGTTTCCACCTTGGGGTCCAAGATGGCTGCTCTAGCTTCCACTATCACATCCACATTCTAGTCAGGAGGGAGAAAAGAAGAGCAGAGTACATATACTTTTCCTTTAAGGATACATACATATTCCTGCTGGGCACTTCTACCTACATCCCATTGATCAGAATCTGGTCCGACTGCCCCACCCAGCTACAGAGGAGACTGGGAAATGTGATCTTAGCTGGGTGGCCTCTTGCCCAGAGAAAATTTAGGGGTTCTATTACTAAAGGAAATGGGCAGAGGATATTGGGAGACAATGAGCAGACTCTACCAGAGGAAGATTTAAAGTTGGGGAGTATCACAATCAGATTTATGTTTTAAGTAAAATCTTCTGGCTCTTGTGGGAAGAGCTGTTTGGTGTGGGGTACGGGTGGGGGGTGAGGTGGGGAGAGGAATCCAAGGAGACCAGTTAAGTAAGCTATGGCAGCTGTCCAGGCAAGAACTGAGGGTGACGTGGGCTACAGTGGTGGCAGTGAAATGGAGAGAAGTAAACGATTTTGAGAAACATTTGGAGATGGAGCCAACAGATGGATTAGATGTTTGAGGTGACAGAGAGGAAGGGGGTAGAATTCAGAGAAATGAACACTGTAATGAGGGGTTGAGGTGAGGATAATTAGGAGCTCTTTTGGGACATGTTTTATTTGAGATGCTATATGGCATCCAGTAGAAATTGTCTAGCTAGCAATTGATCCTCAGGGTTTAGAATTTAGAAGAAGTCTGAGATGGACCTAAAAGTCAGGAGCCACCCAAGGAGCAAGTCCAGAATTAGAAGAGAAGGCTGCCAAGGGCCAAGTCCCCAAGAAGCTTATTAATGCGCACAGGCGCGCACACACACGCATACGCCACAAAGGGAAACTACAGGTTTCCACAACTTATGAGGACATAACTAAAAAATAAATCAGTTCCTTCAGTGGTTGCTTTGCTTTACAATTGTGAAAAGCCCTTGCAGAGCCTCTTGGTTCCATGTTCTGCACATGGTGCCTACCATGGCGTGGATGACAGCACCTGAAGGAGACGCAGATAGGTATGAAGAGAGCGAAATTAAAGAAAAAAAAAAAAGACTTACGGAAAAAGAACATCAGGAGAGACTAATGAAAAGGGAAGGGGGCTGGAAGGTGCTATTACCATGGATTCGCATGTTTTGAAGAAAAACATGCTCAACCACACCCCAAAGGTGATTTCAGCTACAGTTGAAGGCACTTCTTTGACAAATTATTTGAATCTGGCAATTTTTCCTTGGGCGGTGGAGGTGCAGGGAGACTATACAAGTATCACAGAGGCCAGACACTTCTCGGAGACAAGCTTCTGGGTGCTTAACAGATTGCAGCTCAGACTGCCCGAGCTTTGTGGGGGCTCTTCAGGTGCTGGCATCCCCTCAAAAGACAGCACCTCCCAGCTCTTTGGAGGCGCTCACGGGGAAAGGCTCCTGGTGACTTGCTGTGTCCGCGGCAGGTGCGCCTGGCTCTCCAAGTTCCAGGACAGCAGCCAGTGGTTGCAGATAGATCTGAAGGAGGTCAAGGTGATTTCGGGGATCCTCACCCAGGGGCGCTGTGACATCGACGAGTGGATGACCAAGTACAGCGTGCAGTACAGGACCGATGAGAGCCTGAACTGGATTTACTATAAGGACCAGACCGGAAACAACCGGGTATGTCGGGCTTACCCCAAACCAACTTCAACACAGCCCCTCTGGGACACCCCTCCCACCCATCCCTGTCTTCATGTCACCACCCCCTGTCAGAACACTGACCCCACGGTATGGTGAATCATCCGTGCTTCCTCCCCACAACACTATCTGCTCTCTGACAACGAGGCAGGGGTCTTTTCTTGTATCCCTCATGTCTAGCACAGTTTGCGAATGAGTGCCATCGTATGTGCAAAAGAAGTCTTTGAATCCTCACATCAGCACAGAGTTGCTTGAATAATCAAGACTGGCCATTTGGATTCTGCCAAAGTCACTGGACCTTGAACACTTTGCTGCATGGGTCTGGCTTGATCTACTACTGATGTGGCTAGGTTCTCGTCCCTTTATGTAGATATGGCCTCTCCTTACTATTGAGACCGACAATCTCAACACATTAGCCACTAAACTGTATAAATGGTTAAAACAAGTCCAGCTGAGAAGAAACAGTCACTTAAACCTTTGAACAACTTTATATCCTACTAATCTCTGAGGGCTGAGACCCACCCAATTCTTGCTCATCACAGACTGAACACAGTAGGCTTTTGATTTTATATGTTTTATATAAATATATACACACATATGTATATTCATACATGTATACACACATATAAATATATAATCAATATTTTACGTATATATACATATACATATATATATATATACACACATATAAAATGTTATCTGCAATGAATTAAAAACTCACTAGCTGTTTGGAAATGTTAACTGCCCTTTTGTCTGAGAGGACGTCCCCCAGTTAATCTGGATATTTCATCAGGTTAAGTAGACGTGTGCAGCTGAACATCAGAAGGCTCTGTACTCTCTTGATGACAATTTGTACAGCAAGACATTCATGGGTTGAAATTTCAACGAGTTTGAACACAATAGGAAAAACCATCTTGATACTTGGACATTTTCTTTCATTTTTGTTCTTATTAGTTGGCTTTTCAAAAAGATATGAAAATTCGTTTTCAAGCTCTGTTTGTGTTTCTGGAGGCCTTGAGAGTTCTTTGCAAAGAAGTGCTCCACTCCAGCAGCTGTGAGATCTAGAGCCTGTTCCATCCTCCTTCTTCACTGGGCTCCTGACTTAAAGAGGTTCAAGGGCAAACAGCTTAGAGAAGGGGATGTGGGGTGTTGCTACTGGGAAGAAATAAAGGCACGATCATGGCAGCTGAGGTCCTTCTTGATCTGTGTATGGATGAGGTCAATGTGGCAGCCAGATTGTTTTCAGGAGATAATCCCAGAAGGAAATGAAATGTTCCAGTGTCATTGGGCAGAGCGCTAGGACTCTGGAAAAAGTGCACAGAAGTTTCTCTGAAGATATAGCCAAATATCCATTGTACCTTACGTTACAGCCACTGCGTAACTGCTATGTTACATCCCAAAAAACAGGAAGCAACCCCTTTTTCTATTTTGGGCACTGCTCTCCCACTTCGAGAATCTTCTCTCTAGTTTTTATGTCTTTATCTTTTTTAAAAACATTTTTTTTCCAAAAAAAGTCTAAAAAGTACTTGCCATTTGTATCAATGTAGACACACACAGTTAAACTTTGGCTCACAACTTTAGAGCCAGCTCACAAGGTTTCACTTGAGCCCCACTTTGGCTACCTTTGGAACATGGGAATATTCCTCTCTTAAGTATAACGTGCTCCTTTTCAAAATTCTTGTCAAAATGCAAAGGATTAAATCACAAAATTGGTGATAAGAATCAAGCAGCATTTTCTATCAGCGCCGTCTAGTAGAACTTTCTGCAATGAAGGAAATGTTATTATCTGCAGTATCCAATATGGCAGCCACTAATCGCATACAGTATTGAGCACTTGAACAGCAGCTAGTGTTACTGAGGAAGAACTGTTACCTAATTTTAATTCATTTAAGTTGATGCCTGGAGCATGTAGGTGCTGACAATCATTCAAGGTTAGATTTTGGGGGACATCAGCAAATTCTCTGCCCTTTCAGCACTGAGATTTTCCATAGTTAAGAGTTGGGGCCAACTCCAGACAGAAATCTGTCTTCCGTTTCTCTCCCCTTCTGTGATGGTGATAGGATTTCCTCCCTCTCTTTAGGTTTTCTATGGAAACTCGGACCGAACCTCCACAGTCCAGAACCTCCTGCGGCCCCCCATCATTTCCCGCTTCATCCGGCTCATCCCGCTGGGCTGGCACGTCCGCATTGCCATCCGGATGGAGTTGCTGGAGTGCGTCAGCAAGTGTACCTGATGCCCGCCTCAGCTCAGCACCTGCCAGGGGGTGGAGGGTGCAGCGCGGCCCATGGGGGAATGCCGACTTACCACTGTGACCAAAAGGGCTGGATTTTACAGGCTCTTTTCAATGCAGAGCTGCGCAGAGAATACTTCTTTCTTTTTTGTAAGATATAGTTTCCAATTTCAGTGAAAGGAAAAGAAAATGAACTTATTCCCCACTCAAGGCCGAAGAAAATAAGAACAAAGAAAATGTCCCTAAAAACAATTTTCAAGCAAAAGCCTAAGTAGCAGGAGTAATTTGCTGCTCTCGGGTTTTTTTGGTTTGTTTTTGTTTTTGGTCTCAGTGACACTGTGAAAGGTGCAGTCCCAGGGGAATGCAAAGCAGTCCTGATAATTTGAAAATTCTTTTGCTTTACCACATTCAAAACAGGAACATAGAGTTTCATAAAGCCTCCCTTTGAACGCAAAGGTGGAGCAAGCTTGTGGTTTCTCCTAAGTTTTCATTAAATCATGGCCTTTTAGGACTTTAGAGCACTGCGTTTGCAGAGTTTTGGGGTGACTGGGTGGCACAGATGAGTCTGGTGGATGGGAGCCCTTGTCCCACTCTCGTGAGAGCCGTGCATGACCAAACACCCCAGAGGTAGGAGGGCCTCCCCTGCTTTGAGCTTTCACCCCTCACACTTAACCCTGAACACAGGGATGGCGGGAGGTCCAGAGCTCTCATCACATATAGCTCCATTCTGCAGTCCCCTCAGGCAAATGATCCCAGTCTGTGGTCACTATTTAGGTGAATACACGGGACAGGCTGCATATGTAAGGAGCAAAGTTTCCCTGTATTCAGGAACCCCAAATTACCAGAACACACCAGAATTTCCTTTTATCTAAGGCTACCATTTTTCAACAAGCTTAACACTTGGAAAACAGTTGGCCAGGAGCTATCACTGGCTACACAGAGGAGGCCCATCAGCTGAGTACAGTCTGCAGGAAGTGGTCAGGCCCTACAATCTGAGAAGCGTGATGCGGCTAGGCCGATGGTGAGCCCAACCTTCCAACCTCTGCCCCCTTGCCTCGTAACATCTGGGCTCAGCCTGGCCTTCCTCTCCTGGAGGAGCTCCGCCAGCAGGGAGCTCGGGGGAAGGACAGTCGGCCTTTGTTGTTTATAGCTCAGCCTGAGCTTTCAGGCCTTTCCCTGGAAGAGGCTGATGACAGGGCGGGTGGGCAGGAGAGGATTTGAAAGCAGGAGCCGAGAAGGGGTGGAATCAGAGGATGAGGGCCCTCCAGAGAGACTGGGGAAGCCAAGACTGTCCTGGTCCTGAGGCAGTGCAGCCTCTGCTAGCAGCTTATTTCTCCGAGTTACTTTCTGTTTTCAAACGCCAAGCCGAGGGAATGGACTCACACCAACTCGATCCTGGACATCGTATTCAGCTTCTCTGTGAACGGCCAGCCTCCTAAAATCCCCAAATCTCTTCCCTGGTGTTGTTGGGCTTAGAACAGTTTATTTAACCTAGCATCTTTCCAATCCCCATGCTGTATACTTAAACCTGGAAAAACGCTTTTCTCTGCTCAATCTTCTCTCACATATAAAGGTATTAATTCAGGGTAGGGAAAAAATCCTTCTCTGGCCTTAGGACACATGGACAAATCCACTTTGAACAGAATGCCTAGAGATCCTTACTAGGAAAGCTGAACGAACTTTTATCGTGACATGGATCGTCAGAGAAAATGGCGATAGCCTAAGAGTTCAGGACTCTACAACTGGCACACCAGACACAGGAGGGGAGTATAGTTAAGGGAAAAAAAGAAAAGAAGTAAACAGGATAAGGCAGGGATAAAGGTTCTCCAAATAACTGTTTATATTGGAAATTTTTGTTTTGGAACAGCTTTATTGAGATAAAATTCACATACCATACAAATTTCACCCATTTACAGTGCATAATTCAATGACTTTTAGTATATTCAGAGTTGAGCAACCATTATCACAATCAATTTTAGAAAATTTTCATCACCCCCCAAAGGAACCCTGTACCCACTAAGCCTCTCCAACCCACTTGCCCACCCCAGCCCCGGGCAACCATTAATCTCGTTTCTGTCTCTGTAGATTTTGCCTATTCTGGATATTTCATATAAATGAAATCATTCAATATGTGTTTTTTTCCTGTCTGGCTTCTTTCACTTAGTATAGTGTTTTCAAGGTTCATTCATGTTGTAACATGTATCAGTACTTCATTCCTTTTTATGGCTGAATATCATTTCATTGTATGGATAAACCACATTCTATTTACCCATTCATCTGTTGATGCACATTTGGGTTGTTTCCACTTTACGGCTATTATGAATAATGCTGCTAAGAACAACTGTGTACAAATTTTTGTGTGGACGTTTTCATTTATCTTGGGTATATACCCAGGAGTGGAATTGCTTGGTCATATGGTGACTCAATTTAACCTTTTGAGGAACTTTCAGACAATTTTTCAAGGTGGCTGCGCCATTTTACATTCCCACCAGCGATGTATGAGGGTTCCAATTTCTGCACACTTGCTATTATCTTTTTGATTGTAGCCATCCTGGTGTGTACGAAGTAGTATCTCTCATTGTGGTTTTGATTTGCATTTCTCTAATGAATAATGATGTTAAGCATCTTTTCATGTGTCTACTGTGTTTGTACACCTTCTTTGAAGAAACGTCTATTCAGACCCTTTGCCCATTTTTGAAATTAGGCTGTTTTTAAAATATTGAGTTGTAAGAGTTCTTTATATATTCTAGATACAATTACCTTACCAGATATATGACTTGCAAATATTTTCTCCTATTTCATAGGTTGTCTTTTCACTCTCTTGAAGGAGTCCTTTGAAACACATATTTTAAAATTTTAAGTCCAACTTATTTTTTCTCTTTCGTTGTTTGTGCTGTTGGTGTCATATCTGAGAAACCATTGCCAAATCCAGATCAGGAAGATTTATTCCTATTTTTTTTCCCCGAGAGTTTTATACTTTCACCTCTTACGTTTAGATCTTTGATCGATTTTGAGTTAATTTTTGTATATGATATGAGGTAGGGGTCTAACTTCATTCTTTGCATGGGGATATCCAAATGTCCCAGCACATTTGTCAAAAAGACAATTCCTTCCCCATTGAATGACCTTGGACCGTTATGGAAAATCAATTGACCAGAAAGGTGAGGGTTTATATTTCTGGACACTCAATTCTTTTTTTTTTTTTTTTTTTTTGGCCATGCCGCACAGCTTGTGGGATCTTAGTTCCCCGACCAGGGATTGAACCTGCACCCTCAGCAGTGAAAGCATGGAGTCCTAACCACTGGACCGCCAGGGAATTCCCTGGACACTCAGTTCTATTCCATTGATCTATACGTCTATCATTATGCTAGTACCACACTGTTTTGATTACTGTAGCTTTGTAGGAAGTTGTCAAATTGTAATGCATGAGTCTTCCAACTTTGTTCTTCTTCAAGATCATTTTGGCTATTCTGAGTCCCTTGGATTTCCATAAGAATTTTAGGATCAACTTGTCAATTTCTGCAAAGAAGTCAGCTGAGATTTCCTATTGGAAATTGCTCAGTACTTCAGAATTTAATAAACAGTGAGAGTCGTAAAACATTTATCTGTAGGTAATGTATTTACGACAGCATATGAATTTTTTACTTCATTTAATTCATGACAGAATGTATAAAAAATAAAACTTTTATTGAGGGACATCTGAAGCCCAACAGAATCTTGCCATTAAACACATGAACTATGTTTGCAGTACTATTTCTTTTGTGGGGGAAACTTTTGGTTGAAGAATATTTTCAGAAATTCTAGAGTGTGGCCTATACTTGCAGGACATTTTTTTTATATTGTGGTAAAATATACGTAACATACTGCAGGAGATTTTTAAACAACTAGATGAAATCCTATGAACAAAGAAGTAGCATTAAGTGTTGGCAAGGTTAAGAAAAAGTCTGAGCTGATTTTGGTATTCAGTGTGGGAGGAGGTTACTTAGATGAGGCAAAGGTATTTCAAAATAAAGGTACTGCTATGATTCCAGTCTCAGAGCCCAGAAGACTGCACCCCAGAATTGAGCCTTTGAACAGACACCGACAGAAGCCCATATTTTTGTCTGCCTGGAGCATGGTTGCTGAGGCTTGCTGACAAATGAACACCTGTAAGGGCTATTGCTTCCCCTGTGATCCCAAGAGTAGCTCTAAGCTGGGTGGTTCTTAATCACGAGAACTTTACAGGGCTGATGTGAAGATCAAATAAGATAAATGCACCTAAAGTGCTTAATGAGCTCTGTATAAGTGGTAGTCAAGATTCAGTGACATTCCTTTTTAACCTCATAGGGCTGTCAACTGGGGCACAAATAATAGCAAAAATATTGTAGCAGCTAATATTTATTGAGAATCTATCAAGTGTTTTGCAGGTTATCATCTCATTAAATCCTCACAACAACCCTATGAAGTAGGCACTATTATTATTTCCATTTAGAGATAAGGAAACTGAGGCATAAAAAAGTTAAGTAACTTGCATAAAGCCACACAAGATGTAGGTGATGGAGCTAGGATTGCACTCTGGTAATCCGACCCCAGATCCTGTGCTTTCAGCCATTTCACTAGTCTCTGGACCTCTAGTGACTTGTTTCAATGAAATGTTCTATTCTCAAATCAGTTCAATTACCACTTGATGGGAGACGGGAAGAAGGGTGGTACATGAATCACCCCATGTCATGAACCCATGTCAGTTTCTATACATGGAGACATAGTGATCGCACTGTATAGTAGTGTTAAAGGGTATGGGCTTTCCAGTGAACATACTTAGTTTCAAATCCTAGCTGGGTGACCTTGGGCAGGTTACCATAAACTCCATAAACCTCAGTTTCCTCATCTACAAAATGGGGATACTACCCACTTTGTTGTCTGCCAAAAAATAAATGTAATAATAAAAGTAGGGCTTCCCTGGTGGCGCAGTGGTTGAGAGTCTGCCTGCCGATGCAGGGGACACGGGTTCGTGCCCCGGTCCAGGAAGATCCCACATGCCGTGGAGCGGCTGGGCCCGTGAGCCATGGCCACTGAGCCCGTGCGTCCGGAGCCTGTGCTCTGCAACGGGAGAGGCCACAACAGTGAGAGGCCTGTGTACCACACACACACAAAAATAATAAATAATAATAATAATAAAAAAAGTAAACTACTTGGCAATGTGCCCAGCCATAGCAAGTGCTATGAACATAAAAAAATGACAAGCCCCAGTTACTTTGATTCAGTCTTGATAAACAGTATAGTTGAAATCACAGGCCACAAGTTTCCATGACGCTTGAGAAACTTGGAGTGAAGATTTTGGTGACACAGGATTTTAGCTCCTATCCTTTGTTTAGAAAGATAAAGAAAGTTGGAGAATATTTATGCATGTTATCACAAAATTTAAGCTCTCCCCTGCCACCCCATTTACTTAGTTGGTCTTCTTATCCTTAAAGACAAAAGTGAGGGCCTGAAACAGGCTGGCAAATCTGGTTCCCTGCCTGTTTTTGTAAATAAAGTTTTATTGGAACGCAGTCACACCCATTCATTTACATATCATCTATACTGCTTTTGCACTACAATGGCAGAGTTGCATGGTGAGTAGGGTTGAGTAGTCAGAGATCCAGTGGCTCATGGAGCCTCAAATATTTACTATCTGGCCCTTTACAGAAAGAGTTTGCCAACCCCTTGCTCTAAAACATGAAGAAATCCTTATTAAGCTGTCCATCTTTGCTTCCTCCATGGCACTAAGCAGGAGGTTGACATCTCTTCCCATCTTCCCCAAACCACCAAGTGAGTGTCTGGCAATGTGCAAATGAGGCAGCACTCAAGTGTAAAAGAAACCAAAGTTTTCAAAATGCCAGAAGGGGAAAAAAGCTTTATAAATACAAAAAAAAAAAATTATCAACATCAGTAAATAACAGGATTTGCCCTGCCTTACAATAATTTCTGTCCCTTAAACTGATTCCAACTTCAAAGGCCCATTATCCCTCATTTGAATTCAAACGAGTTCTTTACAAAGAAGGAACTACCACGGAGCTGCTTGTTCAAACAAGAGGGACCACAGTGCTCAAGATGGGGAAGGCCTGGCAATCACATCAGTCAGTGCAAAATCTGCATTTTATTAAAGACATTTGGGAAGATCCATTCAAAAATACATTGTGCTCAGTAAAAATTAACCATTTCATGCTGATAATTAAGGTTACCACGGAATAGATATTTGTATAATATTTACAGCAACAATAGAAATTTTACAGAAGTTTAGAATGGAATACATGCCAGAAAAAACTTGATAAGATGTACCAATACATGATACAAAGAGTTATATAAACACTTTACAAATGGTTCATAATTAGCTTGTGAGGAATTTAAATATTTAACACTTTAAATTCAGCTTGGATTCAAAAATTAAAAAGGTTAACACCACGTCACACCCTTGCCACAGTACAAAGTATGGAATTACACTTTATATTATGGATTATAAAGTCTGTGCAATTAAGAATTTCAACTGATTCTTCATCTACCACAAACTTAGATGTTACATCATTCTGGCTTATCCCTATTTTTGTTTTCAGGCACAGGCAGGGTTCTGAAAGTCTCCCTGCTCTGTGTCTTCCCAGATACCCCCTTCAAACTTCCTAGAGATTGAAGAAGCTCAGAATAGTCTTCTAAATATATACAGAATAACTACCTGAATTCAAAATGGCACAAAGCAATTCTTGGAGATAGGAATTAGGGGCAACTATTTTGTTTGGTTTGTTTCTGTTAATCAGTCCACGTTCACATGAGAATTTACTTCTTACAATCACAGCATTACCCCTCCAGCCTGACTCAATCAGTGACCAAGGAGGAAACAAGGAGAGGGAAATGGACTGAGGTGACTATAATCGACTGTATATCTCTAGTAAAAACAGATTTTATACAAGCTTTACTTTCCATTTTGGAAAATCTAAGCTGCTGTGGAGAAATTAAAAGTTCTCCAGAAGGAAAAGCATCATTTTTTTTCCCTTGAAACTGAATGCGTTGTAACTGGAGCTTTTGACAACTCTGGCGAAAAACACTTTAATCCCCCAACAGGGACAAAAGTCAAGGCATCTACCTTTTCTATTCCTGGGTTTTGTGTGATTAGCCCTGAAGCAGAGCACTAGGACAAGCTTATGCCTGAAATGAGTCAGATCAGGCCTTTGGGAACGTGAAATCCCAAACCAAAGGAAGTCCTGAGGAATTCTTTGCAGTCTGTCAAAACGGAGGGGATGGAGGAACAGATAAGGCCTCTTTCTCCCTGATACTCTGCGCTGGAAGAGTAGTGAACAAGGCAACTTCTAATCTGCATACAACATGGAGACCGATTTTTAAGATTCCAAAGGAAGATCAAAATACAACCCAAGGATCAAATGGGGTTCAGAGAGCTTAACCTTGTGGGTAATGAAGGGCCTTAGAAGAGATACCAGTTTCACTGCCACAGTTCTCTGGCCCTAGAAATCCACCGTGTAGACTATTACAAATTTTTTTCTGGCAAAACAAAAGACAAACCTCCCTCAAACTTGGGAGTAAACAGTTAATGAATGGAAGTACAAGGCAGGTGGTGATCATATTTAATAGCCTATAGGAAATACACAGAAAGGTGGGTCAGTGCCTGGAGTGGAGAAAGGTGGAGTCAGGACCAGGCCTAACACTGATGTATTAACAAAGCACTATGGGAAATGAATATTCACATAGTAACTGACTTGGCACAAAAGTCTATGACATTTTATAGTACATTCGATTAAAAAAGAAGAAATAGAATAGAATAGGGCAGCAGGCCCATAGTTTCCTAGCCACTTTGCTTCTACCACATTGTGTGTATACAGAAAGACAAGGGACTCATCCTGTCACAGATTCACTTTCTTGCATTTACTCATGGTTTCTAAGACAGAATTTTTTACCCAGCTGAATCAGACCTCAAGTTATTATATTCTATATCTCAGCTGGTCAAGATGCAGAAGGAAGAAATCAGAACCACTTACAAGTTTTTATTTTGCAAGTTGGCCCTTTAAGTCTCTAAGAGAGCCTTCTTGTGAGATCCTGGCTGGCCCTGCGGATTAGCAACAGGACACTTACGACATCTGTACTGTTGTTTCTGCAGCCCCTTTTAAAGAAGAAACCATTTTTTTAAAAAAACTGCAAATAAGTTTTCTCTGCCTACACACTTTATTAGTGATGAACTGAAGGAGGCAAGGAAATAGTTCAATATTTTCTGACTTGGTTCAGTGTATCATACCACATTCCCAGTTCACGAAAGTATGAGTCTGTGGATCTTAGTGCTCACACGGAGCTCAATATCTCACTATAATGCAGGAGCTAACAAACTTCTAGATATAAAAGCACTGCTCTCCAGAAAATATGTTCTGACCAGGAGAGATTATGCAGATTTCTGAGTCCCAGCTGAGCTCTAGGAATAAGTCGCAATGAGCCATTGCCCTTGCTAAAAGTTGAGTCCCCACCAGGACCTAGGTGAACAGAAATGGACAGAGCCTCCTACATACTTGAAAAGCAATCCTCTTGGCCTTAAAAAAAAGTTGTACACTTATGAGTCATTCTCAATACTTAGCTAGAAGAAAATAAATGGCTTTTTTCCTTATTTACTCTAAAAACTAGTTTAAGGAGTGAGGGTACTATGACGTTAACTAAGAGGTGCTGGGAAGGAAAAATGGGATAGCATTTCGTAGCAAAGCCCACTAATTTTCAGGTTAGGAATATGCTAAACTGTCTAACTCTACAACCACAACATACTTTATAATACATGATGCGACTGGAAACTAACCAGCATGGCTCTGAGCTTAGAATTAAAGTACAACTGCAAATGGTGAATCTTAAAGTACGCTTTAAAACAGATTTAACCAAAGCACACGGCACAAATACTCCTATAACAGCCACATCATGACCACCAATTAAGAGTTTTTGCTTCTAATCGGTCTGTCATATGCCAATATTTGTAAAGAGTTATTAAATGACTTAAATAAAAAACAAAGACATTTTCTTTTGGGAGACACAGCTAAAAGCCACGGATGCCTTTGAGCAGTTGGTAAAAATCATGCCAATCTGCCAGGCTGCTGCTTGCTTCTAAATATAAGCTTCATGGCTCTATGAAAGATTTTCTAAGGATGCTGACCTAGAATTTAAGTTCTCAAACACCTATAAAGTGACTCTGGTCTCCTCCCAAAGGATGCACCTTTTAGCAGGTCCAAGATAATGAAAACAAATAATAGGATTCCAGGGATTCGAGAATGGTGGTAGAAGACTCTTTAAGAGAATGCAACGCTAAAGAATTCATACCTGCAGTTTTGTAGCCTGCAGAGAACTAGTGCGGGGCCAAGCTCTGCAGACAGGTGGGCTTGGAATATGGTAGAGCAGGGTTTCTCAGTCTCGGCACTACTGACATTTGGGGCTGAATCATTCTTTGTCTGGCGGGGGCGGTCCTGGGCATGCAAGATGTTTAGCAGCATCCCTGGCCTCTACCTACTAGATCCCAGTAGCACACCACCACCCCCAGCTGTGACAACCAAACATGTCTCCTGCCATTGCCAAATGTGCCCAGGAGGCAAAACTGGCCCTGGTCGAGAATCCTGCTGTAGAGATAACTCACTTGAGCCCCTCAGCATGGAGCACTTTTTGTCTTGGGCTCTAAAGAGGCTAAACCTCTGACTGAAACCAAACAAGGTTTAGTAAAAGTTCATTCAGAACTTCTGAGAAGAATAATGAGGATGGCGGTAAAGCAAAAGTAGAAAAACAGTAAAGCAGAGTTTCTTTTCAAAAGATCAGCGATACTTCCATAAAACAAAGCAATTCATAAGCCTTCATTCAACCTTTTCATCCTTTAGGAAGTTAGGGCAGATGATAGAACATGGATGTCATAAACTTCCCTTCCTAAAGAAAATGCAGACTTTTGTGACCTTAAGTCAAGTCCTTAATCTTATCACAGATGGCAATCTTTGTGAGGCCAATAATTCATCAACCAGAGGAAAATAAGTTCAGAGCTAAAAGAGGGCCCATTAGATTTGAGAGAAAACTTTACCATGTGAGCAGGAAGAGAAATATGCATGCTAGAATTGTGAATTGTAAGATCATTTACAGCTTAGTGAGGTCAATGAAAGTCAGAATGGACAAAAGCTGAGAAGAGGATAAAAGAACTACCTCAAAAACACTAGTTGAAAACACTGCAGATATTTTCTGGCTCAAATCTGGGAATGTACGAAAAGTATGTATTGACTCTTCATCAGTTAGGTTTACTCTGCTCTAGGTAGAAGGCAATTATTCTAGCCCTTCTTTGAAGAACCATCACGAATATAAATGTTCTGCAAATATCGGAGATCCCAATGTTAGCAAGGATGAAAACATGGGAAACCAGCCCCTAGGTGACAACGAGCCTCAAATGCCACAGCATGGCAATGTGACTGCGCAGTTCCTAAGCGCACAGCACAGTGAGAAGTCTTTTCAGAGGAAAAAATGGAGTTTCTGGTTTGCAAGGGGGAATACAAGGTACAGGTTGAGTTTAAAAAAGAAGAGTTACACACCCTTTTAGAGTCATTAGTATCCAGGCAAAAACTGCTAAGGGTCCACATCACTGTATAACTGGGCAGCTGCCTGGAAAAAGCCAGAATTCAGAGCTACTCAGACAGCACTGAACTGGTGAAAGCAGTAAGATATAAAAAGAACCGAAGAGCATGCAAACTATTGGTTTGAATCAAATTGTTTCAATGATAGTACCTAGTTGAGTTTTATTTTAGTGCCTATTACACTTATTAAAATTAAATTAAAAGCACCTTAAAATGACCTCTATATATAATCAATACACATCATTATAGTAGTTATATAAAAATGCAATATGCACACAATTTAAGCTTCAAAGAAACTAAGACCTTTTTCTTTATAATCTTCGTAATCATCAGAGCTATGATTCTTAAAGTATTGGGGGAGGGGAACAGTAACTCAGCAGATTTCAATTATAGCCAACTTGATTCAGGGGCTGATACTCTCACAATCCTGGGACAAGTAATAAATACTGAGAAGTTACCTCTTTGAGGGGTGGGAGGGGACCTTTAAAAATATTATTGCTAAGAGACTACTTCGGAAAATCTAATACTCTTGACGGATGATGGTATTGAGGTGATTTCTGTCAAGGATGGCCCAGAAACGTGGGGCTATGACCCTTGTTGGCCAAAGGTCTTGATGATACTTGGGAATAACTTGGGAGTTGAAGGAGATCAAATGAGGGAAAGGTAAGTCCTGTTCTGGCCACGTGTGTGCGCATATGTGTATTTATTGATGTGCATGATAAACTTGTTATAAATGGACCGTCTCAGGAAGATGAGTACAGCAATTTTCTCTACATCTGGAATTGCTTCAGGAGCCTTTTAAATATATTGGAAAGAGCGATAACAAAAAAAGCATTTAGAAATAGAAATGCCACACATGTATCTCACATGCTACCAGCCAAGAGTCTCCAGTACAGTGCACAGGATTCAGGAGCATAGAGCTGGTTTGCAAGATCTGCAGATACCTTTTACAACCTCGCAACTAGGAATGTTCACTGGCAAATCTTTGGTCTATGCCCTACGCTAATGCTAAGTAGAAGAGCACATTCTCTCTACAAAGACCCATGAGTAACCCTGGATCTGTTCTCCCCTCAGGTGCAAGGAACGTCCCTGGACACGAAGAGGAGCCAACTGTGTGAGGACGGAACAGGCCTGCTGGAGTTCTCACTGGCCTAGCCAACTTCCTTTCCCTGTGGGTTCAGAAGGAGACGCTGCATCTCGTCTGCTACCAAGGATCATGTATAGAAGCTGTCGCTGTCGCCTGAAAGTTTAGCAAGGTTCCTACGGTTACAGTCACAAGCAGCCACAATTCAACTCCCTTGATGAGAAGTATAATACTCACTTCATATCACAAATGTATAAAAATATGGCAGATAAGTGTCATAACGATACTTTCTTTAAATGATTATATTTATAAAACAGACAGATATTTACCATATATATATTTATATATAGAATAAAATACTCCTGATGCAATATATAAACGTTACTGTTTAGTTTTTATAGAAACTACTGTAGCTGTCCCACTGCTTCACAATGTTCCAAACAGCTCAAAATAACTTTACGTTTAACAGAAAAGGTATGATTATAACAGTACAATATTAATTAACTATAAATAAATGTTACAAACCCTATCAAATATGGAAGTTTAGAAAACAATTTAAGACATACAGTTAGTTCATCTGCTAACCCTTCAAAGGGATACTCTTGGATTACAATAAACCCCACATTTAGTCTAGGCGGAAAAAAAATCGGTGGTAAGGACATCGGTCAACACATATTTTTCTATCCCTTGCAGTGCCAAAACACATCCTGGCTTTCCCAAGTTCAACGGCGATTGCACTAGAGCTGGAACCTAAGGGGGAGAACCTGGCAAAAGTGTCTTCTTCCTCAGCTGCACACTATCCACTCTCACACAAGACTCGTGGGGACTGGCGATCCCTAAGGAACTCCTGTGGCTCTAAGATCCCTGACTAGCATTTGTGGCCGTGAGGAGCCAGCTGGCTCCACACATACAATATTGCACACACCTTGATAAAGCTGAAAATACTGGCTTACCACCCCGGCCCCGCCCATTCCCCACCCACCCCACCCCCGCCCCTCCCCTCCTAACCGGATTGTCCCTCCCCCCCCACCCTCCAGCACACATTACAAGGCTGTCTCTTTTAAATCATTCAGATTTGGCATTCGGGACCTATTTGTTCTGTTATAAGGGTGCCCGTTTGGCCCACTCTTGGCACCCAGCTGTTCAGAGTAGGAAGGCCCCTCTGTGGCACTCCGGGTCACAGATGACACGTGCCAACCAGGGTCCATCTGACCTGGCAGCTGGAGGGCCGGCCTGCCCTTTGGTGTTGGCTCCTGCCGGATGTTACTGCTCCCACCAGAGGCCTGGCTCAGTGGGTGAATCCGAATTTCTGAGAAGGAATTTTTGGCTTGTTGAGTTGTTAAGGGCTGGAAGCGGGGGTCTGAGGAAGCCGGGTGATTGGAGGCTGAAGAGAGATGTAACAGCTTGCGCAGTGATTTTAATGGCTGGCTCTGAAAGAAAAGATGAGGGTGCATGTAGGATTTAATTTAGAGTAGACTTGAAAGCTGGGAAGAAAAGGAGCACAGACCTGAGATGACCACGTGGAGCCAGGGAGGGCGGGTGTGGGGGAGGACGGGCCAGTCCAGCCTTATCTGTTCTTTTGTTCTTTTTCAGGCAAGATTGAAGTTATTTTTCTTTAATGAAAAAGCCTAGAAACGTAGAAGAAATCTAGAGCTGGTATGGTGACTGATCAAAGGCTTAGGCACCTTCTATCTGGCTGCATCCCATCTTTATGGGGGGGAGGGGGGAGGCCTCACGTGCCAACGATCAGGAAGAAGCAAAAGAAGGGACGTGCTTCTCCCTTTCGAGAAGACTTCCTTCCCAACAGCTCCGCATAAAGCTGCCACTTAGATTTCACCTGCTAAAACTCAGCCATTCGACCATATTTAGCGGCAAGAGTAACAGAAAAAACGTAATGTTTCAATAGGTAGCAACATACTCAGCTAAAAATTGTGTACCCCCTTCTGTTCTTATCTCCCCGATTTTCCCTTTCCCTTGGCATTGCAAAATCCCAATGTTCCCTTTCTGCACTTTATCATTTTTTTGGTGTTTTACTGTTTTGAGGGGGAGGTAAAGTTTGGGCACTAAAAATGCGAAGCACACAGAAATAAGCAAAAGCCCTAGAGACTCTAAAACACAATTCACTCATAGGGAGCCTTCGTCTCCTAACAGCCTGTCTGCTGTGGGCCTGGGGCCTAGGCCTCATGGGGTGCTGCACTGTGGGGGGGACTTCAAAACAGGAGGGAGGGTCCCAGAAGCCATCTGCCCCACAGGCTCCTCACTGGCCAAAGTTGACTCACACCCCTTTCCTCTTTATCAGGCTTGATGGGGTCACCGTCAGAAGAGGCATGGGAAAGCACCCTGACATTCAAGGCCCTCACCACGGCCCCCGGCATGTGGGCCGAAGCCCCAGCCTGAGGCACCTCTGGCTGCCAATCCTCAAGGGCCTCAAGGCTTTTAAGGGCTCAGCAAAGTAAAATGTTGATCATCTCAAGAAATACTAAAGAGTCGGAAAAACAGGGCATTGTAATCCAGGGGCTACTGCTTGAGCACTGACTGACTCAAGTAGAAAGCGCTCCTGGGGAAGCATCCTCCATGGTCATTCCTGGTGATTTTTACAGCCCTGACCACATGTAACTATTGAACAACCATAATAGTTCAGATGGAGATATAAAGTTACCTGAAAAGAGCTTCTCGGCAAAAGAAGTGTTTACACAAAGAAGGTTCTAAAACCCTGTACTTTCTCTCTCTCTCTCTCTCTTTTTTAAATAAATGAGGAATAGAACATCAGGCTCTCTCACTCACAGCCTTGTGCTTTTAGTTCGCGTACACGTCCAATAACTGGGATAACTGGTTCTCTACACTGTCTTCGCCCCTCCAGCCAATATTATGTTAGAAGCAGAAAATATAAATGGCTGGGCAAATACAGTTGAAATTTAGGGAGCTCTTCTCAGCAGCTCTGAGTAACAGCTTATAGTTAAAGAGAGTAAACAATAAACCTATAAAATAGGACCTACTCCTCCAAATCACAGAAATCCATGGTCATTTATAGGCACAGTAACCCTACAGCCTCAAAAGCTCATGAGGGTTGTGAGAAATTTCAGTACAGAGGACTAAGAGATTTATAAAATATTGAATATAATCAAAAACAAGTTAGATTATGTTACTATGCTCATTATGGGACGCTGAAAAGATACAATATTTTAAAATTTCCATCAAAACAGTTTGCTTCAAGGAGATAAGACCTCAGTTACCTGAAAAATTTATGGCTTCGGTTTCTGCTTATTCCCCCATTATGGCAGAGAAACGTGACTATACATACTTTCTCATATGCAGTTCTTAATGCGAATGTTTGCCGGTTTTCTATCAAAACTAGTATGGATTTCGGAAGCTTAAACAGTCTTTCAGAAAGCTTATTATATCTGTCTTTCAAGGCGCAGTTTGTAGGCTACCACGTTTAACGAACCCTTAATCTTCGCACTACCTCCTCTTACCCTCCCCTACATTTTATGGTACGCTTCACTTTTACCATGAATTACGGTCATTTGTGAATTTTCTCTCTCTCCTAGGCTGCAGAGTTTCTGTGGACTGGAACCGTATCTTATTCATTCCCCTTAACTGTCCTCTCCCTACCCGCAGGTGAAGACTAATAGATGCTCGCTTTCTTTCTCCATTCATCCGGACTCCCAAGATGCATCTGGCTATTTCTGAGGGTATATTCTGGGGAGACTCTCAGCCTTGCTGTAACATTGAGAGGCTAAATTTCTCAACCCTGTCCTCTCTTCAGGAGAGACCGGTCACTGCAGAGTCTGAGAGTCTAGGAGTGATGCAGGCACCACTCACTTGGGTCTGTAGATCAGAGATCTTCTCAGGACGCCACTCCTTTGGTCTGCTGCTTGGGGTGCTAGCAGAGTGAATGGCTTTCTGTAATGTCAGAAGGTCAGGGCCGTCAGAATTGGGCACCTAGAGCAGAATATGGACAAGGATTCAATAATCACACCAGCAAGCCTAAATAGGATATGCAACCACACGCAAGAGGAGAATGAAAGCAAATCAAACGAAACCAAAACTCGACCCCTCCCCTCCAAAGAAGACTCAATAAAAAAAGAAATCACAACTCTCCCAATGTTCACAATGCAAGTGATGCTAGTTAAAGTCTGCTGCCCTCTTAATAATTTTCCCTGCATTAGGAAAAATTGGCAGATGTCATGCAGCTTTGTTAAACCTCAACCCTTAAAGCATTCCCATGCTGTTAGTTTTAGTCGCTGTAAGAGAGAGCAGTTAAATTGAGCTGTACCAGGAATTGCTGCCGTATCCTCATTCCATACTGCAGTTAGGTTATGAACCAGTTCAATAAAACAAAAATTTGTTCCTGCTGGGAAAATGATCCATACACTGTGTTTGGTGGTGCCAAAGAAGTCTAGCAGGCTTTTAAGGATAGCAAAGTGAGAAAGTATGGTTTGAATCATATTCCCAAGACACTACCCAGTAAATCTGGGTCTAGCATTATGCACTATGTAAGTGCTAGAAATTTGTGCCACAAATTCCAGACGAATGCAATTGGTCCACTCACCGATTTTGGTGGACAGAGGAGAGTGCAAAAGCCCTGGCCTTCAACTAAGTGACCAGCGAAAGCTAGAGCCAGGCAAGGAAAGAGCAAATCACCAACTAACAGAAGCTGTTTTTTCATGGAGCCTGCAAGCTCACCCAATTTGGTCAATTTCACTCGGTTTCAAAGAGACAAACTGCCAACCAAGTGTTAACAAACTTTGTGAGCCAAACCAAAAGACATCTGTTAATTGTAAATGTTAATCAAATTCTTTACAGGAAATAAGGGATTTTATGAATACTGTCTGCCAACAACTGGCTAATCAGACAACCCAAACTAGCCTTTCACTAGTTTGTTTGTTTAATAGCCTTTTATGCTTCAACCTCCTTAACTGATTCAGAAGATCCAGAATGTCGAAGAATTTGTATCTCAGTGAATTTATGGAACTGGCTCAGGTACTTAACTAGCACAAAGAGAATATGACCCCATGAAAATAAAAGACATGCTGTTGTCATCAGTAAAACAAGTTTACTGGAGCAGTTTTCAGGGCTACCATACGTAAAAATGGGTACCATGGGTGGAGTGACTACAGGAAGCTTTTTCAAAGAAGAACTATGCTTTAAATGATTCTTTGAATTAAAAAGAGGAAAGAGGGATTTCTTGATGCTTGGATTCTCCCCGTTGGTGGAATCTGTCTGCAATATAAGATACAAATAAACTAATTGCCAAGGAAAAAAAAGAAGGTGTTCTTATCGAAACTCCTAGCCCCTGGATGCCCTCAAATTGTTAAATATTAACAGTCAGTGAAAGAATCTCTGTGCTGTGTGTGCATCTTGAGAGGTTCTGTTTCATTTCTCACCTGGACATGAAGATGCCAATAATGTAAATTCAAGACATGTAGAAACTTCTGTGTATATAAAGAACATTCGGACAGGCTCAATACCTATAGCAGGAATGTCTCTAAAGACCTACACACATATATTCACATTAAGCTTACAAAACATTTAAGGATTTATTTATTTATTATCAGAAATAGGACTGTTACAAAGAATTATGTTTAAAGGGCTACTGATGAGCTTCAATCTTTTCCTAATTGCCAGAGGACTTAAGCAACTAAATAATCTACCATGTAATCTGCCTGCCTATTAGGAAAAAAGAAAAAAGACACTGCAAACCTTTCTGAACGTGGTCAACTCTTGAACCAGAAAACATCACTTGGAAGAGGAATATATCAATATTGCAGGATTCTACCGTTGAGGAAGAAGCCTGGTTCTACACTGTGAGAAGTATTCACCCCATGGAAAGTAGCTGGCACAATTCAGAATACGCCACAAAAGTGAAGAAACAGAAAGTTCAATCTTTAAACTGAAGCATGATTACCAGTTGAGATACTAACTAGGGTAAAATTACCAAGTTGGCAAAGTCACCATATGCTCTGAGGGCTTATGTAACTGTCTGAATGTGGAACTGAAGCCAGATTTCCCAAGGAGGCTTCCAGATTTGCTTGAGTCAAAGCAGGCATCTTTACAATACAGAATGATTTTCTGGCACGACTTTTCCCTGTTTTGGATATTTCAATTGTCAGAGAACCAGAATGTATATGAAGGTGTTCAGATCATCTTTTATTGGTGTGTATGAAGACATTCGAGTAAAATAGCCCATAAGGTTTCCTGCTCCCAAGACAGGGATCCAGGAAGAGTTTAACTTGCATGTCTAAGGAGGCCACAAGAAAGCCCTCAGACATGTATATGTATAACTGATTCACTCTGCTGTACAGCAAAAAGTGACACAACATTTTAAATCAACTATACTCCAATAAAAAAAAAAATAAAATAAAATAGAGAAGCAACAAGGATATAATGTATAGCACAGGGAATTCTAGCCATTATCTTATAATAACTTTTGAGTGTAAACTGCAAAAATACTGAATCGTTATGCTGTACACCTGAAACAAATATAATATTGTAAGTCAATTATACTTCAATTAAAAAAAAAAAAAAAAAAAAGACAAGTAGCCGGAGGTGCTCTGCACCGGTGGGCCCCTGGCAGGGACTGAGCTAGGCCTCCTATTCAGGAGAACCCACCTCCCGTTCTCCCAACTGATTGTGCAACTTTGGGCAGGTCACTACTTGCCTGGGCAGTTAGCAAAATAAAGGGGTTAAACTAGATTTAGGACCCACAGAGGCTTCTCTCTGTGCACTGGGTATCAGATTACCATTTTGAATCTTATGCAAAGGCCACAATGCTTTAAACCTTTCAAAGTTCATTTACCTAGTTTCCTTTTGCTGAGTTCTAGAGAGTGAAGAAAAGTTAAATTTAATTCTGTTCCAATGCTCATGTGAAGGAGGCAGAGTTAACACAAAGTCAAGCTTGGGAGCCTGAGGTCTGCCAGGAAGTACTATGCTGAGTGCTTTTTGGAAATCTTACTCTAGATATCAAAGTCCTTTAAACATTTTTTTTCCTCTTTTAATTAAAAAAAAATGCAGAGGGTATAAACAACTTTTGGTTTGGAAGGCTTAAGTCATTGTGACCTGTGCAGAGATATTTTGCAGTTGCTTTACATATCAAAAAATGAAAAGTATGAAACCCAAAAAAAATAAGTTCAAGTGGAGAGTATGTTAGAGAATAGTAAATTTCCTATTTACCCTACTCTACACTATTTAAACATCTAAAATTTGAACCAGATCCTCAATAATAGTCAGTCAACATGTACATACTTGACTCATGCCATGGTAAGCCGCAGGTTTAACGTCGGTCTAAGGCAGACATCAAAAACTAAATCTACATACAAAAACACCTTCAATTCCTGTGTCCTTGCTACTTTCTTCCACTTAATCACCCCACAATAGCTATGGGCCTGAGGTTAAGAACAAAAACAAACTCGAAATAAAAATAACAGTGGTTAGGAGGAGGTAGTCTAAGTTTAATGTTCATGATGGATAAATATGTTCCACAGATGATGATATAGTTTTATTAGCACTTTACATATTTTAAACTTCTCTACTTCAAATCAGGTCTATTTTGTTCATCTGGTCTAAATAACATATGCAGTTAATATGCAACTAAGTGACATCTTGACTGGACCTTCTACTTTAAGTGAGTTTCAGTTAGCCATATAGGCAGGTTTTGTTTTTTTTCTAAATAAACATTTCAGGAATATTATGCAGCCATTAAAACGAAGATAAGAAAATCTGTGTAGTAACGTACAAATTGTGTGTATGTGTGACAGAAATACTATTAAAAAGCCAGAATACAAAATTATACTAGAATGACTACTATTATTTAAAACAAACTAAAAAACCACCTTCTTTCCATAAACATATGCACAGGCCAAAAAGCTAGGAGGAAATATACCAAAATCCTAATACTAGTTGTGATAGGGTGGTGAGATTAGAAATGATCATTTTTTAATCAATTTTTCTGTAATGAGCTCATATTTATATTATAGTGACATCATAAATTTAACAAACAAGCAAGTAAAGAGTAATCTAGAAAGGTAATCTAGGAAGGCCTTTATTAAATCCTTACTTCAAATATTATATTCCTTTTTACTATCATCTATCTCATCTTTACTCACCATTGAGTCATAATCCTAGACTTTTCGTAACGGAACAGACAGACCTCAGAAAAACTGAGTCTAATCTATTCATTTTAAGAGACGAAATCAATGAAGTCCATCTGAGTAGGTTATTTTGATTATGGCTTTTTCTTTTTAAATAAACGAGAGTCAATCGTGTATGAAGTAAAACTAGAAACAAAATAATTTAAAATGGCTGACTCAACCTTGTCTAGTCTCAAAGTTGTCATAAAGCAAAGGAGGAAGAACGTCTCGTTTGGGTGAAGACGTTCCTGCTGGCCTGGAGGCCTGGCTTCCCCACGTGTTCTCACGTCACTAACCAGCAGAATCCTTGCCTGGTTGGTTCAGTGATGTGACGTGCACAGTTCCATGTACCCAGCCCTTGGTTCAGGTGGAGGGCTCTCAGGAAATGAGACTCATTCCATTTCACAGTTCAATCACAAGATAAACATGTCCTACTAAAGCAAGCCTTGAAATGTCAAATACTATGACCTGTGTGTGACTAGGCAGCCCAGAAATGCACTTGTCAACGTGGGAATCAGACAACCAGCCAGGGGAGAATAATGAACGATGGTTAGTTAAGAATTTTAAGATTTAAACACAAACCAAAACCATTTCCTAAATTTTCACATATCTTTAACCCTCAGAGAGAAATAAATCCTGCAGCTTCATAGTTTTTACATGAATATAAACCCACATGGATAAGATGTTTATTGAGAAAGGGTTAAAGCATTCTCTTTCATCCAAATTAAATTTCTTCTATTCCTGGAGATTCTGTTGAACCTAGAAAAGGCTCTGTGAGAGGAGGATAGTTGTATAGAATTTGAGAAAGAAACATATACAGTATATGCATGTTAAGTCTCAATAAGAAAATAATTCGCTTTGATTGTCACATACAAAGTGTAAAGTACCCACAGACTAATGCAGACTCATACGGATGCCACTGTAAATAGAAACTGGCCATCTACTTACTGTTTGAGATTTCTTCTTTTTCTTTTTCATTGACCTGAAAAAACCTTGTTTTTCCTTTTCCTTGAGTTGTTCAGAATGACTAATGTTTTCAGGACTTTTCCTAAATGGGAAGACATTTTTATCATATTGATCTTTCAATCATTCTGCCATTATATGACAAATATAATGAAGACTAAAAATGCATGACACCAGGTTCAAATAGCCATGAAGAATCAAGCACGTAGGTAAAGAGCCTCTAAAAAGCACAGAAGGAACTGTATCTCATCAACCACGGTTAATGATTAGCCTTTGGCAAAGGCTCACTTGAACTAGCAATTTGAGCATTATTACAAATGATCTGTATCTATGCTGCAGGACCATTTTCATGCTGTTGAAAACCTCAGAATTAGAGTCTGAAAAGCACACGCTTTGAAGGATGGCTTTTCTGTAACCCTCTGAGAGAAACAGAAACATTTTCAGTATCTTCGTTTTTCTATTTACCTTTTAAAAACCAGCTTAACAAGTTCATTATTAGTGGCTTGCCAAGGTACTGAACATTTAAAAAAAAAAAATCAATACTGCTACATAAACCTTACAAATAAAAGTAAAAATTGCCTGAAACTGGAAAATCCCTTTATAAAAATCTTATATATATTTATTAAAACTAAATAAAAAATAGATAAGGTATGAAAAAATGGAGACAGGATGAATGCTTTAATACAAAGCACTCTTCTGGAAAAAAAGCTTCTAACTGAAAATAACGACATTAATACCACCAGGTATTTTAATACAAATAGGAGATATTAAAAGACAGCAAACAAGACACCTCAGCCTCAAGAAGGTGACTACTTGTATGTTAACAGAGGCCCTATATTACTTAAATTAATTTACGGTCTTTAAAAAACAACTGGAATGGTGTCATTCTGGAAAAAGGCACATTCCACGGGCCCTATTTTGAATTTGAACATCTAGATGACTGTGGAAAACCATTTTCTCAAATGACTGAATTCCTTCTATTAGGTATTCCCCAAAATCAAGAGTAGAAACATTAAAGGTGACAGAATTCATTCATATTTATGGTTTTAGAGTACTGAACAGTAAAGTTACCAGAACATCTAAAAAAATATGAGTAAACCAGCATCCTTTACTTGATTAAACCTGTGTGAAGGCAGAAAATATCTATACAAACCATTACAGATCCACATGATAGAAAACACCATGAAGCTATTTTTAAAAATCACATCTTCACAGATTTTTCACTAATATAAAGGAATATTCCAACTACAATACGAAGTGAAAACAGCAGGATTCAAAACCTTCTACATAATATAAGCCCAACTGTATTTTTTTAAAAAGGCATATATATGTATATATACACACGGTTTTTAAAAAGCAGGAAGAAAATTTTTAAAAATCTTAATAGCCATCATTTGTGGGTAGTAGGATTATTGGTGATTTGTTGTTACTTCTTTTTAATTTCAAACAACAAACATGTACTGCAGATATAATAAAAAGGTTTTACAAACCACACAAAATTCATTTGAAAAGCCACGAACTCATGATCAAAGACCACAAGGGAAACAATTTAGAGAGAGAGAGAGAGACAAACACACAAAAAACAAGAAGTAAAAACCATGACTGCTTGAAGGAGCAATGGTCATTTCTTCTTAAGTGTTTGGCCTAAAAGTTAATGGGAATACCAAAGAAGTAAAAACATATACTGCAGGCTCAGGTGTTCTTGAAACTCATTAGGACCTGCAATTTTAAACCTCACTGAGAGAATTCCAAGTTCTGAAGTTAAAGTTTTGTAATACAATACAACCAATAAAATAATTAGCATTGGGACTCAGAATGATGCGTTTAAAATTTTGAAAGCTGAAAAGCTTCAGACATGATGGAATGAGTGAGAATGGAATAGTGAAAAGTTAAAGATTCTTTAAACTCAGTGTTGTAGTGCTGGAAAAAGCACTCTCATCCTAATGACAGACTGGGCCTATTCGGTCAAAGTTTCTTATGACAAGTACTGTTGAGATTAAGGAGATGAAACCCTTGGATGGGGCCTAAAGACAGACTGCCCTAAACTAAATTCCAGGCCACAGCATTCAGTTATGTGAAGGTTCTACGGAACACAGCAGAACAGTGTAAGTAGTTTGCTGGAATCACAGAAGCACCACTCTTAGAATTGAAAGGAACCTTAGAGAACATCTAGTCCAACCAGCAATACTATTCCTAATGTTCTGGAACTTCCAGAAGTTAAAGAATTATATGCTTATGATATAGCTTATGCCCTTCCATAATGGGGTCTGCACATAACCTAGAAGCACAACAGAATACTCAGATTAACGGATAGAAGTTTTTGCTAATCAGAATTAAAGTCTAACAAAATCTCAAAGGTCTGCTGAGGGTCAGTAGTTAAAGTGCTTCCTGCCAACACAGGAAATCTTTAAGGGGGACACATTCATCATGACCACAGTCTCAGGATGGCAATGGGCATTACTATAAGAATGTTAACATTGGCATGAGAGGAAGTGAAGGCTTGAGACACTAGTCCTAGGAGGAGCAGGATTTGGGTAGGAAGAAGAGCCTGTCCAATAAAATGAAAGTGAGAGGATGGGGGGGTGGGGGAAGGGTACTGAAAGAGAAGCAGCAGCAGTACAAAAAGTCCGGTGTTTGCAGTTCCTTGTGTCCCGAAAACACAGAGGATGAATCAAAGACTCTCCGCAGGGTCTCTTCAGAGGCACTGGATAAACTAGAGCCCGGCGGAAAGGGGAATGATGAGGAAAACATCCTCAAACTGGAGCTGCAGAGAGGCGGTAGGGCCAAGGTCCAGGTGGGGAAAGATTCCAGGGGCCAAAGCAAAAAAGAAAATAAATTACCCTTGGACTAGAGGATGAAAGCTAGGTGTAAGGTGTGAGTATGCATGCATCACAAAAGACACAAAAGGAAGTCAGAGAGAAAGAAAGAGTGCCAGTCGGGGAGAGAGAGGGAGACAGAGAGGGAAAAGACATCGAGAGGGAGAAGCTACATTGAATCATACACATACAGAGAATTAACAGAAAAACATAAGGGAGAAAAGCCTGTGAGAGAGACTTAGGGATGGAGAGAAGCTGCTTGGAACACAGGCACCTAAAAAGCTGTGTGCGGTACAAATGAATGAAAGGACTTCAACATTTATAACAACCAGTAGTGCACCCAAAGGGTAAGAGTGAGCTGCACGACTTAATCTCATTTGTGAATTCTGGACCCTGCTGTTGATTCAACAGTTGTGTGCTGAGCTGAGCTAACTAACTGTACAGGCAACAGATGGGTTCAAGAGGAGCAGCACAGAGAAGGGCAAGTGGGACAGGAGCTTTCAGAAGGACCACCCAGCTAGTCACTTGGCACAGTGTGGGGTGGGGTGGGCAGTGAGGATGATGGGGGAGGAGTGTGTGTGTGTGTGGGGGGCGGTTAACAATAACAGTCTCCTTCCTGAACTCAAACAGTATCTACCACATGGGACTCAAACAGTATCTACCACAACAGCTACTACTTCCATAAGGGGTTAAACGAGGAAAGAGAATTCAAAAGACTCACCTAAAAAAAGGAAGGAATTAAAACTGACTGAATCAAAGCCAACCAACACTTACAGAGTACTGTGTATGCACCAGGATCTGTGTTAGGTGTTGGAGATACAGAGAAAAACTAAAACAAGGACTGTGACCTCAAGCTGCTCACAGACTCAAGGCAAAAGACCCACAGGTTTGACGGAGGGCCAGGAAGCGCCAGCATAATCCCTCCAGGAGCAGCAGCATGAAGGCGCGCAGAAGAAGAGAGATGCTTACTCTGCGACACTTGCCCTGCCACCCTCCGGCCCTGCCAGTGTGACTAGGGTGGGTCGGCTAATGTCTGAGAGTAGGAAGTCAGTGACTAATTCTACAGGAATAATTCTGCGAGTTATCATGACAAGCAATAATGGATACCAATGTCTTCGTAACTTTACAAGAAGAGAAAGCCTGGGATTGTGCAAGTGAGTGACAGCAATTCTTCACTTACCTCAACTACTGGGATTTCTAATTAATTTGGTTTACTACTTAAGCGTCAATTTTTAACCCAATTTTGACAGCAGTCTTCCTAAACACTTGGTCTTTTTATAGAAAGTAAGAGCAGCCTATTTTAAAGATATATACTCTACATGGATATCTGTGCTATGTATAAGACCATACAGCTAGAAATGATTTTCCCACTGGGGCCTGAGAAAAAGCAAAAACACCCCTCTTCTCTCTATAGCTATTGTTTAGGATCCTTCTCCCTCTGCACACTGTACTGTTACCTGGGATTATTTCTTGCCTGACAACCTCAGTGCCAACTGCTAGAACTGTGCATAAAAGAAGAATAAACAGGCTCACAGGGAGGGTGGAGGTGTTTTCCCATTAATAAAGATGATCAATCTGACTGCATTAACCCTATTTTTGTTGTTCTGAAATATTTTGGCTTATCTCCCAGTTCTTAACTGGATTCTGGACAGCTGAGATGGCCAGAATAACAGCTCTGGATATTATACTACACTATCCATTTATCACTTTAAAGTATGACATAGTAGCTTGATTTTTCTGTTGCAAGAAATGTGGACACTGTACAAATATCCTCTTCTCCAAAGAAATGGAAGTACTACTAACAAGGAGAAACAGACTGCTCTTAGGTAAGTGATAATTTAGGAACAGCAATTCACTATGTCACCATGGTTTGTTCATGTTTTTTTTGTTTGTTTGTTTGTTTTGCGGTATGCGGGCCTCTCACTGCTGTGGCCTCTCCCGTTGCGGAGCACAGGCTCCGGACATGCAGGCTCAGCGGCCATGGCTCACGGGCCCAGCTGCTCCATGGCATGTGGGATCCTCCCGGACCGGGGTACGAACCCATGTCCCCTGCATCGGCAGGCGGACTCTCAACCACTGCGCCACCAGGGTAGCCCTGTTCATGTTTTTGTAACAGTTATCAAACGGCATTTCTCTCAAATATAAATATGGTGAACCAATGAGAGATATTGTTCAAGAAAAAAATCCAAGACAAGTCAAGCTTAATGGATGACTTAGACTAAGTTAGATATGATGCGTGGAGAACCATCATAGCAGCATTATCATGAGGGGTAGTAAGAAGAAAAGAATATAGCCAATTCATCCCTGGCAATTCTGGAATTCTCTCAAGACTCATAACAGCAGTATCAGAGTAAGGATGACTTGAAGAAGACTTATCTAAAGTTCAGCATCCCAACTGTGCCTCTTTTTTAAAACAATTGTTGTTAGGTTTCTACACATATCCAGGTCTGAACAAGCTCTAGTTAAGATGATTATCAAAAACACAGAAACAATATGCTGTTAAGACTGTTAATCCCACATTTGGATTTAGTTTTGATCTGACCTACCTAATTTTCATAGGACTATGTTAACATGCAATCGACGCACTTTTAAACCATCACCACTTCATCATGCAATGACCAAGACGAAAAACAATTCCATCTCTACTTCTGTGTTCTCACAACTTAGACACTATTCTCACGGCTTGTCAAAACCACACTTGAAAACTGTCAACGCCGGTAACTTAAAGAAGTTGTACCTGTGCTCTCAGGTTAATGTATAGATCTTGTCTACTATTACACGGAGAAAGAATGAACTGAAGTTCATCAGCAAAGTTAAGTGGAGAGGAGACACCTGGCAAGTCATACTGAAGTTAGAGAACATTAATGGCAAAAACCAGGGCTGCTAACGTTAACAAGTCACAACGGTGCCAGGCACTGCTCTAGATGCTTTTTGACGTTTGACTTCATTTAATGATCATATTTACCCGATGAGGGAGGTGCTATTCTTAGCCTATTTTACAGACAAGGAAACTGAGGGGCAGAGAGCTGAAGGTCACATGGCCAAAAGGTGACACTAGTCAAAATATCCTATTTCCAGGGTCTAACCTCTGAGTCATTAATGTTAAAACTCTCATTTTATAAATAAGGCGATAGATATAAAGTATGGTTATAAAAGAAAAAGTATTTATAGCTTTAAGAAAACCGTTTTTATTATTGTAAAAATAAGTAAGTTATTTTCCACATAGGGTATGGTTAACACTGAAACCTTGATAAAACCCTGCCAACAGGGTCCAAATTGTGTGAATTCTGGCAGTAAACAGCAGAGATGGTATCTGACAGATTGGTCTGTTCTCAATTCAGTGAGTTACAATGAGGCACCATTTTATTCTCTTGGTGGAGAACTTAGCAGCCGTATGAAATACATAAACACCCCTCACATCTAGATTCCGGGAAGTCTTTCTGGGCAGTTGAGAATATAAAGTCTACATTAATAAAAAAATAGTCCTACCCCCAAGACAAGATCTGCTAATGAGACTTGATGTATGTTATAATTCTCTCCTTAAATTTTTATTACACATGACACAAAGATTAAAGGATAAGCAAAATTGCCACATCATTTTATCCTCTGACTACCAGTACATTTTTGTGGTAGCATGAAGGGTTGTTCCCCTATTTCTCTCTTTTCACCCTGAATGAAAGTCAGGTGGCACAGAAGTACAGGACATGAGCTTTGGAGTCAGAATGCATCTAGGTCTAGATCCCAGCTCCCTCCTCCCTGTTTCTGGCTGTTCAGCACCAGGCAGGCTCCTTACCTTTTCTAAGCTGCAGTTTCCTCATCTGGAGAGTGGGAGGCACCCCTACTTCAAAGGCTGATTGTGAGTACCGAGTGAGACAGTGTACACATAGAGCTAAGCAAAGTGTCCTACATGATTCAACAGCAACAAGTGGAGAAGACAGCAAAGGACATCAATCATGTCAGAAGAAGGCGATGGAAGACTTATGAGGTATGTACTGACCCAGGATATTTTCTTTCTTTTACATGGTATTTAATATAAATGGTGAACATGAAAGAAACTATTACAAATAATGACAAATCACATTTCCCTTATTAAACAATCTCTCTTTAGAAAGAAAGACTTAGCAGGGGAAAGAATGCTAAAAAGTTTTATCCAGAATTTCTCTGAAATCTAAAATCTACAATTAGAAAAAAGAAGAGTAAAAACAAGCTAAAATACCCACCATGGATCAAATGCTGGTTGTCTTTTTGAGTGATTGGTTCCAGAACTGCTTTCTGATGGTAGGGAAGAAACTCTGGTTGACACATTATTTTCATGGAAAGAATTATCTGGACGTGGAGATGGCACTGAATAAAGAAAAAGTAAGCCACTGATATACTCTTTTGGTTAAAGCAGTTCTCATGTTGTTCTACTGCACTTCCTCTCACACAAACAAAATAAACTAACAAAAAGATAAGTCAAAATCCTTATTTGCCCTTCATATAACTCTTACATTTTCTGAAGCTGGAGGCATTCCAGGGAGAATTCCCCCCACTCCCAACTGCTTATGATGGTAACTTGCAAGGGTCAATTAACACCAGGCAATATACATTCAAGGCATAAATTGATGTGTCAGCTGATAAACTGGAGAACATCGTAGGAGATTTAAAAGTATGAATATGATCCCCATCTCCCTGTTTTGACTTTCTTTTAAGTTGAGGCGTTCTTACATCATAGACCCAACTACGTAAAATCTATTCTTAGTGTGAAGTGATTCTTAACAGTATGTGTACTGGAATACACAAACTACAGTTTAAGCCTTGCCACTTGGGAGGTGGCATCAATTTTATATTTTTTAAAACTCAATTCCAAAGAAATTTGGTTATTTGTACAAAAATACTATTTTTCTCTAAGTTTTCAATCCAGGAATAAACAAAAAGACAAACCACAATGTATGTGAGTCAATACTTTTCTGCTTTTCTTTGGGGGGTGGGTGGGTATTATCTTTTTCTATCAATTTCTAAGCTTGGTCATAAATGAAAATATATTGCAAATTTCATCACAAAAGGAATATACAGGCTGTATATAAAGACAAATGACACCATATTGACCCTTGGCCAGCAGGACTGAAAATGGGAAATATACTAAAAAATCTGTCATTTCAATGATACCACTAAATCTTCATCCAGTTAGATTTAGTAGCATGATTGAAATGAGTGATGTCTCTAAATGTTTCACCTAGTTAAATCTTTTCCTTCTATTTCTGGACTTTCTAAAATAAAAATGTTCTACCTGCCAAACAGTTAAGTCGATTATGAGGGGCCTTGCTGATAGTAACCAAGTTAATTCACTTGCAATCAAAATAAAACTGTGTTTCTAGAGGTCAAGGACTAATTAATAAATTGAAAACTTAGTTAACATTTTAATATTAAAGTATACTCTCCAGACATCTATAGAAGTAACACGTGTATGATCCACTTTGGAAGTAAAACTTACAGTGAGAGTAGAAAAGACTTGCTTATATGTACACTACAATATTTTGTTTAATTAACTTAAAAATTTTTTTTAAATTTATTTTTGGCTGTGTTGGGTCTTCGTTGCTGCATGCGGGCTTTCTCTATTGTGGTGAATGGGGGCTACTCTTTGTTGTGGTGCGCAGGCTTCTCATTGGGTGGCTTTTCTTGTTGTGGAGCATGGGCTCTAGGCACGCGGGCTTCAGTAGTTGCAGCATGTGGGCTCAGTGGCTGCGGCACGCAGGCCCTAGAGCGTGCGGGCTTCAGTTGTTGTGGTGCACGGGCTCAGTAGTTGTGGCTTGCGGGCTCTAGAGCGCAGGCTCAGTAGTTGTGGTGCATGGGATTAGTTGCTCTGCGGCATATGGGATCTTCGTGGATCAGGGCTCAAACCCGTGTCCCTTGCATTGGCAGGCAGATTCTTAACCACTGCACCACCAGGGAAGTCCCAAGTTTAATTAACTTTAATCTGAAGTAAAATTTTAGTCCCATAAGGTTCTAAAGTAACCATGGCATCAGAAAAAAGAATAATAAATGCATCAAAAGGCATATTCAATGCCTTATACTTTTCTCAAAGGTTGGGCTAGGAGGGAACAGAGTAGCCTAATTCAATATACAGTAGGTCCTACATAACACCTGTATGCATTTATTTAGCTCAGGTTCCTAGTTAAAATGACCAAGCAGCTGTCCGTGTTACCCCCCAGTTCCTGCCCTTTCCAGCTGTCCTCCCAGATCAACAGAATAACGAGAAGGGGCAATGTGGATGTGGCAGCTGTAGAAGGTCGTGGTGACCCTTGAAGGAGGCTTTGAGAAGCTGAGCCTCACGGACTCAGGAGGCTTACTGAGTGGGCTTACTGCCGGTCTCACCACTAGGGGCTGAGGATTCCTGGGGGCTCCCACTCTATTACTACATAGCTCCTTCAAGGTGATACCTTTCTCTCGCAACCTCTCCTAAATCCATTCAGCCACTGAAACATCTATTATAGTTGTCAAACATCAAAGCACATTTTTAAGGTCATGCAAGTACACTTGAAGATTTTCTTTCATCCAATCAACAAATATTTATGAAATTGCCAGGCAGTGTGCTAGTCAATGAGGGTAAAAGAGGAAAAGGTAAAGGGCCTTGTAACCTTGTGAGAGAGAAATGCAAACAAAGAATCAGTACCATGTGGTGTGTGTCATGTTAGAGACAGAGGGCCATGGGCGGAACAAAAGAGGAAACACTTCATTTCACCTAGGTGGGCAGGGAAGCCATCACACTGCAGAGGACCTCAAAGCAGAATCTCAAAAGGGACAGAAACAAGTTGTCCAAGTAGGGGGAGCACTGCATTCAGGTCAGAGGAGGGCATGGCCTGTGTGAGTCCCACAGGCTGGGCACCAGAGTGGAGGAGGAGGAGCTGGAGAGGATAGCAAGGGCCAGGGCACAGAAAGTCTAGAATGCCATCTTAGGGAACTCAGATTTTGTCCTGATGCCAATGGGAAGTCGCCAGAGGACTCTCAGCAGATGAGAGGTAGAGGACTGGGACTGGGGTGGAGGCAATGGATTGCCCTGCTATATTTTTTTCCCTGTAGCATTTATTATCTTTTACTGCTCTATGTAATTATTACATTTAGTGTTGCTCTCTCCTCATGAGAATGTGAGCTCTGTAAGGGTGGAGACCTTTGGCTGTCTTGTTCACTGACGTTCTAAATTAGAAGTGTCAGACATACAAGTGACATCAATAAATATTTTATGACTTGGGACTTCCCTGTTGGTCCAGTGGTTAAGAATCCGCCTTCCAATGCAGGGGACGCAGGTTCGATTCCTGGTCGGAGAGCTAAGATCCCACATGCCGCAGGGCAACTAAGCCTGCGCACTGCAACTACAGAGTCCACGCACTCTGGAGCCTGCACGCAACAACTAGAGAGAAGCCCCCGTGCCGCAGTGAAGAGCCTGCCTGCCGCAAAGAAAGATCCCACGTGCCACAACTAAGACCTGAGGCAGCCAAAAATAAATAAATTTTAAAATATATATGTTATGACTTAATCGAATGAATGAGTGGTGTGGTCAGAACACAGCTTCAGAAGGATCACTCCAGGGACCGTTTTTTTTTTTTTTTTTTTTTGCTGTATGCGGGCCTCTCACTGTTGTGGCCTCTCCCGCTGCAGAGCACAGGCTCCGGACGCGCAGGCTCAGCGGCCATGGCTCATGGGCCCAGCCGCTCCGCGGCATGTGGGATCCTCCCGGACCGGGGCACGAACCCGTGTCCCCTGCATCGGCAGGACCCGTGTCCCCTGCATCGGCAGGTGGACTCTCAACCACTGCGCCACCAGGGAAGCCCCCAGGGACCGTTTTGATGGTGACCTTAGAGACAGGGAGAGCAGTTGGGAGGCTACTCAAAGCACCCAAGTCAGAAGCCACAAGGGTCTGAACTAAGACAGAGGGAACCAAGGCAGGGAGACGTGGTGGAAGGCAGTAGTGCAGGTAAGAATGACACTTACCGGAAGTCAGGGCAGTGAAATGTAGGGGAGAGTGCAGCCTGGATGTGTAGTGAGGGGGAGAGAAGAGAGGACCCTGATGGGTGCTAGGAGCTGGGTTTACCTCGGTAGAAGCTGCCAACTCTCCTCGGAACAGGATCATTGTACAGGTGTCTGTTTTCTTTGGGGACAGTGCCATCATCAGAGTGGGGGTCATGATACGCTCCACCCTGAGATAAAAAATAGGTTTATAAAAAGTAAACAACAGAGACATAATGAGGTAGCCTGTGAACGTAGAACAGTGCCTAATTGATCTATAATTTACTCCGGGATCTATTTAAGAGGAAACTCAGAATTATGGCATGAGGAAAACTGCTTACTTTATAAGCCAGTTCGAATTATCTGTGGGAGATGGGGTACAAATAAATCTTAAAAGATAGACTGTAATGATGTTGAGTGACCAATCTTTACAGACATGTTCTACTGTAAAAGGTAGCAGCTCTAGGAAATTCAGACCTCAGACTTCTGCCGTGCATGGAATGAAGAGGTGCCTTCTCTGGAGGACTCCTTAACGGAAGATCGCGCCACAGTCATCTCTGGAGGCAGTTGCTCTCCGGGCTGGAAGTCAAATTTCAAAGGATTTATAAGAGTGTCCTGTTCCTAGGGATGAAAATCACCTAAATCGCCATGGGTTTTATTTGGTATAACCAGTACCTTAACTGGCTAAAATAAAAAATGTGAATTGGTTAAAATACAAATTGTCCTATAAAAGAGTGAATCATCTGATGAATGTAAAATAAGTCAAACAAATGTCACACAGATGGAAAGTGAAATTCTCATTAAAGTTAATGCAAGCAGGGAATGAATTACTCTGAAAATAGTTCAATTAATTATTAAAAATAAAGAAAATCATCTTCCTAATATCTAGAAAGTCATGGTCTGAGCAGCACTCAATTAGAATAGAGTTAGAGATTCTGTTAGTTAATCCAAAATTTCTCTAGCAGATTTTAGGCTGAGTTCTCAAAAAAGAACTACATATGCAAAATTATTTTTCATGAAGGACTTACAAGGCAGATTAAGATGAAAACAAACGTTCTTTGGATATATCAAGGAATTGAATCAGTACCCTTAATAATTTCTGTCTTAAAAATTCCCTAACTACTGTAGGTTTTGTACTTAAGTTCTCTTCTTAATCTTCTCTAGGATAACAGTAATTATACTTCATGTATTTTCTTAATAATCACGACAGCACTCATCTCCGAGACACTACCTATTTCTCTCAAGGAAGTGAGTCACAAGCTAAAAGCAGCCTTGGTCCACAGTCGTGTTCATTGAGGGGAAAAGTAGCATTTTCTACCCTCAGAAAAAAAAAGATTAAGGAATAAAATTAGCAAGCCATTCAGAGGAGTTAGCTGAATTGCATATCTGTATACTATGCACAGAAAGAGTATTATTTTGAGCCTTACATGGTGTGTCAAAAACAGTTTATTTGAAATTTAAAATATGGTTTTCTCTTTCTTCCCCTCACTCCCCAAATGTACTATGAAAGGATTCTGGGCAGGAAATTACCCAATGTAGCCTTTCTTCTTTCTACTTTGTGACAAGATCTCATTTGAATTTTATCACCTGCATTGTTTACAAAGACCTCTACATCTAACATAAACTCTAAGTGACAGAGCCAGTCCAGTCCCCTTGCTCTTGAAGGTGCCTACAGTACTTTGCAAGAGAGTGATTCCCATCATTATTCACAGCTTCAGTTACTTTTCAAGCCATATGCCATCTTTGTGCCTTTAAACTTGTACTTTCTTGCAGCTTTGGCACTGCATTTCCTGAACTGGACTTAAAATTCAGTAACAGTTGGATCTGTGTTTAGCCGACAGTTATTGTTTTATAATTAGCTTATTTCCACCATGTTCATGAAGCCTTTTCTCTAGCACTCTCAGAGAGCCAGTCCATTTGTCCATTTTCCAAGGTATAGTTGTTTTTTTTTTAACTTCTTCTCTATTTACACTATGCTTAATGCTAACACACTTTACTGGCTTTGACCTCCATGTAACATTTATGTGTAGCTGCCAGACTCTAGAGATCTTTCTAGGCCCTAAATGATCCCTTCTCTCTAGAGGGGCTCCTCCTCCGACTGCTCTGACTCCAATCATGACATCTCCTACCCCTCCTCTCACCTGGGCCCCAGACAGTCTTTCCAACCTCATGGAGAACGTCTCTGCATAGGGGCCCAGGGTCACTCTTCAACCTCAATATGTCAGCATGACATGATGCAAAAAGCTCTGGCCTACGGACCTGGACATTACCTCGAGATCCCAGCTCCACCCTGAACTAGTTGGGTAAACTTGGGCAATCCACCCAACCTCTCAGAGCCTCAGCATGCTCATCTGTGCAATGGAGGGGTTGAATGAGGTGACTTCAAGTCCTCTCTTCTACTCTGAAAAGGAGCTCCAAGAAGAGAAACCTTGAAGGCTTCCTTTTTTCTATATTCAATCCTTCAATTCACAAGTCCCGTTTCTACTTCTGAGGAGTCCTTAGACCCACTCTTTCTCTGTCTTCCCACTGGCACTGACTTAGTCCAGAACATATTTCTCCTCACCCCATGCTTGGATTATTGCAAAAGTCACTCTAAATCTTGCATTTTTTCACTCAAGCCACGTGGCCCAAGTTGCAATCCCACAACCCACCAAGCTACTTAATGTCTCAATTATCCTCCTTAACTTCCAGATATCCTTTTTGGCCCTCCCTCGAGCCTCTTTCCTGATGTCCACTCTACTTTCTTCCACTGGTGAAACCCCCAACATCTCAGAAGTTTCTGCTCAGATTCCACCCCTGCCCCCTGGGAGCCTCCTACAACCCCCTGCTGGGACTGTGCCACTCCCCTCTGTCCCTGTTCCCCTCTGCCCCTGCGGTGCACACAGCTCTAGCACAGTGTGGGCATGCAGCCTTACAGTATTATTACTACCTATCTATTGGCAAGTGTCATCCCACCACCTCCAGCCCATACATTCTAAGAGGACGGGGACCACATCTTTTTCATCAGAGCCTATCATTGTGCCTAGCTCAGTAAATGCCTGAATACATCTTCATCCTTTAGCCACAAAACCTCTCTCCACATCTGAGCTCTAAGCAAGGCCTTCAGTTGCTCCTAAAGCCACTTCTGATTGCTCCTGCTCACAATGACCTCTCCCTGTCCTCAAGTACCGTTTATAGCCAGTGCCACAGAAATGTGGTTCTTAATTATTTCATTTTTATCATATATAATTTAATCTTCCTTGAGAGAAGATAAATTTCTCAAGAGCAAGAACCCTGTCTCAGACTCTTTTTGAGTGCCCAAGAATACCCAGCATAGAGAAGGTATTCAGTGCCTAAAGAACAGCCCCCATCATCCCAGAAGCAGTGGCAACAACTAAGACATTTACTCTGTGCCCGGCACAGGGCACACAGTGCTTTATACACCATGTTTAATCCTCACAACAACACTCAGATGAGGAATCAAGGCACAGGAAGATTATATCACTTTCCCAAATTTACAGAGTTTGAAGCACACTGCAGGACTGGCTGCCGGGCATTCCAGCTCAAGATCTTAGCTGCTTTGCTACACCAACTGCTCAGTTATTGACAGTCTCCCCCTCCCCAGCACTCATCTTGCTAAGCTTCCCACTGCATAGTCCATCTTATTTTCTGGCGCTCTGACACACGCTGATGAACCAATTTTTGTATCCTCTAAAAGGAAAGTACTTTTCCTATATGACACTCTTTTCTTCTTCTAACACTGGTTTTTCTCCACCTTCATTTCTTTGATGCAGGTGAATGTTTCATATCACGAAAATATAATTTTAAAAATATGTGTTCTGTTACAAGAATGCTGCTTCTTTTAAACAGGTTAGTGTCAGTTCTAGAGTCTGAAGATCAGTAAGATAGAGGCACCGTTATGCTAAAAACATTGCCTTGAGATTTAAAAACAACCCAAAAGACTGAAAATTAGCATTTATCCTGGCCTGAAGTTATATTTACCTATAGTTCTGGATAAATTTAAAACTTTTCAATTCAGTTAAGATATCGAGTAAGGTATTAGCAAAAGGGTTTGAGTTAAGCAAATGTGGTTTGGAGAGATTAGAGAAAATCCCCATGAATTCACACTGAATTTTGAGAAAATTAAAAACTAACTCATATAGCTGATGAATTCTGTAATAAATCAAACTAGGATTCTCTAATGCAAATCAAAACTACAATTAGGTACCACCTCATGCCGGTCAGAATGGCTATCAATAAAAAGTCTACAAATAACAAGTGCTGGAGAGGGTATGGAGAAAAGGGAACCCTCCTACACTGTTACTGGAAATGTAAGTTGGTGCAGCCACTGTGGAAAACAGTATGGAGGTTCCTCAGAAAACTAAAAATAGAATTACCATATGATCCAGCAATCCCACTCCTGGGCATATATCTGGACAAAACTATAATTCAAAAAGATACATGCACCCCTATGTTCACAGCAGCACTATTCACAATAGCCAAGACATGGAAACAACCTAAATGTCTATCGACAGATGAATGCATAAAGATGTGGTACATATATACAATGGAATACTACTCAGCCATAAAAAGAATGAAATAATGCCATTTGCAGCAACATGGATGCAACCAGAGAGTATCATATAAAGTGAAGTAAGTCAGAAGGAGAAACACAAATACCATATGATATCACTTACATGTGGAATCTAAAATATGACACAAATGAACTTATCTGTGAAACAGAAACAAAATCAGGGACGTAGAGGACAGACTGGTGGTTGCCAAGGGGGAGGGAGGTGAGAGAGGGTTGGATTGGGAGTTTGGGATTAGCAGATGCAAACTGGTATATACAGGATGGATAAACAACAAGGCCCTACTGTACAGCACAGGGAACTATATTCAATATCCTGTGATAAACCATAATGGAAAAGAATATGAAAAAGAATGTATATATATGTATAACTGAGTCACTTTGCTGTACGGCAATAATTAACACATTGCAATTCAACTATACGTCAACAAAAAATAAATGAAAAAAAAAACAGTACAAACTATGAACAAAATATGCCAGAAAGGAACATTTAAGAAAGGAAAACAGATTTTGAAAAATAAGCTTTCTGCATTGAGTACTCAACAATTAGCTTAAGTAACTAAAAAAAATTTTTTTAACAGATTAGTCCTTCAAATATTGCTTCCTTAAATGTGTCCTATCAAGAAAGTATGACCTCTTGCAGTAGGGACAACTGCACACTGACCCCATCACATCCCCGCACCACCTTTCCATGATGAGCCGACAGATCTGGTCAAGGTCCTAAGTTGTACCTGAGGTGATAAGAGCTGCAGGCTGTTGGCTCTGGCCGCCATCCCTTGCCCTACGCTCAAGCTTCCGTCCAAGCCTTTGGCTCTCACTTTGTCCCGGGTCACGTACATGGAATGCCTGTGTGGACGCTGCTGGGAGGAGAAGGGGCTGGTGTAGCCAAGCCCATACGAAAAGGATTCATGAGGCGCAGACAGCGAATGTGAATGGCTGCTGTCCATGTGTTCGGGCAGCTTCAACTCCTCCATCGTCTTAGAATGCCTGGTTGTGGTTCGGCGTGAGTCAAGAGTGCCCTCACTTCGGTTATTTCTCCCCGAAGGGCTGAGCAAAGTTCTCGTGTCGCTGTGCCTGGTGAGGGTTGGGCTGGTGGGAGAGTTCAAGTCCAAACAGCTGGATGGGAAGTACCTACTGGTACTGGACTCTGCGATCTGGGCCCTGGCTTCAGAAAGGTTGCTCACAGACTTGGAGTCACTCAGTGCCCCATGGCTTTTGGCCTTGGTCCTATAGGAAGGACTCCTAGAGGACTGGGGAATGGTGTCGATGTAGCTATGCCGACTCTGCTTTTCACTGGGCTGCAGCGTCCCGGCTTTGCTCTGAGAACTTTCCATAAATGAGTGCCGGTTCTGCTGAGATCTGCTGCTTGATTTGAGGTACTTCGTGCCCGGGCCTTCCGAAGGCTTTGGGTCAATATTAAAATCAAACTCTGTCTTTGATTTGGCTTCTTTCGGGCTGAGAAGGTGTGGTATGTTGTTGTTGGTCAGATCTTTGCTGGTAGACCCAGGCTGGCTGCCCGCTTGGTAGGTTTTGGTGTGCATGGGACTAAGAGTAGCTCCAGCAAGGTTTCCGTTCAGGAAGCTTTCATTGGCAGGAAGACCTTCGTCAGCCCGGGGCAGACCCACACCTAGGTTCTGGATGTCCTTGCTGTTAGATCTGTGATGAGACTGCAAAGCCGCACTTTTGCTGGCTTGGTTTCTATGTCAAAAACGAAAGAAGTATTTCAGTTTCCCTCAAGAGCAGAGGCACAAAAAGTATCATTAAAACAAAAAAGAACAAACACCTAAAACACTGCAAAGACTAAAAACAGTAACTCTCTCAAACATGTGACTATAAATAACACGTAATCTATCAATAAGAAGTAAGGTGCTTAGATCAAGTCACTCTGCCACAAAGCACTGGTCCTGATGAAGTGCTTTGGCATTCTTAAATGCTCAGCTAACTTACTGCCAACACAGCTTCTAACTGATAATCTGGGCAAACATGCTTTTGCTATGTTGGTGCTCACATGCGTGTGTGCTATAGAAAGACTGCAAAGAAGAAGAGGGCTGAGCTATAGGCAAACTCTTTATAACTCTTTGTCTGCTTGAACATCAGAAGGAGACATTTAGACTTGCAGATCACTGTGTTCCTTGAACTTCGTTTTTATTCGTAAAACTCACAGCCTGCCTCAGAGATCACACTCACTGCACATACACACAAGCACCAATGTCTCTTTTGTCTTTAGCCTGTATAATCAACAAATGAGAATTCTACCAAGGTACTCAAGAAAAGAAAATGATACTCTGAAAAGAAGTGTGAACTGCCTAGTGAGGTTTGTTGGAAAACATGATGATCAACGTTTATGTATTAGAGAAGCAGCAATAGTCGGGGCATGTCAGTGTCAGATACCTCCTGTACACTCAACAGGAGCATGTCTCTAGCTGGATCACAGGGATCTAAACAGATAATTTCTCTCCAAAAGACACAATTTATTCTCTTTTTCATTTCACACTTCATTATTCCAAATGGGCTGAGGCTTCATCTGGACTGAAATCTTTAGGACTGAAAGCTTCATTTCCTACTTGGTTTAAAATACAAAATATAAATCCTGAGGAAAACCCTGTCCTCTATTTGAAAGCTGAAGCTGACATCGCAGCAAGGTCAGTTTGTTCTACTGTAACTATTTAAAGGACCAAATTGTGGTTTGAGATAGGTAAGAATGCTTTTAAATGAACAATAACTTACACAATTCCCTTTTAACTAGGCATTCCAAAAAATTTGCTGCATATATTGCTATTGCTAAAGACGGTTTGATCTGGGAGAGTTTTGTTCCCATTGCACACTAATTAGAGGAAAAGTCACATTTTTGTCCCCTGTAGAGTGGTAATCTGTGAAGCTATGCCTTCCGATTTTCTCTATGAGAATCCACTCGTTCAGGCATCAGAGGTAAGGGCCCTCATCCTTTCCTCCTACCTTGCAGAGGAGTGTTAAAAAGTATCTGATATCAAGCATGCCTGTAATAGTGTGGAAGGCCTCATCTCCAAAACACACTTACTAATATCTCTCCCAATTGGGTCACAAAAATTGCAACATTAAATAAGGTCACTTAAATGTGAGCTAACTGACAGGATCAGAGGCCATGGATACTGACAACCGGTTTGTCTGTTTTCTTCTGTCTTTTTCCATGACCGTATCTACTGCCTCATCTTGATTTACAAGCAAAACCTAGAAAACCTACAAAAATAAGTGTTTTGTGGTTTATCTAGGAATAATACAAAAAATATTACTGTTCTTTTTGGTGAAGAAAATCAGTTTTGTATAGTTTATTTCAACCTAAATAAAATGTGAATTTTGTTTAAAAAAGAAAAATATGAGCTAACTAAATGGCAGACCCCAGACCCAGAAAGAAATTACAAAGAAAGGAAAGTTTCACCTTCTGTTAAATGATGTTAACAGAGCCTATCTCCAGATCTATAGAGGACAGTCCTCATGTCAGGTTTTAAACCATTAGAGTTGTTTGTCAACTTACATCCTGGTAACTAAAATGTCTCAGCAACTTCTCAAAAACCCCAAATGATGATAGACAGTCTCACCCATAAATAGATCTGACTAAGTGTGTTGGTTATTTCCCACGGGCCCAACCCCCAATCCATTGTCTATTCCTCTCTGCCCCATCCTGGGTCTGGGGAACCCAACACTGCAGAGTGTCACCCAGCCTCCCTTGTCACCTAACTCCCAGTTGGGTTTAGCAGTGCAAGGGGCTGGGGGCTGTCTCCCCCGGCAGTGGCTCCCTGACTCAGATCATAGCTGTGCCTCTAGATTACAGCTCCCACAGGGTGGTTTCCCCTGCCTGGCTCCCCTGGACTCTCACAACCCTATTTCTTCCTCTTTCTCCTTCAGGCCTAGAGAGGGTAATCGCAGAGATAACTCATGTAGATGTTGTGAAATGTCCAAAGCTCCAAAGAGGACATCCAGAAAAGGGTAGAGAAGAGTGAAGATAGCTGATAGAGCTTTTGAAACTCTAGGAAACACTGCTCTCAATGTGGAGCACAAACCTATGTATGTTAGGAAGAACATATTCATAGTAACATAAGGTATAATTTCTAATGTGAAAAGAGAGGCTATAAAGGTAAGGTGGAAACATCTGTCACAGAGTTAGGTTTCCCATAAATGTACAAAGTGCCTAAACCGCTATTCTGAAAGTTTCTGTCTTGGTATTAATCTGAAGCCACTGAGCTCTGCACACAACTCCTACATAGAAAGGTCATCATATTGTCTTCAAATTGGAGCTCTGCCAAAGCACAATAAAAAACTGCTTTGGAAATTCCATATATCTCTTTGACACACAACTGTAAGGAATCTGTGTTAAACTGCCAACCACTTAAGAGGATTTTATATATAAACCCTTCTTAAATGGTTGGCAGGATGGATAGATAGATGGTTAATTTCTAGTTAAAATAACTTTTCAAACCAAACATCAAAGACGCAAAACTACATTTTTATGTGGAAGACTGGCGAAGCAGGACTGCTGAGAGGGCAGTGTGTGGCAGGATGAAGCACCATCCCACCATGTCCAAGGTGAGCAGAACCTCAGGAGAGTCTGAAGGAGACTTAGGCAAGGGCTAGGTAATGCAGAGTCCACTGTCTCTCCTACAGAGACATGAACGTGGAAGACAGAAGACAGGGTGTGTGAGGATATGTGTATGAGGATACTGGTGTGTCTCAGGGACAAGGCAGGGCACCAACACGATATGGTGCCCTGAACATCTCTATAATGGTGCTAGGAAATCCAACGGAGCCATGGTTTGTGCGGAATTAGTGTCCCCAACAAGAGCTTCCATGGAGGAAATATGGACCATAGGCAAGCGTGGAGCAGAAATATTTCCAGAAATGTGTAAACTGAGCTAATGGTTTCTTTCCTAGAGAAACCAGTTAGGACTGTTTCTTTAATATATTTAATATAGTGTCAAGACCTGAAAACAAATTCTTCCAGAGATTTTTATTTACTTATAATTTTTATTCTCATCTGCTTCAAAAGGGGATTTTGTAGGACTCCTCAAAAACCTATATGAACCGTATCCTCATGGCCACACACATCCTCCTTGACAGATCCCTGAAGAGGGTTCCCAAGGAGAGCCATGGATCCCCATGGGGATTTCTCCCAAGTGAGTCATTACAGGATGAATACACAGGCCTCCTTTTATGGTATGGTTATACCACCAATCACTACAGCACAAATCAAAAATTTATCATCAGTCTACTGAACTTTCTATCGAGATCCTTTTTCTTTGCAAATGTAAACTAGAGGAGTCAAGTGACAATCAAGGTAGAAGGGAGACAAAAGCACCTGAACTGAGAGTGACCCCAGATAAGACACAGGCATAATGTGAACCTCCTAAACTCAAAGGAGCAACTGAAAGATGAATACTGGTCCTTGCCTTAGTGCACCGATCTCATGGAAACTGACAACAAAGTGAACACAAACTTGGTGAAATAGAATTTGAATCTGCTCCCAGGCCTCCTTGAAAACAAACAGGTAAGAATGTTTTATAAGATGTGAGGGAAACAATGACCAAACCACTCATTTTAAATAGAGAACAGCTATAAAACACAATCACACCATCGCAGTTAAGCAGAGAAAATACAGGGTAAATGGTTATTGCTTATTTATAGATGCACTCACAGATCTAAAAAGTACCAGGTCTTAAGCTTTCACAATTCCAATTGGTTAAAAATAATTGTTCTATGTGGAGAGAAAGGGGGGACATGGGAAAAAACTTATATAAGAAAAGCTTCATATTAAGAATTATTGTTTTCTACTTCTCTTCTAATAGTAGATAAGAGGAACTATTTCCTATCTTCCATAATTTAAGCAATGCTAGATGACAAGACCAGCTTCTTGGAAGAGGAAGGAGGACAAGGAGAGGAAGGACCTGCCCCTGAAAATGCAGCCAACAGAATTAAGGAATGTCACTTTTGAGGAGATAACCTGATTGCAGTGTCCAACTCCTTGTGCCCCTCCTTGCTCCCCCATCCCAGGAAATAGATGTTTTTTTAAAGATTATGCTGAAAATTACATTAGAAAGCATCAATTTTAATCACTATCTACACCAAACTAACTTTACTATTTCTATATTCTTATTCTTACGAAAAACTAATTTCTCAACGCAATGATTAAAAGACAAGAGCAACAAAAACACAAGTCCCTGCTATGGAGCCAAAACTACTTGGTTCAGTTGCAAAGGTTGTCCTAGGTGCCTTCCCACCCACCTGTGCTTGGCATCCTCCGCTCCCTTCAGGAATCCCTTTGCCCTCACCCATCCTTCTTCCTCCGGGAATCACCCCTGGGTCCCATGTACACAGGATCTTCTAGCTCATGAGGCCAGAAACCCCCTTAGTTGCTAACCCATGCTACCTCTCCCAGGGAATGCATAGGTTTCCCTTGGAAAATCTTGTAAAAGATAATTAAGTCTTTATGACCCACACAACTCTTTAATTATGGTTCTGAATCATGCAATAAGTATAAGAAAGATATTTTTGAATAAGGAGGGCTTTCCTTCTTTTCTCTAATTGCATCATTTAAGCAGCCACCTCCTCCACCTACTTGTAAGACCAATACTGCATCTGTGTTTCCTTAAAAGGGAATATTTACCTATTAGACAAAGTGCTGCTTTCCACGTGGTAAGGTTTTCTTTTTGCTGACCTTGAAGGGGAGCGATCCAAAAGTCTCTGGGTTTGGAATGTAGGGTGATTCAAACACTGTTCTGTCAAGTATCTGTCAGCTGGGTCCAACTTCAGTAAATTCTTAGGAAATAAAGTTAGGATTGGAAAGAACATCACAAAGTCAAATTTAAATTGTAATAAAAACCATATTTCTTTTCCTTATAAAAGAAATGCATGGTCATTGCAGAATATCTAGCAAACACAGTTTAGTCCAAAAAAATTTTTTTAAAGGACTATCTAAATCACCCATAACCTTACCATTGTTGTCCTCTGGGAATACGCCCTCCCAGCCCTTTAAAAAATATCATGTATATATTTTTTCTTTTATAAAATCTGGCTTATATTACACACATAGTTTTGTATACTGCACTTTTCACTTACTAATCAAAAACATTTTTTACAACATAATTTAAACATCTAAAATATATTTTTATTTTTTTATTTTATTTTTGGACGCACCATGCAGCTTGTGGGATCTTAGTTCCCTGACCAGGGATCGAACCCAAGCCCTCGGCAGTGAAAGCGCAGAGTTCTAACCACTACACTGCCAGGGAATTCCCTAAAATATATTTTTAAATAAGTATATATTCATATCAAAGAATATACATTTTCATCTTTTTCTTGTCCTCCTCTCTGGAGGCAGCCCATGGTACCAGCATCTTGTGAATCCTTCCACAGGTACTTTGTACATATCTCTATCTGCTCCCTTTATTTTATCCAAACAGTAACATACACACAATAGGCTGCACTTAGCTTTCTTTCCACTCAACATTAGATCTTAAGAGATCATTCCATATCAGTAAACAGCCTCAATTTTAGACGTACCTTAGGCAGCATTTTGTTTTCCTTCTTTTAATATTATGAACAATGATGCAACAAGTAACTTTACAACATGTTTTAAATGACTACGTGGAAGTTTGTGGTATGATTTATTTAATGATTTATTGTTGGATGTTTAGGTGGCTGCCACTTTGCACTATTATAATTAATGCTGTAATGTACACCTGAAATCGTTGCATATATCCATGATCCCTTGCGTAGGATAAGTTCCCAGATATGGAACTGGTAGGTATGCAAACCCTTAAGGATTACCTTCTATGTGTTGCCAAATTATCCCCTAGGAAGGTTGTCTCAAGTAGTACTTCTCTGAGCAATTGAGAGTCTACCAATTTCCTGGCACCCTCATCAACAATAGGCATTATCCTTCTTTTTAGCACATACTTGTAAATTAGCTATTTAAAAAATGGTATCTCACAGCTGTTTTAATTCATATCTTTGATTAATAGTGAGGTTGAATATTTTTATGTTTACTTATATTCCTTCTTTTTGTATTTTTCTATTTGTGTAATTGTCCTAATTTATTTGTATGTGTTCTTTATTCATTAAAGTACTAATTTTTTTAACAACTAAAATGTTTTCTTCTAACATTATTTATCTGATTAGTAATTGGACAAGATTTTAAAAGGTGAATCATTATTAAAATTAATTGATTTTTGGGCTTCTATGGTGGTGCAGTAGTTAAGAATCTGTCTGCCAATGGAGGGGACACGGGTTTGAGCCCTGGTCCGGGAAGATCCCACATGCCATGGAGCAACTAAGCCCGTGCGCTACAACTACTGAGCCCATGTGCCACAACTACTGAAGCCCATGTGCCTAGAGCATGTGCTCTGCAACAAGAGAAGCCACTGCAATGAGAAGCCCGTGCACTGCAACGAAGAGTAGCCCCCCACTCGTTGCAACTAGAGAAAGCCCACAGGCAGCAACGAAGACCCAACGCAGCCAAAAATAAATAAATAAATAAATAAATAAATAAACAAATAAATTTATTTCAAAAATTAATTGATTTTTATTGACAAGTTAGGCAAATACATAAAGAAGCATAACCTACATAACCTAACACAACTCAGTAGAGCACAATGACATTTGTTCTTTTGAGTGATGGGCATTTTCCCTCAGAGGGAAGAAGGGTGAAATTCCAGCATTCCCAAATGCATCTCTAGCTCACTTTCATTGGCTTTGCCCACAGTCAATTTCTTTGTGATCCACTACTGAACAGTGAGAACAAACCTCAATTTGTTCTCAATAAGCCAGAATTCAATTTCAGACGACCACCTTCAACCTAGCACCACAAAAAATTTGAATTCTGATCCTATTGTATGCTATCCTATGTTGACTCAGACACAACTCTAAAATTATCTCAATGCTTTCTCCTTCTTTATTAGAAAACAAAAACTGTGGAGGTATATGAAATGATTTTGGTATTACTGGCAGTTAAGGCAGTTAATATCAAAATGGTTTCAACTGTATGGTACTAGTTAAAAACGAAGGAAATTAAAGTACATACAACCTTTTAGAAGCTAAACATCTACTAGCATTAAAGTGCTATTTTCACTTATTTAAGATTAACAAGGGTAGAAATTGCTGCACATGCAATGAACTATTTTTATATTTATGAACACAGCTGTTAATTTTCAAACACCTGGAAGGATGAGGCCATTATGAGGAAAGTATGAAACTTAGTAAATAGTTTCAAAATTCAGTATTTGGGGGAAAAAACAATTTTAACTAAAATAGAGCCCATATAATTATTGTAGCTATTCTTTATATTATTAGGAGCTTTGATTAATTCTGGTAACTTGTATCCCCACTAAAATGGCTGATATGTATAAATAGACGCAGGATGAGATGGCCATTTTAGGTATTTATTTATATGTGGACAAAATTATCAAATCTGCTTTAGGGGATGGCATAGAGAATAAATTTCTTCATGAAAGGATAAATGGTACTATTTATTTTTCAAATTCATTTTCAAAAATAGCTAAAAGGGGCTTCCCTGGTGGTGCAGTGGTTGAGAGTCCACCTGCCGATGCAGGGGACATGGGTTCGTGCCCCGGCCCGGGAGGATCCCACATGCCGCGGAGCGTCTGGGCCCGTGAGCCACGGCCACTGAGCCTGCGCGTCCAGAGCCTGTGCTCCGCAATGGGAGAGGCCACAGCAGTGAGAGGCCCGCGTACCAAAAAAAAAAAAAAAAAAGCTAAAAGACAAAAGGAATAATTCTATTTATATAACATTCAATAATAACAAGGCAGTATTAACCTTTGGTGATAGAGGTCAAAGTCCTGGTTTCCAAGAGTGGGAAGGGGCACCTGGGAAGGGGTCATAAAGAAATTTCCGGGGTGTTAATAATTTCCTGTATCTCAATCCGGGCGGGGTTACATGGATACGTTTACATGATAAAGTTTTACTCTGAGGTACATTTATAATTTGTGTACCTTCTAAATATACGTTTCAATAAAATGTTTATTTAACATTAAAGAAATTTGAGGGTAAATATATTAAATGAATGGGAATTCAACTGTTCAACTTTCAAACTGGTGTAAATGCACAATGGTTCAGGTTATCTTGTGTTAGCGTTTACCAGGTGCCACGCTGATACTTGGTAATTACATTTGGTAATGATTTAACAAAAGAAGTTCAGTTATTTTTAACTAAAAGAAACAAAAGGCAGAAAACATGAAATTGTATTTCAGTTCTTCTATTTCACTCTATTTACATTTTAAAAGTTACCAAATAATTAAAGCCCTGATAAATAAATAATGATGCGTGAAAGAACATATGACATAACGCAAATGATTTAAATGATAATTTATGCCTAATTAACCTTAAAGAGCCTTGAGGATTTTTAAAATAGCATCTCTCAATCTGTGTTCAGAAGAACACTAGTGCTGTAGCATTTTATCTTTTTTTAAGTATTTAGCATTTAATTAAATTTGGGAAATGCTTCTTTACTGTGGGATTTCTGAAAGCCTTTATAAGTTAATGAATATTGTGAATCTCTAAGAAAGGTTATATGGTAAGTGGCCTTTCCCAAAGGCCACACCCCCTCGCCCACCTCCGCCCCCACACCTATTTACACAGGGCTCCTTGGAACACGGATTAACATAGTTTTAAAGTAGAGCAAAGTTCTGAGAGTGCTGCTCAGCAATTTCCAACTGTGCTAAGTATGCCTTTAAAGGTCCTGTGCACAGTGTAAACTCCTCTGTTTTTGACAGCTGACTGAATGGGCAGAAAATAAAATTGATCCATTAACAAGTATCTTTTTTTTAAATAAATTTATTTTATTTATTTACTTTTGGCTGCTTTGGCTGTTGCTGTGCATGGCTTTCTCTAGTTGCAGCGAGCGGGGGCTACTCTTTGTTGCGGTGCATGGGCTTCTCATTGCGGTGGGTGGCTTCTCTTGTTAAGGAGCACGGGCTCTAGGCGCGCAGGCTTCAGTAGTTGTGGCATGCGGGCTCAGTAGTTGTGGCACACGGGCTTAGCTGCTCCGCAGCATGTGGGATCCTCCCGGACCAGGGCTCGAACCCGTGTCCCCTGCACTGGAAGGGAGACCCCCAACCACTGCACCACCATGGAAGACCCAACAAGTATCTTTTGAAGGTCTACTATCAAATAACTAGCACTTGCTTATGCACTGGCTGGCTGCAATGAAAGCTGGAGAAATATGAAAAAGTAGTTCTCACTCAAGGGGCTATCTACTTGGGTAGAAAAGCTTGAATAAGAAACTGTGAGAGGGCTTCCCTGGTGGCACAGTGGTTAAGAATCCGCCTGCCAGTGCAGGGAACACGGGTTCAGGCCCTGGTCTGGGAAGATCCCACATGCAACGGAGCAACTAAGCCCATGTGCCACAACTACTGAGCCTGCGCTTTAGAGCCTGCCAGCCACAACTACTGAGCCCGCGAGCCACAACTACTGAAGCCCGCGCACCTAGAGCCCGTGCTCCGCAACAAGAGAAGCCACCGCAATGAGAAGCCCATGCATCGCAACAGAGTAGCCCCCGCTCGCCGCAACTAGAGAAAGCCTGCGCACAGCAACAAAGACCCAACACAGCCATAAATAAATAAATATTTTTCTTTTCTTTTTTTTTTTTTTGCGATACGCGGGCCTCTCACTGTTGTGGCCTCTCCCATTGCGGAGCACAGGCTTTGGACGCGCAGGCTCAGCGGCCATGGTTCACGGACCCAGCCTCTCCGCGGCATGTGGGATCTTCCCGGACCGGGGCACGAACCCGTATCCCCTGCATCGGCAGGCGGATTCTCAACCACTGCGCCACCAGGGAAGCCCAATAAATATTTATTTTTTTAAAAGAAAGTTTATTAAAAAAAAAAAAAAAAAAACTGTGAGAACATTTTCAGTAGTCCAGAGCATGAAGACCTTCTGGACAGGGGCACCAGCATGAGGAGGAACACTCAGGCATGGTAGTAGCAGTGATCTTGCGGTTGTCAAATGAAGAGCCAGAGGGAGAGAAATCAAGTTAGAAAAAGAGCAGAATTAGGTTCGCTGATAAAATAATCTTATGAGAGGCCTTGAATATGCAAAAAATATTAGAATCTCTTTTCTTTCAACATTCATTTTAAGATTTGTTTTAAAACCTTATGCCTGAGCAGCTCGAGTGCTGGATAAATTTTTATTTATTTTATTTATTTTTATTTTTATTTATTTTTTTTGCGGTACGTGGGCCTCTCACTGTTGTGGCCTCTCCCACTGCGGAGCAGAGGCTCCGGATGCGCAGCCTCAGTGGCCATGGCTCACGGGCCCAGCTGCTCCGTGGCATGTGGGATCTTCCCGGACCGGGGCACGAACTCGTGTCCCCTGCATCAGCAGGCGGACTCTCAACCACTGCGCCACCAGGGAAGCCCTGGATAAATTTATAAATGATTTATTTCTCATTATTTATATTTAGATTGTTACTATTCTGTCCATTTTAGGAATCTAATTTAGGTATCTAGATAGTCCTATCTAGACGGAATGCTACAATACTAGATACTTCTGCAATTTTAAATAAACTGCAAGGGGATATATGTATATGTATAACTGATTCACTTTGTTATAAAGCAGAAACTAACACACCATTGTAAAGCAATTATACTCCAATAAAGATGTTAAAAATAATAATAAATAAATAAATTGCATGACTCTTCAGATGACACAGTCCCCCATTATTCACCACTATACACCTATTAACAAAACATTTAATTCATAAAAGCAGGCTACGGTCATATACAGACACAAGAGAAATCACAAACCAAAAGACATTTTGTACAGATAACATCAACTTGTCCCACCTTCATTAAGTCAAGTAAAACGCTATTTAAAATTCCAAGGTATCTTCTCTCCAATGACTGAGGATGGTTAACAGCTGGAAACTGTAACAACAACATGACAGAAGTATTAGCACGTGGGTAAGGGTATGTGTGTGCATGTGCTTTGAGTGTTGGAGAAGGTAGCAGATGAGCAGAAGCTACTGCCCTAGTGCCAAAGTTAAATTTATTTCACATGTATGTTACTTTTGGTGTCTATGTATTTGAGGTAGGGATTAATAGGATTGGGTGTTAAATGACAGGAAAACTCACAAGTGAAAGACGATACTTAAATCTAGTCAGACAATATTGAAGCATGTAAAACAAAACAAAATATAAAAATTTGAAACTATTCAGTTTATACAGTCTTGTCTACTTATACAAATAATTTGGTTATAATAGAGTTCATATAGAATTTGTCTGCTTATACAGACAATTCTTACACCCTTTTCACAACAACAATCATTTACTCCTGAAAATTAGAGAAGTAAAAAAAGAGAAAAAGGCCAGTACCTGAAAGGCTACAGAAGTAGAAATAATGAATTTGGACACACGTTCTATTATTGCTTTTAATATACTCTTTGAATGACCTGTTTTCAATTCCTTCCTTTATGTAAGTTGGAACAGAAGGCAAACAGGCTCCTAAATTAACAAATGCATTTTTAAATAAAATGAGGGGAAAGGGTCAAGTTTATTCAGATGCTCTGTCCTTCCCTCTGCCAACTCACATTTCACAATATCTAAGTGGATGGTAAAGTATTAGAGTCCAACACCATGTACTCCCTCCCAATGGGAGGGCTACTTTGTTTTTAATATGTATTTCCTTTATACCAACATAAGAGCATTTCAAAGCCTGAAATCTCTAAACATGCTAAATAAGTGGATGAGAGAAGTAGTTATGTAGAAAAATTCAAACAAGGTATTAAGATGTCATCCCCACACAGTGCTAGGTATGGCAGGAGATGCAGAATATGGGTAAGACCAAAACCTTGCATGTAAGCAACCCTCAGTCTGATTGTGAAAGCAATCAGTACGAAACTGTACTAAATTCTAGTTGAAGCTCAGAGAAAGGAGAGGCCAAGGCGGTTTGCAGCTGTAGAAGAAAGAATCCATACATAGATAATATCTGAACTAGCTTTTGAAAGATAAGAAAAAATGTGAGGACAGAGAAAAGTAGGACAGCACCTTCTAGATAGAGGACGTAGAGGGAATAACATGAATTTAACACAGACACACAGGCAATAACCTAAAACTGATTTCTGAGGGAAGTAATGCTCTGCGAGACATTTTAACAATTGTTATTCTTCTTATTTCAGAGATGAAGAAGGTGATGATCAGAAAATTCAAATAAATGGTTCAAGGCAGGTTACATAAAAAGCAGAACTTGTATTTGCACCCAGGTCTGTGATCCAAACCCACATTTTTTCTAAACATGGGAGCCTTTCCTAAAGGAGGTATAGAGGTTCCTCTGGATGTTACTGGAGCATTAAACATCACCCCAAAGAGAGAGACACCTGTCATGCTGTGATAAAAGATTTTAATTAATATCTTGCTTATGAGGTCCTATCTTATGCTACCAAATACCCCCTCCTTTTTTTCCAGAAGTAACATTTCATCAATAAGAAAATTAATGCCCAAAGTCAAAAGGTATTAGAAATATGATTTTTAAATGACCACACAAACTCCTAACTTTAAAAAATTAATTAATGTCTTTTTGAAAGAAAGACACCATTCTCATATTAGGTAATTCAACAAATAACCAAAACTCAAGCATAGAAGTTTAAAGTATATCTCAATCAGTAGTTTGGTTTTTCTTTCCTCTCTTTCTTGATCACTTGGCCAATATGATACAATGAGAGTGCCTCTTTACTAAGCACTTACTATGTGTCAGGCACTGGTCTGGGCATTTTACATATATTATAACGTTTAATCTTCACAACAACCCCATCAGGTGGTACTTCTGTTATCACCATTTTACACATGAAGAAAAAGAGGCACAAGGAACTTGCCCTAGGTCATTCAAGTAGTACATATGGAGTCAGGCTTTGAACCTCAGCAGCCTAACTTCAAAGTCTATGCCCTATATTATGGGATAGCAATTGTTATTTTTTTCAAAATAATACATACTGTTAGAGCAACATCTTGTTGATTTTCCAATCTCTACACAACTGAATCAAAATACAAATCACACTGGACTGGTTACTGGTAAGTCCATGTTTCAAGGCAGCTGCAGTTCACACACCCTGTACGCTTAGCTGAGAATGTCTCAGACATTCTCAAGTAAATGATAAAGGAAGACTTTTCCCTCAAAAGATGTGGTTAAACCTCCAAAAAGGTTCAACTAATTTAGTTAAAACACCACAAACACTTTCAGACTAAAATGTAAAAACATTAAGGTTTATAAAAATCAAAGTGTCAGGGAAGCAGCAATTTCTCCAAAGGATATTTACAAGCAGCACCCTCAAGTACTCTCTAGCATTTTACCGATAATACTATTTAGTGAGGAGGTCTGTAAACAAACAGGACCATAGACAAAGGAGTAAAAGATCTCCTTTGTTTGGCCTATCTAATCCAAATGCTACTCATTCTTCAATATCCATTTCAAACTGCAAATCCTCTATAAATCATTCCTAGTGAATCCAGCCAACTTTCTAGAATGTTTAATATCCTCAAGGTCTCAACTATATTTAGATGTATTAGAAAACAGTACAATGTAGTAAAGAATGTAGTACTTTATTATATACCACGCTTCATTATAAATTGTATTGTTTTCTAATTATTTCATGCACAAAAGTCTTAATTCTTCAGCTAGTTTACAAGTTATTAAAGCCAGGTACCATGGCAGATCTGTTTACACTCTCTTCAGAGAATCCAGCTTAGAGCCTCTTTAACCAGGCAAAGAATAATGCAGCCAGAAGACCAAGCTTGATGCTCCAGGTCAAACATTCAATCATTTAATACTATTCAACCTAGTAAGAGCAACTCTAGGTGTGTTATGAATATAACGGTGGCCATGATAGCTCATTTCTTTAAAGAATTCATTAGTCCAGTGAGGATACATTTTTCAAAAAGCTTTTTTTAAAAAAAAAATTTATTACAATTTTTAAAAAATTGAAGTATAATTTACAGTGTTGTGTCAAACAGCTATTTAAAAGAGACTGCCATGTGTGCTACAAGGGCTATGACCAGAGTGCTTCAGGAGCACAGAAGGGGGAGGCACCCATTCCCCCTGGAGGAGTCTAGAAGGGCTTCATGGAAGGACACTTGACTTGAGTCTCGGGAGAGGGAGGATGGAGAGCTTTCCAGGAAGTGGGGTAAGTATTGGGAGAATTAGAGAAATGAAAACATAGCACTGCAGAAACAAGGAAATGGTGACAAGTTCAATGTGGCTGCAGAGCAGGGGGCAGGGGGTAGGAAAAGGTGGGAGACAAGGCTGGAGGGCTAGGAGCAAGGGGTTTTTAATGCTATCCTAAGGAGTTTAAATTTAATAAGCAATCTTGTAGAGGTTTTCAACACAAAGATGACAGAATTAAATGGGCAGTTTGCAGGAAGATCACTCTAAAAGCAATGTGAAGACTGCAGCAAAGAGAGAAACTTGGAGAAATCAGTTTGGGAGTGGTTGTTCAGGTAAAAGGTGGTAAGAGTGAAAGAAGCATTAGAGATGGAGAGAAGGGAAACATAATTGAGCTTGACTACTGATAATGCAGATTGGCTCAAGAGGGCGTTCAAATATTCATCGAGTCCCTACTACATGTGCTGGGCTGAGCTAGATGCTGGAAATACAGCAATAAAACAGATGATTTCTAACATTAATTATTAAAAAAATAAACAAAATAATTACATACTATGATAAATGCTATGATGGAAAAAGAAGGGTGCTATGGGAGAGACCAAGAAGGAGGTGGGGGAAGTATGTTGGGGGGTCAGAGACAGGGGGCATTCTTGGAGCTGAGATTTATAAAATGAGAAGGGGCCACGCAAGGGAAGTGGCTTCCTGGGAAAAGGAGTCACAAGTCCCGATTTCATAAAGCTGGAATGAAATGTTTACGGGAATTACCTGGGAATGTTTACGGAAGTTAAAGAAAAAGAAAGGTAAGTGTGATGAAAGTCTGGAAAGGGATGGGAATGGAAAGGGGTATGAGCTGAAGTCAGGGAGCTAGAAGGGCCCAGAAAAGGCAAGGTCTGATGGGAAGGAGTTTGGATGCATTCTCAGTGAGACAGGAATTCATTAGTTATGACTTGCTTTATTTATGACTAGAATAGATTTTCCTTTCTTCTGGACTGAGAGCAAGTCCTATTTATTATCATATTTTCAGCATCTAGTAGGACAAATGCTCAATAACTGCTGAACTATTTGCACCCTAATTAATGGTCATAATTTGGCTATTTTTCAGCTTACAAAAGCAAAAATAAAAGGAGAAAAAAGAAACTTGCCTGAGGTAACTCAGACAGATTTGGAAAAGAGAGAAAGCAGGAAGGGGATGGAAGAGAAATGTTTGCATTTCTGTTCCTTTCTTTCTTCCACACTCACTGAGCCTAGCAGGAGGTATACTGTGCTGGGCATTCATGTGTGAGGAGGGGTACTCTTCAAAGTGAAATAAACTGAGGCCAGAAAGTCAAAGGAAAAAAACAAAGTGCTTTGCAAATGTCAAGAAAGTTTGAGAATTATGCACTTAAGAGAAAGAAAAGAAGTGGTGAGCTTATTTTATAGTTCCCACAAGGGCCACCAACTGGCATGTTGGCCCAAACAGAGTAGTTGAAAACTAAAAAAGTTGCTTTGGGGGTGGATGGAACAGAGAAGCAGCTTGTAACTGGCCACTCCAGGAAGATGCCTCCTGCGACTTGGTTGTCCCTCATTTGGGGAAAGTTTATACTTTAAGACTCTTTTTAGCATATTTTCTGAAATCAAGTTTTGCACAAAGTTAGCAAGTCTAGAAAAGGCTGCCCAAGACAATACACTAGTTTGAAAAGAAGATTTGATGTTTCACTAAACAGGAAATACCCACTAGAACAGCACCTTTAAATATGCAGAATGTGAGTATTCATCATCTTCCTCAAATCACTACAGCTATGTTTGCTCAAATAAGCAACAGCCATTTATACCTTTTTCTGTCTTTTGGGGATGCTTAATATTTTGCATAAAGAAACATTCTGAGATAACCAAAGTTTAGAATAATGCGTACACTAAAAAAGATTTTGAAAAATTGGAACTTTCAAATTAGGAAAATATTAGCAGCTCCCACTTTCGAATTTAGACTTTTTAAAATTCACAAATACTATATAAAATTCAAAAATAAAATATTATAATGGGGATTATAAACACTGTAATGGGAAAGGCAATAGTATTCGATGGATAGCTTAGCATTCCACTGTGCAATGAACAATGATTTAAAAACTAGTGTACTGATTCCATTTGGGGTTTTAGCAAAGCCTCTTACCCGGAGCCCATGGAAGCGAGGATTACTGTAGAAGAGCTTCATTTGCTCAGGTGGAAGTGGTCCTAGCACCTTCTGAATAGTAAAAAGTTGGTCAATTTCACTTTCTCCAGGAAATAAAGGCTGTCCATCACTAAGCTCCCCAAGAATACAGCCCACGGACCACATATCTACAGACTTGCCATAGGGAGCTCTGAAAAGCAAAGGGAGAGATTATCTTGGCAACTGAAGAAATAAGTTTTAATAATCTCCAAATTATTTTGAACAGATTCATGATTTAAAGCATATTTGGGTATTTAAGGAATTAAAAAATACCACATAGACAAAAGTGAGGCTGAAAGAAAGGAAGTATGAATATCAAAGTACAACTTCAGAACACAAGTGAATAGATCTATGCTAATAAAGCCATCAGTTTAATAAAAATTTAGTTAGTATACACTGATTTGAAATCTATTCACATCCAGATATATTTTGAATATGAATGGATTAATAAACCCTAAATACAGCACGCATGTCTGATGAGTTACCATTCACTTGGAGAACGAAATGCTCCCAAGAAATGTATTTTCTAGGTAATTATCCTTTAGCTCTCTAAATGTCAACAAGTTATACTGATCCATTTTTTGAGTTCAGCCTATTAAAATGTACCACTGACTTATGTGTCTTCTTATTATTATTATTTTTTTTTTTTGCTGTAAGCGGGCCTCTCACTACTGTGGCCTCTCCCGTTGCGGAGCACAGGCTCCGGACACACAGGCTCCGCGGCCATGGCTCGCGGGCCCAGCCGCTGCGCGGCATGTGGGATCTTCCGGGATAGGGGCACGAACCCGTGTCCCCTGCATCGGCAGGCGGACTCTCAACCACTGCGCCACCAGGGAAGCCCTTATGTGTCTTCTTAAACAACAAACACTTAATATTATTTAACCTCTGATTGCACAGAGTCAAAACAGCTAAGATTGTGCTAAACGCTGTTGGATTATTTACTTCAATCTATTTATACCCTTTGTTTACAGGGCTTTATGACAGGCATTTCCCTCAAAGCATTTTTTCCACTTCTTTAGGGACTTATAGCTATCTTCCAAGGTCTGAGTTTACCAGAGGGCTTTTGGAGTACTACTGTTGCTAATCAGCTATACATGAAAATCGATGTATCCCCAAAAAAGCTTTACATGTATACCGCAATATCTATAGCCTTAAGTCAAATTACATAAAGCAGATTAAGAAATCATATTTTTCTTTATTTTCAAACATAAATTATCTAGTTTTTAAGAAGGGAAAGCCAAAATAAAATATCTGGAAAAAAAAGGAATTAAAATTCTAGAATGCCATAGTGCTATAGTAGTAATATAAAACTTTTAACAAATACTCTAAAGCACTTTTAACATAATACAGAATATGTTTCTAGGATAATAAATCATTGTAACAATAAGTCAATATTTTATTTATCTCATTTCCTTCCATAAAAACCCAAGAACCATACTAGGAAACTTCATTTAGATTTTTTTGGTAGCTTGCTGGGAAGGGAAGGATACTGATCTTTCTTTCATACAAGTATAAGAAAGACAAAACTTGTGCTAGATGGAGAAAACTATGGAAAATCTTTACATACCCACCATAAGCTATTTTTCTTCTGTCAACTAATCTGAATAATTTATGCAGCTGTAGCTACTTTGAATGTCAAGGACAAAGTCTTGAGAATGTACAAAAACCTGTAAATTCTTCATGTTAACCAAATATCAACTGATTTCAATGGGATTTTTATACAAATAATATGGTTCTTCAACCAGTACTTGACAATCATTTAATTACTAATATTCAATTTGGCTCAAATTAGTTGGAGTCCCCATCTACTTTTGGTAGCTCCCATATAGCTCTAAACATAACTCAGTTTATGAGCTATAAAAATAGCTCAGTTTTCCAGGAGGTATTATTAGGCAGCAAATACTCTCCGAAGTTTCATAATAAGGCTGTCCTCAGAATGAACTCCTCAGGGACATCTTATAGACAAAACCATATTATAATGAGTCCCTCTACTTGAATCCTCAGATGGGGTTCTAAGAATGATTTACTTCGTACTCATTTCTTCTTTGGCAAATCCTGTCCAGGAATTTCAAACTCCCAATCCCTCCCAAAAGAATGGACAGATGAATGGACTACACATTAGAGTGAGTCCAGACAGAGGTACACAGAAGAAACATAAGACAACACAAAAGAAAATCAATCCTAAATCCAAGTTGAAAAATGAGCACAGAAATTCTAAAATCTATCCACACAAGGAGGGATAATAAAGTGACTAGCCACCATTTATTTCACAGGATGAAGCACACAAGCTTTTGATTTCAAAAAAAATGGTAAAGCTTTCAACAACCAACACCAATAACTCTTATAGGCTCTAGGTCAGCAATGAAACAAGAATTAACACCAAATGGTTGGTAGACCCTGGGAATTCAATTGTTAACTTCAAAATAAATCCTCAATGAGAACCTGCTGCATAGTACAGGGAACTCCACTTCACTGTACAGTAGAAACTAACACAACATTGTAAAACAATTATACCCCAATAAAAATTTTTTTTAAATAATAAAAAAATAAAGAAGATCAACTGACCACAAGTGTAAAAAAAATAAAAATAAAAATAAACCCTCAGTGGTGGTGGTGGTGGTGGTGGTGGGATGAACTGGGAGATTGGGATTGACATATATATACACTAATATGTATAAAATAGGTAACTAATAAGAACCTGCTGTGTAAAAAATAAATCAAATAAAATAAACCCTCAGTGAGTAGCTTAAACATAGTCATCATGATCTTCAGAAGAAATACAGAAATTTATATTTCTATTATATAAGAAGTACCTTTATTTATTAAAATTTTTTTAATTGAAGTATAGTTTACAATGTTGTAAAAAATATCTTTTAAAAATTAAATTTCTCATGTCCCCTAGATGCATGTATGGCACACTAAAGAAAAGAGATGAAACCTATAATAATTCATGCACTGGTCATCATTACCACCATATCTAATTTTATTTGTAGAGTGTGTCTTCTACCTCAATTCTTTGATGGTCCCAAAGAAGGAAATACGATCTAGGAAAAATAAGAAAATACTACAACTACGATAGGTAGAGAATTATTAGTGAAACTATGTGATGGAGATCAAGACTACAGGTCCTTTCTTAGGTTCTAAAGTTAAAACATATTAAGAGGAAGAAGTATCTTATCAGAAAATGCTTTTCTGGTGTTGACAGGTGAATGAAATACCACTGAAAGTGGAAGGGTGGCACAAAGTGGATGGATGTGGCAGTGTTGCTGAGAAAATCATCAATGTACTAGTCTGGAAAGCCATTTATCATCGAACAGGATTTACAATGTTTGGAAGGAAAATAGCAGTTGGTTCAATATTTACAGAAAAGTGGCTAGGCATAAGAGATACTCCATAAGTATCTGCTGAATGAATGAATGAATACACGAACAAACAGATAAGCCGGAATGTCAAACTCTGTGGATATCCACATTCTTAATGTGGAAGATTATTAACAAAGATGGCAGCAATAATTCCCCCCATTTCCATACACCTGCCACTTTCTAATGTGACTCTGCCACTCCTCCCATCAAGAGGCGAAGTTTATTCCTCCATCCCTTGAATCAGGGCTTAGACAAGTAACGTGCTTTGGCCAATGAGGCAAAAGTCATGCAAAGAGGCTTGAAAACCACCTTTGCTTTTGGGCTTGCCCTCTGCTCAGGGAATTCTTCTGCTATTATATGAAGAAACTTGGATTAACACACTGGAGGATGAGTTCCCATGGAACAGAGATAGTTTGTCCCAGCTGAGGCCCTAAACCAACCAGCCTCCAGATGACCTGCTGACTGTAGCTACATGAGCAACTCCAGTTGAGACCAGCAGAAGAATCATCCAGTTGAACTCAAAACAGCTGACTCCCCCCACCCAATGGCACCCAGAATTGTGAGCAAATAAAATGGTGCTTGCTTTATGTCATTAAGTTTTTAGGTGGTTTGCTATACTGCAATAGGTAACTGGCATTTAATTAACTCAAGTTCTTATCTTCCACAGATAATCCCAAAGTTAACAATAGAGGATCAGCAAATATGTAGATGTCATTCTATTCTGGGAAGGTAACTCACCCAAGTAAGAGTTCTGGGGACCGATACCACCTGGTGGCCACATATTCTGTATAATTAGCATTATTGCCTTCTGATAGATTCCGAGCAAAACCTGAAAGATAGCCAAGCCCAAAGGTGTAATTTTGAAAAAGAATTAATTTCATGTTGACAAAATATTTCAGTGCTATTAATACCTTAAAGGAACATCAAAAGAATATAATGATTGTTACTGAATGGGCTGTTTATTAACAGTGTCCTTGTCATTTAAAAAAGTTAGTCCATTGTTCATTCGTCAATTAAAATATACAGTGTATTCACTACAAAACCAGTCTCTCCTCTCTGATAAAGAAATCTATGTTTTCAAAGTCATTGCATGCTTTTATAAGCATTCAGAGCTTTTCCAATAAGTGTAAATCTTAGAAACAAAATGAAGACTCCACAAGAGCCAGAAGTCAAAGCTAAATTAGCATGTCGCAGAGAGTCATTAATTCTGCTATGTGGGACCTTAGATAGTATTTGTATATCTATTGGTGCTGATCAGCTCTGGCCATTATGTAAACAACTATCGGTAGGGTTTGGCAATGATGGAAACAAAGCAAGCTAAAATGATTTTTATCTCGTAATGTGACTGAGAAGCATATTAGGGATATCTTAATTACCTTACAGACTCTGTTGCTACCCACCCCCCGCAAGTAACAGCCCTTTCAAAAGGTTTTGGGGCCACAAAATAAACTGGCAAGTAGGTTAATTACCCATCTAACTCACCAAAAGCAATATAGGTTCACTGTAAATAGTTACAGAGAACCAGAATATTAAAATTAAAGGTAAAAGTTAAGGTGTATGTCAGTTTCAAGAAATAGAAGATAGTGTTTCTTAAAGTGGAACAGTAAAAAAATAAAAATAACCACAGCAAAAACAAACCCCCTAACTTCAGTTCATCAACACTTCTTTATAAGACATATTTGGAAGAAATATTCATATTTTTTACTGGGATTCTTCAAGCCAGACAAAGGAGCTACACACTCTGGGAGGGAAAACAATCAGGAGGTTCTTGGTGGGGATGTGCAGGGCACAGAACGCCACATGTGGGGCCGTCATGTGGAACTTCCTGACCGTTTAAAGCTGTCTTTTCTTTAAGAAATAATGCTAGACTAAGGATACTTTTTTCCTATTATTAACCATTCTATATGCATCTTTTTTATTTATAACTTGCTTGAAAAATTTCAGCTCCTAAGTACTTCTTAAGACGTTTAGGTACAGCAGGACTCTTCTTTGCAATATTTTTTAAAATTAATTTATTTTTATTTTTTTGGCTGCATCGGATCTTAGTTGCAGCACACAGGCTCTTTGTTGCGGCACATGGGCTCCTCTCTAGTTGTGGCGTGTAGGTTTTCTTTTCTCTAGTTGTGGCGTGTGGGCTCCAGAGTGCGTGGGCTCTGTAGTTTGCGGCACGTGGGCTCTCTAGTTGAGGCACGCGAGCGCAGTTGCTGTGGTGCGTGGGCTTAGTTGCCCCATGGCATGTGGGATCTTAGTTCCCTGACCAGGAATCGAACCTGCATCCCCTGCATTGGAAGGAGGATCCTTAACCACTGGACCACCAGGGAAGTCCCCCACTGAACATTTAAAGGGAATAAACGGAATCATTCTAAAAATGTCTTTTAACCTTACAGATATATAACTATTGCATATATACAATACATATGTATTTACATAGTTATATTTTCAGTGTTTATGGTTATGCCTGAAACAATTTCTATCAATATTTAAAATATTAAAAAATTTTTTATCCTACTCAAGCCAGAAGGCCATAGTGGTATTTTCTGGAAAATTCTTTCTCTGAGGTCATTAAGTACTGGGCTTATGAATATATGCACATGCATGTATTTGCTTTGAATTCTCATTAAACTAATACTGCATGATGCATTTTTTTAAATAGTAGACAATACTATTCAAAGAGAGAGTAGAACTCTTCCCACAACCCATTTTTTAATATACAACCCAATAGAATGTTCATTTGCTAATTTAAGTCAAAAGATAAAAAATACTTTTAATACACCTGTAAAAGCTACCTAAGTGCTCTATTAAATTAATTCTGTACTTACAGGGCTCCATTTCTTTTTAACTTACCAAAGTCACACAGTTTCAAAACATCATTGTGGCTGATTAAGAGATTTTCTGGTTTTATATCTGGAGTATCAAGATTAATAAACAATTATTAAAAAATGTTCCATGTACTGCTGATTGACACTGTTAGAGCACTGTAATGGCACCTAATTAGAAATATCCAGAGTAATATGAATAGAAAATTGTGGCAATGAAAAGCAGAGTAACACATTTTATGCTGGTACACAAAAGTTCCAATTAAATTTTTTTTTGAAAAACATGCAGACCACCATTTCAAAAATATTTTTCCCCTTAAATCTTAAAGGCATTAATTGGATCTCTGAAAGGAATTAAAAAATGATTAAATCTAGGCTAACACATTTTAAGGAACTATTTTTACTTTATAAAATACTAATAATACAAATTTTTGGAGATAGACTATAAACTGTTTACACCCACAAGATACTTTAAAAACACATATGAGAGTAAGTAGGTAGCATTATATTTACTGGAGAAAAAAATACAAGTAAGATACATTGTTTGTTATTATTTTCTGTATAATTTCTATATTTATATATCTCTTTAGGCTTTCTATGATGTGGTTCACAGTCATAAATGTCTAGTGCTGAAGCTATGATAGATGAGTTGAGATAAGATTTCTCATTTATTCCGTGGATCTTTTGAAGATGTGGTGGGAGTTAAGCAGTAGAAATACACAGAAAATGCAGTTTAATTCGCTCCCTTTGGAGGCATCTCACAATTCTATTTTTAGAGTACCCATCATCTATATTATATGGTAGAAGTGAAAATGGAGAAAGGGAAGAGGTAGGAGTGAGATCTGTAGATTTCAGAATCAATTCACAACCATTAATTCACTATACACTTAAGCAAATCACAGTATCACTATGGAAATGCAGCTAAATCAGTTTCTTAATATTCTCAAACTGTAGCAGAGACTGTTATTAGAATCATTACCCTAGACACTAGATGTCCAGGTGACCAAGACATCCCTCCATGCTGCCACCAACCTTCATAACGTAACTGCTATGAAAGTCAAATGCAAGAGAAATACAAACTGTCTCTTTCCAGAAATAACAGGAGTTGCCATTCTTCACATGACCTTTAAGCTATTCTTAAAGTGAGGCTTTTTTTTTTTTTTTGCGGTACGCGGGCCTCTCACTGTTGTGGCCTCTCCTGTTGCAGAGCACAGGCTCCGGACGCGCAGGCTCAGCGGCCATGGCTCACGGGCCTACCTGCTCCGCGGCATGTGGGATCTTCCCGGACCGGGGCACGAACCCGTGTCCCCTGCATCAGCAGGCGGACGCTCAACCAGTGCGCCACCAGGGAAGCCCTATACCATTTATCTTTTCCTGATAATCTCTTGCATTCAAGGGACACAAATTGATACAATAATGAAGCTAAAAGATGTTTGTCAGAAAATGTTGCAGTATCCACTTATCTTTGAATTATCAGACAAATGAATACTACATTTTAATTTATCTAAACAGGCACATAAGGATATCACTTTAAAAATACCCTCACTTTGGGCTTCCTTGGTGGCGCAATGGTTGAGTGCGCCTGCCGATGCAGGGGACAGGGGTTCGTGCCCCGGTCCGGGAAGATCCCACATGCCGCAGAGCGGCTGGGCCCGTGGGCCATGGCCACTGAGCCTGTGCGTCCGGAGCCTGTGCTCCGCAACGGGAGAGGCCACAACAGTGAGAGGCCCGCGTACAGCAAAAAAAAAAAAAAAAAAAAAAAAGATAAATGGTATAGATTAAAGATCTTGCTGAGCAAGTAATTTCCCTTTTACTGCTATAAATCACCCACTTCATGGCAATAAAGGACAAAATAGAACAGTTTATGGAAGTATAATCATGGCCTTTATGCAAGGGTGATCATGCCTACAACCTGCAAACAGTGGGCACTTTTCATGAACAGGTAGGGAAAATCAGGAGGTAAAGGTACATACTAGAGATCTTGGTCTAAGAGGAAATGAGAAGTGACTGTCAATGGGGGCCAGTGACTTAGCACCACCTCTAAAGCCTGATTCTGGCTTGTTTCACATTACCTGCTCTATCTGCAGGACCAAAAGGCAATGGAGAGGGTAGTTCCCCCAGCAAGTAAGCTTCAAAGTTTCCATTTGTTGAGTTCATTTTATCACTAGGTGCTTCTGCTATTGAAAGCGGATCTGGTTTTACAAACACAGAGATCTCACCATAATATCCAAATAAATGTGCAGTCCATCCTTTTGATGATACAAAAGGAGACCTGGAGCCCAAACAATGTCTCATATCCTATACTTTCAAAATGTATTTAATTTAAATGGAATGTCAGTGCCTGTGTGAAATATTTTGTTAACTTTATTTGATATTTTAATATTTTCCATTTCAAAAATTCCATACTTACCGCGATGAACAATATCATTCTTATGGCACCAGTGAATAGCTTTGATTAGCTGATAGATATAGCTTTTTACTTTTTCAGGTGGAACTCCATTTGGCATTTCTTCCAGCAATTCAAGCATATTCTAAAAATTAAATAGAGAGCCAATGATCTCCAAAATTAGGTGGCCCATAAATCATGTATTAACAATTTAAAAAAGCACCTTGGACAATAATTCATCTAATACACAGCATGCATTTTTAAAAAATTGTTTCGCTTTCCATCTACAACCTTTCTCGTGAAGCAGCATACTGTATTAAATCAAGGTTCTCTTTTAAGAAAAATTCCATTTTTACTACTCCCCAATGCTATCTCAAATAATAACCCTGTGCACTTTTCACTCTCCCTAAAACCGATCAGGCATCATTTTAGCCTAATTTCAAGGGAAAAACAACACAAAGTAGAGAAAAGACACTGTAATGTATAGAGGAGAGGGGAAACAGTCATTTTAACAGTGCACTGTGCATCTCAAATAGAACTTTGCAATAAAATCAAGCCTTGAAATATTTCTGGGAGACCTGGAAAATATTCTTAAATGATCCCTAAGGTTAGCAGTGATCAATATAATCAGAACAAATATTTAAACAGGCTACAAAATACTGTTGAAATAAATATTCACAGACTCCAAACAAACCAATATTCAAAAATCTTAGTCTGGAGTCAGAGACCATTCTAAAACTCATGCACATTTTTTAAGTAGAAATTCCACTTAACCAATTTCTGCTAAATTTCCAGATTAACTAAATATTCTCCATTCCCTCCATAAAGCATAAGACTAAGGTCTACAGCATGATTAGAGCTTATTGTTTGTAGATGACCATCTAGGACAGCAGTTCTCAAAGTATGATCTGTGGATCTCGGAGGAGGGGGGGTCTCAGAGGACCCATGAAGTCAAAACTATATTCATGACAGCACTCAGTTATTTGTCTTTTTCACTGTGTTGGTATTTACACTGGTGGCACAAAGCAATGATGGGTAAACTGGTGGCACCTTAACATGAATCAAGGCATTGGATTCTTCAATGCCACAACTTTACAGTTAAAAAAAAAAAAAAAGAAAAAGGCCAATTTTAGTAAAGGATGTCTTTGATGAAACAGTAAAAATTATTACTTTTATTAAATTTCAGTGCTTGAGTACATGTCTTTTTAGGAATCTACATGATAAAATGAGGAATACGCATAAAGCACTTCTGCTGCATATCAAAATACGATAGCTGTCATAGGGAAAAGCACTTGGGTAACAGAGTTATAAACTGAACTAGTCATTTTTCATCGGGTACACCAATTTTACTTGAAAGAATGACTGATACACAGGCATTTATGTTAACATGTTCATTTTTAAATGAATTAATATTTTTATATTGCTCAGTTTTGACTTCTAATATGATAAATATTAATAGATAAAACTCACATAAATATAAAGCTCTTAGGGTTCCCAATAATGTTAAGACTGTAAATGGAGTCCTAAGATGAAAAAGTTGCTGCTCTACTACAACTTTACAATGTTGTTCCCACCAGTCAAGTTGTATTCATATAAACAATCAGTTGTTTATAATACTCCCATATGTATTTATAACAGATGAACTTGCTATTTTAATATAATTAAATATCATATAAACCAATGAAATAATGTTTTTAAAAAAGACATTTGCTGTTTACAAGAAAACGAAGTTTAATACTTTGAAAAGACGTAATAAAGGAAAGCTACCACACATAATGCTATCTAATCGACCATGAGTCCAACAACTATAAAACACTGGCAAGGGACAGTGGTGTGGTACAGATTCTTCACTGAAACTACTTTGCAATGTTTTTTTGTTTTTTAACATCTTTATTGGAGTATAATTGCTTTACAATGGTGTGTTAGTTTCTGCTGTATAACAAAGTGAATCAGCTATACATATACATATATCCCCATATCTCTTCCCTCTTGCGTCTCCCTCCCACCCTCCCTAGCCCACCCCTCTTGGTGGTCACAAAGCACCGAGCTGATCTCCCGGTGCTATGCGGCTGCTTCCCACTAGCTATCTATTTTACATTTGGTAGTGTATATATGTCCATGCCACTCTCTCACTTTGTCCCAGCTTACCCTTCCCCCTCCCCATATCCTCAAGTCCATTCTCTAGTAGGTCTGTGTCTTTATACCTGTCTTACCCTTAGGTTCTTCATGACCTTTTTTATTTTCTTAGATTCCATATATATGTGTTAGCATATGGTATCTGTTTTTCTCTTTCTGACTTACTTTACTCTGTATGACAGACTCTAGGTCCATCCACCTCACTACAAATAGCTCAATTTTGTTTCTCTTTATGGCTCAGTAATATTCCATTGTATATATGTTACCACATCTTCTTTATCTCTTCATCTGTCGATGGACACTTAGGGTGCTTCCATGTCCTGGTTATTGTAAATAGTGCTGCAATGAACAATGTGGTCCATGACTCTTTGAATTATGGTTTTCTCAGGGTATATGCCCAGTAGTGGGATTGCTGGGTTGTACGGTATTTCTATTTTTAGTTTTTTAAGGAAGCTCCATACTGTTCTCCATAGTGGCTGCATCAATTTACATTCCCACTAACAGTGCAAGAGGGTTCCCTTTCCTCCACACCCTCTCCAGCACTTATTCTTTGTAGATTTTTTGATGATGGCCATTCTGACCAGTGTGAGGTGATACCTCATTGTAGTTTTGATTTGCATTTCTCTAATGATTAGTGATGTTGAGCAGCTTTTCATGTGTTTGTTGGCAATCTGTATATCTTCTTTGTAGAAATGTCTATTTAGGTCTTCTGCCCATTTTTGGATTGGGTTGTTTGTTTTTTTGATATTGAGCTGCATGAGCTGCTTGTATATTTTGGAGATTAATCCTTTGTCAGCTGCTTCATTGGCAAGTATTTTCTCCCACTTTGAGGGTTGTCTTTTCGTCTTGTTTATGGGTTCCGTTGCTGTGCAAAAGCTTTGAAGTTTCATTAGGTCCCATTTGTTTATTTTTGTTTTTATTTCCATTTCTCTAGGAGGTGGGTCAAAAAGAATCTTGCTGTGATTTATGTCAGAGTGTTCTGCCTATGTTTTCCTCTAAGAGTTTGATAGTGTCTGGCCTTACATTTAGGTCTTTAATCCATTTTGAGCTTATTTTTGTGTATGGTGTTAGGGAGTGATCTAATCTCATACTTTTACATGTCCCTATCCAGTTTTCCCAGCACCACTTATTGAAGAGACTGTCCTTTCTCCACTGTACATTCCTGCCTCCTTTATCAAAGATAAGGTGACCATATGTGCGTGGGTTTATCTCTGGCTTTCTATCTTGTTTCATTGATCTATATTTCTGTTTTTGTGCCAGTACCATACTGTCTTGATTACTGTAGCTTTGTAGTATAGTCTCTTCTTTCTCAAGATTGCTTTGTCTATTCGGGGTCTTTTGTGTTTCTATAAAAATTGTGAAGTTTTTTGTTCCAGTTCTGTGAAAAGTGCCGTTGGTAGTTTGATAGGGATTGCACTGAATCTGTAGATTGCTTTGGGTAGTATAGTCATTTTCACAATGTTGATTCTTACAATCCAAGAACATGGTACATCTCTCCATCTGTTTGTATAATCTTTAATTTCTTTCATCAGTGCCTTATAGCTTTCTGCATACAGGTCTTCTGTCTCCTTAGGTAGGTTTGTTCCTGGGTATTTTATTCTTTTTGTTGCAGTGGTAAATGGGAGTGTTTCCTTAATTTCCCTTTCAGATTTTTCATCATTAGTGTATAGGAATGCCAGAGATTTCTGTGCATTAATTTTGTATCCTGCTACTTTACTAAATTCATTGATTAATTCTAGTAGTTTTCTGGTAGCATCTTTAGGATTCTCTGTGTATAGTATCATGTCATCTGCAGTGACAGTTTTACTTCTTCTTTTCCGATTTGGATTTTTTTCTTCTCTGATTGCTGTGGCTAAAACTTCCAAAACTATGTTGAGTAATAGTGGTGAGAGTGGGCAATCTTGTCTTGTTCCTGATCTTAGTGGAAATGGTTTCAGTTTTTCACCATTGAGAATGATGTTGGCTGTGGGTTTGTCATATATGGCCTTTATTATGTTGAGGTAAGTTCCCTCTGTGCCTACTTTCTGGAGGGTTTTTATCATAAGTGAGTGTTGAATTTTGTCAAAAGGTTTTTCTGCATCTAATGAGATTATCATATGGATTTTATCCTTCAATTTGTTAGTATGGTGTATCACATTGATTAATTTCATATATTGAAGAATCCTTGCATTCCTGGGATAAATCCCACTTGATCATGGTGTCTGATCCTTTTAATGTGCTGTTGGATTCTGTTTGCTAGTATTTTGTTGAGGATTTTTGCATCTATGTTCATCAGTGATACTGGTCTGTAGTTTTCTTTTTTGTGACATCTTTCCCTGGTTTTGTTATCAGGGTGATGGTGGTCTCGTAGAATGAGTTTGGGAGTGTTCCTCCCTCTGCTATATTTTGGAAGAGTTTCAGAAGGTTAGGTGTCAGCTCTTTTCTCAATGTTTGATAGAATTCGCCTGTGAAGCCATCTGTTCCTGGGCTTTTGTTTGTTGGAAGATTTTTTTTTTTTTAAGCGTTTTGGTTACTTTTAGTTAAAGAGAAACAGCCTTTTCCAAGGGCAACAAAGTGAACTCAAAGTCAGATGGAAACAGGGTGTGTGGGCTTCTCACAATCTCTTGCTCCATAAACCTGGATGTGATTTTCCTCCTGGAAAATCAGGTGCGACTGGCCAGCAGAGGGATGACTTTGGTGGGGTAGGTGGAGCTGCAGCCGGATTGGTCTGAGAGGGCTCTAAGGTGACTTCCATATGCCAGTCAGTTGACATGATTAACGCTATTACTCTTGAGGGGCATTAAATTAAGGAATGACGCAGGGAGCCAAGAGAGCAGCTTATTTGGTTGGTTCTCAATCACAATCAGGAAATAGTCTTTATCTGGTGCAACCATAATTTCATTTTTCTTGGAGCGAATTCAAAGGAAGGTGAGGTCATTCTGGGGGTCAATTTCACGCATGGTGCTCCGGGCTTTCTAGATGATGTTGTGCATGAGGTTGGCGTACTGTGTGGTGTTGGGATTGTCCATGATGCTCTTGATGGGAATGCCTTCTGTGTTCACCACGATGATTCTCTGCACACCCTTCTGGTTCTGAAGTCGCTTCAGTGTCTCCTCCACCTCTGCCATCTTGGACCGATCCAGTAGCTCTGCATCACCAGCCCTCAGCTCAGTCCCTGTTGGAAGATTTTTCATCACAGTTTCAATTTCCTTACTTGTGACTGGTCTGTTCATATTTTCTATTTCCTCCTGGTTCAGTCTCGGAAGGTTGTACTTTTCTAAGAAATTGTCCATTTCTCCCAGGTTGTCCATTTCATTGGCATATAGTTGCTTGTAGTAATCTCTCATGATTCTTTGTATTTCTGCAGTGTCAGTTGTTACTTCTCCTTTTTCATTTCTAATTCTCTTGATTTGAGTCTTCTCCCTTTTTTTCTTGATGAGTCGGGCTAATGGTTTATCAGTGTTGTTTAATTTCTCAAAGAACAAGCTTTCAGTTTTATTGATCTTTGCGATCGTTTCCTTCATTTCTTTTTCATTTATTTCTGATCTGATCTTTATGATTTCTTTCCTTCTGCTAACTTTGGAGTTTTTTTGTTCTACCTTCTCTGATTGCTTTAGGTATAAGGTTAGGTTGTTTGAGATGTTTTTTGTTTCTTGAGGTAGGCTTGTATTGCTATAAACTTCCCTCTTAGAACTGCTTTTGTTGCATCCCACAAGTTTTGGGTCGTCGTGTTTTCATTGTCATTTGTTTCTAGGTATTTTTCGATCTCCTCTTTGATTTCTTCAGTGATCTCTTGGTTATTTAGTAGCATATTGCTTAGCCTCCATGTGTTTGTATTGTTCACAGTTTTTTTCCTATAACTGATATCTAGTCTCATAGCGTTGTGGTCAGAAAAGATACTTGATACGATTTTAATTTTCTTAAATTTACCAAGGCTTGATTTGTGACCCAAGATATGATCTACCCTGGAGAATGTTCCATGAGCACTTGAGAAGAATGTGTATTCTGTTGTTTTTGGATGGAATGTCCTATAAATATCAACTAAATCCATCTTGTTTAATATTTCATTTAAAGCTTGTGTTTCCTTATTTATTTTCACTTTGGATGATCTGTCCACTGGTGAAAGTGGGGTGTTAAAGTCCCCTACTATAACTGTGTTACTTTTGATTTCCCCTTTTATGGCTGTCAGCATTTGCCTTATATATTGAGGTGCTCCTATGTTGGGTGCATAAATATTTAAAATTGTTATATCTTTTTCTTGGATTGACCCTTTGATCATTATGTAGGTGTCCTTCTTTGTTTCTTGTAATAGTCTTTATTTTAAAATCTATTTTGTCTAATATGAGAATTGCTACTCCAGCTTTCTTTTGATTTCCATTTGCATGGAATATCTTTTTCCATCCCCTCACTTTCAGTCTGTATGTGTCCCTAGGTCTGAAGTGGGTCTCTTGTTGACTGCATATATACGTGTCTTGTTTTTGTATCCATTCAGCCAGTCTATGTCTTTTGGTTGGAGCATTTAATCCATTTACATTTAAGGCAATTATTGATATGTATGTTCCTATTACCATTTTCTTAATTGTTTGGGGTCTGTTATTGTAGGTCTTTTCCTTCTCTTGTGTTTCCTGCCTAGAGAAGTTCCTTTAGCATTTGTTGTAAAGCTGGTTTGGTGGGGCTGAATTTTCTCAGCTTTTGCTTGTCTGTAGAGGTTTTAATTTCTCTCTCAAATCTGAATGAGTTCCTTGCTGGGCAGAGTAATCTTGGTTGTAGGTTCTTCCCTTTCATCACTTTAAATATGTCTTGCCCCTCCCTTCTGGCTTGCAGAGTTTCTGCTGAAAGATCAGCTGTTAACCTTATGGGGATCCCCTTGTATGTTATTTGTTGTTTTTCCCTTGCTGCTTTTAATATGTTTTCTTTGTATTTAATTTTTGACAGTTTGATTAATATGTGTCTTGGCATGTTTCTCCTTGGATTTATCCTGTATGGGATTCTCTGTGCTTCCTGGACTTGATTAACTATTTCCTTTCCCATATTAGGGAAGTTTTCAAGTATCATCTCTTCAAATATTTTCTCAGTCCCTTTCTTTTTCTCTTCTTCTCCTGGGACCCCTATAATTCGAATGTTGGTGTGTTTAATGTTGTCCCACAGGTCTCTGAGACTGTCCTCAGTTCTTTTCATTCTTTTTTCTTTATTCTGCTCTGCAGTAGTTATTTCCACTATTTTATCTTCCAGGTCACTTATCCGTTCTTCTGCCTCAGTTATTCTGCTATTGACCCCTTCTAGAGAATTCTTAATTTCATTTATTGTGCTGTTCATCATTGTTTGTTTGTTGTTTAGTTCTTCTAGGTCCTTGTTAAACGTTTCTTGTATTTTCTCTATTCTCTTTCCAAGATTTTGGATCATCTTTACTATCATTACTCTGAATTCCTTTTCAGGTAGACTGCCTATTTTCTCTTCATTTGTTAGGTCTGGTGGGTTTTTACCTTGCCCCCTCATCTTCTGTGTGTTTCTCTGTCTTCTCATTTTACTTATCTTACTGTGTTTGGGGTCTCCTTTTTGCAGGCTGCAGGTTCATAGTTCGTGTTGTTTCTGTTGTCTGCCTCCAGTGGCTAAGGTTGGTTCAGTGGGTTGTGTAGATTTCCTGGTGGAGGGACTAGTGCCTGTGTTCTGGTGGATGAGGCTGCATCTTGTCTTTCTGGTGGGCATGACTGCATCCGGTGGTGTGTTTTGGGGTGTTTGTGAACTTATTATGATTTTAGGTAGCCTCTCTGCTAATGGGTGGGGTTGTATTCCTGTCTTGCTAGTTGTTTGGCATGGGGTGTCCAGCACTGGAGCTTGCTGGTCGTTGAGTGGAGCTGGGTCTTAGCGCTGAGACAGAGATCTCTGGGAGAGCTCTTGCTGATTGATATTATGTGGGGCCGGGAGGTCTCTGGTGGTCCAATGTCCTGAACTCGGCTCTCCCACCTCAGAGCTCAGGCCTGACACCCGGCCAGAGCACCAAGACCCTGTCAGCCACACAGCTATGTGTCAGGTTAGCCCGCTTCAGGGTAGTAGAGGCCAGGGTGAGACCTTGGAAGCTGATGGGGAATGAGGCCGACTCCTGGTCCAGGACAGGGCGCAGATCCAAAGGAGGTGGGGAGGGCGTGTCCTAGGAAACGATTGGGTCAATGTGTCCAGGCTGGGTGGGGGTGGTGCTGGGGAAAGGGAGGCCCAAGGATCTGGATCCAAGAAACTGGATGATATTTTCTCAAGATTGCCAGGGCCACGAGTCAGGAATCATCATGGAGAGAAGCCAAGGACAGCGCCAGGATCACACAGCTGGTAAATAATGGAGTTTGGCTTAAACTCAGGCCAGTCATCTCTGAAGCGCACATTTTTGTACCCTTATTCTATGCTACTCTCGAAGATTCTCAGCTGAAATAGTCCTGCCCCTGCTTCCTCAGCTCTTTCTGCTTTCCTCCATCCCAACGTGCACAATAATACATTGCAATAAACTGTTTACTTGCCATTCCTTTGCAATGTTTTTAGGTTTTCACTTCACTTTAAAGAAGCTGACACAGGATATCATTGATACCTTATGGGTAGGATGTATGTAAGAAAACCCATCAGAACTCCAACCAGAAGATCAATACTCAAAAGGCCTTGACCCTGCCTCTAAAGAGAGTGTGGAACGTGAATGTATATTGATACGTTTTAGGTTAAAACAAAATGTTTAAAGTATATATGCATCATTTTTTAGTGGTTATCCACTCAAATTGTCTTTTTCAATTAACAAATGCACAGGAGGTCCCAAATGCACAGGAGGAATAAGAAGGCTTTGTAATAAAGAACGTAAATTTTATGTCTCATTTCATATTCAACTCTAAATTCCTGAGTTATAGAGAGGAATGTCCCCCAATATCCATTCTTCCCTTACTAGAGTAATACAACTTGTAAGTGGATGCCTAAGTGTCCAGAATGAAGAGTACATTTTCTTTCTGCCTTGCAGCTAGTGTGGCCACGCAACAAAGTCCTGGCCAATTGGATGTGATAGCTGGAGCTCCATCTTGACCTTGAGGACAAATTTCAGGGGTGGTAGAGCAGAAAGGCAGAAGCAACCTGGGTCTCCTATGGCTGTGGAGCAGAGTTACCATACCCGCCTACCTTTGTATTTGTACCTGAGAGAGAAACTTCTATTTTGTTTAAGCCACTGTAATCCTGTGTCTCTGTTACAACCCCCTACCCCTGAGAGTATCTTTCTCCTTGCCCTCTTGAGACTCACTGTCAACCGTTAGGTACTGCCACTGATGGGAGGGTGATGGTCACCTTCCACTGAAAAACCATAAGGCCAGCACAAGAATCCCAGGCTTGCAGGTCAGAGGACTGGAGTTCCAGTAGCAGCTCTGCCACTTACCAGCAGAGATTGCAGACATTACATAGTGTCTGATACACAGAGGTAATTTCTCCATTTTTCATATGAAATTGTTATTAACCATGAACAATCACCATGAGTAGAACAGAAATAAAAAAGATAACTGAAATAGATCTGTCAGAATTTTATTATTTGGTAGTGAAAACTGCAAACTGCATGATTATTTTTGACAACTAAAAAGTAAGCATCTGATTTTACAGCAATCCTTTTTCATAACTTTTTAAAAAATATCAAACTTCAGCTTTATTTTGGTGGGAAGTACCCCTTAGCAAAACACCTAAATTGACACAGAAAAAGAAGCCTTTAAATAGATTTTTGAAAAGAAACATAAAACAGTGTTTTAAAACAACAAAGAGCCTTGTAATATTTTTTCAAGTTTTGCTTGTAATGAAATCACTATATATATATTAATTAGAAAAATAACTTGTAAAGGTTGAATTAATTAAAAAGCCACATTACTGGTCACCTGTCTTGGCAACACTGCTTTCCATTTTGTGATGATGATGCTGGTGGTGATACTGTTATTTATGACATAAAAAGCACTTGGGAATTGACTAAAGCAAAGATAAACCTCTCCAGTCTTAATCTTCTTTAGATAATAACAGGAAATCAGGAGGATCCACCTTTCCTCAGGAAGGAAACCTCTAAAAGTTCTGTCTGACTCCAGTTTATTCTACTCTTGTTAAGGCACTTAGTTCTTGACAATAACCACCTGTGATAAGTCAGCTGCTGTCCAAGAAATTCATAGGCACACAATATTGTTTACGGTATTGGACATTTGCCCTTAGGTCATATGATTAAAACTGTCACTACGAGTTAACAATTAAAAAAAAAAATTGAAGCAATTACAGAGACAACTTGAACAATGTGTGATTTTTTTCTTTTCTCCCATGTTTCTAATTCCTTACTTGTGGTCTTATCTACCTCCTCAAGCTTTACCTTATGGCTCCTGGCACATCTTCTTCCCGCAGATAAAGCCACGGCACTGGCAATTCACAAAAGGCTGCTTCATTAGCCCGCTCATTAGCCACTCAAGGTCTGATTCAGACACCCATCCTATGCCTGTCATCACTGACAATTTACACGCCTCTCCCTCAGAGGCCTTGCTTAGGTTTAATTAAAATAAACCAAGTCTAAAAATTACTTGTTGAAGATAGAGTCTAAGACTTCAGAAGCCAAACCAATACATTGTTTACATTTAAGATTATCTCTCTACAGTTAAATTGTACAAAATCCTTCAATATATTTTCAGGACTTCTAATGATTATGGGTACTACTGTCATTTTTAAAGTCAGATTATGAGCCCAATGACAAATCATACTAGATAATAATACTTTCCTTAATAGTATCAGAAACGGCCCTAAATAAAAGAATGAGGCAAATCTCTATTGCGTCAGTTAGTGACTTACTTTTTCAACATACTCAAACACCAAGTACAATTTCCCCCTCCGACGAAAGGCTTCCTTTAACTCCACAATGTTTTCCTGCTTGAGAGTACGAAGCATTTTAAGCTCTCGTAAAGTCGTTTCCTTGACTTCTTCATTTTCTAGAATGTAAACAATGGTGAATAGAGTAAAATTAAAGCTTTCAAACCACTATTCAAAAAATTCTAAGAACATTGAAAACATACCAATTTCACTTTCCACTTTGAGTACCTCTGCATAAGAAGTCCAAGGATGGAATATTCAATATCACATTTTCTTGTTGAAAGGATCAAGAATAAGAAACTTAAAGAAGAAAAGGCTTACTTGACCAGCATGAACCTAATTTTCTGCTTGTATTTTCTTATACTCCTTACTGCAAAGTACATATGTAAAACAGACTTATAGATATGACATATAAATCCACTGTCATTTTAACTCTAACACTACATACTGAGGAAGAAGGAGTTTAAAAGGGTAAAAAGGAATTAGCCACATCAGTGTGCAGAGGAGCCTTTATGCAACATCTGTAGCAGTTGATGTTTTAAAGTTTGGCCTGAAGCTTTGGCTTAAGAGAGCATTTTATTCCCCAGGCTGCATGTGAGTCACCTCTGTAAGCAGAGGTTATATGCCAGGCATGCACAATGCAGGTCACAGTCAAGTTGCAGGGAACTCTAAGGGTGTCTGATCTTGTCTTTGAAGAGTGGCTGCTGCGTGTTCCTGCTGTCCTCCTTTGGCACGTCCGTCTGTCCATCCCAGGTAGTGTAGCTGTACTGGGATGGAGAACTTAGGCTGAGCCAATACACCCTTCCGTATCATCAACTCCACTCATGATAACCCCCACAGACACAGAAGAAGGACAGAAGTCACATTAACTCTAATGGATCAACTGGCATGGGAGCAGGGAAGGCAATATTTCATGTTAAAGGAGTTTTTATAATAGCTTTAGATTTAGCCAGGAAATTCTGTCATGTTTACATATGTATATACAAGGAAGGATATAGGTTCATAATCCCTTATCTGCATTCCAAAAACCAAAAAAAAAAAAAATCAGTCTAAAAATTGAATACTTTTTCTAACTTTAAGGCAAATCTCTTTAGAGGCAAATCCTGAACTAATACGAGACCACTGACAGTCTTTGTTTATCCTACTTAGCATGAATATTCATATGTTGTGCTGTAGAAATAACACCTGATTACAGGATGCTAAAGTGACATGCCATATTTCCATTCTAAAATCTAAAAGTTATGAATTCTAGAATACATTTGGCCCCAAGGTTTTGGGTAATGGTCAGAATCCTAGCTTTAAAGTCTAAGCTGTGTAACCCTCAAGTTCAGGCATGTCTGGGAAGGTAGAAAATAGTTTGGGGACAGGGACGAGAAAGATGAAGATGCCTTCAAGGAAGAAATGTTTCCTAAGCAAGATACACAAGAGAAAAGAACCTAAATGGGGCCAAAGGGGGAGGGGAGATCCTAAATGCAGTACCAGGAGTACTTCTCAGATTATGGTCGCACCTCGCAGTGCGGGATCTTAGTTCCCAGACCAGGGATTGAACCCGGACCCAGCAGTGAAAGCGCCAAGTCCTAACTACTGGACCACCAGGGAATTCCTCTAACCCCCATTCAAACTGAGTTTAAAGAAAAGAGACTATAACAAAACCATGGGCTTTGCAGTAGCCCCAGAATATCTGTAACAAACAGAAAACAAAGTCAACACTCCTTTGTGAAATGGTTAGACAAGGGAAATATTCTCCCTACTTCAAGAAAACTGTTGGGGAGAATGCTGGAGCACAGATTAGGAAAGGATAGAGATACTGCCTATCAGAAGGCAGGAAGCAGCTGTAGCAAAGGCTGACAGTAGCATAGGCAGTAAACCAGCCCAGCCCACATCAGGGGGGTCAACTGGGAACTGGGTACTCACAGTGCCCATGTCAGAGCATGAAACAGGGGGGCCACCTGGCAGTAGGGGCAATGTGTGTGACATGATTAGGGGACTTCCCAAAGTGGCTGAGAGGCTTGTGGGGAGGATAAATGTCCAGCTGTTCTGCAAATTGGGGCTGGACCAGAGAAGTAGTATTTTGTAACTGTCAGAACTGCTAAAGCCTAGGGAAGCTAAAAGTCTTCAGTCTTATGAAGAAGGTTAAGCTGCTTCTCTGCTGTCCCATCTGAGTTACTCCCAAGGTTAGGGTAATCAAACTAAAATCCACCTGTCTCTAAGATCTGCCACACAGATCTCAATATGAAGCAAATAAAATTACTTCTAATAAGGAAGTAATTCAGCAAGAGACAACTATGCCACTCATGAACTGATCCTTGTCTGCATTTCCATCCCCATCTCATGCCCTTCTCTCCCTCCCTCACGTTAGTCTTTTGGTTCCCAAAATAGCCCCAAACTTTATTTTTCAACCTTAGGGCCTTTGAGCTTGTTCCCTCTGCCGAGAACTCTCATTATACTACCAGACTCTTTACAGGGCTGGCTCCTTCAGGCTGCAGTTTAGATGTCACTTGATCACTAAACCAAAGCAAGCCTCCATCCCCATGCTAATCCGAGAGCTCTAGGAGGACAGGTTGCTTGCTGTTCATCAACGCACACCCAACCACCTAGGACCGGACCCGGCACAGAGGGGATCGATAAATACTTCCTACACGAATGCCTTCACTGGTGCCATGAGGAAATCCTTGCCCATATGTGGCTAGCTCTTATTCCCTTAAAACATGGGAAGCAGCAATGTGATAGCAAACAATAGGCACTTTGCCCTCTCAGTTTTGAGGACACTGCTTTCAATCTTCTCTCTCCAGAACTTTGAAAGGGCAGCTTTTCAGACAGTTAAGACAAACTGAATTTATTTTCCCCTATTCACCTCTGCCCCGGTAGTCTTCTACAATATGTGATTATAAAAAATGGAGGCTCCAGAAAACCGATTGCACCGAGTCAAGAACACATATATATTTGGTCATTAGAACATCCCTAAGCTATGCTGGAGCTGGTTACAAATAAATGGTGCAACAAAGTCAAAGGTAAATAAAGTTGGAATACCTTTTCTAATCAAAAGCTTGGCGACTTCTTGGCACTGAAAAAAGAGAGCTTTGTATCATTAGCAACTTGTGGCAGTTTCACCTTGCTAACAGATAAAGCCGAATGGCCAAAGCAGAATGGCTATCGTAGAAGGAACGTTGGAGTAGGATCTGGGAGACCTAGATTTTGGACCCTTTTAACCAGCAAACACTGTAACTTGTGACTTTGGGCAAGCCATTTAACTTTTCGTTCATAAAATGATTAAATGGGCACTCCTCTGCATCCACACATGTACCGTAAAAAGTCCCATGGCCTTTTCCAAATCTAATAATCCATGATTTCTCTTCATTAAAATCTCATTGATTATGAGCCTAAACCTCATTGAATTTTGGTACTTTGTTATATATATTTATATCATTTGAATCTATACTGACTTTGCTAAACAATGGCTAGAGAGAAAAGGGAAACGAGTCTTCAAAAAGCTCACAAAATCACTTAGCATGCAGAGCCAAAACCACCTCATGTGAGCAGCTCATCTTGTTTAGGAAATGAAGGCTCCTCTAATTTGTGTCAGTCATAGTTATTAAAAGTTGAGGTAAGCACTTTGGCACTAAGATTGCAATGAATGGGAACAGGTAGAAAGTGGAGTTATTAATTCCCTAAGTGCAAGCAAAATGTACACTCTTCATTATTTGGAAATCCTATCATTTTGTTCCTCTGAGTACTTTTAAGGTTCCTGGCCTACCCCCTGTACTTTATAATGAAAATTGTGGCACTAAATGATCAGATGATCGGGAAAAGGAATGAACATTCCACTTACAAATGCTTCTCTCCTCAGAGGTTCAGAAAGTAGCAAAGCTGCTGAGTGAGCCAGTTTTTTAAAGGTGGAAGCACAGCCCACTAAAGGGGGCACAAACACCCCTGTCTTTCAGTTGAAATAATCTCATGGCTTTTTATTTAGGCTAGGCTCCTCCAGTTCACAAATAAAGAAACCAAGTCTAGAAAGAATAACTTTCTCAGGGTAAGTGAAGGGAATGTCACACCGAGTAGAACACAGGGATGGAGGCGCCTTGGTGTAAGGCAGTGAGTGTGCTTTGGAGAGTGAGTCGGAACACCCAAGTCGGAACACCCAAGTCTAGACTCTGCTTCTGCTTAACTATGTGGCAAAGCAGCATGGTGTGGGCGGAAGAAAAACTCAATGAAGATCCTGGGGTCTGTGTCTTAGTCTCAGTTCATCACATACTAGCTGTGGTTCCTCAGCTGTAAACTAGAGTTAGGGTTCTACTAGATGATGCTGAAGGTTCCACCATGTGATTCCTGCTTATGTGCATGCTGATGGACCTGGTCATCAATTACCATGGAGGGTGTTTAGCTTAGTACAGGCAGCAATTATGACAAAGTTATATAAATTCTATTGAGTGATGACTAAATGGTATGGTAGAAAAAGAACATTAAGATAAAAAAAAAAACAACTAACCTATTTCTAAGCTTGCCAGTAAGGCTGCAAGCTAATACACCTAAAAAGCAAGAAGGGAGATTCAAAGTAAAAGAAAACAAGTTTTAAGAATAAAGATCACAGGAGCAAAAGAAATGCAAAGATAAGTAAGTGACGAAAAGAAAAAAATCTACAGATGAGCAGAAACGCTTCTGTAAAACTATTTTTAAAGAACTGTGGGCTTAGAAAAGAAATCCAGAAATAACTATAACCTACTTTATGAAATCACAGACCTGACATTTTTGTATAGCCAAAGAGGCCTCCCATAATGGACCTTTAAACAGGTACAATGTGGGGAAAAGTCAAGCCATCCTTGCACAAAATCATAAAGGTGCCATTTTTGAGTCTGGTTGCCCTGACTGAAGAAGGAACATCAACAGGAGGGCAAGTAACATGGCCAGGGGGTTTTGAATGGTGGTGCTGCTGCCATGTATACCAAAAATGATGAGAAAACTTAAATCTTCAGAGATGAAGGCCAGGTGAAGCACAATGGAAATGTATTCAACCATGAAAGGTGCAAAATGTTCACCAAATCTTAGGAGAATCCCTGAAGTTTGAAAGAGATCCATTTTGGTCATTAAAAAGAAGTGTGGTGAAATCATGACTAGCCAGAATGCTCAAGCTTAGTTAATTGATTTCTCTATTTAACCAAGGTTTGGAAAGTTTGTCTCAAAGTCTCTCTTACAGAGAAATCCGGTTCTTGAATTTAAAGATTATGAACCCTTGTCTTCTACAAATATACAAAATAAGAGACCAGAGTTCCCCTGATCCCGAGATCAGGATAGAGCTTTCTAGTGTCCGGGTAAAAATTAGGATGAAATAAACTGGAGCAAAGAACAGATGATCAATTAAACATTTTCTCATGATTAAGAACAAAGATGTCCATTCCAAGGTAAAATATTTATCTATAGAAACATAAGCAGCAGCAGGATATGAAATGCAAGCAATTTTATTTGATATAAAAGCAAAGACACAACCTAAATTCCATGTTAACCATGGATTACAACACAGCTCCCTGAGAGTCAGCCTCCTTGCCATGTACGGAGGCCCAGTGACAAGTGGGGAGGATCCCTCCTCACCCCATCACCTATACATTCAGGAAGGACTGAAAAGTTCATATAAACAGAAGGTGTTATCACATCAGAAGATCCAAATGTTTGTCAAATATAAATTTTAGACCACAGGACTTCTTCAATTAAAGGTTAAACAGTGTTTTTATTCTTGCTGGTCCAAAGCTATCTAATCTATATCAGTGCTCTTGGATTATTTAAAAAATTGAGGACGGTAGACACTGGCACATGCGTGTACATGAAAATGATGATCCAATAGTGACAGAAGATTATCATCTGAACATCAAATCTCATTGTACAAGATTGGAATTATAGGAAAGGTAGGAGGATTAGGCTAAATTTATTATTATACATAGTCTGAAAAGTACCTTTTAACTAAATAATCTCTAGTATCTTTTTGGTCTGTAGTCATTTTTCTCTTCTCAGAAAAATCCAAATATGTACTGAGCAGAATTAATTCTATGGAGACTTCTGGTCAGTTAGGTATTTACTAGTTAATGCTTCTCTGTGGGAATTTACATTAATAGACAAATTTATAATACTATCATTCAGGATATCATTCAGAATTCGTTATCTGAGACTCCACATTTGTGATGATGTATAAAGAAGCAAAAGTCATCGAAACAAGAAAATATTAACAAATGAAGTGATCTCAAATAAAAGTGTCATCACTCAAACATTCCTTCCTTTTAACAGGTGTTGATTCCCACCAGTGTGTCAAAGTCTTTCAGGGAAAATCATAGGCACAGACACTGATAAATGATCTGATGGTGTTATATCAGCTAACAACTGGAGAATAAAAAATGAACAAGGATGAAGACAAAAAAAACAGGAACATACAAAAACCAAGAGAAGAGTGAAAAAGCCTTTTGTATATTTTTAATGACCTTCTTTTTATTGTGAAAGTCATTCACGACCTAGCCTACAATTTTACTGTAAAAATTGCCCCACCCTGCCAAAAGATAACAATTTATTCTTTTTTCTAAGAAACAGGACATAGTTGCTATTATAATCTAAATTGTGTTAACTATAAGATAAACTTTTTATAATTTTAGTTTCATTTTTTCAACTTAAACTCCCGATCTAACTTTTTATTTACTATGAAATTTTGGTTTCCATTTTATTTTATTTTTATTTATTTATTTATTTTGCGGTACGCGGGCCTCTCACTGTTGTGGTCTCTCCAGTTGCGGAGCACAGGCTCCGGACGCGCAGGCTCAGCCGCTCCACAGCATGTGGGATCTTCCTGGACCGGGGCACGAACCCGTGTCCCCTGCATCAGCAGGCGGACTCTCAACCACTGCGCCACCAGGGAAGCCCCTGGTTTCCATTTTAAATAGTAATCAACTGTCCTGGGATAATAAGGGCTTCTTGAACTGAAGAGTGGTCTACCTTAAAATGTTGTTTAAAAGATGTTTCATGCAAATTTGTGCATACATATGAATTTAACAAGAAAACAGGACATTATCATAATCTTTGAAAGCTAACAGGAGGTAATATATACTCATAAAATATTCCTTGATATAATCAGCATAAGAATACTTGATTAGCTTGAACGTGGGTCAGACCAATTTCAGATCCTATTTCAGTTTAACAATGCTTTCACAGGATTATTTCATTACCTTCACGAAGATTTTTAAACATTGGATTTGGAAAAGTCACTACCAAAATATCAAAAGAATATATTCGGAGTAACTAATAAAAGAAATTCATGAGAGCTATATGACAATAAGGGCAATATTATCATGAAACTGTATTTCTTATTATAATTAGCCTGACTAAAATTTAAGATGATAAACTGATACAGAACTAAGTGGTTTACACAGGGGTTGAATGGACATCCTCACCTATACTAGACTATCTATGTACACTTCACACTCCAAAAGGGTGTTTACCACACATTTTCCCTTACTTTCCACTAAGCATGATACTAATCTGACGAGAGGAAAAGGGTAAAGACAGAAAAGATTGTGTGAGATCTCCCAGGGAGAACTGGAAACAATAGGAAAGTGTGCCTAGAATAGGCTTAGAACTAGAAAGTTATGAATAATTGGATATGTTTTTAGATTCTATTGCTGAAATATTTAGGAAGTGTCCCTCTAGAAGTATGTATGGGCGCGCTTACAAAGCTGTCCATCTGCAAAGTGGGTGGGTGATGCGGCTGCATGCCTGTGAGGTATGGCAACTGATAATGGCCCAGCAGAGATGAGGGCAGAGTGGATTCATGTTCTGTCAGCTCAGTGAAATCAAAACTGATCAAATGTTTCCTATAATGTTTAGACTATCCATACACCCCTGGGATGCCACAGCTAGAAACAAACTCTTTCACCTCAAAATTATACAAAGTCATTCAGCCACTGACTGCTTTCTACTCCATTTTACTGCTTTTATTTACAGGTCTTAATTCTGTTAATAGGTCAGAAGCTTCTTGAAAGTATCTGGACCTGATTTACCTTCACTGTTCTTATAGCACCTGGCTCAGTGCTCAATGAATTTCTTTTTCTTTTCTTTTCTTTTTTTTTTTGGCCGTGCCACACGGCATGTGGGATCTTAGTTCCCCTGATCAGGGATCGAACCCGAGCCCCCTGCAGTGGAAGTGTGGAGTCTTAATTGCTGGACAGCCAGGGAAGTCCCCAGTGCTCAATGAATTTTAACAGATACACTACTGATTGCCAATCTGAAGGTACTGTAATTCAGGGACTAATATATTGTTTAATTGAAGCTAAGAATTGGTATTCATAGGATAGAGGTTATGAAGAATTGGGTATTTAGTTTTCTTAAAAACAGCAATGACATACATGGCCTAGATTGCACTGCTTTTCAAAAATTTGATGACAATTATTATTTTTGGTGGTAGCTGATGGTTGACAATGTGCCTTACAAGATGAATGCACAGCCAGAAGTCTTTATATACAGGCAAAGGTCATGCTTTGATCTACTGTTGCAACCACTCTTTTTAGTAGATCACCATTTGTCTCCTGGCCACCTGCGGTTAGCCCAAAGCCACTGCTCAAAGAGCTTATTTCCAATGGTCTCCTAGGGGGTTGGCCTGGGGCTATTGATTCCCACTAGACTATGGGTGCATGATTGGAAGCAGGGCTTTTTTGGTTGTTTTTAAAGAACAAGCTAAAGTATTTTTTTGTTGCCTTCTCCTTAAGGCTGCCAAGCCAATGCTAAAATTCCTGGCTGATGTGCTTGTGCTCCACATAACCAGCACATCAAAGCTGGGTTACATCAAATACTACTGCATCTACCCCAGGAGTTGTTAGCGAGGCCCTTTTGTTATTTAATGTTTGCTAAGTCTCTAAGGTAGGCGTGATGAAACTTCACAAATACAGAGGCTGGTGTCTTACATCACAGTCACTGTGTGCTGATGACGGTAGGCTATGAATGCCTATTGTCACACTTCCAATTAAATATGAAGGTTGATGCTATGGTGGGGCCTCTTACTCCTGCAGCACTTGTTTTCAAATGGCAGGTTGTGACTCATTAGTGGTGACATCAAAGTATTTCATGCCCAAATAGGCGCTTATATGAATTTATATGAGCAAGAAAAAACAGAAAATGGAGAACCTCACATTAGTAAAATAAGTAATTTTGTGAAACTTTTGCTTCAGTTATATATATGACATTATGTATGAGGATACTGTGTAGGAGGTAAAAAATACTTCTGCTGTGGGATCTCTGTCAAAAAAAAAATTGAAAAAATGCTGCCTAGAGCTTCTTAAAGGCCATCCATGTGTGTCTTTGTGGTCAGTTTTTCTACTTGGCTGTATTTGGATGGCCAAGAGTCTGGATTTAAAACCTAATGGCCTAATGAAATGCTTTATTTATTTTTTCTTTTGTACATTACTTTTTTTTTGGTGCATTATTTTTTTTTGTTGTTAATCCTTTATTTTAAACTTTCTTGCCCAGGATAGGGTAGTTTTAATACTCCATTTGAAATGGTCTGGATGTGTGACCAAAGCCTCCAAGTATGGTATTTCTTCTTGAAAAGCTTTTATTTTCCCAATGAGTTATCCTAAATATAAAACCATTCCCTCTGTACTGTTTACATACCACTTATCTTTATCTTTCTAGCTAACTAGGAAGCAGAGATCGCAGTAACCAATATTGAAGCCTTTAACATAGCACTTGCTACTTGTGTGAACCCAGGAAGTATTTACTTCAAGTAAGTTTTATCATTTTAAACTGTTAGTATTTAGAAACAGTGTAAATAGCATGTCTTCTATCCAGCATTTGAAGCAAGATTTCCAGTGTTGACTGTCCCTTAAAACACAAGATGAATTTTCTGGTATCATGAGATTTGAAAAGATTCACACGGGAGGAACTAAATGTTTCAAAGCAAAGCATGATGATAATTAAGATATATTTACTGAGATTGAGACTGTAAAATCTGAGGAACACAGTCTAATCAGCTAGATTTCATCTCTTCCATATTCTATTCACAAAAACTAAATATAAAAAGAAAAAGTATATATATATATACCTTCACTGTCCTTGAATTTCTTGATTGCCACAATTTCATGCGTTTCCTGCAAAGGAAAAGAGGCAGAAGAAAAGTCATTCTCCAGTGTTTTTCAAACAGGGAATCCCAACTGTCTGGGGGTACATTCTGAAACAGAGTAGCAAGAACCCAGAGAATAAAAAATAAATCCTCCTCCTCCCCAGTCCCTCATTTCTCAGTTCCAAAATTCTCTTTCTTACTACCCTGCAGGCATTGTCAGGGAAGAAAAAGGAGAAGGGGGAGGGGCTGGGGGACGAAGAGCAGATTTGGCAATAAAATATGGATGAACCAGCAGTGTCAATGTCTTGAGACTACGCAAAAGTGCCAGGATGGCTGACAATAGACTGGCATCTATACTGCCCTCTGAAACCCAGGGACACATTTAATTGGGTTTCTAAGACCAGAGAAAAGGCTTCTATAATACTTGGTAGTTGCTGGTAGCAGAATACCTCTTCCAAGTCTCCTCCCTTCACTTACCTCTTCCTAACAAACCTATCTAGTTGTTCACCAGCTCTTCCCCATTGATAGCCATTTCATATCCAAAGTGGGATAAACATTTGCCACCAAATACCAATCACCAACTTTCCCCTGCCTTTATTTAGCTCTCCTGAACTAGCAGAAGTAGTTGGTGAGAAGAACCCTATTTTAAACTGAAAACATCACAAATCCTTTTTTTTGGTCTTTTGTGGCTGGAAGACAAGAAAATAAAGGCTGGGAAGGAACTGAAAACGCTAAAGATTAAGTATAACTAGGCTAAATAATTCATGTAAGATATTCTAGTCTATGAAAGGAATAAAAAAGCTTTTGGTAAAATAATATATAGATTCTTCAAAGCCAACATGTCATATAAAAAGGTCTTCTGAATGATTCAGGCCTGTTCTTTTTTACTCTAAGTGGGTATACTTTCAGATCTGTAAGAGCAAATCTTTTATGAAACTTTGTCCCTGCATCAAAACAAAGACTTGAAAAACAGACACAATACGAGGCAATAACCAACAGGGTACAAAATCATTAACTTATTAAAAAATATGCTTTTCTCCTAGATTCCTTACAAAAGCAAAGAGAATCAAATAAGTAGGGGGGAAAAAAAGAAACTTTAAAAAAGCTACCATTTCAGTCATTATGCTGAAAGACAAACTGAATCGTAACTATATCTGTAAATCAAACCCTGTTTCTCACCTGCCCGTTGAAAAAAGAAGAAAATACCAGCTTTCATATTTGTGTTACAGGGGAAAAATTATCTGAAAGTGCTATAGGCTATTGAGGAAAAAGATTCTTATTAAGGTCATTATGTTTTTGTTTTTAAGGGAGGAATAGAATTGTAGAGTACAGAGAGCTTTGGGGATACAATTTATTTCTACATCAGCAGACCTTCTGACTTAAACTCAGCCACCCAGGTACTTTCTGATATTGTAACTGTTTCATTATTGAGAAGGAATAACTGCAAAGTCAAAGTGATGTGGAGGATGATCATCTAGAATATTAGTATAGGTAGTACCAGGTAACTCTGCTAGGTATGCTACTCTCTCTTAATACACTGACACTGTTTTCTTACCCTGCTCCTTTTCAAATGGCTCTAGCTAGCAACCTACCTGTGGCCTAAGAGAAAGTACAAAGCCCTATCAAGAAACTGCTCACAGAACAAAGAAAGGGGCAACAGGATTGCATCCAGGAAGAGAGGAGGACTGCCCACATTTCAACTGAGTGTTGTTCCAGGTACCATTTCATCCTATATTGCACATTTTTTAAATGGCATACTAAGTGTTAAAACTTTGCCTGATTTTATAAAAGGTCTTGCTTAGGTCAAAACTGTCCACTGATATGACTACCTATTTAAATTTATGACTACCATCTTGAAGAAAGAAATTCATCACATTTTTTTCTCCTGGCATCTCATAAATAGAATTTACAGTATAAAACAGTTGCCCGAAGGGGGGTCAAATAAGATGAAATGTTTATTCTTTTATTTATCCTTTCACCGATACCATGAAAATCCTCTTTCTCCTCAACACTCACACACAGACACATACACACTCAATATGGTTTATACATTTACTTATACAACAAAGCCAAACAGACGGAAGTTTTCTACATAAAATCCAATGTTTGGTGGAAAACACATGCAATCGAGGGCAGAAGACGCTGGAAAAAATTTAACATTTTACTTTTATTCAAACTACTTATAAAAATAATACAAACTCATATAAAAGAACATAAAGGGGTATAAGAGTATAAAAGGAGCATAAAAAGAAATAAAAAAATATATAACCCTTCCTAATAACATTTTGGTATATTTTCTTCCAGTAAATTTTTCTCAAATTGGAAGAATTTGAGAACACATATATTGTGTTGTGTGTTGCTTTTATTTCACTTGATATTGTATAAGGAACATTTGACCTGTCATTAAATAATTTTTAAAACCACCATTTTTAATGGATAGTTATTTAACCAGTCTATCAATGAACATACTTCAACATCTGCATCTTCATTTCCATAAAGTAAATTCTGTAACTGATATAACTGGGTTAAAGGGTATGAACGGTAAAGGCTCCTAATACTGCCAAACTGATATCCAAAAATATATCACTTTACAGTTCCCTTCAGCAGCATGAGAACCCACGCTACAACCATAGCCAACACTAAATACAATCATTAAAAAAATCTTTAGACACCAATGAGATCAAAGGTTTGCTTCTATGAACTGGTAAGTGAAATAAGGTGTACTAAGCTTAATGTTTTTCTTACTGATTCATGAATGTGAATTTGTTGACAAATTTTGTTACAAATATTTTCCCCAGATTGTTGTGGACATGGAATTATTTGGGTGTTGTTGTTATTGTTGCTGAACACAGTTTATTATTATATAGTCAAATTTATTGATACATGCCTTTGTTATTAGGTGCACAACTTTTGTGCTCAAACTCCTTACTTAGCTTGTATATGATTAATATTCATCCACATTTATCTGTCTCGATATCTCAATGATTTAATCTTGTTCCTTAAGTCTTTATTCACTTGTAATTTATTTTAATATGCTATATGGTGAGGGAATCTAAATTTAAATTTCTAAAAACTGAACCAATTTTCCCAATACCTTTTACCATGGATTTTTAGTTCTGTTGCATCTTAGCATCCTTATATATATATACTCTAGATTTTCTTTCAGAGCTTTTTAATCTAGTCTATACTATTGACCTGTTGATTCTTATGCCAGAACCAGTTTAAATTACTGTGACCTTAAACTGTTTTAAATTACTCTGGGGTTACTGACCCTGATACTTCTTATATCATTTTGTTAAATGAATTTATTATTGAGAATAGGTTTTGGCTGCTATATTTAATTTGTAATTATACACACATGAGCTATTATATTTAGTCTCTCTTTCTTTTTTTTTTTTTTTTTTTGTTATCCTCTTGCTATATTTGACCTCATTTTTTGGGGCCACATTTTGCAGCATGTTGGATCTTATTTCCCTGGCTAGGGATGGAACCTGTGCCCCCTGCAATGGAAGTGTGGAGTCTTAACCACTGCACTGCCAGGGAAGTCACCTACATTTGACCTTTTTGTTAATGTATAATGTCCTTGTCTCTTGTAACCTTTTAAAAAAAAATTAAAGTCTATTTTGTCTGATAATATATAATATAATCACTTGTTCTCTTTTGGTTACTATTTCTGTGGAATATCTCTTTCCATTCTCCCACTTCAACCTTTTTGTCTCTTTGGATCTAAAGTGAGTCTTTCATAGACAGCATATAGTTGGATCATGTTCATTTTTATTTTTATTATTTTTAAAATTTTTATTGAAGTATAGTCGACTTACAGTGTTGGATCAATTTCTGCTGTACAGCAAAGTGATTCAGTTTTACATATATATGCTTTTTCATATTCTTTTCCATTATGGTTTATCACAGGATATTGAATATAGTTCCCTGTACTATACGGTAGGACCTTGTTGTTTATCCACCCTATGTATAATAGTTTGCATATGTTAATCCCAAATTCCTAATCCTTCCTTTCCCTACCCCTCTCCCCCTTGGTAACCACATGCCTGTTCTCTATATCTCTGAGTCTGGATCATTTGAAAAAAATTTTTTATTGAAATATAGTTGATTTACACTGCTGTGTTAGTTACAGGTGTATAGTCTCTATTTCTTTACATATTTCCTATGGTGGTTTTTCACATATTTGAGTGTTCAATTTGCATTAAGTTTTTGCTCAGCCACTATTTATCTTTGGACGGCTTTCTGAGTAAGTATCCTATTTTCCAGGTCTTTACATATATCTGAAAGTTCTCACATGTGAATGGCAACTTGGAAGGCACAAAATTCTCAGGAAGAAACCCTTATGTTCTCCACCATCCTCAGGGTCACTGTAAGGTTGTGTGTCCTGCAAAGCCCTGGAAAGTGCCATTCACATCATAGATGTCTCAGGTTTGTATGTTTATTAAAGCAACTTTCCAGTAGTTAGGAGTAAAGTGTCTTGTCGTAACAAAATCCGCACACTAAGATACTTTTCCAAGAAGAAGAAAATGAAGGGAATTCCCTGGCAGTCCAAGTTAGGACTCCGCGCTTTCACTGCTGAGGGCCCAGGTTCAGTCGCTGGTCAGGGAACTAAGATCCCACAAGCCACGTGGCTTGGCCAAACAAAAAAGAAAAAGAAAAGAAAATGAAAGATCTTAAAAGAATTGCCATTTTCTAATCCACATAAGGCTCCAAATGGGCTAGCGATGCCCTGATGGTCTTCCGGTATTTGTGTTGTAGAAAAGAACTCTGAGGTCAGTTTGGTTTTTGTTCGGATGTAGATAACTTCTTTTTTTCTGCCTCGATGCTGTTATGCTGTTAGGGCTTTTCCTTTTCCTTGGAATGGAAATTTTAAATTATCAGAATATATCTAGGGGTTTTCTTCTAGCAACCTTAAATGTTGTTTCTACTCCTATTTTTTAAATACTTTCCACTAGAAATCTTGTAACTTTTAGGTTGAACTTTTCACAATTGCTTTATATGTTTTGTTTACTACTGCATCACAAATGCCTAGAATGGCAGGCGCATAGTAGGTGTTCAATAAATGTTCTTTTACTTCTTTCATTTTAGGTTTCTTCATCTTCTTTCCTTATCTCAGCCGACTTCTGCAATTTTTGCCTTGTTTCAGCTTGTTATCACTACAGAGGTCATATCCTCCTGGCTTTCCTTCAGGAGACAACTTCATCTGCTTGTTACAAAAAAAATTCTTTTAGAACTATGTGTTGCTCTTAAATCTTCAGAGCAGTGAAAGAAATGGGTAGCCATGTCTTTTCATAAGCCGCATCCTGACTCCCATTTTTAACTCATCCTCACTAAGATAAGAAGAGATCCACCACGCTTGGTGTCTGGCAGCAAAACAGGTAGTTGGGTTTTTTAGCAACCTCAATTTCAAAGGCAGATTGATGCACCAGAGCCCAATTTCAAAACCTGGATCCTTAGCAAACATCTTTCCAGTTGGGTTGGCTGGTCTGAGGCTGGGCCGCATGTGGGCATCGGTCCAGGTCTTTTCCTATTCCCTTTGGACAGTTTTCCCTATTCTGGTTCAGAAAGTAGAACAGGTAGCATGTATTGTTCAATCTATCCCCCTGGACTTTGCCAATGATCTTCAGTGTTCAGTTTCTTAGCTTACAGAACTTTTATGAGTTTTTGGTTTTGCTTTTAAATAAATTCATGCCACCACCCTGAGAAGCTACATGTAATACAGGTGTAGACAAAGAACAAATATATGAAAAATAACTCCAAAGAACTGCGTTTTAAATTCAACTTATTCACAAAAGCACACCATTGCCCCCACAATGTCTGCAAGAGAATGTCACCAGCTGTAGTTAACAAGATAGGTGTAAACTGCTTACTTGTTTAAGCAATGAGTTAGTTAAGAGCTCACATTTTCAATAACAAGCTAAGGATGTAATAAAATATATAAGTAAACACTAATGATAATTCCATGTCTCACCCTTAATTTTGCCTCAAAATAGGAATTATATTACTTTGGAATGCAGAAAGACAGAGGTTCCTGAATCGTACTACTACCTTCATGAGGGAATAAGCTATATCAAGGCATTTAACGTTTCCCAGAATAAATTTCTAAAACTGAAAAAAAAAATTAGAAAGAGAATGAAAACTAAATTTTGTGAAGAGTAACAAACAGAAAAATACCTCTAGGGCTTATATTTCTTTTTTTAATTTATTTTATTTCTTTTTTGAATTCTATTTATTTATTTATTTATTTATTTGCGGTACGCGGACCTCTCACTGTTGTGGCCTCTCCCGTTGCGGAGCACAGGCTCCGGACGCGCAGGCTCAGCGGCCATGGCTCACGGGCCTAGCCGCTCCACGGCATGTGGGATCTTCCCGGACCGGGGCGCGAACTCGTGTCCCCTGCATTGGCAGGCGGACTCTCAACCACTGTGCCACCAGGGAAGCCCTTGAATTTTATTCTATTTATTTTTTTATACAGCAGGTTCTCACGAGTCATCAATTTTATACACATCAGTGTATACGTGTCAATCCCAATCACCCAATTCATCACACCCCCACCCCCCTGCCGCTTTACCCCCTTGGTGTCCATACGTTTGTTCTCTACATCTGTGTCTCAATTTCTGCCCTGCAAACACTGGTTCATCTGTACCATTTTCCTAGGTTCCACATATATGCGTTAATATATGATATTTGTTTTTCTTTTTCTGACTTCACTCTGTATGACAGTCTCTAGATCCATCCACGTCTCAACAAATGACCCAGTTTCGTTCCTTTTTATGGCTGAGTAATATTCCATTGTATATATGTACCACACCTTCTTTATCCATTCATCTGTCGATGGGTATTTAGGTTGCTTCCATGACCTGGTTATTGTAAATAGTGCTGCAATGAACACTGGGGTGCCTGTATCTTTTTGAATTATGGTTTTCTCTGGGTATATGCCCAGTAATGGGATTGCTGGATCATAGGGTAATTCTATTCTTAGTTTTTTAAGGGACCTCCATACTGTTCTCCATAGTGGTTGAGCAGCTTTTCAAGTGCTTCTCGGCCATCTGTATGTCTTCTTTGGAGAAATGTCTATTTAGGTCTTCTGCCCATTTTTTGATTGGGTTGTTTGTTTTTTGAATATTGAGATGCATGAGCTGTTTATATATTTTGGAGATTAATCCTTTGTCCGTTGATTCATTTGCAAATATTTTCTTCCATTCTGAGGGTTGTCTTTTCATCTTGTTTATGGTTTCCTTTGCTGTGCAAAAGCTTTTAAGTTTCATTAGGCCCCACTAGTTTATTTTTGTTTTTATTTCCATTACTCTAGGAGGTGGATCAAAAAAGATCTTGCTGTGCTTTATGTCAAAGAGTGTTCTTCCTATGTTTTCCTCTAAGAGTTTTATAGTGTCTGGTCTTACATTTAGGTCTCGAATCTATTTTGAGTTTATTTTTGCGTATGGTGTCAGGGAGTGTTCTAATTTCATTCTTTTACATGTAGCTGTCCAGTTTTCCCAGCCCACTAATTGAAGAGACTGTCTTTTTTCCATTGTATATCCTTGCCTCCTTTGTCATAGATTAGTTGACCATAAGTGCATGGGTTTATCTCTGGGCTTTCTATCCTGTTCCATTGATCTATATTTCTGCCTTTGTGCCAGTACCATATTGTCTTCATTACTGTAGCTTTGTAGTATAGTCTGAAGTCTGGGAGTCTGATTCCTCCACCTCAGCATTCTTTCCCTTAAGACTGCTTTGGCTATTCAGGGTCTTTTGTGTCTCCATACAAATTTTAAGATTTTTTGTTCTAGTTCTGTAAAAAATGCCATTGGTAATTTGATAGGGATTGCACTTAATCTGTAGATTGCTTTGGGTAGTATAGTCTTTTTCATGATATTGATTCTTCCAATCCAAAAACATGGTATATCTCTCCATCTGTTAGTACCATCTTTAATTTCTTTCATCAGTGTCTTATAGTTTTCTGCATATAGGTCTTTTGTCTGCCTAGGTAGGTTTGTTCCTAGGTATTTTATTCTTTTTGTTGCAATGGTAAATGGGAGTGCTTCATTAATTTCAGTTTCAGACTTTTCATTATTAGCATATAGGAATGCAAGAGATTTCTGTACGTTAATTTTGTAACCTGCAACTTTACCAAATTCATTGATTAGCTCTAGTAGTTTTCTGGTGGCATCTTTAGGATTCTCTATGTATAGTATGTCATCTGCAGACAGTGACAGTTTTACTTCTTCTTTTCCAATTTGTATTCCTTTTATTTCTTTTCCTTCTCTGATTGCCGTGGCTAGGACTTCCAAAACTATGTTGAATAACAGTGGTGAGAGTGGACGTCCTTGTCTTGTTCCTGATCTTAGAGGAAATGCTTTCAGTTTTTCACCATTGAGAATGATGTTTGCTGTGGGTTTGCAGTATATGGCCTTTATTATGTTGAGGCAGGTTCCCTCTATGCCCACTTTCTGGAGAGTTTTTATCATAAATGGGTGTTGAATTTTGTCAAAAGCTTTTTCTGCATCTATTGAGATGATCATATGGTTTTTATTCTTCAATTTGTTAATATGGTGTATCACATTGATTGATTTGCGTATATTGAAGAATCCTTGCATCCCCGGGATAAATCCCACTTGATCATGGTGTATGATCCTTTTAATGTGTTGTTGATTCTGTTTGCTAGTATTTTGTTGAGGATTTTTGCATCTATATTCATCAGTGATATTGGTCTGTAATTTTCTTTTTTTGTAGTATCTTTGTCTGGTTTTGGTATCAGGGTGATGGTGGCCCCATAGAATGAGTTTGGGAGTGTTCCTTCCTCTGCAATTTTTGGGAAGAATTTGGGAAGGATGGGTGTTAGTTCTTCTCTAAATGTTTGATAGATTTCACCTGTGAAGCCACCTGGGCCTGGACTTTTGTTTGTTGGAAGATCTTTAATCACAGTCTCAATTTCATTACTTGTGATTGGTCTGTTCATATTTTCTACTTCTTCCTGGTTCAGTCTTGGAAGGTTATACTTTTTTTAAGAATTTGTCCATTTCTTCCAGGTTGTCCATTTTATTGGCATAGAGTTGCTTGTAGTAGTCTCTTAGGATGCTTTGTATTTCTGTGGTGTCTGTTGTAACTTCTCCTTTTTCATTTCTAATTTTATTGATTTGAGCCCTCTCCCTCTTTTTCTTGATGAGTCTGGCTATCGGTTTATCAATTTTGTTTACCTTCTCAAAGAAACAGCTTTTAGTTTTACTGATCTTTGCTATTGTTTTCTTTGTTTCTATTTCATTTATTTCTGCTCTGATCTTTATATCTTTTCTTCTGCTAACTTTGGGTTTTGTTTGTTCTTCTTTCTCTAGTTCCTTTAGGTGTAAGGTTAGATTGTTTATTTGAGATTTTTTTTGTTTTTTGAGGTAGGCTTGTATAGCTATAAACTTCCTTCTTAGAACTGCTTTTGCCGCATCCCATAGGTTTTGGATTGTCATGTTTCTCTAGGTATTTTTTTTTTTTTTTTTTTTTTTTTTGTGGTACGCGGGCCTCTCACTCTTGTGGTCTCTCCCCTTGCGGAGCACAGGCTCTGGACGCGCAGGCTCAGCGGCCATGGCTCACGGGCCTAGCTGCTCTGCAGCATGTGGGCTCTTCCCAGACCGGGGCACGAACCCGTGTCCCCTGCATCGGCAGACGGACTCTCAACCACTGCGCCACCAGGGAAGCCCTCTCTAGGTATTTTTTGATTTCCTCTTTGATTTCTTCAGTGATCTCTTGGTTCTTTAGTCACGTATTGTTTAGCCTCCATGTGTTTGTGTTTTTTACGTTTTTTTCCCTGTAATTAATTCATTTGTAATCTCATAGCACTGTGGTCAGAAAAGATGCTTGCTATGATTTCAATTTTCTTAAATTTACTGAGGCTTGATTTGTGACCCAAGATGTGATCTATCCTGGAGAATGTTCCATGCACACTTGAGAAGAAAGTTTAATGTGCTGTTTTTGGATGGAATGTCCTATAAATATCAATTAAATCTATCTGGTCTATTGTGTCATTTAAAGCTTCCGTTTCCTTATTTATTTTCACTTTGGATGATCTGTCCGTTGGTGTTAAGTGAGGTGTTAAAGCCCCCCCACTATTATTGTGTTACTGTCCATTTCCTCTTTTATAGCTGTTACCAGTTGCCTTATGTATTGAGGTGCTCCTATGTTGGGTGTGTATATATTTATAATTGTTGTATCTTCTTCTTGGATTGATCCCTTGATCATTATGTAGTGTCCTTCCTTGTAACATTCTTTAAAGTCTATTTTATCTGATATGAGTATTGCTACTCCAGCTTTCTTTTGATGTCCATTTGCATGGAATACTTTTTCCGTCCCCTCACTTTCAGTCTGTATGTGTCCCTAGGTCTGAAGTGGGTCTCTTGTAGACAGCATATATATGGGTCTTGTTTTTGTATCCATTCAGCAAGCCCGTGTCTTTTGGTTGGAGCATTTTATCCATTCACTTTTAAGGTAATTATCAATATGTATGTTCCTATGACCATTTTCTTAATTGTTTTGGGCTTGTTTTTGTAGGTCCTTTTCTTCTCTTGTGTTTCCCACTTAGAAAAGTTCCTTTAGCATCTGTTGTAGAGCTGGTTTGGTGGTGCTGAATTCTCTTAGCTTTTGCTGGTCTGTAAAGCTTTTGATTTCTCCATCGAATCTGAATGAGATCCTTGCCAGGTAGAGTAATCTTGGCTGTAGGTTCTTCTTTTTCATCACTTTAAATATATCATGCCACTCCCTTCTGGCTTGTAGAGTTTCTGCTGAGAAATCAGCTGTTAACCTTATGGGAGTTCCCTTGTATGTTATTTGTCATTTTTCCCTTGCTGCTTTCAATAATTTTTCTTTGTCTTTAATTTTTGTCAAAAAATTACTATGTGTTTTATTATATTTCTTCCAGTATTCTCAAGATCCTCCACCTCATAAAAACCATGCCTCAACCAGTGAACAACCATACTGAACACAGAGACTTGTAACCAAAACTCATTCCTGCTACTGACTGTCTTAAAGTTTCTCAGTCATTGCTTTATTCCCAGAATCAACTGTCGCTTCTTAAGATGTTGGCAAAGCAACCGATTGGTATTAACAATCATAACATTTACTAAGTTATTTTAAATGCAGTTACATAACTTGATTTAATTATGCTTTGGAACAGTGAATTCTCTTAACCAATCATACACTGTTGTAAGGAAGTAGCAGGAGTCATTGTTTTAAATTTTTGCTCTGTAATTTAAAATATCCAACATGCATTATGAAACAGAACAGAAAAAAATACTGATTTTATTTTACTCTGCTATTCATGGATTAAAACATTCCAAAGGTTATGCTCTACAATTCATTTTCTAATTATTCTTTGAGGAAGCCCTTCCTTGGGAGAAATTCTTTATTTTTTCATCTAGATAGCAGGAATACAACTTGACAACTAAAGTATTTTAAAGTATTTCAATCTGCCTTTGGTTTGCAAATATCACACTAAGTGTTTTCAAACAATGACGTGCTCATTCAGCAGAAGCAAAATCCTACAAACATAAATATTATCACCTTACAGACAGATATGGTAACTGAAAAAGTATGCTTTATTTTAGGTTATTATTTTTAAGTACTTTTGTGCCAGGGTCTGTGCTTCCCATGTATTATTTCATTTAATCTTCAAATCAATACTCTGAAGAGAATCATCATCATGTTCATCTTACAGATGAGAATGCACTGAATTTTAAAGTAGTTCCATAATTTGCCCCAAGATCATACAACTAAGAAGTAATAGGGCTAAATTTTTAAACCCAGGAAGGTTGATTCTGGAGGCCATTTCTCAACCATGGCAATGCTATTCACTGTTGCGAGCCATATATGTAAGTTCTATTGTTGAAAAGGATATATTCTGAAACACACACACACACACACACACACACGCTCTCTCTCTCTCTCTCTCTCTCTCTCTCTCTCTCTCACTCCTGGGGAGGGGGAGGCATAATTATTTCTCTTCTGTGTTTTCTCAAAAGTACATGTTAGCACCAACAAAACATTTCAAATAGTTTTCTAATGTCTGTTGTATTTATACAACTAAAAGAATGTGCAAATATTTCATTGTTTCCATCTTTATCTGTATTCCAACTTGTATTTCACAGAATCTTCTCAACTTAGACAAATTGTTTAAGTTATTTTTACATTATGAGAAAAATTATAAAATGGGAGCAAATTCAAGTAAAGGATACATTCCATGGCAGGTAGATACAACGGAGCTAACAGAAATACAAAACATTATCCAGGATACGCAATGATAAAAACCAGACTCTTTCCTAAGGAATCCTTTAAAGATCTTTCCGTGACTTGTATTACTTATTACTTGTAAACTACCATAGTCTGCCAATACTAAAAGTTAGATTAACTCCTACATTTAAGTACTGCAGACTTAATCAGGAAAGATTAATACCCAGGGGAGCATTTCAGTCAGTCAGCTAAGAACTATCTATTGGGCCCCCGCCTTATGTGAGTTTTTTTATGTGACATCCTAGGTTTAACATGAGTGAGTAAATAAAACGTCTCATACATACAGAAGCTTACATCCTGGTGTGTAATACATGATAGTAAGTAAAAATTTATGACAAAAGTTAAAAAGTATGATGAATGTTATATGATATGCTACGGAAGTTTAAAACAGATTGATCATGTTAATATAAAGAAAAAACTGCATAGTCCTTTGAGATTTAAGTTTATAATATGTTGGTTTATTTGCTTCTGATCTCTCTCTTTCTGAAATGTGAAATGTCATAAATATATCTTCGTTCATTCCCATTCCTTCTCTCCCCAGAGGTAACTTTCACTCTGAAGTTGGTATGTACTGTTCCCATGCACATTTTTATTACTACCAATGAATTTACCCATAAGCAAATTTACTACTATTTTGTACATTAAAAATCATATAACTGGCATGTTACTGTACACACCTTTTTGCAACCTTTTTTTTTTTTTAAGTACAACATGGTATATCTGAGATTTAAACATAAATCTAGTCAACTGCGGATAATTGTGGTCCCCAGAGGACATCTGGCCATGTCTGGAGACACTTTTGGTTGTCACTATGGGGTGTGGGGGGTACTTACATCTAGTGGGTAAAGGCTACAGATACTGCTGAACACCCTACAGTGCACAGGACAGTCCCCACCACAAAGAATTACCTGGCCCCAAATGTCAAAAGTGCTGATGTTGAGAAACCCTGCTCTAGATTATTCATTTTAACGGTTTTGTAGTAGTCCACTATAAACACTCCCCCTTAAAAGAGACACTGACAAAAAAAAAAAAAAAAAAAAAGAGACACTGACCATTTGTTGAGATCAGGTAAAGCTTTGGAAAAGACTAATACACTGTGAAAAGAAATTTTAGTTGAAAACGGGATGATTAAAAGATTAATTCTTCAAAAATTATTAAAGCTATTAATCATGGCACTAAAATGTCTACATTCATCTCATTTTCATAAAACAATGATTACTTTTATAATAACTTTTGCAATATGGCTCCATTAGAGCATTATATAGTGAAATACCAAAAGATAAATTAAAACATTCTTTTTTGTTGTTAAAAACTCTCACATTTTAAAAAGCATTATATGGAAAACTCCTAATGAATTGACTTCATGCTCAGACTCTAAAAAGAGGATAGTCTTATGAAAATAGTACTACATCATCAAGAACATGAGAGAGCATGCAGCCAAGAAAGGAAGATGTGGGAAGTGGGATCTTACAAAGAAAGAGTCTTCTATAAAACAACTGCCTTCAAGCCAAGTCAGTAATAAAATTCCTACATAACAAAATCTATTTTCTCCTTTGTTTCCAATAAAACATCAAATCCCTTCTACCAAAGAGAAAAACAAACACTGTATGCTAACGCACATATGTGGAATCTTAAAAAACAGTACTGATGAACCTAGTGGCAGGGCAGGAATGAAGACTCAGACGTAGAGAACGGACCTGAGGACACAGGGTGGGAAGGGGAAGCTGGGACGAAGTGAGAGAGTAGCACTGACACATATACACTACCAAATGTAAAATGGATGGCTTAGTGGGAAGCTGCTGCATAGCACAGGGAGATCAGCTCGGTGCTTTGTGACGACCTAGAGGGGTGGGATAGGGAGGCTGGGAGGGAGGCTCAAGAGGGAGGGGATATGGGGATATATGTATACATATAGCTGATTCACTTTGTTGTACAGCAGAAACTAACACAACACTGTAAAGCAATTATACTCCAATAAAGATATTAAAAAAAAATCCCTTCTACCCCCTCTGGTCTGGATCTGCCCTCCACGAATCTTTATTGAGATGTAAAATGAGAATAAGTAAAAATAAAATATTTAGACAGCATGCCTAACCATCCCCTCATCTTCCCCCTCTGAACCTGGTCCTGTCTCCTGTCCCATATCTCAGTGAACCCTAGCCAGAAATTTAGGATCACTCTTCCCATCTCTGCAATCCCAAATCCATCCAGGTTATCACCAAGTGCTGTTGATTTTTGCTTCCTAAATCTTTTTCAAATTGGTCCACTGTTCTCTACCTGGACACTCCCAGCTCAGTTGGAGCCCTTGGCATTCCCATCTGGGGTACTGCCTAACCTCCTAACCCTTTTAATGTCTGCCACTCAGCAACGAGGCTCTTCATTTGCAAAGGAAAATCTGATTTGACTGCCCCACCATTCCCCTTAGAACTCTCCCCAAACTCCCCTGCCCTAAGGACCACATCAAAGCCCCTTCGCCTGGCCAGCAAGGGATGCTCTCCAACCTCCTCTCCCTAGGTCTCCCTTGCTTGCTGGGCCCTCACCATCCTCACCACGATCTCTCCTTCTATTGAGCCTGTTCCCTTTCCGCCAAAAAGCTTGGCCCTCCCTGTGCCATTCAACCCTGCACTATCCCTTAGGCCTTAGCTCAGTCCTCACCTCTTCAAGGAAGTCTTCCCATAGCGCTGTGGCTAGGTCTGAAGCCCCAAATGCTCTCTGAGCAGACACCTCTCCTTCATAACTTGGATTAAAGAGATACCTTCACATATTTATCTGACTCTACCACTGGACTGCAAGTATGTAGGTGAGAAACAAATGTATGACTGGTCTAAAAGTATGCTGAGCGAGAGAGAAAGATCTAGTGCAAATGTCTCATGCACTGCATCACCTATTCAAACCTCACATCTTGCCGGCCCGTGTCATGTGTCTGTTTGGACATCATTTACTAATTCTGCCACAGCTTAACAGAGAAATACCTTTTCCTACCATAATTTTAAAAAGAATAAAAGACATTCCTTGGTATACAAGGAACTAAAACAAACAAACACAGAATACAAATATACACCTTTACTGTTTTTAAGGACAATGTATCCCTGGGAGACTTATTAAGATAGATCTGTTTCCTTCTTTCTTCAGAAAGTTTCAAAAAATGAAGATAATGAAAGAACATAAGAGCCTTCAAAACTTCATCTGGCCCTCTCCAGAAGTCCTTCAGCAGGCAGGAATCTGAATAAGCTCTTAAAGTTCAGGAGAATTATACTGTGTTGATTAAGAATCTCTTTTGCTATTTGGCTACTCTGGCCTCCTGCAGATGTTAAAAAGGCACTGCAAAACCAATATCGTTTTCTTTTTGTTAAAAATTCTTCCATGGCATTGGTATAAAATGTTTGCAGTTACTAGGTTGCCAGGAAAATGATTGCAGTTACTAGGTTGCCAGTATTTATCAAGTTATATGGGAAGGCTTACTAAATTAAAAAATGATTATTTATTCATTTCTCCACCTGAAACAAGGATTGCTCTCCTTCACCATCACCTCTATTCCATTCTGTGACAAAACTAAAAGATTTCCTCTAGTCTGGCAAAACATAACATGAAAACAGATGTCACATAATTACTAATATCTAACATGTGTGTGGTATGAGATACTCCCAGTGAAGGAAATTGTCACAGACCCGGAACTAGCTAATACATCGCTCACAGTGCTGTATAGTAACATGGTCCCCAAATCCTCAGTGCACACGTGCTACAAATGCTTCCAGTCATTTTGTATTAGCGGAGTTCCAGGAAATGTAGGAAGAGGAGTAAAGCTTGGGCCGATATGGAACAGAAAGAAGGGAAGAGCCTCTAGAGGTGAGATATAAGAGCATGAGTTTAGTGGGAAGAGAAAATCAAAGGGAGAGGCTCTCTTGAAAATGTAAGCCACATTCTTAAGGAAGCCACTAGAATTGCCACAGTAAAGTCCTGAACTGTTTTTACTTGAACATTACAAAGTGAGTGTACCCAGTAAGGCTGTGAGACTTGGAGCCACCTAGATGGCTGACATCTGAGTGCCACAAATATAAGAATAAAAAACATAAAATTCTAGGACCATTTAGCTGATAAATGCAAACAAACTCACACACCTAGAAAGCCTTTATAAGTACTTTTAATATGGCCCAGTACAACTGTTAGTGGATCAATTATCAACCTGAAAGGATATTGGCTGACAATGTCAAAGGATGTAACCATGACGAACTAAGGAAACAAGTTCATACAGAATTGTACACTTAAAATGGGTACCTCTTATTGTATATAAGAAGGTACATTCTTTGTATGTAAATTATACCTCAATAGAGTTTTTTTTGAATAGAGTTGATTTTAAATGCATCATTTAAAAATAATTCAGGGCTTCCCTGGTGGTGCAGTGGTTGGGAGTCCGCCTGCCGATGCCGGGGACACGGGTTCGTGCCCCGGTCCGGGGGGATCCCATATGCCGCGGAGCGGCTGGGCCCGTGAGCCATGGCCGCTGAGCCTGCGCGTCTGGAGCCTGTGCTCTGCCACAGGAGAGGCCACAGCAGTGAGAGGCCCGTGTACGGCAAAATAATAATAATAATAATAATAATAATTCACCTCCTAGTTATAGACTAATATAAATTGACTACCCTAGTCATTATGATAGATTAGGTAGCTAATGAAATGTTCAAAAAATAAAATGTAGTTATCAAGATAAAAGATGAGGCACCCAAAGAACAATTTTCACTAACCCCTCTAGCAAAGCAAATAGCAACTCTCTTCACTAGAAAGAGATAGGTGAACTTTCAAAACAATTTAGCTCCATATTTATAGATCATACAAAATTCTAGGTGTACTTGATTTCATACAGCCCACACTTCCACACATTATATACAGATGCTCTCAAACCACCTTGTCTACACCAAACTCAGACTTGGTATTGTCAGCAAATGAATGGAAATTTCAAAGAGTACATGGTAATAATGCCTGCCAGACAGCATTTCAGTTTAGTAATATTAACCATCATGTTCGTACTGTAGTTATTGTGCAATTGTGTTACAATTTTATTTCATTTTCCTTCATTTTATAACAATGAATAGATAATGAGAAAATGAAAACTCCATTTCTAGTGATAAAAAAATTGAGACAAAGATAGCATTAATTAGGCATGCCAAATGCAGGCAATCTACAACCTCAATCAGACAATCATTGGATTTAAGCTGTGTTCAATAGTGGACAAAATTTAAATGATGGAAATACATCCTCTAAGACTAAATCTAAGATGTGCCAAGAAAATGTAGCTCTTTAATTTTCTACAACTGATTTAACCTTGCTTTTCAAGCTCTGACCTTGACTTTAACTTGCATTCTGTAGTAGCTCAGTCCTTGCTTGTTTATAGTTTCTTTCAGGCAAAGCCTCAGTTTCTCCCTTCAGATTTTCTCCCTGCTCCTACCAAGATGGCAGCTGGGTGTATGGATGTGGGTGGGGTTATGTAACTTCACTGTGGTAAGGGAAGGGCTCATAGATAAACATGCGCGGGCCCTTGTGCTGTTCCCTGGGGCTCTGTGGTCCCCGAGACAAGGTTCCTTATAGGCCTGGACCCCAGACACTGGCCTGATGCTAATGTTGGACCCCGTGCAGGCTGTGGGCTCAGGTATGTGCTCTTGGCTTAGAGCCCAGGGATCTGGCCTGGTTGTTTGGCTCCTCAGTTTTAATTGGTAAAGCCATCTAGACGCTGCAATCTCATTTACACCTGCTACCTGGCCAACAACTATAGTGTTGCTATCAGCTTGCCCCTCAACACAGCATCCCCAATGACAGGTTCACTGGCTCTCAACCTAGCTACCTGGGGTGTGCAGTAACTTTGGGATTCCTTGGAAGACACTCACACGCTGAGGGAGGCCTAGGCATCCTCTCTCCGCCTAACTACATCATGCCACAGTTTACTGTGCTGTCACTGCTTCCATTGTGACGAGGCAACCTTGCAAGGCAGTTTCTTCCTTGAGTTCCAAGAGGGGAATGGGGCATAAGCGTCCTTCTCCTTTGGCTTTACCCTCAACCTACTGTCCTCCTAAACCCAGAATTTCAGTCCCCTGAGGTGGTGGGAGGGGTGGGGGAAGAGAATGTCAAGACTTGCCTGCCTTAACTCCGCCTCTTCTATCCACATTCCTTTGGCACCTGGAAGGGCTGTCTTTTGTTTCTCTTTTAAGTGTCAAAGGAACTTCCCCTATGAAGAGGCATTCACCCTAGTCTCTCACATGGAACCATGAGAAGAAAAGATCAGGAGAGAAAAACCAATTTATTGACCAAAGATATATCACCAGGTATTCCAGAAAGATTATCTGTTAAATATATAAACATTCAGGTATAATGATAGAAGAATAAACAAAAAAAGGTTTAGAATTAAAATGGACTGATGATCGACATAAAAATACATGGTCCAAATGAAGGCAAACATCTACTTTTTGTTGAACTAGTTATAGAGACAGCTTGGTACAGATTCCTTGATTGAGAGAAGAACTGACTGTGCCTAACTTTCTCACGGCCAATTTTCCCTGTAAATTATATACATACCTTTGAAGTCATACTAACTTTGCAGACATTGGTGGGTAAACAATGTACAGAACGCTAACAACAGCAGATTGTTATAGTAGCAATGATAATTGCTACTATAAAGGCAAGTTGCTCACTGCTTCCTGGGAGCCTAGCAAAAACCAGATCCATGATTACAGACTCATACCTTCTGCCCAAGTTAGAGACAGTATAGCTAAAATGGTTATTAAATCATTGCTTAAGAATATCTGATTCTATTCTGCTTTTATTAGTCAATAAACTGATGAATTATGCATATGTATATATAAAATATAAAATCTATGATTCTTGATTTTGGGCAAATACTTTGCCCTAATTTGACAATTTCCTATAAAATAAGAAAACGAGTAAAGTCTGGTAAAGAAAGCTAACACACTGTCAAGGAGGGGGAAACAGGACCTAAGAAGTGGCCAAAGCAGGGTGCTTTTATACTTTTTAGACAAAGAAACAATAAATTTGTGAGGAATTGACAGGACAAAGAAACTTGGGCCTTGGGTGCTCAATTAGTGAAGAATTTTACAAGAGCTTGGGCTTGGGGTAGTAAATTAAAGAAGTAACAAGGTTTATATATACAGGCTTCTCGGCTCCAGATTTCCTATCTCTGATGATAAGGGGGACGTCCCTCTATCTCTGGATACAGCAAGTGCACCTTTCACATGAGAGATGTATTTTCTGCTTTTAGGGGGACAGCGGTAGGTCAGAGTTTCCTTCTTGCATCAGCTGTTTCTCAAGCAACGTCAGTTCAAAATAATCAATATGCCATTGTGGCATATTTTGGGGTGACCCACCTTGAGTCCCAACATCACCGAGGCTTAGTTTTTTCCAATTCATGAAAAATATGCCAGGGTTTTAGGACAGAAACATGCTTAATTAACTCCAAAGTCCAAAAGCAACAGAAATTATGTTCTGTATAATATCTTTAGGGTAGCAAGGCATAAGGTCCTCAGGTGCGGGGTTACTACGACACTGCCAAGATGTGAAAGGCTGGTAGGTATAACAAGAGAAACTGAGAAGCTCCCTACTCAAATAACTGAGCTGGATTACCTCTAGGGACCCTGTGATCATGCTTTCTGACAGATCTGTTCACATATAGGCAGACAAGGAAACAGAATGGTACAACCAAAATCTGAAAAAAGTTCCAAGTCACACCTTTTTGCCACAACCATAATCCATGTAGAAAACTGCAAAGTACATTCAACTTAGGTAGTAACAATTTTTCTTTTCTTAAAAAACTTATTTTCAAAGTATCTAGTTAATTTATTGAAAACTTGTTATGTGATGCATTGTGGGGAAAACTAGAAAATGCCAGATTCACTTTCTCTTACCATAGAAAGAGATGTGTATCAAACATAAATCAGCAACCTGTAATATTTTTGAAAGAGCTAAAAGTCTGGCTTATCTTTATATCCAAGTAGCCAGCACTTTATCTTACATGTGATAGGTATGTAATAAAGGTCTGCAGAAGTGAACTGTACCATATTTTCACATAGTCATGGTCATGTTTACCACCATCACATAAAGAAGCTTGATGACCTCATATATGCTACCTTAAGCGCTAAAGCAAAAAAGAAAAGGAGGGGGAGGAGGGAGAGAAAAATTCCCAAAGTGGCCGTGCCTTTAAAACAACCATAGAATATAAATCTCAAGCAGTGCAATGTTTCAAGAGAACACTGTAAACCTAACAAAATTCTGATATGTCTGGCTACTTGATGTCAAGATTATCACGGAAGCTTTCTAGTTGAAATCCTCTTCTAGTAACATTCTCCCAAGGCCTCAATGAGGTCATCAGTTTTGCACCTAATAGATATTTCAAACATACTCTGCTTGTCAATCACTGGATTCAGGAAAGGAAACATATATTACACTTCATGCAGCCTGGAAGCTGTTCAAAACTTCCAGTATAAAGTTTTAATTCCATGCTTCATCTCCTAACTTTTAAGGAAAAGCACCCCTGCTCCTGTCACAGCTAATTATTCGCAGTCTCTCAACTTAGCCTTCACACATACTTGCTTCTATCTGCTCACACTCTGCCTCCAGCATTCATCCTTTCTTCATTCATTCATTTGTTCAATCAACAAACATTTCCCAAGCTCCTATTAGGTGACAGGCACTGTGCTTAGCAGTGCGGATACATAGGAAACAAGACAAATCGGGGGAGGGTCCCTGTTCTTATGGCAGTTACATTCTGGAGGGAAGAGACATAATAAGTGAACAAGTATCAGACAAGAAGATAACAGTAACTGCTATAAAAGAAAGCAAAACAGGTCAACTTAATAGAGTGTTCATTTGGGTAAGGGAGTACCCAAGGAAGTGACATTTTAGCTGCTACTTAAATGATAGCCAACCCTGCTACTTCTAGTTAATTCTTCTTTTCCTCCTTCAAAACCTTTCTTCGGGGCTTTCCTGGTGGCACAGTGGTTAAGAGTCCGCCTGCCGATGCAGGGGACACGGGTTTGTGCCCCGGTCTGGGAAGATCCCACATGCCACGGAGCGGCTGGGCCCGTGAGCCATGGCCGCTGAGCCTGCGCGTCCGGAGCCTGTGCTCTGCAACGGGAGAGGCCACAACAGTGAGAGGACCGCGTACCACAAAAACAAACAAACAAACCAAAAAACCCTCCTTCGGGAAGCACTGCATGATCCCCCAGCTTGTTTTGTGTGCTCCTCTCTTGCAGTCGGTAGCTCACTAACCACACCTCCTACCAAGCTCTTACCACAACTTCCCTGGAATCTCTGGTTTGCAATCCTGCCTCAATGCGCACCTCAGACTACACCTAAGATCCAAGAGTACAGGCACTTCACATAACTCTCGCCCCTAAGACCTAGCAGAAAGGCCTCCAAATGGGTGGGCTGGGTGAATTAAGCAGTTCAATTGCTCTAAGTACTTCTTAAGGATCTTACAGGGACCAAGAAGAAATGAGGCAATGGACACACAAAGGGCATAGAAACAGGATAAGTAAATTTTATCATAACTAAAAACATCACAGAAAATAAAGACTGAAATATTATTTTTGTTAAAAGGACCAATCCCCTGAGTTTTGAAATGATCTGTTTTGTGACATTTTCATTCTGTTGGCCCAAGAACTCCTCAAGGGCAGAGACCACATCCCAATCATTATGCTGTCATGAGCCTTTCCCTTCCAGAATGTGGGTTCTCTACAATCACTAATCATGTCCTTCCTGTTTTTGATTCCAAACATCCAGCAGGACCCACTATAGCAGGTGTTTTAACAGATGTCTGCTTAATGAATTACATTTTAAGTTTCAAAGCTCACTCCTGTGGTTTCTCTTGAGCCAGAACTAACAAAGAATCTTTATATATCAACAAAGAATGTATTTAAACGGCATGGATGATAAATCAATACAAATTTGAAAAAGATATCTGCTTCAGATAAATCACGCAGTTATTCAGATAAATCACATAGTGAGAAAGTGCCTGTAGAAATTTAAGAACCAATGGTATGAAAAAATGCAAATTAATGGATGGCTTTAAGAGAAGTTATACATTATTCTCTAACAAAACATGGCAGAAATTTTATATTCAACACCCTGTGTTTATAAGGAACAGAACAAACTATTAGATTACACTATCAAGTACATAGAATATATATGTAAATGAAACTTGATTCCACATTTGAAATGAATGGAAAAATTTACATATTTTCACTGAAAAATCAAGTTAAAGGGCAGCACAAATCTTTTCTGAACAAAGGAACTTGGCTACATTATAACCACTTTATAATAAGACCCTAAAGTAGAATTTAAATCTAAGGGCATGGATAATATTCATATAATGCCTTGTGAATCACATCCTTCTAGTTATTCTACTACCTGTATTTGAACAAAAAGGCACCTAAAGCAATAGAAAATGTCACAACTGTATAAAGAACTGTGATAAATAATAGATATATCATAAAAAATAATCTGGTTAAATTTTCTCTTGAGCCCTAAACAACCAAAGAAAAAGGCAGAGATTTCTAACAAAATCATTATTTCCTACTTTCAGAAACAAATTTAAAAATCTGATTATTAGAGGACTATATATCCAGCTTAAAATATAAGATATGTACAGGTTATTTTCCATACTCCTGTTGCCAGATCTATCTATATGGTTTCATAAGAAAGAAAACAAAAAGTGTTTCTAATTAGAAACACTGTTTAATTACATTTAATTCTGTGATAATTTTCAGAAGCCCAGAAGCACTTCTTTCAGACACAATCTTGATTTCAAACAAATAATAATACAGCAAACTGAAAGTCAAAGGATGTCACACATCCAGAAGAAGTGTGAACACTTTAGATCCAGAGCCACACTGCCTGGATTTGAATCCTGGCTCTACCATCTACTAGTTGAGAGACTTTAGGCAAGTTTGTTAACTTCTCGGTGCCTCAACTTCTTTTGTCTAATGGAAAAGCATCAATTAGCAGAGCATTAGACCAGAAAACTGGGTCTAATGATATCACTTATTCCTGAGGTTGCTATTAGGATTAAATGAGAGGATACAAGGAAAATGTTCAGAACAGCACATGAGCTAAATGTTATTACCGTTATTACCATCAGCAAGTTCAAAATGCTCTGCTGCGGGGCATTCCCAGATCACTAAAGCAAGTTTCCAGAGGAAAGCCAAGAGCATGGGATTTGTCCCTGAGGGGCTTCTCCTGACGCTGGAGAGAACTAACAGTCCTTACTACATAAAGTCCAGACTCACAGTAAAGCCAAACTTCCCGTCCAATACGCTAATGCCAAAGAAAGCTGACATTCCTCCTGGACTGGGAGGATTACGGGGCTGCAGCTTCTGCAGGAGGCAGAAGAGTGTCCAGGACTTGGGACAGTGGTGGTGCTTGAAGAGAGCCCTCCAGACTGATCACTAAGCACCAGAGCCTGGAGAGCTGGGGCCAGGGAACCAATGCCCATTGGAGCACAGCTCCTGGCAAAGGGTTTAGTGGTAACCTGAGTAAAAAGCAATGGTAACCATGGTAAAAACAAAGCACTAAGGACTATGCCCCTTGCCCCATTTGCCTGGTATGTCATAAAACAAAGGAGGCTTGTATCAGTCCATGGGAAGCAAAGGAGCGCCAGTAATACCAACAAGCCAGGTGGTGTGGAGTTAGATTTAGTTTTATTTCTAAAATAAAAAATTGTGTTTCCACCTGAATGCCATGGGGCAAATTAAAATCTATTTCACAGGACTTTGACTCCATAAAACTGTGAGATCTCTGAAGGTAAGGACTAAGTCTCAACCAGTGTCTGATATATGGTATATATGAAGAATGAACTGATGTTTATTATCACATAAATGGTGTTTACAGAATTTTCACACACACGAAAACTTGTACTTTGGGTAAAGATGGAGTAGCCCCATTTCTCCCAGGTCCTTCGTCTTAAAACTAAAAACCCCTGTACATAACACACAAAGATAGGAAGAAAGGGTGGAAAGGAGGAGGACGAGTGCCTAGAGACTTCAGGACCTGAGGAACACCACAGCAGTGAGTTCCCTGGGATTCCTCACTGTCTCCCATGTATCCCCAACAGGGTGCCACAGAAGCCTCTGACCTGGAACCGACAAGAGACAAATATAAAAAAGTGCCAAGAAAAGCCTGTTCCCACCGCTAAAAGACCAAGAAAAGGATGAGCTAACAATGGAAAATCTTTCTGGCAATACTCACCCTACTCAGGCAAACATGAATGGAAAAACTGCACCACCATCCCACTGAGGTTTCAGTGGGGCTAAGCGGGTAGACACTCTTACACACACACACACACACACACACACACACACACGCTCTCTCTCTCTCTCTCTCTCTCTCTGTCTCTCTGTCTCTGTCTCTCTCTCCGAGGAAGCAGGGACCTAATCTTCCATCCCCAGCCTGGCAGAAGCAGGCAGCACTCCATTCCCCTCTTGTGGTGTTGGTGGGTCCAGCCCCTGAGCTGATCTTCTATCTTCCCCTAGGCAGAAGCAGGCAACAGTACTCTGGCGCCCCTGCGAGGGTAGTGTCTGCAGGACAGAGCAGAGGCAGTGCGAATTAGTGGTCCACTTTCTCTGGGAAGGTATTAGCAGGGCCAAGTGAGGAGCTGAACACCTGCCCCATCCATCTGCAAGGAGGCAGTGGGAGGAAGAACAACACTTCTGCAGAGGTGGTATCAGGGGGGCCAAGCAGGAAACTGAACATACACCCCCCACCCGACCCTCACACAATCCCACAACAGGGAAGCTGCCTGCTTAACAAAAAAAATCAAAAAGGATCCAGAGTCTCATAATATACAAATTGACCAGGATACAATAAAAAATCACTTGTACCAAGGACCTGGAAAGTCACAACTTGAATGAGAAGAGACATCCACCAAGGTGAAATAAATGTTGGAATTATCTGACAAGGATTTTAAAGCAACTCTAATAAAACTACTTCAACAAGCAACCCCAAAATGCCCATGACACAGTCAAAAAATAGCCCCAACCAAAGCCTGCTCTCTCTCTCGAACTAAAAGACCAGAAAAGGAGCAGCCTCGCAAGATGGAAAACTTTTAGACAATAACCACTCTACTGCAGCCAGATGAAACAGTAAAAATTGTGACTCCACTCACACCAGCAAAGGCAGAGTGGGAAGCAGACCCAATCCCCTGCCAGGGTAGTGTCAGTGGAGGCCACGTGGGGAGCAGTAACAAGGCACACCTGCCCCTCCCGCCCCTCCTAACCAGGGTGGTCAACATGTTACCACACGCAAGTCCACGCGCCCGATGCGCAGAGAGGCCAAACGATACCAAAACGTCAGCGTTTGGAGCAGAGAAAGGTTTATTGCGGTGCCATGCAAGGAGATGGGTGGCTCATGCCTTAAAAACCCTGAACTCCCCAAAAGCTTTCAACAAAGCCCTTTTATAAGAAAGGTGAGGGAGGGGTGTGGTTAGTTGTTGCAAACTTCTTGGTGTCAGATCCTTTGTTCTTGAGGTCAGGTCATGATGTTCCTGTAAACCTCCACCTAAACAAATGTTATTCCCTGTTCTGACAAGAAAGGGCAAGGTTCCAAGGATCGACTTTCGCCCTCCAAGGTCCAGGCCCTGGCTAAGAAAGGGGGGTCCCTGAGCGGGGAGCGTTCGTCCAGCACCCAGTCTGGGTCCTCCCACCAGTGCCCAGGCCCAGCTGAAGAGGCAGCTCTCAGCTGGCGGCGCCCACCCAGCCGTCTTCACTGAGGGAGCCAGGCGTCCAGGACCCAGCCGGCCCTCAGGCTCCTCAGACCACCCAAAGGGGGTTGGGCGGGGGGCGGGTCCTGTGGACTGTGACCCATGGAGACCGCCACCGCCATTAGGTCAAAGAGGCGGGGATGGGGGACAGGTTTGCTGTCGCCTCAAGGCCTGGGCCTGGCCAGTGGGCAGCCGTGGCGAGGGCTCCGGAGCTCTTTGGGACACAGCCCACAGCCTGTCCCCTGGGCCCCCAGCTCACCTGATGGCCGCCATCTGCCTCTCAACGCGCTCTCCACCGCGAGGACCACTGTCTGGCCAACCACTGGCAGAGCTCGACCTCTAACCACCACACTAAAGCTCTCGCGCTAACAGTTGTGCGTTAATGGCCGCGTGTTCTCGTGCTCTCGGCTGTGTGCCCACCCAGCCCCTATTACAAAGAGAGGCCTAGTAGAGAGCCCAACTCCCAACCACACCAGTCACAAGGAGCCCCTCTCCAGTGGGTGTCAATGGAGGCGAACTGAGGAAACCAAATTTCCATCCCCACCTGGTGTCCCCTCCCCTGCCAGAGGAATGTCAAAGGAGGCCAGATAAGACAGGAGATTAAATAAGGTCGAATCTAACGACATAATGTCCAAAATGTCCAGGTTTCAAAAGAAAATGACTTGTCATGCTAACGAACTGGAAAACCTCAACACGAATGAGAGAAGACTATCGAGATGCTAACACAGAGATGTCAGAATTATCTGATAAAGATTTCAAAGCAGCCATCATACAGAAGTCTAAAGGAAATTTTAATTTCATATCACTTAATGAAAATATATCAAAATATGTGGGATGCAGCTAAAGCAATACTAAGAAAGTAATAGCACTAAATCCATATGTTAGAAAAGAAGAAAGGTCTCTAATCAATAATCTAAATTCTTACCTCTACACTAGAAAAAGAAAATAAACCCAAAGCAACATGGAAGGAAATAATAAAGATAAAAGCAGAAAGCAATGAAATTTCAAACAGGAAAATGACTGAAAAAAATCAATGAAGCAAAATCTGTTTCCACAAAAAGATTGATAAAGTTGATTAACCTCTACCAAGGCTGATAAAGACTTTTAAAAAGAGAGAAGACAAAAATCATCAATATCAGGAATGAAATAGGGGAGATGCCTACAATCCTGTAGCCATTCAAAGGATAGTAAAGAAATAACACAAATTTTACACTCATAAATTTGACAACTTACAAAAAAATGGGCCAATTCCTTGAAAACCACAAGCTACCAAAACTTAACCAAGATGAAATAAACAATAGTCAGATAATTATTAAATACAGTGAATTTGTAATTTTAGAGTTTCCAATAAAAGAAATCTTCAGGCTCTGATGGGTTCACTGGAGAATTCTACCAAACATTTAAAGACGAATCAGCATCAATTTTACATAATCTCTTCCAGAAATTAGAAGAGGAAGAAACACTTCTTAGCTCATTTTATGAGGCTACTACTATGTGGATACCAAAACCCTGTCAGACAGCACAAAAAATGGAAACTATAGACTGATATCGCTCATGAACTCAGGCACAAAAATCCTCAAAATATTAGCAAATCAAATCCAGCGATATATAAAAAGAAGTATGCACCATGACCAAGTTGGATTTACTCCAGATATGCAAGGCTGATTCAATATTTGAAAACCTTATCAACATGGTAAAAAAGGAAAATCATGCAATAGAAGAATCTGACAAAATTCAACACCCATTCGTGATTAAAAAAAAAAAAAAGAAACTCTCTGGCAAGCTAAGAATGGAAGGTAATTTCCTAAACTTGATAAATATCATCCACAAAACCCTACCGCTAACATCATATTTAATGGTGAAAGACAATGCTTTTTCCCTAAGATCGCAAACAAGACAAGAAAGTCTGCTCTAATCATTGTTACTTAACACAGTATTGTAAGTTCTTAGCAGAGTAATAAGCGAAGAAAAAGAAATAAAAAGCAAACGCATTGTAAACAAAGGAATAAAATGGACACAATTTGCAGATGACATGATTGTCTACATACAGAATCCCAAGGAATCCACCAAAAAACTCCTAGAACTAGTGAGTTTAGCAAGATTGTAGGATACAAGATAAACACACAAAAATCAATCGTATTTCTATATACAAACCATAAAAATGTGGAGACAGAAATTAGAAGCAAAATACCATTTACAATTGCTCCAAGGAAATGAAATATAAACCTAAAAAAATATCTATAGGATCTGTATCCTGAAAATTATAAAATGTTAATGAAAAAAATTGAGAAACATACTGTACTCTTGTATCAGAAGACTCAACAAGATGCCAATTCTCCCCAAAATGATGTATAAATTTAAAGTAATTCCTATCAAAATCCCAGCAAGTGTTTTGTAGATATAGGAAAGCTTATTGTAAAACAGAAATTGAAAGGCATATGACCTGGAATAGCTAAAGAAATTTCGAAAAAGCAGAATAAGGTGGGAGGAATCACTATATCTGATGTTGAGGCTTGCTACAGAGCTACATATCAGTAGTCAAGACACCATGATACTGGCAGAAGGATAAACACATCGATCAATGGGACACCTCAGAGAATCCAGAAATAAAGCCACGCAAATATGCTCAACTGATTTTTGCCTGCAAAAGAAATTCAATGGCGGAGGGAGAGATTTTTCAACAAGTGGTGCTATAGCAACTGGTCATCCACAGGCCAAAAAACAAAAAGCCTCAACCTACATCTCTCAAACAACTTACACAAAATTTAACTCAAAATGGATCATGGACTTAAATGCAAAATGTAAATCTATAAAATTTTAGAAGCAAACAAAGGAGAAAATCTTTAGGATAAAGGACTAGACAAAGAGTTCTTAGACTTACCACCAAAAATACAATACATACAAGGAAAAAAATTGTTAAATCACCTCATGAAAATTAAAATATTCTGCTGTGTGAAAGACCCTATTAAGCAATGAAAAGACAAGCTACAAGCTGGAAGAAAATATTTTCAAACATATCCAACAAAGGATTTTAATCCAGAATATATATATTTTAAAAACTCCTTAAACTGAACAGTAATAAAACAAACATTCAACTAGAAAATGGACAAAAGACATAAAAAGATATTTCACTGAAGAGGATACAGAGATGCCAAATAAGCAAATGAAAAGATATTCAACATTATTAGCCATTACAGAAATGCAAATTTAAGCTACCATGAGATCACCTACATACCTATCAGAATGGCTAAAATAAAAAATAGTTATAATACCAAATGCTGGTGAGCACATGGAGAAACGAGACCAGTCATACATTGCTGATGGGAATAGAAACCACTCTGGAAAAAGAGTATGCTAGTTTCTTACAAAACTGTATGCTCATTTACCATACAACTCAGCAATTACACTCTTGGGCATTTATTCCAGGGAAATAAAAACACATTCACAAAGAAACCTGTACATGAATGTTCAAAGCAGTTTTATTTGTAATAGCCCAAAACTAGAAACAACCTGAAGGTCCTTCAATAGGTGAATAAACCGTGACACCGCCACTCTGTGGAATACTACTCAGCAATAAAAAAGAACAAACTATTGGTCCACACGAAAACTTGGATGGGTCTCAAGGGAGTTAAGCTGAGTGAAAAAGGCTAATTTCAAAAGGTTATATACTATATCATTCCATTTAAATAGCATTCTTGAAATGACAAAATTACAGAGATAAACAGATCAGTGGTTGCCAGAGGACAGATAGAGGGGAAGGGAGGGATGCAGCTGTGGCTACAAAAAGATTGCATAAGGAATCCTGGTGATGAAACTGTTCTATATCTTGACTGTGGTGGTCACACAAACCTACACAAGTGATAGAACTACACTTGTGTAGTTGAAGGATATATGGAATCTATTATTTCTTATAATTGCATGTGAATCTGTATCTCAAGATAAAAATGTAAAGAAAATCAAGCAAGCAATAGGTGAAAATTAATGAAACAGGAAGTGAGGGTGGCAGTGTCCAATCTGATTCCAAGGTTTCAGGAGTTTTGCAGTCTTCCACAGAAACACACACCCCATTAGAAAATAATAGTGATTCTTCCTCAAGAAAAGGTCTGTGAGGAGGAAATGTGAAACACTCTTGACTGAACCAAGAGAATGGGTTTTCCAAATGAGACTGTCAGAGCAAGATGCAGTCAGATGGATTGGCAGGCTTATTGCTGTCCCCAGCTTCACCTTCCCCCGGTGCCCTGTTGGGTGGGAGGAAGCTTCTGATGAAGAGTAGATCAGTTAAAAGAAAAACAAAGAAGCTACATTTTTTTGCACATCTGAAAGTAGTAAGTATATCCGTGATCCTGCTACATATAACTAAAAATGCTAATACTAAAACCTTCTCTAACATAGTCTCTACAATTCCATCTCCAAATATCTATTATAGCGTATTTTGCTTAGATAAAGATGTACCAGTGAAGAATTCAAAAGACTAGGAAGGTCAGTGCAGCTAGAAGCTCTCAGAGAAGGCAGTGATGCAGATTGCTCTCTTAAAACTTTACTGAACAAAGAACACTCTCTAGAATATATGATGCGCTAGGTCTACATTGCATGCAATAAAGCTGAACATGACAGTAGTTCAATGTGAAATGTTAAACAAATTAGTATTTCTCACTGTACAAAACTGCTTATGTAGCTGCCGTGCAAGAATAAAGTACTAAGCTCAGCATTTTCACCAATCATCTGTGATGAGCTTTAAAAAAGATATTTGAAGAAATGGCTAGATTTCTTTGGTATACATTTCAAACAAATTAGTTACATGGATAATACTCAAACCTGTTTCAACCTCTCTTGCATTCCAGATAAAATCTTAGGACAAATATCAAAAATGCTAGCCACCCCAAAAGACTGTCAAACTCAAAAGAATATAAGTTCCGAAATAATGTTTATTCAGTAGGGTTTATTAAATTGGATAAAGGCAAGAACTGTCAGTTACTGCAAAATTCATGTAAGAACACTTAGTAGTCCAGCTCTAAGCATTTCTTTTAAATTTCTCACATTAATGAGTTCTGTTTACAGTACTAAAATTCTATCATTCAAGCTTCAATGATTACATTTCAGAAAAAGGAAATCATTTGTGACATCTTTCTACAAAAGAGAAAAAAATATAATGAATAGAACCAGTATATATAATACGATACACTAGGGGTGGGGGGGTTAGGGAAAAAACAGTGCTTTATTTTCACGGTAGAAATTATGTAACGTAAACATCCTTTTGACCCACACCAAAAAATCCACGAGAAAAGCTCAAATTTGAACACTGTGAGCATTATTTTAAAATCTATGTTTGTGAGTTTATACTGCATCTGTTTATACCAATACGTGGCAAATATCTATCACTTTCACATACACTGAACCATTCTAGGGGAATATGGGAGAGAAAAAGGCCTTACTTATGCATCACCTAGTGCAACTTTTACTTAGAATGCAAGTTGAGTCAACGATTTTAAATCTCAACACGTACCTGTTAATCCCTCTCTCTCCATCCTTCTATCCCAGACACCTCCAAAGAACCGTGGTAGTCTAATGTCTTTGTATCTGCTAGGCCTCACCACTGAGGTTGTTGAATACCACCTCCACTAAAACAAAAGTACACTGTCTATTGCACTTTCCTTTTCTTTAACAATTGAGCAGAATTCTAATGCTTTCAACCACGTGTGTAGATTTCTAGGTCATTTACACTGCTGCTGGCATGACTGCTGGATCTGCAGAACTGCTGCTGGGCTGCAATGGCCAGTGTCCAGTAGCTAGATTTTTTTAAGAATTCCGCTTGTCAACAGGGAAATCAAAAGGCTGTGTATGTGAGTTAGAAACGGTGCTTCCTGCCTGTCCCATTCGAACTTGCTATGTGCTGTAATTAGCAGGGCTCTGCTCACTTCCTTGTTTGCTGTAACTATCGCAGGAAGAACTGTTTCTGTCTCCAGGAACCAGCTTGTCCCTGTGAAGGGACATGGTGGAGAGAGCAACAGTTGATAAGGAGCCAATGGAGGGGCTTGGCAGACCAGATGTATTGTGGTAAGGCTCACGCTCTGGATTCTTCACATGGTCTTTAATCCTCTTGAGAAAGACAAAGAAAAGCTCTATGATATTCAAGGCAAGAGACACCAAGGACACCAGCGGCATGAAGAGGATGAAGATGCTTTTCTCTGTGGGGCGAGAGAGGAAGCAGTCCACCTGACGCGGCAGGGGTCTCATTTGCAAGTGTAAACCGCATTCAGGTGGAAGCCATAGATGTATCACTGGCTCAGCAGGAAAGCCACCTCAAAGACTGTCTTGAAGAAGAAACAGATGGTATAGGTTCACAGCAAGCCCCCCCTCATTTCCACCTTGCCATGTTCTTCAATGTCATACTTGAACTTCTTGATTTCAATTTCCTCCAAGTGCACCTCCACACTGGCACCATCGGTTGGGGCAACTTTGAGTTGCTCCTCTTTCTTGTTCAACTTCTCATCCTTTCGCATCACATAGATCGCGTGTGCTAGGTACAGAAGTGTGGGGACAGATGCAAATACAATCTGCAGGACCCAGAAGCACACGTGAGAGATTGGGAAGGACTCATCGTAGCAGACGTTTTCACAACTAGGCTGTCGAGTGTTACAACAAAAGGCAAACTACTCATCATCCCAGGTTGACTCAACTGCTGTCCCCAGTAGCAGGATTCAGAAAATGAAAAGGACTGAGAGCCACACCTTCCCTCCAGCTGTGGAGTAAGCTTGAACCCTGTCGAGGAGTTGGCCTAAGGCACGCCAGTCACTCATGCTGCCTGTTCGCTGTTCTTTCCCTTAAAAGTGAAGTAGGCACGCCAAGTGACTGCACTCCTTAGAGGACGAAGTAAAACGAAAAAGCAAGTTCAAGCACTCAAAACTGTCTAAACCTTACAAGTCTGCTACTCTTTGGTACCTTCCTCCTTCTTCCCCCTAATGAAAGGCAATTGCTGATACCTGATAAAAGCTTATGTGGATTCATTTTTCATACATGGTGAGTAAATACTCTTAAATAAGGATGTACATATATTGATAATGGGACAATTTACATAAATAGGGGAACAAAATAGACACATTTAAGTATCTTCAATTCCAGAATAAGGCAATCTCCAAAGATTAAAAACTCAAACACAGACACTGAATTAAAAATTTACATGCATATACTGACTGATTCATTTTCAGACATATCAGGGCCATCATCTCCCAAACAGATAATGATATTCATCCAAGCATTATTTATGGAGTGCCTACTAGGTGCCAGGTACTGTACTAGGCACTGGCTCCTACTGTGATTCCTTTGGAACTCACAATCAAATAGAGGAACAGATAATCAAAAGCACAGTATTTTATTGATTTTTTAATTACAATTAATTGTAAGATAAACCATTATTTTATTTAACATTCGGAAAGCAATCAAGGTATCCAGGGTAAGATGTGCCCCAATTTCAGAAATGTGGGGGGAAATGTATATCTTAGAATCAATGAAAAAGGCTAAGTGAGTAAGTGAATATACAATTGCAAATTTAAATAAGTGCCAAGAAGGAAACAAATAGGCACCAACAGAGATTACCACAAGGAAACCCAGATTAGAATGTATAGAGTCAGCCAAGCAAAGACTGGAAAAACCGCTGCATGTGAAGCAGCAGCATGGGCAAAAATCTGAAGAGTGAAGGACTCACTGTACTCAAGGAGCTAGCTCAAAAGCAGGCAGCATGGTTACCAGGTAGTAGGCAGAGGTAGCAGAATGGTGCCAGAGGGGGCTACCTCAGGCACCTGCTTGGCAGGAGCAGAGAATCCCAGAGGCAGAAAGTGAAATTACACTGTGAGGCTGGGGCAAGATTGAGGCCATTGGAGAAATTATTAATGGCAGTTCGGGAGCTCTAGGGGACAGTGGGAGGGTTGTGGGAGGAACCAGGATGTGATAGAGGGATGTACAGATCAGTACAGAGACAAGGGTTCTGGGCTAATGGACGGCCAGCGAGTTTCGGTGGTGACAGAAAGTAAAAGAGGATGTCAAGAATCATGGGTCTGGACTTCCCCAGTGGCGCAGTGGTTAAGAATCCGCCTGCCAATGCAGGGGACACAGGTTCGATCCCTGGTCCAGGATGATCCCACGTGCCGCAGAGCAACTAAGCCCGTGTGCCACAACTACCAAAGCCCGTGTGCCTAGAGCCCACGCACTGCAATGAAGAGTAGCCCCTGATCGCTGCAACCAGAGAAAGCCTGCTCACAGCAATGAAGACCCAATGCAGCCAAAGATAAAAATTTAAAAAATTAATTAATTAAAAAAAAAAAGAAAAGAATCATGGGTCCGATCCTGAGAGTCTCTGGAGAGGGAAATATGCAAGCTATACTAGTGCTGTGGTCCTGAATGCTGTGGTGAATAAAGGGGCATTTTGCAAGGGTAGCTGCCATTCCAGTTAGCAGGGAGTAGTAGCAAGATCAGGACTGAAAAAGAAGAGCTGCTACTCTCTCCTTATCTGAGAACTGAAGTCAGGTCTCTGCCAACAGGGGCCTCAATTTAAATACTTACTTACTGAATGTGGACCATTATCTTCATTTGAATTGTTAGCACATGGAAGCTTTTTTGTTAAGACTAAAATGCTGACACACTGTGTTCATTCTTGTGGGTTTCTTCTCAAGAGCTTTAAAAAAAAAAATCTCAGGAGGAGCAACTCTGATACCATCCACCAATCTGTTGAGAGTGGGTGGAACCTGGCATGGGGCACAACATACACCTGCTGTGCCACTACTGAAGACCTTCTATTCTTTCTCCATTTCCTCCTGACAGCACTCTTTCTTTATAAGAAACGTCTCTGAGCAAAAAGCCTAGGGAAAAGTTTCTGCCTCTAATTCAGAGCATGCCAAACAAACAGATCTTACTTTAAAACGGAGGACCACAGCTAACTGATTATTACATGGCGAAAATAATTATTTTCAACCAAATTATCTCAATACAGCACTGACTCATCATTTTTAAAACAAACTTTATTTAGTATATTAAGATAACATTCATAATATTTATATTTTAATTCTCCCACTTTAAAAAATTTAATTCCCAAAGGTAGATATTCATTTTAAACAATCAGGAAAATTAAAAGAGGAAAATATTTCTTAAAGTAAAAATAATATGAATTTGCCTACTAATAAGCAATCTTAAATACCATACAGCTTATTTGTTTCTTGGTGTAATGGCTGTTCCTCACAGTAGATTCAGTAAGAAAAATAAAACTTAAAATGAAACCTAAAAAGGGGGGACAAGGTTAATACAATTTACAATGTCTCATCTACCCAAAATTGGTTACAACTGTTCTCCAAGGATAAGAACTGAAGCCTCCCAAAATGCAATTTTTTACCAAGTAATCAAATTATAAGGCTTAAAAGTACACACAGTGCTTTCTCAGTTGCTTAAATAACACATTTTAGCCAAACTGTCCTCTATCACACAGATTCTGAAAGTAATCCTATTAAGCTAAAATCACCAAGATGTATAGTTTATGATTAATACATTCATCAAGGTTAATCGAAAATAGACCATTTGCAGCATGAGTTGGGCATTTATTCTCATTAGTTTTTCAAATTTAACCAATGCTTAGTCTCCAGAGATTTCAAAATGCCTTTAAAAATTGAGTTATTTCTTCAAAAACAAGTGGGGTAAAATAACAACAAATGAAGGTTAAAGAAAATAATCCCTGAAACTACTTTAGCATGGTTAAAGGTATCTGACAAAACAAAAAATAGTGCAGGGGACGGGGGGGTCGATAATTCTAGTTACTTTAGGATAAAGTTATTAGCAATTTTCTAGAACTACATTAAAGTTCTCAACTTTTTCAAATATTTTGCCTGGAAAAAGTTCTTACTAAGCACTTTGAAAATATACAGATCCGACATTCAAAGGGATGAAAATAACTGATCTAGCTAAGCAAATGGCTCATAGGCAAGTTAAAAGCCTCTTGTTGAACATTATTTTTAAACTGGACAAGGTATTTCCTATTTGAAAATATAAATATAAGATTTCAGGATCAGCTCCAACACATAAAGTGCTTGGATACTGTCACTCCTGTCCTTACAACAAAAAAAAAACCCTGAACAAACTGCCAATCAGCAACTTTTATTAGGCTTATCAGAGAATTGAGGACACAGGGCAAACTGAACTCTTGAATCTGGAGAAACAGGCAAATACAGAGAATCACATCCAAGATCAGCTTACCTGGAGCAGAAGGTGCTGGAGTTAATACACTAGTAAGAAAACTTAAATCGTAATTTTGACGAAGGCTTGTGAGTAAGAACCCCTGGGGGTCCAATCTTAGGAGAGCCTCTATACTCTCATGGCTTTACCTCCAGGAACCTCACCAGGTTCTGACTGTGAAGATACAAAAACAATCTCCTCCCTTTTTGGGTAAGAGGAAGAGAGAAGTGACGATTTTGAAATACACCCATGGGAAAAAGTAACAGTTTTGAAATAAACCCAGAAGGTTCTCCATAGCAAAGGCCAACACTCCAAGGGAAAATATACCAGAGCCTTCTGTACTGTCCTGGGAGAGGGGAAATTAGCCAACACAGACTTCTCTAGACTTGTTTCACCTAAAGGAAGCAGGGGTTGGGGGAAGGCTAAGAAATACTTCTGAAGGTTGCAGTCCAGGGCTCAGGCCCACCAAAAGACTAAGACTTGGTCCTAAGATTATAAAACACTTGCCCTTCCCCACACTCTACCACCACGTCACCAAGGTTCCACAGTAATCCAATAACAGTGGATTACAACAGAAAGAGTTGCAAGAAACAGACTCTATTTAAAAAGGACTTCTTAGGGAAACCCAAAGATAATGGGGGAGAAAATTTTAAAAATAAAGACACTGGAGGAAACTGAAGCCTCTGGCATCTACACCTACAACAAACATTAAACACAGTCTAGCTCCTAGCCAAATTAACATGAAACCTTATACCACAGGCCTATTTACCTCCATTTCTATTATCCAATATATCCTACCTGGCTTTTAAAAAACACTAAAAAGTATGCTAAAAGGCAAGGGAAAACAGAGTGTGAGGAGATTAAGCAAGCATCAGAACAAGACTTAGATATGGCACAGGTTTGGGGATTACCAGGGATAATTTCAGACAGGGAATTTAAAACAACTATGATTACTATGGTAAGCACTCTAATGGAAAAGGTAGACAACATGCAAGAACAGACAGGTAATGTAAGTATATAACTCTAAGGAAGAATTAAAAGGAAATGCTAAAAATCAAAAACACCATAACAAAAATGAATAATACCTTTAATGGGCTCATCAGTAGACTGGACATGGCCAAGGAAAGAATCAGTGAACTTAAAGATATGTCAAGAGAAACTTCCCAAATTAAAATGGAAACAGAAAAAAGAATTTTAAAAAGGAGAAAAGAATATCCAAGAACTATGGGACAATTACAAAAGGTGTCACTGGAATACCAGAAGAAGAATGAGACAAAAGAGAAAAAATATTTGAAGGAATAATGACTGAGAATCTTCTAAAATTAATGACAGACACCAAATCACACATCCAGGAAGCTCAGAGCACACCAAGAAAGATAAATACCCAAAAACTCTACACCTAAACATATCGTATTCAAACTACAGAAAACCAAACACAAAGAGAAAATCATGAAAGAAGCCAGAGGGGAAAAAAACACCTTACTTATAGAGAACAAGGATAAGAAGTACATTTGACTTCTTGTCAGAAGCCATGAAGTGAAATATTTAGTGTTGAAAGAAAAAAAAACAGCAACCTAGAAGGTATTCAGTGAAATTATCCTTCAAAATTGAAGGAGAAATAAAAACTTTCTCAGATAAACAAAAACTGAGGGAATTTGTCACCAGCAGACCTGCCTAGTAAAAACTGTTTTAAAAAGTTCTTCAGAGAAAGAAAACGATATAGGCCAGAAAGTCAGATCTACACAAAGAAAGAAAGACCATTGGAGAAGGAATAAATGAAGGTAAAATAAAATCTATTTTTCTTATTCTTAATAGATAACTGTTCTAAGTAATAATAGTAATAGCGTATTTGCTAATTATAGCAAATGGATAAGTAAAATGAAAGGTACCTGTACTATCTGAGAAGCAGAGTAGAGTTATCCGGTAGTGGACTTAGAAGATAAGTTGTAAATATACACTGTAAACTCCAGAGCAACAACTAAAAACGCTTCTTTAAAGAAATGTGATGGGGCTTCCCTGGTGGCGCAGTGGTTGAGAATCTGCCTGCCGATGCAGGGGACACGGGTTCGAGCCCTGGTCTGGGAAGATCCCACATACCGCGGAGCAACTAGCCCCGTGAGCCACAGTTACTGAGCCTGCGCGTCTGGAGCCTGTGCTCTGCAACAAGAAAGGCCGCGATAGTCAGAGGCCTGCACACCGCGATGAGGAGTGGCCCCCACTTGCCGCAACTAGAGAAAGCCCCTGCACAGAAACGAAGAGTCAACAGAGCCATAAATAAATAAATAAATAAATAAAATTAAAAAAAAAAAAAGAAATGTGATGGATATGCTAAGACGAGAGAAAACAGAATCATACAAAATGGTCAACTGAAACCAGGGAAGGTAGAAAAACGGGACCTGTTATTGTTTAAAAAAAAAGAAGTAGGGCTTCCCTGGTGGCGCAGTGGTTGAGAGTCTGCCTGCCGATGCAGGGGACACAGGTTCGTGCCCCGGTCTGGGAAGATCCCACATGCCACGGAGCGTCTAGGCCCATGAGCCATGGCTGCTGAGCCTGCACGCCTGGAGCCTGTGCTCTGCAACGGGAGAGGCCACAACAGTGAGAGGCCTGCATACAGCAAAAAAAAAAAAAAAAAAAAAAAAAGAAGAAGTATAACAAACAGAAAAGTTACAAACATGGTTCATATTAATCCAAGTATATTGATACTCACTTTAAATGTGAATGGCCTAAATATACCAATTAAAAGAGATTGTCAGAGTAGATTTTAAAAACTCACATTAAATATAAAGATACATCTAGGTTCAAAGCAAAGGGATAAAGAAAGATATACCATGTTAATATTAATCAAAAGAAAGCTGGAATAGCTATATCAGTTTTAGACAAAGTAGACTTCAGAATGAGAAAAATCATCAGGGATAAAGAGGGGCATTAGAAAATGATACACTCTCCAAGAAAGCATAACAATCCTTAATATGTATGCACCACACAAGACAGCATCAAAATATATAAGGGGCTCCCTCTGGGCCTCGGTCCTCTGCCCGCGTCCGCCAGAGCCTGTTGGTGTCCACTGACCAGAGTCTGCGAATTCAACGCTCCGAGCCCATCCGGACGGTCCCGACTCCCAGCTGTCTATCCTTCGAAAACACTAAGAATAATGTCCCTGCATCAGTTTTTACTAGAGCCAATCACCTGCCATGCCTGGAACAGGGATCGTACCCAGATTGCCCTTAGCCCCAATAACCATGAAGTCCACATCTATAAGAAGAACGGGAGCCAGTGGGTGAAAGCTCATGAATTCAAGGAGCACAACGGACACATCACAGGTATCGACTGGGCTCCCAAGAGTGACTGCATTGTCACTTGTGGGGCTGACCACAATGCCTATGTCTGGGGTCAGAAAGGTGGAGTCTGGAAGCCGACCCTGGCGATCCTGAGAATTAACTGTGCAGCCACTTTTGTCAAGTGGTCCCCGCTAGAGAACAAATTTGCTGTGGGCAGCAGAGCACGACTCATTTATGTTTGTTACTTCGAGTCAGAAAATGACTGGTGGGTAAGCAAGCACATAAAAAAGCCCATTCGCTCCACGGTCGCCAGTACACCCTGGGGCAGCAAGATGCCTTTTGGTCAGCTGATGTCAGAGTATGGTGGCAGTGGCACTGGCGGCTGGGTGAACGGGGTCAGCTTCTTCGCCAGCGGGAGCCGCCTGGCCTGGGTCAGCCACGACGGCACCGTGTCTGTTGTTGATGCCTCAAAAAGCGTGCAGGTCTCAACTCTGAAGACAGAGTTCCTGCCCCTCCTGAGTGTGTCGTTCGGCTCGGAGAACAGCGTTGTGGCTGCTGGCCATGACTGCTGCCCCATGCTCTTTAACTACGACAACCGTGGCTGCTTGACCTTCGTCTCCAACCTAGACATCCCGAAACAGAGCATCCAGCACAACATGTCGGCCATGGAGCACTTCCGCAACATGGACAAGTGGGCCACGACCAAGGACTGAAACACAGCCCTGGAGATGCTGCACCACAACAGCATCACTCGAGTGTCTATTTATGAGATGGACAAGCAAGACTGTCGCAAATTTTGCACTACTGGCATTGACAGAGCCATGACCATTTGGGATTTCAAGACCTTAGAGTCTTCTATCCAGGGCCTTTGGATACTGTGAAGCTGAGCGAGCCTCCCAGATCCAGCATGAGGACAGACAGGCTGCACCGAGCAACTCCGCCATTCACATGATGGGGAGGAGAGCCAGCCTCCAGGAAACACTGAAAACGCATATGGCGCAAACCTTGCTGTGTGTTTTGTTTGAGTGTAATTGGTGAAAGTGTTGGTTTTTTAAAAGCAGCAGTGATTTGGGGTGGGTTTTTTTTTGTTTTTTTCTTTTGCTATTTCATTCCATTCTTGACCAAAGCTTCTCTTTAAGTAGCTTATTATGGAAAATTGTCACACTAACTTAAAGGAAGGGGTGGGGGAGGTATATAAATTGTCTGTTAAAAAATTAAATAAAAATACTGAACAAAAAAAACAAAACAAAATATATGAGGCAATAGACCTGCAAAGAGAAACAGACAAATCCACTATTATAGTTGGAGACTTCAACACCCCCTTTCAGTAGGCAAAAAAAAAGAGAGAATAAAGATAGGTGAATTGAATAGCACCATCAAGCAACTAAATCTACCTGCCATTTACATAATACTTCATCCAACAGCAGCAGAATACATGTTCTCAAGCTCACGTGGAATATTCATCGAGATAGATCAAATTCTGTACCACAAAACACAAATTAGCAAATTTTAAAGAATAAAAATCATACAAAGTATTTTCTCACACCACAATGGAATTAACCTAGAAAACAATAACAAAAAGATAGATGGAAAAATCTCAAAATATTTTGCCATTAAACAACACATTTCTAAATAATACATAGGTCAAAGAGGAAATCTAAAGAGGACTTTTAAAATATTTTGAACTAAATGAAAATGAAAATACAAATCAAAATTTGTATGATGTAGCAAAAGCAGGGCTTAGAGAAAAGTTTATAGCACTGAAGGCATATATTAGAAAAGAAAACAAACTTAAAATCAATAACCTAAGCTTCTACCTTAGGATATAAGGCAAAGAAGGACAACTTAAGACTAAAGCAAATGGATAAAAGGATAGAACAATAAAAATTATAGCAGTAATCAATGAAATTGAAAACAGGAACTCAGTAGTGAAAAAAATCAATGGAAACAAAAGATGGTTCTCTGCAAAGACTGACAAAATTGATAAACCTCTAGCCAGGATAACCAAGAAAAAATGAGCGAAGACACAAATTATTAATATCAGAAATGAAAGAAGTGTCATCATTACCAACCACGTGGACATTAAAAGGATAATAAAAGAATATTATGAACAAATCTATGCCTTCACATTTTATAACTTAGATAAGTGGACCAATTCCTTAAAAGATACAAAATTTACACAAGGAATAATAGATAATCTGAATAGGCCTTTATCTATGGAAGAAACTCAAACTATAATTAATAAACTTCCCAGAAAGAAAGTCCCATACCTAGACGGTTTCACTGGTGAATTCTACCAAACATTTAAGGAAGAAATTAAGGAAGAAATTCTCTACAATCTCTTCCAGAAAGCAGAAGTAGAGAAACACTTCAAAGCTTACTCTATGAGGACACATTAGGGTACTACCAATACCAAAACTAGACAAAGACATTAAAGAAAGGCAAACTACATGAACACAGATGTAGAAATCCTCAACCAATATTATCAAATCAAATCCAGCAATGTATAAAAAGAAATACACATCTCAACTACGTGGGATTTATCCCAGGTATGCAAGGCTGGTTCAACATCCTAAATTCAATTCATAATCAACATATGAAAGTAAAAACACCACATGATCATACCAAGTGATACAGAAAAGCATTTGACAAAACCCAATACCCATTTGTGATAAATACTCTTAGCAATCTAAGAATAGAGAGAACTTCCTCAACTTGATAAAGAACCTCTACAAGAAACCTGCAGTTAACATCGTATTTAATGGTAAGAAACTGCATGCCTTCCCACTAAGCTCAGGAACCAGACAAGAATGTCCTCTCTCACCATCTGTATTAAACATTGTACTGGAAGTCATAACTAATACAAGACAAGTAAAGGAAGTAAAAGGTATACAGATTGGGAAAGAAGAAGTAAAACTATTTTGTTCACAGATGACATGACTGATTATGAAGAAAATCCCAAAGAATTTACCCCCCTAAAAACACTGGAACTAATACGCAATTCTAGCAAGGTCACAGGATACAAAGCTAATATACAAAAGTCAATCACTTTCCTATATACCAGCAAGGAACAACTGGAATTTAAAAATTAAAAACAGTACCATTTATACTATCACCAAAAGAAAAAAAGTACTTAGGTATAAATCTAACAAAACAATTGTAAGATATGTATGTGAAAAACTAAATAACTTTGTTGAAAGAAATCAAAGAGAAAAAAATCAAATGGAGACATATTCTGTGGTCATTGATTAGAACACACAATATTGTTAAGATGTCAATTCTCAACTTGATCTACAGATTCAGTGCGATCCCAATCCTAGCAAGCTATTTTGTGGATATCAACAAACTGATTTAAAAGGTAAAATAGAAAGGCAAAAGACCTGGAATAGCCAACACAATACTGAAAAAGAACAACAAAATTGGAGGACTGACACTACCTGACTTTAAGACTTACTACAAAGCTACAGTAAATCAAGACAGTATGATATTGGTGAAGAACAGACACACAGATCAATGAAACAGAACATAGAACCCAAAACTAGACTCAACACAAACACAGCTGATCTTTGATAAAGAAGCAGAGGCAATCCAATGGAGAAAGAAGTCCTTTCAACAAATGGTTGAAATAACCTAATCAAAAAATGGGCAAAGGACTTGACTAGACATTTCTCCAAAGACATACAAATAGCCAAGAGCACATGAAAAGATGTCCAACATCACTAATCATTAGTGTCATGCAAATCAAAACCACAAAATGATACCATTTTACATCAACTAGGATGGCTACAATAAAATAAAATAAGGAAACAAGTGTTGGCGAGGATGTGAAGAAATTGGAACCTTTGTACAGTGCTGGCAAGAATGTAAAGTGGTGCAGTCACTGAGGAAAACAGTTTTGTGGTTCCTCAAAAAAGTTAAACACAGAATTACCATATACCTAGCTAGCATTTCCACTTCTTGCTATATACCCCAAAAGAACTGAAAACGGGGACTCAAACAAAACTTGACCACAAATGTTCACAGCAACACTATTCACGATAATCAAAAGGTGAAAACAACCCAAATGTCCATCCACAGATAAATGGATAAACAAAATGTGATATGTCCATACAACAGAATATGACTCAGTCATAAAAAAGGAATGAAGTAATGATACAGGCTACATGGATGAACCTCAAAAACATTACACTAAGTGAAAGAAGTCAAACTCAAATGGTCACAAATTGTATGTCATTCCATTTATATGAAATATCCAGAATACGTAAATCTATAGAGAAATCAGATTGGTGTTTGCCAGGGGTAGAGAGAGGGAAAAACAGGGAGTGAGTACTTAATGGGTATGGGGTTTTCTTTTGGGGTGATAGAAGTGTTTTGGAACTTGATAGAGGTAGTGATTGTACAATATTGTGAATGTACTAAATGCTACTGAGTTGTACACTTTAAAATGGTTGGTTTTACATTACGTGAATTTTACCTCAATTTTTTTTAAAAGAAGGTCACAACATTGTAAATCAACTATTCATCGATTAAAAAAGAAAAAAAGAAGATGGGCCTATGAGGCTTACTTCCTGGCTCTACTACCTACTAACTTGTATGGCCTTCAGGAAATTAATCTATTATATTTGAGCATCAGTTTCCCTCATGTTAAAGGAAGGTAATTCTTTCTAACTTTTATAGTTGCTATGATGATCTAAAGAGTAATGAAAATAAAGCACCTAGCATAGGACTTCCCTAGTGGCACAGTGGTTAAGAATCCGCCTGCCAATGCAGGGGGACACGGGTTCGATCCCTGGTCCGGGAAGATCCCACATGCCGTGGAGCAACTAAGCCCATGTGCCACAACTACTGAGCCTGCCCTCTAGAGCCCACGAGCCACAATTACTGAAGCCCGCACACCTAGAGCCTGTGCTCTGCAACGAGAAGCCACCACAGTGAGAAGCCCGCGCACCTCAATGAAGAGTAGTCCCTGCTCGCAGCAACAAAGACCCAACACAGCCAAAAACAAACAAATAAATAAATAATTTATATTTTTTAAAAAAAAGCACCTAGCATAGCACAATGCCTGGAAGTTAAGAGGTACTTGAAACAGAGATTATTACTATTGCTTCTTAACTTAATTTCTCATTTATGGCCACTTGAATTATATTAGGAAGATATCTCAAGTTTTTTTGTCTCCAAAGAATTTAACTCTTCATATTTGTGAGAATGTCCTTCTCTTGAACTCAAGTAATCTTTCATAGTCTCAGTGGAGACTGTTTTCTTCTTTGTATTCCTTTTGGATGAAAAGAGAGCTATTCAGGCCAGTGATGGAACACAGTCAGGGTGAATAGATTGTATATGTCTCTGTATGTCCAGTTCCTAGCAAACTCCACTTCTCCGTTCTGACAGTTGATCATGAACGAAGTAACCAATATAAAATTTCCTACTTAGCCAGCCAAAAGATTTACCCAAGCCCAGCTCAAGGGAAAAGTAATTTTCAGTGGAAGTTCCACACTTTATTAATTCTATTCCTCAAACTCCAAGAGCACCAAGGGCAAAGAGACAAATAGAAACTGAGATTGTTGGTCCACTGAGGCCACTATGCTGTTTCCACTGTATTCTCCTAGTTAGGGCTGCTCAGCATTAGAAGTCAGCAAACTTTTTCTGTTTAGGAAGGGCCACAAAATAAATACTGTATTTTAGGCTTTGTATGTCATACGGTCCCTGTTGCAACTACTTAACTCTGTCATTTTAGCGCAAAAGCATCCATAGAAAATACGTAAATGAATGAGTATGGCTATGTTCCATAAAATAAGAGGCGGGCCAGATTTGGCCCACAGGCACTCAAAAGATTTTTCTTAAACAAATATTTGGTTGAATTTTACTTTGTAATACCATGCCTAGAACACAGTGCTTTAAGTACAGGAGGTAGAAAAAAATTTTAATTTGATTTTTTTAATTAAAATGCTTTAACATAGGAAACAAACCTTTAAATTAAGAAATAGTGGGCTTCCCTGGTGGCGTAGTGGTTAAGAATCCGCCTGCCAATGCAGGGGACACGGGTTCCAGCCCTGGTCCGGGAAGATCCCACATGCCATGGAGCAACTAAGCCCGTGCGTCACAACTACTGAGCCTGCGCTCTAGAGCGCGTGAGCCACAACTACTGAGCCCATGAGCCACAACTACTGAAGCCCGCATGCCTAGAGCCTGTGCTCCGCAACAAGAGAAGCCACTGCAATGAGAAGCCCGCGTGCTGCAACAAAGAGTAGCCCCTGCTTGCCGCAACTAGAGAAAGCTCGTGCACAGCAACAAAGACCAAACACAGCCAAAAAATAAATAAAATAAAATAAAAATAAATTTTAAAAAAAGAAATAGTAAAGCTCAAAAGCACTGCAGAATATGAACTATAGTTTCTAATGGTATTTCAGGGGTGGGTTACTTTTTATATAAAAATAGATCCCCATGTACTACTTTCCAGTTACTGATTTCAACAACTGATAAAGAGTTATGCTTAACTATTTTAAAGTGTCCAGTATACGGGCATTTGTTGATCAGTTCCTTTTCTTACATTTCCAGTGAATATATATTTCAGGCTGTGTAGAAAAATGATTCACACTCGTTTTTGGTTCCTGAAGTTTTAAAGTCACATTAAAGAACTAGTTAAATCCCTTAAGCAGAGACATTTATCAAAGACGAATGAAATTACTCATCTTAAGAAGATGTAGAAAGAATGTTCTTTCTCTCTTTTTTTAAATGTTTATTAATTTATTTATTTGACTGCTCCGGGTCTTAGTTGTGGTGTGCAGGCATGTGGGACCTAGTTCCCCGACCAGGGATTGAACCCGGGCCCCCTGCACTGGGAGCACAGAGTCTTAACCACTGGACCACCAGGGAAGTCCCAAGAATGTTCTCTTAAAGAAGGAAATAATTTTGTTTTATGATTGGCAGAAAAGGGGACTTTAAAGTCCATCTAGTGCTCCAGCCAACTCGGCCTCTGGACTGGGGGGCTGTGGAGTAGGGGGGGGGGAACTGAGTCACTATAAGAAGGACAAATGAGGTAAAGCCTTCTGTGTAGACAATGCATGCAGAGCTAGTAGTGGGGCTAGTTCTAATTTGACCATTCCCTTATCTCATTTACTAAAAAACAAACAAACAAACAAAATCCAGATTAGGACGATGAGGATAAAGGCAACAAGGAAGCCTGCAAAAGCCCCAGATTCTTCTGGTTCCCTGAAGAAGTCAGACTCATCTGGAAATTGACACCTGAGCCATTGTTTCTTTTACTGATAACAAGACAACAGAAACATGGGTAGTTTTTCCTATATCAACAGACTAGCGGAATTGGAAATACAAAATATTATAGTACAAAGAAGTACGATTTTGGTGAGACTTTTGTCGTGTTCCAGAGACTGTTCTACAGTCAATTGGATCAGCAACAAAAACCTGGTCAGATAGGAAACCACACAGAAGTAATGGTTCTACATGAGTGCCTCCGTAAGAAGAGGCAGATGTTTTCCCCCATTAATGATTCCTACTATCTTTGTTCCTGACCTGAAGTCCAGTTTAACACTGACATCTCATTAATCTTCATAACCTGCAGTAAATTCACATAATTTCAGACAGTGCAATTACCTAAAAAAAGATTATGATAAAATAATCAATTAATACTGAAATACTTCCAGCTTCTTACAATCTTTATGAAAAACCCCAAGCCTCGCTATAATCTTCTTCAAATGCTAGAAATTTTGTACACAAAAGCAAGAAACTACATCTTATTTTTATTTAAATAAGGAGGAATAAAATGACAAAGTAAATAATATAATATCCCATATATTCTGTTTCTCATTGTTGACATCTTTTTTAAGTTTTAAAAACTCAAATAACATGTAAAACCTAAAACTAAAAATTAAGGAAAAACATGTTTTATTTAATGTGGGAAAAAACAAGTTTATTTTGGTCTAGTAGAAAATAACTGTATGGTTTTAGATGGCAACTATAAATAATCTGTTATATTGATAATGGTTCATTGACTTTTCCTCAAGCATCTTCTCAAAATAGTTTGATTTAAAAAAAGTAACCAAATCATCATTCAGCTTTTTGGTGGAAAAATAAAATTAATCTGAAAAAGAAAAATGGAATCATTAATCCAAAATGCATATTGCTTCCTAAAAATGAAGGCTTATAACAAAAGACAAATTTGTGAATATTAAGTAATAACAAACATCCAAAGAATGCCTTTTAGTAGGGGAAAATATGGGTATTCCTAACTAGAAAATATTTAATCAAATCTACTCTTCCTACAACTCTCAAAAGAGAAAAATGACACAGTCCAGATCTTCTCTATCTACTCTCTCCTTACCCTCTTGCAATTTGGCATTAATGTATCATTTGACTTAAAGAAGTCATTAATAAATGGCATTCTTAAATGAAATGGATTTTCTCACCCCTCAATCCTTATCATTATGGATCTTTTTTATGGATTTTTAACACTATTGGTGAATACCATTTTAAGAAAATCTTTCTTCCTTGCTTTCAAGAGGTCTACTCCCTCTCCTTTCAGTATGATCATTTTAAACACGTCTTTCACTCTGCTCTGTACTCCCTCTTGGAAGGTTCATATCATTTCACACTTCCACCTCAGGTTCAAGGTAGCCATTTCTGGAGTCAGATCAAAGCCTGGTTTCACCACTTATCAGCTGCATAATCTTGGCCCCATTACATAGCCTCTCTGACTCAGTTTCCTCATATGTAAAATAGGGATGAGAGTGGGGATTGTGGGGATTAAATGTAAAACATCAAACAGAGTGCCTATCTACCATATATGGTAGATGCTCAATATGTGGTATTTACTAATATCAGGTTTGGTATTCTATTGACATTTTATTCTTTATTATGAAAGCCAAACTCATTATCTCTCCCTCCAAACTTATACACCCTTTACAAGTTTCCCAGTCAGATAAATGATACTAATGCTTTTCCAGTTTACCACAAATCCTTGGGATCATCTTTAATCCCTCCACAGGGACCCGCCACTGTGCAAAAGCTCTCTACAGTGTCCTTCCTTTTTGGTTCTGTAATTTAAGTCAAGTTTATCATTTATTTAATACTTAAAGCTGTACCCCAGTACTGGATTATTCACAGCTTTGTATAACTAGCTATTCAAGAGCATTCGTTACCTACTACTTCAAAACAAACAAAAACTTCTCATAAGTCAACCCCGGCCATAGGAAAGGAACTACATGAATCAGCACTTCTCTGTCCTAGGCTCAATTAGCATCAATCTCCAACCTCTCTCTATCCTCTCTCTTGCCTAAAGTTCTAATCGCATCTCCCTATTTCATCTCCATTCCATTCTCCCTACTTTGTTGTGAGGATGACCTTTTTGAGTTTCTGGGAAGAAAAGTGTACTGTAAAACATGCCTCCCCTCTCACAGGCACTTCAAAGCAGACACGTAAAGAAAAAGAAAATCAGCAATGCACATTTACAGGGCAAAGGTCCAAGCCAGAACTTCTTCCAAGTGCGAGTAATCATAAAGCTCCATAAGGAGTTTAATAGTCACTGCTAAGAGTATTCATATACATGCCAATATGCATATATAACAATAAACAGAAGTTGTCAAAAAGAGAGTACAGTTACATTTTTCTTTTTTAATTGAGCAGCATTTATTTCAGTAAATTAAGAAGTATGATCTTTGGTCTGGAATAGCCCAACATCATATTATGTTCACAAAAGACAAGATATATCTGTTTATAAACATGACCTCTAAATTTCTTGCAACAGGACACAGATTAAAACAGTGACTTTCTTTCATACTTGTTCAAATACACCATATGCTAGGAATTATTTAATTGTATATACAATCATAGCCAACATTCTCAGAAAGAGATCAAATTTATGCATGTGATCACATATACCTGTGTAAGTAATCACAAGAGACCTGATTTATACATTTTTATAAGTATTTTATTAAAAATTTAAAAGGTATGCAAAATATATGCGCATGATCACTTTACACATAATAAGCACAAAAGGGAGGATTATATCCATTTTTGACTATAATATGAGATTTCATAGTTATCCATTCGTTTGATCCTAACGGGTAAATCTTATCAGAAGCATCAAATTCTCTATTTTTGGACAGTGGGGTAAAGATTTGAAGGCCTGATTCTAGCTGAAAAAAGGGTATACTGTAAGAAGTCTAATGATTAAACAGTTGCAAATTCTAGAAAGAATTTTATATTACTGAGTTCGGCACTAATTTATGCTTCAAATTTTCCATCCAGTGCTATCTTTTTAGGTACATGAAAGGAAAAAGCAACGATATTCAGACAGCTGGTCTGTAGGGCCCTCACTTAGTGAAGGGCAGTAAAAAAGAGGTGTTTTTTTTAGATGCGATCTCATTTACAGCAATCTCACAGGTTATTTTTTATCTATTCTTCTATCTATTCAGACAGACCATAAGACATACAAGGGCAAGAAAACTATGGTTTATTCATCCTTGTAACTCAAAATGCCTTGCACATGGCCACTAAGAATCAGAGTTCACATTTAGAGTCGGTTTCCCAAGAGCAGAGATGCCTGTTCTCGTCCACTTTCACTCCGAGCCCATCTTGCTGGCACTAATAGTGTGTATTATGAGAACGAGGTACCGTTAACAAGCATGTTTTAACAAATGAGTAAACCAGATATATGGAAAGATAAAAACAATATATTCAACTAATAAACTTTATTTGCACATAAAAGGCAGGAGAGCTTAGATAAGGTCATGCATATGGTTGATTCTCTGTTGTGCAACGGAAACTAACACAGTATCGTGAAGCAATTATACTCCAATAAAGATCTATTAAAAATTTTTTTTAATTTAAAAAAAAGAAAGTATAGGGGAAAAGGTCACGGGAAGAAGTGTGACAATGACTGAGAGAAAATACTGTTGGAAGATTTGTCATTATATATCAGAAATCCCTGGGTTTTAAAATTCAAGGATTAAGACTAAGAACTGAAGCTTCCATTTGCTACGCTGTATCAACAGAGCCATAGTACAAAAAGGGGTATTATGTTCATGAAAGAGTCAAATTTAATTTGGACACTAACAACCTATTTCCCCTGAGTAGTATCTACCCAAGAATTTTATTTTTTTAAAGCTTCCTAAATTTATTTTAACTCAAGGCACCTCCTTAAAAGCACAGCACTTCACTAGAGAGCTATTTGTTTAATTTCAAACTGCAGTGATATTTCTTAATTAGGAATTTAAGGTGCTAAATTTATTTTGATTATATTTAATTTATTATTTTAAATTCTTAGTCATCCTGAATCAAGAGCCAACAGTATTCAAACCATTTTTTTAGGATTTACTGGCAGAGATCTTCAGATAACTATTATCAACATAAAATAACTCAAACACCCAATTTCAAGAATAATAGAAAATTCTTTGAATTAAAGAGATTTGTGATGTAAAATCCAAAATACATCAACTGTCATGAAGCCTTAAATTCAAAATGTAAGTAATATTTTGTACAATGGGACAGAAAAAGCAAACATAAAAATTATATCATCTTTATGTATGTGTGTCTATATATATATATATATATATAGACACACACACACACACACATACATATATGTTATGACAGATTGACAGATTTGAGAGTTTAAATTAAATGGCTTAGGCTAAATTGCTAAGCTCATCTCAGATATAAATTATATCATTATAAAATATCACAAAAAACTTTAAACCTTGGCCTTAACAAATTATACACAAAATAGTATGAGGTCAGATATTAATATTCAAACTAGGTATACCATAATAGAAAAATATTTAACCTAATGTTTGAAATTGTTACAGGTTCAACACTTGCCATCTTAAAGGTAGTCTCTGAGTAAAACATCCTCAACACTGAGCAACACCTATGGAAACTTGAAATAACCTCCCTGAATAACTGGTGATTGTTAATCATAGTCAAATAATCTATATATATAAGATTCATTTCAAGGCTGTTCAAGGGTGATCAACCACAGCTAATAGTCAATCATACACTATTACCCCAAGCCCTATTTCATAACCAAACACCTATCCACTACCCTTCAAAATCTGGATTCTGACCCAATAAGCAATCTAAGTTATTGGGTCTACAAGAAAAATATTGACATGAAACTCCTCCTTGCTCTTAAGTACTTGAACATAAATTAAATCTGTCACTACTTTGATTTCTTCTCTACCATCTTTTCTCTCTTCCCATTAGGCAGCTTTTCACCTACACATAGGTCAGTTGAAAAAAAGAGCACATGACTGTAAAGAACTAACTACTTAATCATGATAAAGCTTACCCAAAGTAGTCTCTTTTTTCAGGGTTCCCATATTAATTCTCCTTTATTAAGCATCATCATCATCATAGCCAGTTTTAATTATATGCCCACATGCACAGAACACTACATTAGTTTCAAAACAGTTAAACATATATAGATATTTTCTTTTTAAAAACTATGTACTTACCTTGTGTCTGCATTTAAGTACAACTCCATAGGCTCCTATAATAAAAAGAAGTAAACAATTAGGGGCACGTATACAAATTACAGCTCTTGGAGACTGTAGAATCAAAGTTCTATTATATTTACATTGGTTATCAATATATGGTATAATAATGATTCATAAAATGATAATATTCTGCAGTGAAAATGCAATGAGCCATATACAAAGAGAGCATGAATATTTATTATACATTTTTTATAAACCAAGAGTATAAGCAACCCATTTCCCCAACAAGTGCATATTCTTAAATGTTTCTCTTTTTAAAGAAAATTTCACTTGAGGCATTTTTAAACTTAAGTTTAAAAATTTCTAGAGACAAGATTTGGACACAAGAACTTTAACAGTAAATTAAAATTACCTCAAAAGATTCTAGGGAACTCAAACTTTAAGAGTTAATGGCTTCACAAAGGTAGGCTCAAGCATGGAGCCTACCAAATATGTTCTCTGTCCTAGGAGACATTTAAATTCTCTTCTAAGATACTGGAATGTTTTCCCTGACTGGCAAAATAGTACAGGCCTCACCTCAGCATTCCAATTAATAACTAGTAGGAGTTGCTAAATTTTTGCCATAAATATTAAAATCAATGGCACCAGCAGAGGGGTCCAAGGATCTCTGGCCATTTATAGCCAAGCACTCCCACTTTCTTTGATATATTTCAAATGAGATACATCACTACCTTTTGGGTTACTTATACTATTAACTAGCCAGTAAGCTACTTCCTTAGAGGCAGAACACAGAGTTGACGGCAAGAAAATTGAGGCAAAAGTTATAATGTGAAAAAATTTAATTAGGAGAATCAAAATATAATATATGATAACTGAAGTTTGTAGAAATGATTGACATTTACAGACGGGCAAAGCCCGTGTTCATCTCTGAGAAGAGGACTTCAGGGAGATGAAATTAGGAAATGTGTCTCCAACAGAGTCTGGAGAGCCAGAGTAAGTCTCCCTCACCCGGTAGAGATGGATGAATCTTATTATCACAGTTAGGATGAACCCAGCCATTACAGCCATCCAACTCAACTCCACAATCACCAGGCAATCATCCAATCCTCATTTAACTGCCCATGCTAGTTTTTCTGTGGGGTAAAAATGCACTGCTTAGGCTGTAGGGATGTAGAGTTTGCTTGACAGTTTTTAATTTCCTTAATATATATGTATTTCATAGCCAGAAAAGCACCTGAGGTAGTTTACAAAGAAAAAAAAACATATAGCAATGATGGTTCTGACTACAACTTAAAACTGACATATTCTGATTTATATAACAGTCTGGTAGTTTTAGTTAATCTAAGCCGATCCCTGAGAAGATTATCACCTGTGGGTATAATAAGAAAAACAAGGCTATGATCCAGAAAAACGTAGGCCCAGAATCTGGAACATTCCAACCCTGTTACACCCAAGGAGCTGACCTTCTCCAGCGAGTAGCTTTACGGCATGTCTCTATGATACTTTTGAAAAAACAAAAATAAAAATAATAAAGAAAGCAGGTATTATAAAATTAATAGTAGATTTAAGACATTGAAAATGAATTTTATCTACATAATTAATATCAATGAAAAACAGGAAAAGGAGTTGACTGGTGAAGGAAGAAGGATCCATTCTTTTTATATGGTTTCAAACTTCGGACCCTGAAGCAAACACCCAATGATTAGACAATATTTTAATTCTTTCTATTTATTTGAAAATGATTTAACAACTTAATATTAAAATCCAGAACAACTATCCTGTTGACATAGGTAAATTTTAAAACTTCTTTTGAAATTCAAAATATACTTGAAAATTCTGAAATATCAAGTTTTTGTAATATTTGCTTTAAAGATATAGATGCTAAGAAACCATAATTATAAATCACTTATACCGTGTTAACAGAATCATTTATCAAAATCTCCATAAAGTTATCTTTAAGTCAAGAGCAAAAATTACTAACAAGGAAAAATCAGGAAGATTTATGAAAATGAATGACCATATTTCATCAAATTGGTATCACTGATTATAAGCATTAGTACTACTAGGAAAGAAAAAGTGCTGTCAATCAAACCATGACATGCTACTGATTATAACACACATCTGATTTCAGAGATGTTAAAAAATGACCAAATTATGTGGTTCAGAATTTATAAAATGTGATTTGTTATTCTCAAAGACAAATAGAAGTTATTTATTCATTTATTTATCATGTATTAAGGAAAATTTAACATACAAGTTTTAAGTTAGTCAAAATAAGCCTAGCTGACATAAAAAGTAAATGTAACCAAAAAAATGTAGACTAAAGAAATCATGATTGATAATGAAAAGAATGAAATGAAGGCAGCCTTAAGAAATCTCTGATTTCTTAAACTTTGAAGGATTTTTAAATGTTATTAACGTTCAATTGGACAATAAGACCCAAATAGTTTAAGAGTAATTTTACTTTTAATATTTTACTCTTAGGCACTTATGTGAATTGATAAAGGTTAAGTTAACAGAATCTGAATTAATAACTTTTTTGGTGGTAGATATAATTGTACATTGCTCAAAAACTCAAGGAATGCTAAACTTACCTTCACCTACAACCCCAAGGATCTCAAATTTATTCATCACATTACCAATGTTAGGAATCTTCATGAAGACAAACTCCTCTTTTGATGCAAGCCACAGAACATGGCATCAAAAAAGAACTTCTAAGAAAGTTGTACAGTAAGCAGAAAAAATGTCCAAAGGAAGAAATTCTCACAGGTTGGCAGGAACTTTCACATATTTGTCCTAATGTGAAGTATTAAATGATTCCCTGAAAGAACAAACACAATTAAAAGTCATAAGTTTTATTTCTCAGTACTCTAATAACCTAATCAATCTTTTTGTACAGTTCTTTTAAAACCACATTAATGTTTCATATACTACTACTACTACTACTGCTGCTGCTAATAATAATAGGAGGGAAGAACCCAAAATGAAACACAAATGAAAAAATGTACCTAACTGTATTTGAAATGAATAATATAACTACACTGAAGGAGGCTGGGGGAAAAGAATTAACCCCAGGTAACTTCTGAAAGCAGTATTTTAACTACATACTCTCCTTGAACTAAAGACAAAAAGAAATATAAACAAATATTATACTCAGTTATTTGTTTTTACACAGAGATATGAAACTTCTTCATGTATATTCTAGGATTGAGCAAATAAGTAAATGCACCGTGGACAATGTGGGTTTGGTCTCATTCTCATAAAAGGAAGTTACAAAGATGAAAAGGGGGAAAGCTTGGAAATAAGAGTTAACCATATAGGGTCAGTTCTTAATATAGACAGATGTACAAATAGATATAAATGTGTATGTAAATATACATACACACATACATTCTTCCAAAAAGGTAAAACATGAATCTAACCATAGGCAGCAACAGACAAGCCCAAACTAAGGGACATTCTACTCAATAACTGACCTGTATTCTTTAAAAATGTCTACATCATGAAAGACAAGGAACAACTGAGTAACTGTTCCAGAAAAGAAGATTAAGAGTCACGATAACTAAATATAATGCATGATCCTGGATTGGATCCTAGACAAGAAAAAACATGTTTTGCTATAAAGGGTAACTGATAAAATTTAAATGTCTACAGATTAGATAGTAATATTGTATCAATGATAATTTTTTTGTTTGTTTCGACAATAGTAAGGTGGTTACAAAAAACAATGCTCTTGTTTTAAGAAATGACAAGATGGATGAAGGTGTTCAAAAGGTACAAACTTCTAGTAATAAAATGAACAAGTCCTAGAGATGCAATGTACAGCATGGTGACTATAGTTAATAATACTGTACTGTATATTTGAAAGTTGCTAAGAGAATAAATCTTAAAAGTTCTCATCACAAGAAAAAAATATGTAACTATGCGTGGTGATGGATGTTAACTAGACTTACTGTGGTGATCATTTTGCAGTACATACAAATATCAAATCATTATGTTGTACACTTGAAACCAATGTTATATGTCAATTATATTTTGATAAAATAAATAAATAAGGCACAGCCCAGATCTCTAGGATAAGACAGTCTAATAAAAAACTTAACCAGGGGGCTTCCCCGGTGGCGCAGTGGTTGAGAGTCCGCCTGCCGATGCAGGAGACACGGGTTCGTGCACCGGTCCGGGAAGGTCCCACATGCCGCGGAGCGGCCAGGCCCGTGAGCCATGGCCGCTGAGCCTGCGCGTCCGGAGCCTGTGCTCCGCAACGGGAGAGGCCACAACAGTGAGAGGCCTGCGTACCGCAAAAAAAAAAAAAAAAAAAAGCTTAACCAGGGCTTCCCTGGTGGTGCAGTGGTTGAGAGTCCACCTGCCGATGCAGGGGACATGGGTTCGTGCCCTGGTCCGGGAGGATCCCACATGCCGCGGAGGGGCTGGGCCCGTGGGCCATGGCCACTGGGCCTGCGCATCTGGAGCCTGTGCTCCGCAACGGGAGAGGCCACAACAGTGAGAGGCCCGCATACCGCAAAAAAAAAAAAAAAAAAAAAAAAGCTTAACCAGAAAAAAAAGAGGAAGAACACCAAAGTTTTTAGAGATAAAGTTTGCAACTTAAACCGTTCAGGAAAAAATATGTATAGTGTATGGAGAAAGAGAAAGAGAGAGAGAGAATGATAAAGCAAATATGGTAAAATATTAACATTTGGGGACTAGGGGTCAAGGGTCTATGAAACAGGAAATTCTTTATACCATCTTTGCAAATTTACATCTGAAATTATTTCAAAATAAGTTCTTTTGTTTCAAAAAAACCTATCCTATCTTTAAGAAGAACAGCTGTATCAATATATAATATTGGTTTAAAAGGAAGAAATAAATATAAACCAGTAAAGAAATTTTTTTTGCTGCCTATGAAATTTGAAACTTTTAAAATATATGAGTACCCCATGTGGTGTAAAGTACTGACATGAAAAAGTGTGCCGCTCTGGACACTAATAGTAGGAATGTAAACTTTCTAAAGGGTAAAATGTCCATAATTAAATGCTTTTTAAATGTTCATATCTTGATAAATGTATCTGACAAAAACCTACAATATCATTCTTAAGTGTGGAATATTTAGATAGTCCCTTTAAAAATTAAGAAGGTGACAAGAAGTCCTACTATTAATACTTATTAACATTACTATTAAACATTATCCTAGTGGGTTCCAGACAGCTCAGTAAAATAAGAAAAAATAAATGAATAAACTATATAGGACTAGAAAGAGGAAAATGTGATAGAATTTACAGATAATTATTGTCTACATAGACAATTCAAAGGAATCTACAAATATTAGAATTATAAGTGTTAACAATGTAGCTAAATATAAGCTCAATCTACAAATATCAACTGTATTTGTAAACATCAATAAGAAACAGAAAATGTAATTTTTAAAAATCATCTTTACAATAACAAAAACGGCACTTAGGATTTAACATAAAAGACACTCAAGACCTCTATTCATATATATATATATATATATATATATATATATATACATACACACACATAACATATATAGATCACACATATATATGTAGGTGTGCATGTGTGTGTGTATATATATATATACATATGTAAACTTTATTCAAAGGCATTAAAGATGACGTATATCAATGAAGTTATCCCAATTTTAAGGCTAGAAAATTCAATACTATAAGAATATCAATTGTCTCCATATTAATGTATACAGTCAATGCAATTCCAATCAGAATCCCAAGAGGGTTTTCTGAGGAATTATAATAATCTGATTCTAAAATATATGTGGAAGAGCAGAATTCCAAGTACAGCCAACACCCGCCCGAATAAGAAAGATAAGAAGGCTCAGCTTTGAGGGGAGGATCTGGCAAGTTGCTCTCTACCAAATATACTGAGGGTTAGAATTGAGATATAGGACTTCCCTGGTGGTGCAGTGGTTAAGAATCCGCCTGCTAATGCAGAGGACAAGAGTTCGAGCCCTGGTCCGGGAAGATCCCACATGCTGTGGATCACCTAAGCCCGTGCGCAACAACGACTGAGCCTGCGCTCTAGAGCCCGCGAACCACAACTACTGAGCCCATGTGCCACAACTACTGAAGCCCGTGTGCCTAGAGCCTGTGCTCCTCAACAAGAGAAGCCACCGCAATGAGAAGCCTGCACACTGCAACGAAGAGTAGCCCCTGCTCTCCGCAACTAGAGAAAGCCTGTGCACAGCAACAAAGACCCAACACAGCCAAAAATTAATTAATTAATTAATTTTTTAAAAAAGAATTGAGCTATAAAAATTAAAACAGGGTGGTCTTGGCACAGAGATAGACAAATTAGCCAGTGGAACTTATATGAGAGCTCAGAAGTAGACCATACGTCAAAATCCCTATAGCTCCAAACCCACCTCCATGTCACTTCTCTGCTCAAAACCCTCCAGGGGCCTCCCATACCATTAAGAGTGAAAGTCAAAGTCCACATAAGCCACCAGGTCTTAACCTCCTCTCTCCTCTGATGTCATCTCTGACTCTTCTCTCCCTTGGCTTGCTCCACTCCAGCCACACTGACCTCCTTCCAGCTCAAAATATAACAAAGTCACAGTTGTCCCTTAATGCTAAATATTTGTCACCCTAATATTTACTTTAGGTCAGATTCTTATTGTCTGATTTTTCATTCAATATTTACCAAAAAATGTTTTTGAAAAAAGGCAAGAGAAAGCAGACACTATACTTATTTTAGAAAACAACTTTAATTCAATGGAATCACAAATTTTTAAAGGATGACTGTGACATCTAGAGAAAATAATGTCACAATTTCAAAAGAAATAAACATTTGTTCTATTTATTCATTTATTAAACAAAAAATTACTCACTGCCTAACATGATTCAAAGAATGGGTAAATAAGACACACGAGACAGTGGTGAACAAGATAGGCAAGGTCCTTGCCCTCATGGAGCTTCACATTTTACTGAGGGAGGAAAAAAATACAAGATTATTATCAGATAGTGATACATGTTATGAAGGGAGAAAAAGGAGTGATTACCCAGACAGACAGCCCCCTCTCTAAAAAGGTGACATTTGAGGTGAAATATCAATAACAAGAACGAGCCAGCCATGAAGATCTAAGTCAGTCACATTCCAGGTAAAAGATGCTCAGAGTGTTTCTGAGAATGAATCATTCTTTCATTTTCTACGGCTGATTTGGAAGAACACCCAGGAAACGTTTAAATATTCTACTCTCTGTCAATAATGGTACGGCTCATTTCAAAGGAAACTAGAGATAAATATTAAATTACTCCTACTAAGAAGACTCAGCACCCCCAAAAGTTCTGTATGTAAGTATGTATATATAAAGAACATTTGGTCCCACCTATTCTCTATGGAAATCAAAATCGACTAATGCAAACTGGGAATCAGAATTTAAATGGGTGAGTAAATATATAACATAGGTGTCAAGAACAGTCTTTTAACTACCAGTATTCATACTGAGGAAAAAAATTTATGCCAAACTGGATTTAACTACAATTTTATATGAATAACGCTGATTAATTTTTTTAAGGCATAAAAACTCAAGACACTTCAGCTTCAAGTAACTAACTGACTTGGATGAAATGTCCCTTTGAGGACAAATACAAATGCTGGAGGGAATACTTTTAAAGAACAGCCTAAAAAGCCCCAAAGACTTAACAAAATTATGAAGAATTACCTGGCTGAAATCAAGGCAAAAGAATAGAACCCAGAGAGGTAATCCAAATCACCCAAAACAGTTTTAGCTCACAGACACTTGAAGGAAGATTCAGAAAAAATGGGAGAAAAACAGACTTGCTCTTGAAACCTTTATAAATCCAGGGGCAAAAAGGTCAAAGGCAAAAGTGTTTCAAAAAAAATGGTACAGATGAACCATTTTGCAAGGCAGAAATGGAGACACAGATGCAGAGAACAAACGTATGGACACCAAGGGAGGAAAGCAGGGGGGATGAATTGGGAGATTGGGATTGAGATATATACACTAATATGTATAAAACAGATAAGTAATAAGAACCTGCTGCATATAAATAAATAAATAATTTTAAAAAAAGCGTTTCAAAAGAAGGAAGTATGATAAGCACCACTCACTTGGAGCTGAAACCCCAAAGAGCTATACTTCTTGGATAAAGGAAACCAGAAAAAAAATCAGTCCCAGGACAGACTTGAATTACAGCTTTATGTCACCTGAGTGACCTGAATAAACCTCTAAGTGTACCTTGGATTGCGGTGGTCCCACATTCAGATTGTTAGTACCAACAGTTGTCTGGATGAAAGGGGTGGCGGCAGGCAGTGGGGGCAGGAGTCTGCAGGAAGGTAACATGAACCTAGGCATCACAACATTGTTACAGATAATTTCTTGTTTACATCATGCAGTACATAATCAAAGATAACCAGATGCACGAAGTAATAAGATACCATTAACAAGAACTAACAGAAATGACCAAAACAGAAAATGACCCAGCAAGACTTATAATATCAGAATTATCAGAAATAGCCTATAAGACCACTATAGGGTTGAATTAATAAAAGCAGAAGGGTTGAACATTTTGACAGAATTGGAAGGTCCAAAAGGTGGAAGAACAAATTGGAAAAATAAATTATAATTCCAGAACTAGAAAATAGAATACCACCAAGGGAACTCAACAGACAGTATAAAGAGAAAAAGTATCATGATACATAAGATTTTAAACATTTTTAAAACTTGAACAAATGAAAATATAAAGTATAGCAAAGAAATGCAGAATATCATTTTTTCCCCAAGCACACACATAACATTTACAAAAACTGATAAAGTGCTAGGCCATAATGCAATTCAAAGCAAATTACAAGGATTTTAATCCACGGACGATCTCTCTCCAAAATGCAAGTATGCAAGAAATTAGTCACAAAAGAAATAACTAGGAAATATTCATATGTTTAGAAATTAATACATTCTTAAAATAATCCATAAGTCAGTCAAAGAAGAAACCATAACAAACATTTAGAAGTAACAAAAATAGGGACTTCCCTGGTGGCGCAGTGGTTAGGAATCCACCTGCCAATGTAGGGGACACAGGTTTGAGCCCTGGTCCGGGAAGATCCCACATGCTGCAGAGCAACTAAGCCCATGCGCCACAACTACTGAGCCTGCACTCTAAAGCCTGCGAGCCACAACTACTGAGCCCACGTGCCACAACCACTGAAGCCCGCGCGCCTAGAGCTCATGCTCCACAACGAGAAGCCACGGCAAGGAGAAGCCCACGCACCGCAACGAACAGCACTGTACTCGCCACAACTAGAGAAATCCTGCCTGCAGCAACGAAGTCCCAATGCAGCCAAAAATAAATAAATAAATAAATAAATTTATTTTTTAATTAGAAAATAAAAATTAAAAAAATACAAATTTGGGCTTCCCTGGTGGCGCAGTGGTTGAGAGTCCGCCTGCTGATGCAGGAGACATGGGTTTGTGCCCCAGTCTGGGAAGATCCCACATGCCGCACAGCAGCTGGGCCCGTGAGCCATGGCCGCTGAGCCTACGCGTCCGGAGCCTGTGCTCCGCAACGGGAGAGGCCACAGCAGTGAGAGGCCCGCATACTGCAAAGAAAAAAAAAAAAAAACAAATTCATGGGAAGAAGCTAAGACAATGCTATGGGAGGGAATTGAAAGCCTCATATATGCATATATCACAAAATATAAAAAAATAAACTAAGCATCTATCTCGAGAGGTTTTAAATAAAAGAACAGCAAAATAAATCCAAAGAAACTATAAAGAAAGAAATAATTAAGAGCAGAAATTCACGAAATAGAAAACACACAGAAATAAAGAGATCAAAAGAGCTGGATCTCGGAAATCAACTTTGGAACTAATCAAGGACAAAAGAGAACTCAGCCCAGTCAACACACTGAATTCTAGCTTTATGCTATCCTGAGCAGAGAACCCAGCCACACCGTGCCAGACTTCTGACCTAGAGAGCTGTGAGCTAATATATGGGTGCTGTTTTAAGCCACTAAGCTTGTGGTAATTCATCACAAACAACAGAAAACTAATAAAACAGTATTATTTCATTTATATAGTTTTAAAACAGGCGAAGTTGAATTACAAACTATATTGTCTAGGTATGCATATATAAGTGGTAAATCTATTAAAAAAATAAGTGACCAAGGAAGTGTTTCTTTTCAAAATGAGGATATTTGTGGGAGGGAGATGAAAAAGGGAGGGGATACGGGAACATATGTATATGTATAACTGATTAAATTTGTTATAAAGCAGAAAAAAATAAAATAAAAAATAAAAATGAGGATATTTGGACTTCCCTGGTGGCCCACTGGTTAAGAATACTCCTGCCAATGCAGGGGACACGGGTTCGAGCCCTGCTCCAGGAAGATCCCACATGCCGTGGAGCAACTAAGCCTGTGCACCACAACTACTGAGCCTGCGCTCTAGAGCCCGCACGCCATAACTACTGAGCCTGTACACCTAGAGCCCATGCCCCACAACAAGAGAAGCCACCGCAATGAGAAGCCCGCTCACCGCAATGAAGAGTAGCCCCCGCTCGCCGCAACTAGAGAAGGCCCACGCACAGCAACCAAGACCCAAAGCAGCCAAAAATAAAAGTAAATAAATAAATTTATTTTTAAAAAATAAATAAAAAATTAAAATAAAAATGAGGATATTAATTATCTCTAGGGAGGAGTTGAGATTGATAAGAGATACATAGGAGGGCTTCTGGGGCACTGGTAATGTTCTATTTCTTGACTTGAGTGAAAGACAGACATTCATTAGAGTGTAAATTTGTTTTACGTATTTCTATGTTGTTATATTGCACAATAAAACAAGTTTTTAAGAAGTCAGAGAGTAATTCTGATAATGACATCATACATAAATAGTTCCGTGGTCATTTATATGGAGGCAAAAGATAATTTTTATCAAAGATAAAGCATTTCAATATTACATTAACCAAAAAAGTTTACCTGAACTCTCTCTCTCCAGACTCCACATATTGCTGTGTGTCTAGTGCTGGGTATCGACAACAAAACCAAAAACTCCCAGTGATGGATAACCTGGATGATGACCACACTCCAAAACCATGCCAGAGAAGGAGCTGGTGAGGAAACTGAGCAAAATAGGCCTCAATGAGAGATGACTGGCATCCCAATGTGTGAAGACTCTTTGAAAGAGAGGGAGTAGAACGGGTGATTTGGGTTATTTCAGGGGGAATACCTAAGATCAGTGGTAGAAGTGAAAAGGAGACAGATGTCAGCTCAGTAGTGATTTGGACAATGATGAACCATCAATGGTTACTCATTCATTCTATAAATATCTCTCAGATCCTACAGTGGGCCAGCCCACCACAGATGCTTCGGGATACAGCAATGAACAACACAGACAGAGCCCCTGCTCTCATGGAGACAATGAGGGGAGACAGATAATAAACAGACAAACACGATCATTCCAGACAGTGACAATTATTATGAAGGAAAGAAAACAGTCTTAAGATAGAGAGTTTTGGAGATTGAAAAGGCGGAGTAGGTAGATAAGGTAGTCTGGGAAACGCCTGTGTGAGGAGGTAAAATTTGATCGAAATCTGTTTAATTAATGTAAAGAAGCCAGCCATGGGAACAGGGATGTGAGAAGAGCATTCAAGGCAGTACAGAGTCTTAGAGAGCCTGATAAATACAAGGAACAGAAAAGATCTGTAATCCGAAGCACAGCACACTAGAAGGGGACCTGCAGGGGGCAGGAAGAGCCCGCTGGAAGCAGTCTGGCCTGGCCGTGGTATTAAAGAGTTGTGTACTAAATTAGATGTCCTCTAAGGTCCCTTCCAACAAAAAGATTGTAAGAATCTCTCAAAAATCGTTTGAGTTTCTGATTACCAACCATTAACTTTGTAAACAAACAACAGAATGCTTTTTAAAGTGGATTTGTCTTGCACTAAGAAAGACACCTAGAATTAAGCAATCTTGTCTCTGCATTGGCAAGCAGGTACCTACAAGAACTGACAGAAATGTAAGGCTTATAATTTATTTCATATATTATTAGTATTGAATTTAAGACCTGTCTGAGCCTTGAATGCTTCCTATGTTGCTGAAATTATAATCTTCATCTCAATGGTTCTTTTCTTCTTCCCATAGAAAGTACAAAATCAGTTGAATCATGAGTTTTGTTTTTGTTTCTGGCATTGTTTTTATACATACAAATGAGAGAGCCACTTTGTCACTGAAATTGGATAGGAATGAATTTGGTACATGACAAAACTTCTGCTATAATAAGAGGGTTTGAAAGCATCTTAAAACTCGTGATCCATGTACGGAAAGAAATCATTTCCGTGGAAAGCACAGCCTTATGAAAAAAACATCCTACTCTCTTGCAGAGAATTCTCCATGTTGACTCTAAGTGAGGAGATAATGCACTCCTCACTCCTATTTAGTTTTCTTCCTTCATGGGACCACCTGACATATTTAATAGGATCTTCATTTTGCTTTATTCCCCCAATAGCTAAGAGTAATTTGATTCATCAATCCATTCTCTATAATTCAGTTCCCATTAAATCAAACTGATACTTGAATTATCATGAGTAAAATACACACAGTTTAATAGCATAAAAATTTCAAACTGTGAACAAATGTAGGGATACCAAGGGGGAAGGGGGAGTAGGATGAATTGGGAGATTGAGATTGACGTATACACACTACTATATGTAAAATAGATAACTAATGAGAACTTACTGCATAGCTCAGGGAACTCTACTCATTGTTCTGTGGTGACCTAAATGGGAAGGAAATCCCAAACAGAGGGGATATATGTATATGTAAGGTTGATTCACTTTGCTGTAAAGCAGAAACTGACACAGCAGTGTAAAGCAACTGTACTCCAAATAAATAAATAAATAAATTTTTTAAAATTTCAAACTGTGAAACATGTAGGTTGCCTCTGCACCCTTTACCCTTAGAATCCTTCCACAAGGTAGGAAACCCAGTCAATGTATCTCCTACCCAGTTACCTGATATTTCTCCTAGCACTGCCAACCCTCCTAAACTCCCAGCCCTTCCTGAGAATCTGAGGGCCTCAAGGTTCAGATAGAAAAAGAGAACTAAACTGGGATCAGAGAAATTCAGAGTTCACACTAACACTGTACTATTTAAGATACACTATTGGTGTAAAACGTTTTGAAAACACTTGCATGAAAATGTATCAATTTTATCATGGTTTCTATGGGATAATTTGTTCTGATCTCCAAATTCTAAATAACTGAATTTAGAACAAACTTACAGAAGTTGGGAACCACCTAGATTTTGCTGGGTTGATGTAGATCAGAAAATGTGGTCTAAGTTATTGTCTTCCACTCCAAAACAACCAAAAACCAAAAACAAACAAAAAACGCCACCAACCAAACAAAAAACAAAACACTGACTTTCAGATGGAAAAAAAGAGAAGGAACTGAAGGCCAAGACTGTTGAAGAACACCTACAGGCTTCAAATGAATTCGAGACCATTGGCCTAGATACATTTCATACCTGAAATGCTTTAAGACTTTGGAGATGAGATTGCTGAATCTCAGTGGTCTTGGGAAAGCCATAGGGAAAAGAGGATGAGAACAAAGACTGGCCTAGAGCAAATGCAGTCACATTTTTTCAGAAAGGGTAAACCAGTACATTCTTTAAACTCCACACCTGAGAACTTAAAAGTAAGCAATCATTCCATAAATATGTCTTGAGAGTTAACTATATGCCAGGCACTATGACAGTCACCGGGAATCTATCGGTAAAGGAAAGACACAAAACCCCTTATCTCACAGAGTTTATCAAAGGATCACACAATAAGTGTAAAACTGCAAATGTAAGTGCTATGAAAAAGAGATATAAGGCTCTACAAGGGCTCGTGCAGAGGTTTTCCACCTAATTAGGGAGGGTTGGCTTTTCCAGAGAAAGCTTTCAGTGGGCTGAGATCCGTAGGACAATTAGACATAAACTTACAGAAGAGGAGGGATGCACCAGGAGAAAATGACCTCCCAGGTCAGGAGGAAACATGGCCAACACAAGAGGCTCAAAGGTGGCAAGGGTTGGATGGTTAATAACCCAGTACAAGGTGAGGCTGGAAAAACAGCAAGTTGTTTAAGTAGTCTTATCCTTATCATGAGACGGAACCACTGGAGGGTTTTGAACAAGAATGGGAGATGGGTTCAGGGGGTGGTATGACAATCAGATGATTTGCATTTTGAAAAGATCACACAAGCTACAGAGTAGAGAACGGCTCTGTGCCTGGAAGGGGAGCTATCAATTTGGGGGTTTAACAACTAGGAAGCCACTGCAACCACCCAGGTGAAATGATAAGGGCGGGATGGACTAAACTGGTACACATGAAGAGAAATGGAAAGATTTAAGATATATTTGGAGGGGAAGCCAATACAGCTGGGGATGGATCAGAGATGGGAAGTGAGGGAAACAGAAATCAAAGATAACTTCTTGGTTTGGGGCTTGGGCTATGAGTAGATAGAGGTTGCTGCTTCTTGATGTGAGGAAAACTAGAAAAGGAGCAGGTTAAGGGAAGGGAAGAAATTCAGGATTCCATTTTAGGCATGTTAAGCTTGAGTTTACATATCCATAAAAATGAAAAAGGCAAAAACCAAAGGAAAAAGAGAAATTTTAAAATGAGGAAGAGAATCTGCAACTTACATCACAAAAAGAAAAAACCCTAAAACATAAAATGTTCCTATTGCTTGATAAGAGGGGTAAGAAACCCAATTTCTAAAATGGGCAAAGTGATATGAACAAATAGTTCACAGAAGAGGAAACACAAATGGCTCTTAAACATATAAAAGGTTACTCAACTTTACATATAATAAAAACTGAAGATTAAAACTATACTGAGATACAATTTTTCAGATTAGCAAAAACCAAAACTAACGTACCATGTTGATGAGAGCATGAGGGAATTAAGCTTGCTTATATATTGCTGGTAGGAATGTATATAGATAGATAGATAGATAGATAGATAGATAGATAGATAACAACTTTTTAGAGGCCAATTTGTTATCTTTCAAAACTAAAAACAAACATATTCTAATGACACAGCCATTACATTCCTAGGAATTTATCCTCAGAAAACACTCACTCACACACACACACACACACACACACACACACACACACGATAAGCATATGCTATTCACTGCAGCATTGTGTGTAAAAGCAAAAGAATGGAAACAACCTAAATATCAAGAGGGGCCTGATTAAATGAATTATGGTACATCCATTCAGTTATTTTAAGTTAGAAATGGAAGTGAAATACTCTAATATAGCATTTCACAAATTTGAATTTTCTCAATGATTTATTTTCCAATAAATCAAAACTAAACTTAAGATTGTATTCTAACTAAATACCACTTATATCTGTTTTGTACACTGATTCTATATATGATATATTTGAAAAAGGAGGTTTATTGCTATTTTTTGGAAGTTTGAAAAATCTACTAATTGAAAAAGATAAAAGTACACGGTAGAGGGACTTCCCTGGTGGCACAGTGGTTAAGAATCTGCCTGCCAATGCAGGGGACACGGGTTCGAGCCCTGGTCTGGGAAGATCGCACATGCCGTGGAGCAACTAGGCCCGTGCGCCACAACTACTGAGACTGTGCTCTAGAGGCTGCGAACCACAACTACTGAGCCAGCGTGCCACAACTACTGAAGCCCGCACGCCTAGAGCCCGTGCTCTGCAACGAGAAGCCATTGCAAGAAGCCTGCTCGCCACAACAAAGAGTAGTCCCCGCTCACCACAACTAGAGAAAGCCCGCACGCAGCAATGAAGACACAACGCAGCCAAAAATAAATAAATAAATTAATTTTTAAAAAACTTACATGGTAGAGTTTATTGGTCCTGAAGACATCAAGTGATTTCAAACACTGTCAAATAATCTGGAAAATTCACAAAGGCTGCTTCCAGGCTAAACAATGTTAATGCTGTCACAAACTGATGTTACCAAGTCTCTGGATTCGTGGTAGACTGAAAATTACATCAGAAAGACTCTAAATCCTGGGTTTCTCTCACCAAGGCAAAGTATCAGCTTTATGGTTGACCTTGACAACTTTCATTTCCTCAGTTAAAAAATAAGGATCCTCTGTTAGAAGTCCCACAGCTTCATTTCTAAACACTCAGAACCTCTCAAACTGAAAATGAATGTCAAAATTCTCAATTAATAAATGTCAGTTAATAAAGGACCAGTATAGGGCTTCCCTGGTGGCGCAGTGGTTGAGAGTCCGCCTGCCGATGCAGGGGACACGGGTTCGTGCCCCGGTCCGGGAAGATCCCACATGCTGCGGAGCGGCAAGGCCCATGAGCCATGGCCGCTGAGCCTGCGCGTCCGGAGCCTGTGCTCCGCAACGGGAGAGGCCACAACAGTGAGAGGCCCGCATACCACAAAAAAATAAATAAATAAAAAATAAAGGACCAGTATAAAATATATATAGCCTACCTTCTCTCTTTTCATTTCAGTTCCAAATCACCTACCAAGGTTAAGTTTCAAGAGAAATTGAGTAAAATCATTTTAGAACAAGGGAAGGAATGGAGTGATTACCTTTCAGCCTATTTCAGAAAAACTACAAAACCAGAATAAGTGAAATACTGCTGGCCAAACATCTGGTGATTAAGCTATTCCTGGGAGGGTCACTTATTTCAAAGAGAAAGAACAAATAGTAACTAGACAGCAGCAACTTTGCAAGGCATGAAAAAGAAGTCTGGGATATTTTCCAAATGGGTTGGGAGGAAGTTATTTTTATTTACAGAGATATTTGTGTCCTATTTAAAATGCAGAAGGAACTCAAAAAAAAAAAAAAAATCAAGCTAAAGATCTTGTACTTCCCCAGCTGTATGTCCTGCTAACTTTAGAAGGATAAGTAACACTACTTTGACCAAACAAAGAACAGTCAAAATTACAAGCAATTTTATCAAGGCCATTAATTGATGAAAGCATTCAATTAAGTTCAAGAGATTTGAACACATAACTAATAAATAATAAAAATTTAATATGTTAAAAGAAAAGAAAGATAGGTTCTTTCCCTCAGGGAAATTACAGTTAAAATTGAAACAAAACAAAAGAAGATACGGTTAAGAGGACTTTTAAGCTACAGCTCTCTCCCACATACTAACTTAATATTAAGCTGAGCAGTCTCTTGAAGCTTTGGTTTGTTTCCATTTGTAAACTGAGGTTAAGTCACCCTGACACCAAATATGTGGCATCTTTTCCAACATCGAATCTCTAACACCTGGGCATCCTACAATCTAACTACCCAGAGTTTAACATCAGACTCCACAGGTTTAAGGGCTCAGTCCCACAGACTTCCCTCACTTTAGATGCCAGTCCCAAGTCCCAGGTCCCCAGGGCAACTGCACTTCTGTCTGACTTGGCTAAAAAATTTGGGGGTTCCCACAAACCCTTCCTCAGGTTTGATAATTCCCTAGAATGACTCACAGAACTCAAGAAAATGCTTTACTTACCATTACTGGTTTATTATAAAGGATACAACTCAGGAACAGCCAAATCGAAGAGATGCAAAGGGCAAGTTACAGGGGGTGGAGGGAAGAGGAGCAAAGCTTCCATGACCTCCCAGGGTATATCACCTTCCCAGCACCTCCCAGCACTGCAATGTGTTCACCAACTCAGAAGCTCCCCAAAGCCTGTTGTTTAGGGGTTTTCATGGAGGTTTTAGTACATAGGCATGACTGATTGAATCAATGGCCACTGGTAACTGAACTCAATCTCTGGCCCCCTCTTCTCTCCAGAGGTAGGGGATAGGACAAGGGGGCTGAAAGTTCTAACCTTCTAATCATGGCTAGTCCTTCTGGTGACCAGGCCCCATTCTGGTGTCATCTAGGGGCCTCTGCCAGAAGTCATCCATTAGCATACAAAAGACACTCATCACTCAGGAGATTCAGGTGACATCTTGAGACAAGAACAGAATATGAGACAGACAAAAGGGTAAAGGCATTCGAGGAAAAGTTCTTGCTAAAATAGGCCCCCCCAAAAAAAAACACCCAAAAACAAGGAGTGTTTGTAGAACCCAAGTCATTCAGCTTCTCTGAAAACTAGGGCACAGGTCCAGGAATGACAGGAACGAGGCAGGGACTAAATCATTAAAGGCCTTGTATGCCATGCAACAGGTATGTTTCCCTATATTTTAAGAAAGGATTCAACTGGTGCACAAGACATTTGAAGGCTACTGCCATAGACAACAGTAAATAAAGAGCAGCTTTTTAGATGAGTACCTATCAGTATTATGTTTCAGAAAAATCACCATGGAGGCAGGAACAGGGTTAGGGCAGAGACACTAATCAGAAAGCTACTGATTGATGGAGGCCAGGCAGAAAATGATGAAAATCTCAACTAAAGCAGCAGTGAGGAGAGAAAGGTGGATAGATTTGAGATTTTTAGGAGGTGTACTCAAAAGACACAGTGCCAATTTAAAAATAGTTGATGAATGAGAAATGGAGAAGTCTAGATGATTATAAAATTTCTGCTTTGACTACTGGGCATAACTGAAGCTGGGAATATAGAGGAGCATATGGAAAACAATATTATGTGATTGACAATTATGGGGTCATTTAATTGTCATTTATTATGGGAAGTTTTATACTGCAAAATGCAGAGATATCATGGATAGCTGAATGAATACAAAGCTGAACTTCAGGTCAACAGTAAGGAATATAAGTCATACAAATTGAGAATATAAGAATCTCAAGATTTAACTTAATTTCCAACTTAAGGCAGCTTCATCAAGAATATAACCTGCTCTATGGGTATTCTCAGGCTCCATTATGAAGTCACTTCTCAGATGAATACATTATAATCACATCCTTTTAGAATCCTTAGAAAAGATGCTTTGGAAAGAGGTGAGTTCATGTAATCATGGCATTTCATCTACCCAAAGCCAAAAACTTTGGAATCATTCAGACCAAAGATTCTCAAACTATTTAGAATAATAGTCTAGTTTTTTTTTAATCCCATGTAAATTATATTGTAAAATACAGTAAAAATGTTAAATTGCTATAAAAGTTTCTAAACTCTTACATTCAGTTTTAAAATATTTTTATACAAAAATACTTAATAAGTTTAAGACTCAATATTTTAAGTGTTAAAAGCGCCCTGACAGGGACTTCCCTGGTGGTCCAGTGGTTAAGACTCCTTGCTCCCAATGCAGAGGGCCCGGGTTATATCCCTCATCGGGGAACTAAGATCCCGCATGCCGGAGGTACAGCCAAAAAATAAATAAATAAATAATGAATTTAAAAGAAAAAAAAGAAAGAAAGAAACTTTATTTTAAAACAAAAATGCCCTGACAATTCATAGTCCAGACAGGGATCCACTGACTCCTACAGAAAGAAACAAATTTTAAAACACATAACCATTATTTATAGGAAAAGACCATGACTTATTCTTTTTAGACTAAAGTTGTTATATCATTTTACTATCAAAAATTGTTCATTTCCTACTGCCTACCAAAATTCCAAATTTCTAAGGCAATGATGTCAAGGAAAATGGCTAAAGACATCTCTTTCACTCATTCATTCATTTGCTCACTCACTTATTCATTCAACAAATACCTACTGAACACCTATTAAGTAGGTTAGGGATCATCTCATCTGACCTTACTTTACAGAGGGGAAAATTTAGGCTCACAGCAGTCATGTTACTTAATCTGAAATTAACTATAACCTTTGGCAATTGCTTTCCTGTGAATTCAACTATAGTTTTTGACAATCACTCACTCTTCCACTGTAAGAATCCTTGGCTCCAAAGCAACTACACCTACTAATCAACACCTAGAACATGCCTTTTCACTTTCCCATTTCTATGCCTTTGTTCCAACCATTTCCCCACCCCTGCCCCCAGTCTTTGCCAACTGAAATATTAGCCATCATTTTTTTAAAAATCAAGTAAATTATAACTTCCTCTCTGTTCAGCCTAGCTAGAAGTTATTCTCTATAAACTCTGCATTCTTTTTTAGTTAAGATTAACAGATTCCCATGATAAAAATTCAAAAAGCCAGTCTATAAATTCTTACATACAGCACTTACATGACATTCATTACATACTTAATTAAACATTTATTGTTTGCATACATATCTATTTCCCTTAGATAAAACATAATTTCCTGGAAACGAGATACCATATCTCCACTATATCCTGTATCAGCATTTCAACTCTATTCTGCCTATCAACTGAGAGAGAATAATGACCCACATTTCTAAAAGAAAGATACAGGGATAAACCACTCTAACAATTCTTAAATAATTAAGAATTGACTATGCCTATTTATAACAGTAACTGACAGAGAATGAACTTGTAAACAATATTACTGTCAATTACTATCTGTATGTGGATTAGCCACAGTACATTGTGCTTCACAGTTCCACAGTACTAACTTAATTACTTGTGTTTTTAATTCCATACATATGATACCTAAAGCCCTCTGAAATACAAACTACCATCTTCTTCTTCAAGGAATCAGAGAATCTTAAAGCTAGAATAAACCATACCCATTCATTATAGGAATGAGGAAACAAAGCTTATATCAAACTCTCCTAACCAGCTTCTGAGGAGGAGCTCTGCTCTAGCCTGACTGGAGGGCCCTCTCCCCATTCACAACAGAGTAGGTGGGAAAACTAGACAACTTCCTGGTTACCATGGTGCCTGCTCTTCAGTGTGGCATCATCATTTTCCTTGAAATAACTCCCACTTTACTTAATCATAGACACAGGATTCAATATTTCAAAGAAACCCATGCACATCCTGAATTTAAATATTGTTTATTGGGACCTCCCTGGTGGTGCAGTGGTTAAGAATCTGCCTGCCAATGCAGGGGACACGGGTTCGATCCCTGGTCCGGGAAGATCCCACATGCCTGGAGCAACTAAGCCCGTGCGCCGCAGCTACTGAGCCTGCACGCCTAGAGCCTGTGAGCCACAACAAGAGAAGCCACTGCAGTGAGAAGCCTGTGCACCGCAATGAAGAGTAGCCCCTGCTCCCCGCAACTACAGAAAGCTTGCGCACAGCAACAAAGACCCAACGCAGCCATAGATAAATAAATAAATAAATATTTTTAAAAATTGTCTATTATCTATTTTGAATAATGCAAACATATGCAAGACTGTTAATATAAGCTAACATATCCTAATAATTTTTAAAATCAAAAGTGAATTTTCTTTTAGTTTCTACACTTTAATATGTCCTTCTTAGAAGATGAAATAACATTATTTCAATAATCCAAGACTAATTAAGATGATGAACAATCAGGCCGAGTGTACTGCTTGTTGGCACAAACCCTTCCTCTACCTGGACCTTTCTGTCTATTCTTCTGAGAATACTAACACATCTGGGTGTCAACCTTTATTAATTATGTGACCATGAGCAAGTTATTTAACCTCTTTAAGTCTCTTTTCTCATTCACTAAGAGGGACTAATACTACCTACTTATAAGTGAGGATTCCAGGTTATGTAAGTAGAGCCTCTGATGCACAGTAGCCATGTAATAAAAAAACAACTATTATTAGTAATTAAATAATAAGATTAATTTAACACAATAGATGACAGAAATAAGAAGGCTAATATCTCAAGAAAGTGGGATTTATCATCTCAGTTATGAGCCTGTGCTTAAAGAAATTCCCCAAATGAGACAAGTAATTTATGTCAAGACCCATAAGGAATAATAGATTCATGAAATGTCATTAGCATTTTAAGAGCAATATTTTTATTAAAGTAAATAAAACATTTTTAAAGCAAGCAATATTTTAGTCTTGCCAGTTCTGATGACAATTAAATTACCTGCAAAGCACTGTTATTTTATTAAGTTGAAACAATATCATTGGAAAATTTTCTACTCAGCCTAAACAATTTAGAACTATGCTAAATCTAGAACCACTTCTAAAATTTCATTGCACTATCAACATTACTGATAATTTACAGAGTCTTGTAAGCAAAGAAACCTTCAACTTACTTTATAAAATAAATCATCTTCTGTTGTACCAAGACAAAAAACAAGAACTGACAAATCAAAGAGCCATCTATAAGCAGAATTGCTGAGGTATATTTGTAAAGCATTTATTTGATGTGGAGGAAAGCAAATGCACTTCAATTACCTTTAGCCCTATAAGATTTCATGAAAGAAACCACAGAAACAAGACACACACAAAGTACAGTCAGAGGACTACAAATGGGAAGTATACTTCCTGAGCTATGGAACATAAAATGAGGCTTCATTTTCAGATAAAATACAGAGAGAAGAGGTGAGTTACTGAGTCTAAACTCCAAAGAAAAGTGTTATCAATTAATTACTATCAAAGAATAAAGAAAACATGATGGAGGCAAGTGAAGATTATTATTTAGAACTAGGGGAAGGGATAAACTGGAAGACAGGGATTGACACATACACACTACTCTATATAAAATAGATAACTAATAACGACCTACTGTATAGCACAGGGAAGTCTACTCAATACCCTGTAATGGCCTATATGGGAAAAGAATCTAAGAGTGGGTATGTGTATATGTATGACTGATTCACTTTGCTGTAGAGCAGAAACTAACACAACAATTGTAAATCAACTATACTGCAATAAAAATTAATTAATTTTTTTTTTTTTTTTTTTTTGCGGTATGCGGGCCTCTCACTGTTGTGGCCTCTCCCCTTGCAGAGCACAGGCTCCGGATGCGCAGGCTCAGCGGCCATGGCTCACGGGCCTAGCCGCTCTGCGGCATGTGGGATCTTCCCAGACCGGGGCACGAACCCGTGTCCCCTGCATCGGCAGGCGGACTCTCAACCACTGCGCCACCAGGGAAGCCCTTAAAAATTAATTTTAAAAAATATTCTAAGACTATGTCTGAGAGGTACATCTAACTCTCCAGAATACTTCAGTCATTATCAGTGAATGTTCTTAAAAGAAATTAGAAGAGATTCTCTAACTCTAGAGAAGAAAAAAAGGAAAATTAAATGGGAAATAGACAAATGAACCCCCACCCCATTATGGACTGTAGGAAGGAGATAAATGAAAATGATTTTCAGCACTTTCTATCTTGCATCATGTCCTTACTCCCCTACCCTGTCAGATCATCCATTAAAAAAAAAAATCAACTAGAAAGTGTTACACATGCACTGCAGAGACAGAAAGCAGACCTGGAGCACAAAGGATATAGTGGGAGTCTGAGAACAGCAGACCACTTAATTTTGCTGGCTGAATGTATCAACCTAGCTGACAAATTTTTGAGGCTCTGTATTTCAAAGAGCCTAGACATTCTCAAATTAAAATCTATTGCAAAAGGTCATCTCCTTTTATTCACCATTACTAGAATGGGGCATGAACATTTCAGAAAGTCAGAAGAAAGTCTTATGGCATGCTCGGTTATTTTTAATCCCAAATCCACCAGAGTATGTAGTTATTCATATTTAAATTTTGAAATAAATAAATAAGGAACTTCCCTGGTGGTCCAGTGGTTAAGAATCCACCTTCCAATGCAGGGGACGCGGGTTCGATCCCTGGTCAGGGAGCTAAGATCCCACATGCCATGGGGCAACTAAGCCCACGCGCCTCAACTAGAGAGACCGCAAGTAGCAACTCCAGAGCCCACATGCTCTGGAGCCTGCGTGCCACAACAAAGAGCAGACGCGCCGCCACAACGAAAGATCCCGCATGCCGCAACTAAGACCCGATGCAGCCAAAAATAAATAAATAAATAAATATTTTTTAAAAATAAATTTTGTACCTGTTTTCCTCTCCAAAATTTGAATATTTTCTGACCTGTAATTCACTTATTGGGATTGTAAAACTTTAATAACAAAGACAAAAATCAGTAAATAAGGTACAGAGAAATTATAATAAAATACATTAGGAAAAGGCCACAGTGTTAATAAGAAAAAGAAGAAAAGTTATTCAAAGTACAGCATTTTAAATCCTCAAGTGATAATAGCATATAAACAGTTCCTCAGTAAATACCATAAGGAAATGGAAATCTTGAGGATCAAAGTATTATAACATCCTCATCATCTACTGATGAGATGAATCTGAAAGAGCAGCTCAAAATGGGAAGCACAATGCACTGGATCATTCTATTGTGAACTTGGTCCACCTGGGAACTGTGTTTCCCATAATTTCCTTCCCTGTATAGTACACCAAGTTAGAGATGGCTAAACTCTTAGAAGGTCCTTATGATAAGACATGGTGAGAATAAATGCAGAGGTGCCTGGGGCAGGTTTCAGCTTGTCCTCAACTCTCCTCTTATCCCCTCTGTGTCCAGCTCTTCTTCACCTGATCAACAGTGGCCTAAGACCCAACAACAGATGCCTGACTCTGGGCTTTGTACCCACAGAAGCAATAGCTACACAGAGGCAACAGCCTTCCACAGACCTCCCCAGGATCATCCTCTTTGCATTCTCACTTTGATGTCTGTATACACTTGCTTCCTAAAATTTTCCCAGTAAGTTCTGACTTATACGCCTGTACCAGTAATTCAGGAGGCTCTATTAGTGACTATTTTTCTGATCCTTTTGCTTCCTGATTTTCACATTCCCAGCAACTCCTACAATCCGTATACAGTCTGAGTACTATAATAAATCCCTTATTCAATAACACTCACAGTGGTTCAATTTCTCATACTGAATCCTGAGCAATATACTCAAAATTCAGCAATTAATTTGTAATCCAGCAGTACTGACAGAATGGATTGAATGACTGAAAGCCATTTCCCTGTTAATACTAAGCTGAATTTTTCCTGAGATAACCAGGTACACTTCATCCATTTACTTCTATAAGTGGGAAATGTTCTCTGCTTTCTATCAAGTGATTCCTAAAAAAGACTGCTCAATTACTTTCATCTTTATTTTCCTACATATAGCACATAAAAATACAAATTAAATAATCCAAATTATAGTATTTGTTTATTCCAAGTTGTTTTAATAAGTGTTAACGTTTCAGTTTATTTAAGTGTTGTTTTAATCAATTTGTCATCTAGGGACTTGCTAAGAGAAGAGACAAATGGACTAAAAATTAATTATTTTTAAGAAGTCTTCTGTGAATTGGGCCCATGAATTCTAATTATAAAATTATAAAAATACAAAACTTATCAAGTAGTCACTAGAAACATCTTCCCCCAAAAAAGAAACAAATATATACTAAGCACTCAAGGCCTGAACTAGATACTAGTAAGTCTGATTCAACAATATATATATATATATTTTTTTTTAAAGTCACGTTTTCTAAAGATTCCCCAAGCTCTGTTTGGAGCTTAACCTTAACAGCCTAACATACATTTTTATAAAGCTTTTATAAATTATCAACTATTTCTTTCATGATTATGACATTAAGATATCATATAGTTAGCCTACCACATTCAAGGGCGTAAAAACAACTCACAATTGAGAAGACATACTGCCATAAGTAAGAACTATAATTAAATACCAGATTCAGGTACCGATCTCTAAAGTGCTCCCTGTGACTGAGAAAAATTACTATATATGAAAACCCAGCTTTATAAGTAGCTAAAATATGCATGGAGTGGAGAGGGAAAGATCAGGAAATATTATTCATGCTAATAAACGAACCTTTGTTTTACAAAAGGAGTCACCTCATAATTTATTTGAAAGGAAGATCCTTAAGGAGTGTTTAAAATTATTCCATTTAGAAAAACTCTGAGAAACAGACTATTTCACAAGATAGTGTTATTCTATAAAACACATTAAAAACTGTAAAAGCTAGCATTTGTGTTTACTTAAGGCCCACCGTTGGGCTTCTACACACAAAATGGTATAGAATTTATATTTTGGGTGGAAAGGATTTCTTTAGCCCCCTGTATAAACTTCCAACTCAAGAAAGACACGTACAACTAATAAAATGACTCAGTAAACCACCACTGGGAAAAGAAATAAATAGCATTTTACTCTATGTGGCTTTCTACAGAATCCTAAGACATTTAGATAAATTTTACTCACAGTGTCAATACATTTTGGAAAGAATACAGAGCATTCTGAATTACTAAGGTCACAATTTTTTTTAACTTAAGTCAGTCTCACACCCCATCCATTTGCTGTTTATAATTACAGCTATTTTTTTAAGATAGAAAACTGCAGACTGAATTCAAATATATCATGCTCCAAAATTAGAACAAGATTTACCTCTAAACTTGATCTTTTAAAAATTGTAATCTAGAGGAATAATAAAATTATTTCACCTGCTAGATTGGTTAAAGACACTAATATTTTTAATGAGCACATTTGAATCATCACTTGCAATAGTTTCTAAAAGTTTTCTAAAGTCTAATGACAATTTGCACACATACCACATTAACTGAACACCCATCAAGCGTAGTGTTGTGAAAGGGGGGGTGGTGGTGGTGAGGATTTCATTCCACGACAGTAATTACAGCTGCAGCTTCTGTTTGCCCATTCCCATAATTCCCAAAATAGTCAATAGAGTCCTTGCTGGTCATAATTGCCTCTTGCTGGTCCATCACTACAGCTCCATTTTGCTACCATTGAAATTCCACAACCAGGATAGCACAGACTCCCCCGTGGAGAGGAGCCTGCAGAGGTTGTCTGTTTGAAGCTGCAATCACTTTTTCCTGAGACTCCTCAGCATCTGTTGACTACCTCACTGACAGTAGCCCACAGACTCCTCCAGATCAGAGAGGCGTGCATGACACTGCCAGAGGACAAGCTGCAACAAGACTCTGATCCCTCAGCTGCAACCCACCAAGTTACTAGTCAACTTGGAATTTTCCTCCATGAAACACTATCTGACACTTCCCCACACTGACACTCATATGCCACTTCTCTCCCCACGCAGTTCCAAGAGTTCTTCCTGCAATTCGTCTCTATTGGCACCACATGGCATTACCTTGGCAAGCCAATGCCCTCTGCAAAGTGGAGAGCTCCCTGGGCTACCTCGGGTGGGTGGCTTCTAGGAATGATGCTTAAGACAGCACATGAGAGGTATGCTGTGGCTTCACTAGTGACTCCACTACTTTGAGGAATTATTCAAACTACTGATAAGCTTTCATACATAAGTCCTTGGGATACACATTAAGAGTTCTCAACACTAAAACTAAATTTTAAAGGTTTAAAATAAAGATTTTTTTTTTCTTCTCTCTCCCTGCGGTACACGGGCCTCTCACTGCCGTGGCTTCTCCCGCCGTGGAGCACAGGCTCCGGACGCGCAGGCTCAGCAGCCATAGCTCACGGGCCCAGCCGCTCTGCGGCACGTGGGACACCCCCGGACTGGGGCATGAACCCGTGCTCCCTGCATCGGCAGGCGGACTCTCAACAACTGCGCCACCAGGGAAGCCCTAAAATAAAGATTTTTATAAGATCTGTTTATATAGCCTTTAGGAACATTAATGATGTCTCAAAAGATACTAGTAACTTTCTCTGGGCTTCATGGCTGTTGCAGTATCCAGAGATTTGGGTTTAAATTCAAAGGCAATTCAAAAATAAGAATGGAACACAGTTTGAATTTCTTATTTAAGAAAAATTTCTGCTTCCAATAATGCTGCCTGCGTAATTCAGGCAAACCGTTCCACTGCAAACAAACAGAAAGCTGGACAAAAATATGACAACTGGGAATGAAGGGAAAAAACTATTATTCAGACTGTACATATAGAAAATCCAAAATAAGCTATAAACTTTCAGAAAAAAATCAGTTTATCAAAGTTGAGGGATATAAAAGATAATATCTAGAAATCAACTGTATTTCTATATACCAGCAATAAAGTTAGAAAATGAATTTTTAATACCATTTATAATACCATCAAAAAATATCAAATTCCTATCAAAACAGAAAGAAAAGTGGTAAACCTCTATATAGAAAGCTAAAGAAAACAGTATTTTTAAAAATTAAAGGACACCTAATAAGTGAAGGGATGTTCCATGTTCTTGAGATTTAACATTGTAAAGACGTCAGTTCTATCCAAATTGATCTAGAGATCCAATAGAATCCCAAGCAAACCAAACAAGTTTTTAAATGAAAATTTGTAGGCTGGTTCAAAAATGTATAAAGAAATGCAAATGGCCAAGGAAAACAAGACACCTCCAAGAATAAAAACAAGACTTTCCCTCCAGATATCAGGACTTATGAAGCACAGTCATTAAGACAATGTATAAGACAAAGAGATGAAAGGAAAGAACAGAAAGCACAGAAATATCATACATGAAATGCAGACCAGTGAGGAAAGTTTGATCTTTGCAATAAATGGTGCTAAGACATTTGGATATGCATAAAGGAAAACAAAATTAAAATTGACCTCTAACTCATACCATACGCAACATTAATTTCAGATGGATTATAGATCTCAATGTAGAAGTCAAAACTATAGGGCTTCCCTGGTGGCGCAGTGGTTGAGAGTCCGCCTGCTGATGCAGGGGACACGGGTTCGTGCCCCAGTCCGGGAAGATCCCACATGCCGCGGAGCGGTTAGGCCCGTGAGCCATGGCCGCTGAGCCTGCGCATCCGGAGCCTGTGCTCCGCAACAGTGAGAGGCCCGCGTACCGCAAAAAAAAAAAAAAAAAAAAAAAAAAGAAAGTCAAAACAATAAAGCTCCTAAAAGATAATGTAGGAGAATATCTCTTTGTGCATACAACAAGCACCAACCAATAAGGACAGATAAACTAGACACAGAATAAAACAGATGTTACACACACACATTTTTTTAAATGGTCAAGGCATGGTGATAATAAAAAGCAGACCAACTTTTAGTCAGTAGTTACATTGATTTTAAATTCTCTATAGAAAATGCACCGTGGATTGTCTGAGCCTGGGGCAGAACACACCCATTTCTCCCAGCCCTTGATACACTACTAACTTTGGGGGGGGGGGCAGGGGGCGGGGCGGCAGCAGCAGTGTTTACGTGTTCACCTGGGTCAAGTTACATAAGTGTTGGCTTTGTGACAATTCACTGATGTCTTGTATACCTTAAGTGCTTATCATGCTTCACTATAAAATAGTTTAAAAAGTCAATGGACTGTAAATGGCAAAATTTCTTTTTTATGGCTGAGTAATATTCCTCTGTGTGTGTGTGTGTGTGTGTGTGTGTGTGTGTATCACATCTTTATCCATTCATCTGTTAATGGACACTTAGGTTGCTTCCATCTTGGCTACTGTAAATAATGCTGTTATGAACACTGAGGTACATGTATCTTTTCGAATTAGTGTTTTCATTTTCTTTGGACATATACCCAGGAGTGGAATTGCTGGATCATATGGTAGTTCTATTTTTAGGTTTTTTGTTATTTTTGTTTTAGTTTTTTTGTTATTTGTGGTCTTTTTGATGATAGCCATTCTGACAGGTGTGAGGTGATATCTCATTGTGGTTTCGATTTGCATTTCTCTGATGATTAGCGATGATAAGCATCTTTTCATGTGCTTGTTAACCATCTCTATGTCTTCTTTGGAAAAATGTCTATTCAGGTCTTCTGCCCATTTTTTAATCAGAGTGCTTGGGTTTTCTTTGATATTGAGTTATATGAGCTGTTTATATATTGTTGATATTAATCTCTTATTGGTAATACCATTTGCAAATATTTTCTCCCATTCAGTAGGCTGTCTTTTTGTTTTGTGGATGGAGATTTTACCATTTGCAACAACGCAGATGGACCTGGAGAGTATTATGCTTACTGAAATAAGTCAGAGCAAGACAAATACTGTATGTTATCACTTATATGTGGAATCTAAAAAAAAATAATAAAACAAACTAGTGAGTATAACAAAAAAGAAACAGCCTCACAGATATAGAGAACAAATTAGAAGTTACCAGTAGGAAGAAGGTAGGGGAAGGGGCAAGATAGGGGTAGGGAATTAAGAGGTAAGAACAACTATGTTTAAAATAAGCAACAAGGATATATTGTACAGCACAGGGAATAGAGCCAATATTCTATAATAATTCTAAATGTATATAACCTATAAAATTTTTGAATCACTGTATGTTGTACACCTTAAACTAATATAATATTGTAAATCAATTATACCTCAATTTTTTTAATTAAAAAAATTTAAAAGAAGAAAGTCAATGAATATGTACACCTCTTAATATACAAAATAGTAATAAAAAGAGACAAAAGTTGAATACTCTTAATATGTTAGTGTGGTATTGTGACAAGAAAAAGAAATACATACTTGGTCTTTGTTCCACAGTTTCTGGCACAGCACTCCTAAAACTCTTGGAATTGCCTAAGGGATGAAAGCAACAAAGGTGTCTCTTGTTATGGTAATGAGGTGACTTAGAAAGCCCCTAGGTAACCTAAGGGTGGGGGTGGCTTGCCAGTGGAGCCAACCACATGATCAGAGGGTTGTAACTTTCAGTCCTGCTGCCACCCTACCTCTGGGGAGGGGAGAGGGGCTGGAGAATGAGTTCAATCATCAACGGCCAATGATCTAATCAATCAAGACTACGTAATGAAGACCCCATAAAAACCCAAAGGGACAGGGTTTGGAGAGCTTCCGGGTTGGTGAACATGTGGCGATTTGGTCAGAGTGGCAGTCTCAGAGAGGGCATGGAAGCTCCACGTCCTCTCGCTTCCCCCATACCTTGCCCTATGCATCTCTTCCACTTGGCAGGTTCCTGAATTATATCCTTTTATAATAAACTGCTAATATAAAGAGTAAAATGTTTCTCTGATTTCTGTGAGCCACTCTAGGAAGTTAATCTAACACAAGGAGGGGGTCATTAGAACCTCCAATCTGCAGCCAGCTAGACAGAAGCCCAGGTGACCACCTGGACATGTGATTGGCATCTGAAAAGGGGGGCAGTCCTTTAGGACTGAGCCCTTAACTTGTGGGATCTGATGCTATCTCCAGATAGATAGTGTCAAAATTGAGTTGAATTGTAGGACACCCAGCTGACGATGGAGGATTGCTTGGTGGTATGGGAAACACACACACACACACACACACACACACACACACACAGAGGAATTAGATGCAGAATCCTAGTTGATGATCAGAAGTGGAATTGGTCCCAGAATTGTAGTAGCATCTTACAAATCAGTATAACGTAAACACTCAAAGAGAAAACAGAAAAAGAACAGATATAAACCGGCCTTTCACAAAAGAAATACAGCTGTCTAATAAATCAATGAAACCCTGTTCAATCTCACTAGTCATCAATTAAGTAAAAAAAAAAAGAGAGAGAGAAATCTCTTTTAACCTATCAGGCTGGTAATGATTAAAGTAACTGACAAATATCTAGTGCTCTTTCTTGGGAAAATGTGAACTCACATTCACAGTAGGTAGGAATATAAAGGTTTCTGGAAAGTAATCTGGCAATAGGTATCAACATTTTAAATGTATGAGTACCATTTGATTCAAAAATCCATCCTTCTTCTAGAGATTTATGCTAAGGAGACCATCAGACAAATGGACAAAGATGGATACTGCAGAAGTTGTATACTGCAGTGCTATTCATAATAATCAACAACCAAAAACCACCTAACATTAGTCAATGTAGGATTGATAAAGTAAACGATATCACATCATATAAATGGAAAATCATACCACTACTAAAATTATTTAACTATATTTAGTGATACAGAAAAGCGGACATAATATTTTAAGTAAAAAAAAAAATCATACTATAGAACATGGTATATTCTGTCAATGAAAAAAACCTTTTTCACAAAACTAAGAAATGTGCAAACTGTATTCCACATCTCTGCTTGTCGCTTAAGAAATTCACTGGTAGCTAGCTGCCTATTTAAAAAGAGAATTCTGGAACTTGCTATTGGCCTAATGTATGAGACTATTTTATGTCCAATATTAATTGGTTCTTATAAGACACCAGAATAACCTTGTTATTCTAATAAAAGACACAACGTTTCACCTTTTTCATCTTAAAATATAGTTGGGAAGCGGCCGCCCCTCCTTCTCCTCACAGTGCCACGCCGCCGGAGGCCGAGCCACCTGCAGCCTCAGCCGCGGGCACTATGGCTTCTGGTTACAGGGAATGATGAAGTCATCAACGTTTTTAATGATGTGAAAGTAAGGAAATCTTCTACACAAGAGGAGACCAAAAAAACAAAGAAAACAGTTCTCTTCTGTTTAAGCGATGACAAAAGACAAATAATTGTAGAGGAAGCAAAGCAGATCTTGGGCTCCTGAAAGTGCACCTTTAAAAAGCAAGATGATTTATGCTAGCTCTAAAGATGCCATTAAAAAGAAATTTACAGGTATTAAACATGAGTAGCAAGTAAATGGCTTGGATGATATAAAGGACCGTTCAACACTTAAGAGAAATTGGAAGGCAAGGTAGTAGTTTCACTTGAATGAAAACCCTTATAAAATGGCAGTCAAGTGCCATCTGGATCTTAAGGAAGCTTCCATTTCTCCAGCTCAGTCAATTGGAATAGTATTAGGTTTTGTTTTTTTTCCTTCCTCTTCCCACTGGGTCCTTCCAACACAATGAATGAAGGAAATATCATTCATGCAAGCAGACTATCAAGAGATTGCCATTAGACTGGTTTTTTGTTGTTGTTGTTGTTTGTTTGTTTTTGTTTTTGATTTTTTTTGCGGTATGGGAGCCTCTCACTGTTGTGACCTCTCCCGTTGCGGAGAACAGGCTCCGGACGCACAGGCTCAGCGGCCATGGCTCACGGGCCCAGCCGCTCCGCGGCATGTGGGATCTTCCCGGACCGGGGCACGAACCCGTGTCCCCTGCATCGGCAGGCGGACTCTCAACCACTGCGCCACCAGGGAAGCCCCATTAGACTGTTTAATACTGTTACTTTTATGTAGAACCCAAGGAATGCCTTCCCATCATATTTTAGCCAAAACAACTGGTTATGCCTCCCTTGCAGCAAGCACTACAATGAATGTGATTGTCAACGTGAATAGCTTAGAACACTACAAAGGGTTAAGCTAATTGAATGCCTTGAAAGTATTATCCACTGGTGAGATGGTAAACTATTCAGTATTATTTATAGTTGCACTTGACTGAAGTTCTGTGAGGCTTGAGCATTCGTACACCTCACCTGCCTTGGCAAGCCTATTTTTTGTGACATGGCAGCATGGATATAATACTATGCATTGAAAGCATTTTTTTTAGAGTTTAATCCCCTACCCCAAAAGGAATGCCAATTAAGTTGTGTTAACTATGTCTTCAACTTATCCTAGTACCCCTGTATTCATTCCCATACCTGTGTATCTTCTTTTTTTTATATATAAATTTATTTTATTTATTTATTTTTGGTTGCCTTGGGTCTTCGTTGCTGCATGCGGGCTTTCTCTACTTGCAGTGAGCGGGGGCTACTCTTTCTTGCGGTGCACGGGCTTCTCATTGCAGTGGCTTCTCTTGTTGGCGAGCACGGGCTCTAGGCACGCGGGCTTCAGTAGTTGTGTCACGGGGGCTCAACAGTTGTGGCGCACGGGCTTAGTTGCTCTGTGGCATGTGGGATCTTCCCGGACCAGGGCTCGAACCCGTGTCCCCTGCACTGGCAGGCGGATCCTTAACCACTGCACATCTTCTTAAAAGAAATAGCTGTTATTAATACCTTTTTGTTTTCCATTGAGTGTACACTACTGAATAAGTGTAGGAGTTTTATGTTTACCATGTAAGTCTTCCAACACTAAAGATATTTTGAATATCAGTCATGATGGCAATTTCTGTATAAAAGAGCCTTAAATGGAACATTGTTTTTGAGATCAAACTCCCCACCCTCACAAAAATGGCCACGTTGCAATAAAAATTGTGGCATATTATAAAAAGAAAAAAATATATATAGACACACACACACACAGTTAGTTGGGGTTCTTCTCCCTAGACTAATGTTGGCATACCAGACATCTGAGACTGTTTTGCACCAGATTTCCTCTGTAATAAATGATATGGACAGGACTTTTGATGACCATGTGAAATGAAACTGCAATCAGCTGCTTATATAAAAACCTTTTGTTTCTCAAATATAAAATTCATCAATTTCCAAACACACACTGACCTGGGTACGCTCATGTGTGTAACACTGACAGGTGTTCAAGATCAATTTACCTAAGGAATTCTGTTTTTAGGATTGTATAATTCTATGTATAAAACACTGAATTTAATTAAATAAGCAAATGGATACTCAGATATTTAAATAGAAAAATGTATTGCTTTTCACTGGAAGGTGAGGTTTGAAATGATTTTGCTTTCGCCCTCACCTTCCCTTATGGAGTTTCTTACACTAAGCCTGTATCATTCTGGGGAAGAAGCTATTCTTATTTTTAGAAAAAATTACCTTCTCCCATATCCCACTTCCCATACCATGTGGCATCTCTACCCTCTGCCCACACTGTGTCAGAAGGCACCACCATGCTCTCCCAACACCAGGTTCAAAGCCTCAGCTTATTCTGAGGCAGCTACCTTCGCCCGGACACTTACCCAGGTGGCTGTCAAGGCTTATCCAGCCACATTGCTCCTTGGCAGCGGTTTCCTTTCATTTCCCAAGGCTACTCCTCCCCTAATTTACTTCACCACTTCCAATTATCTTTTAGTTTTAATTCACCGTATAAAAGTCTGGCAGCTCACGCTTCCTAAAGTAAGCCCCCTGAAGGTCCCTTCCTTAACTGAAATGGTTCCCTGGGGGGCCCCTACATACTCCTACTCTAGTATTCAAGGTCTCTATTGTAATCCTGTCTTTTTGTTCTCATCACTGCTTTTCTTAAACCCTACTCTTAAAGCAAAGGGCAACTGACTTTTCTCTGACCAAGCGAGTGTAGACCAGTGGTTCTCAAACTTCAGCACATCACAACCACCTGGAGGGCTTGTTAAAACCCAGATTTCTGGGATCAACTCCCAGAGTTTCCGGTTCAGTAGGTCTGGAGTGGTGCCCAATAATTTGCATTTCTAACAGGTTTCCAGGTGATGCTGATGCTGCTGGTCTGGGACCACATTCTGAGAACCACTTGGTATAGATTATATTGATACTTTCCTGCTCCATGACTCCATCAAGCAATTCCCTTCCCCTGGCATACACAACCACCACAGCTGACATCCTTTCATTGATTTCATACAGCAACCCCTCTACATGAAGTCATATATGAGTGTCTTCCCCTCTCTGCAACCCAAATAGCATGTGATATGCTGTGATACAGAAGCCCCACAGCCCTTTATTTGTAATTCTAGTGACAATATATTTAGTTTTGTATCATTATATGCGTCTCCATATCAATTAGACTAGGATTATGGGAGACTTACTGGCCTTTGGATATGGAGATGCCTAGAATAGAACTTTGCAGGCACCAAGAACTCTGATAAATATCGTGTATTAATGCATATATGTGGAATCTAGAAAAATGGTACAGATGAACTGGTTTGCAAGGCAGAAATAGAGACACAGATGTAGAGAACAAACGTATGCACACCAAGAGGGGGAAAGCAGGCGGAGGGGGGCAGGGGTCGTGCTGGGATGAATTGGGAGATTGGGATTGACATATATACACTAATATGTAGGAAATTGATAACTAATAAAAACAAACAAACAAAAAAGAACTCAGTTTGAAACTTGCTGAATTTAAGTAGTAGCATTTCAAATGGGTCTTATTTTTCACTCTGCTACACACTTCACACTGTAAGCCCTCAAACAGTAGCTAATGATATCAATGACATGCAAAGAACACAAGTTCCCATGGCAAAAGGCAACAGGAACACAGCACTCAACACAGTCAAGTTACAAAGGCAGGAACCAAAAGGAAGAGGAAGGGTGAAGGAGAAAGAAGAAGGAAGAGGAAGGAGGAAGAAGGAAGAAAATCCTGCTATTTGCAACAACTTGGATGAAACTGAAGGGCATTATGCTAAGTGAAATAAACCGAGAAGGACAAACACTGTATGCTATCACTTATATGTGAAACCTTAAAAAAGGAAGGAGGAAGAAGAAAAAAGAAGGCTAAAGCCTGGGAGGAAATCCAGTAGCTGTACTTTCTAGGCCTCTTCCCCTTGGGGGTGAGCAAGCAGCCTATGGAAAAGGACTGTAATAGGTCTGTGTTACAGTAGCACCCAGCACAGAGAAGGGTTTGACATACATAGTCTCGATAGTACCAGACTGTGTCTCTCTCTGCCCCACCAGTATTCTAAGAACAAGGGACTGGAGCTGTAATATTTGTATTTCCAGCACCTACACAGTGCTTACAATGTAATACACCCTCAATATTTGTTTTTTTTAATTGGCATGAGAGTGGAAAGAATGGTGTGGCTATGAATAACACTTTGAGGACAGAAGCAGCAGAACTTGCTAACCAGAATGTGGAATTAAAGGAAGAACTCTAGTACTATGAACAGAAAAAGGAAAGTCTGGAAGAGGGGCTGAGTTTGGGGAAAGAAGTTTAAAAGAAAGATATGTGGCACTTACTACTCACAAAACTATATACTAGATACTTTAAGAGCTGCAAAGGTGCAGATTGCTCTCAGAAGTTACAGTCCAGTAGAGGGAATGTATGTATACAACTATAGTGAAAAAAGAGAGAGAGAGAGAAATGCTGTAAAAGGGACACTGATGAAGTGTTGTGGATGTGTAGAAGAGAGAAAAGCATATTTCCAAAAGCTCAGGGTTAGGGTTAAAACAATAAAGCATTACCTCAAGGACAGAAAGAGGAAGGTGGCCAAAGGCAGAATGTTAAAGAAAACACAGATACTGCAGAGGGAGACTAGAAATGGGAGTAGGAAGACTGGGAGTGTGTGACAGAAGGGAAGACAGTTGGAAGGAGATCCAGACTATCAAATGCCATAAAGTAGTAAATACGTGCCAAAAAGCCCTAATTGTTGTTACCATCCACAGCCCAGTTCAAGTTCTATCTACTCTCAAACCGCTCAGATTCCTCCAGGCTCCAAATAATTTTGCCTCTCCATAAATTCCCATTATGCTATTAGGATACACGTGCACAGACAAGAACCATGTATTATTTTTTAATTGAAGTATAGTTGATTCCCAATGTTGTGTTAGTTTCTGGTGTACAACAAAGTGATTCAGTTATACATATATATAACAGTTTGCATTTGCTAATCCCAAACTCCCAATCCATCCCTCCCCCACGGCAACCACAAGTTTGTTCTCTACGTCTGTGAGTCTGTTTCTGTTTCATAGATAGGTTCATTTGTGTCATATTTTAGATTCCACATATAAGTGATATCATATAGTATTTGTCTTTCTACTTACTTCACTTAGTATGATAATCTCTAGGTCCATCCATGTTGCTGCAAATGGCATTATGTCATTCTTTTTTATGGCTGAGTAGTATTCCATTGTGTGTGTGTGTGTGTGTGTGTGTGTGTGTGTGTGTGTGTATACCACCTCTTTTTTATCCATTCATCTGTTGATGGACATTTGGTTGTTTCCATGTCTTGGCTATTGTAAATAGCACTGCTATGAACATAGGTATGCATGTATCTTTCTGAGTTATAGTTTTGTCCAGATATATGCCCAGAAGTAGGATTGCTGAATCATATGGTAATTCTATTTGTAGTTTTTTAAGGAACCTCCATACTGTTTTCCATAGTGGCTACACCAACTTACATCCCCCCCAACAGTGCAGGAGGGTTCCCTTTTCTCCACATCCTCTCCAGCAAGAACCATGTATTCTTTTTTTCTTTTTTTTTTTTTTTTTTTTCTGTACGCGGGCCTCTCACTGCTGTGGCCTCTCCCGTTGCGGAGCACAGGCTCCGGACACACAGGCTCCGCGGCCATGGCTCTCGCGGGCCCAGCCGCTCCACGGCATGTGGGATCTTCCGGGATAGGGGCACGAACCCGTGTCCCCTGCATCGGCAGGCGGACTCTCAACCACTGCGCCACCAGGGAAGCCCAAGAACCATGTATTCTTAAACTCAGTACCTTTGTGGACATAACACAGTATCTTGGACATATAGAATATAATACACTCAACTGAATATAACTATACTAAAGTATTTTCCAGACTTTATTTATAGATAATGATGGCTTACTTTCTATGGCACATCAATGAAAACCACATCTCAGGGAGATTGGGTTGTATCATCTGTTTAAATGGCCACAACTTCTCTTTTATTCAATTTGTTGGGCACCAACTATGGATCAGACATGCTGTACAGAAGCTCCTTGCAGGAAGAGCTTATAGAAGAGAACAGGTAGGTGAATTAACCACATGTGAGAAATGCAAAAAGGTATATGTGAGGGCTTCCCTGGTGGCGCGGTGGTTGAGAGTCCACCTGCCGATGCAGGGGACACGGGTTCGTGTCCCGGTCCGGGAGGATCCCACATGCCACGGAGCGGCTGGGCCCGTGAGCCATGGCCGCTGAGCCTGCGCGTCCGGAGCCTGTGCTCCGCAACGGGAGAGGCCACAACAGTGAGAGGCCCGCGTACCGCGAAAAAAAAAAAAGTATATGTGAGGTGTTTTACAGGTCCAGAAGAGGTAGAAACTACCTATGTCTGGGAAAAGGGGGAAACTACTTGGGGAAGAGGTTTCACGGCAATCTTATTTGAACAGAGTGATTTTCTCCAAGCACTCTTGAGTAATTCAGTTATCTCTGTTATATTGTAAAAAAAAAAAAAAAAAAAAAAAAAAAAAAAAAAATCATGTTATTGATGGAAAATGGACTTTCTGAAAAGTATGAAAGGTACTACGAAAGTTCATTTGCTCTGTGCACTCAAGCTCTATTGGCCTCCACCATGTCACTTAACAGACCTAACAGTTACCAACTCCTCATTACCTTTGTAAAACAGACCAGCTGATGCCTACAGTACAAAATGTTTCTGGCTAATAACTGTTCAGTTCATCTTCACACTTCTGCTCGCTTAAATTGAGCTGCATGCCTGGCATCCAGAAGTCACTTGCATTTCTTCCCCAAAACTACTGATATTTGTCCACTCCTCTTGTGGTAACCATGATATGGTTTTCAACTAAACAGTACGTAAGCCAATTAAAAGAAGGTTATAGTTCTGTGAAAATTAGGTTGGATGCTATGGCAAGATTCAATAAAAATGATGTCACTTTAAAAGTGTGGCTGTCAAATTAGATCTGAGTTAGATAATATTAAAAGGAGGAAAATATCTGCTAAAATCTATAATCCTGCACTAAATGGTTTCATAAATTGTCTAAATTATTGCCCCACTTTCAAGAAATCAAAACTGGACCTACTGCACAGATAGGACGGATTCCTACAGGAGAGATGACACAGAACTTCAGTCAGCTGATCCATACTCAAAAAAGAGCCTTGGCCCTATATCAAAATACTGGCAAGGAAACATGTTTTATGGCAAAATATTTCTGTTGTATGTGCATTCTTATCACTCAGAACTTTAATAATTTTTAAAATTAACTTTCCAATAATTGACTTCAATCCACCAAATAAGAGGGTTCCAACCAGAAACACCTTGCCAACACTTACTAAAGTCTCTGTACAAAGGCCACCTCTTTCAGAAAACCCCAGGAGTATTAACTGCCTCTTCAAAATAGCCTCAACTGGTGCTAGACTGCTATTGGTTTGAACCTCAAACCACTTTTAAAAACCAAATTCGTTATGGATAATGAAAATTCTATTAACATTTTTTCTTTTGATCTTGATGTTCATAAAGTAAAACTAAATGACCTCAGTAAATTACTGCAGAGATAGATCTTACAAAGATAACATATGAGAGAAATGGTAGTTGTCCAAAAGGATCCGTGAAAATTCAAGGTAAACAATTTAAGGAAAGATAGCATTTCTACCTTGGTGGAGGAGAAATAAGTAAGAAATAAGTCAATGTATTTGAAAACAAAGAGGAAAATATAAATATGAACCAATATTAACAAAAATCCAAGTATCACAAATGCTAGACTGGTTCTGAAAAGGAGAATGGTATTTGCAACTCGATTTTAACATTAATGAAACATCAACTATGTAATCACCCAATGCCACGTTTTGTTATGTATAAAAGAATCATTCAGGGACTTCCCTGGTGGTCCAGTGGTAAAGAATCCGCCTTCCAATGCAGGGGACATGGGTTTGATCCCTGGTCTGGGAACTAAGATCCCACATGCTGCGAGGCAACTAAGCCCACATGCCACAGCACACCACAACTACTGAGCTCGCACGCCTCAACTAGAGAGGCCACATGCCACAAACTACAGAGCCCACACACTCTGGAGCCCACGTGCCACAACTACAGAGCCCACGTGCCCTGGAGTCCACGCAGCACAACCAGAGAAGAGAAAACCCACATGCCACAACTAGAGAGAAACCCGAGCGTCGCAACTAGAGAGAAGCCCACGTACCACAACTAAGAGCCCACCCGCCACAACAAAAAGATCCCACATGCCACAACTAAGACCCAATGCAGCCAAATAAATAAATAGATAAAAATTTAAAAAATAAAGGAATCATTCATGAAACCAGGAAGTACATATCATAGTATTCGTTCTTAAAGTAGTGTTAAAGTATAAAAGTTTAAAGTATAAAACTTTTCCCTGGCTCCTGTCAGCCAAGGACTCCTAACACTCCCTGCTTGGCACTGTCCAGTTCAAATTGATTTTTCCTCTCAAAAATTTTAACATGCCTCAGTTTATGTTTTAACAGCACCTTACAATTCAGTTGTGAAAACCCAAATTAATACATGAAAACTTTGTGCCCGGACATAAGGGTAATAATATAGGTGTTCAATAAACTTACTGGTTTCATTAAGAGTTAAACATTTCAAGATCCTAGTTAATACATCAAGACAACAGGGCAAGATCAACTGATTCAGATGCATGATTACCAAATGAACTATACAGATCACAGTGGCTATAAATGTTCAAAAAAAAGAGTGCTTGTTTTAGAGTGGGGAGGTTGTGTTTCACACAAGAGGATTTGAACTAGGTCTAGAAAAATGGGTGGAGTTACAGTTGACTGAGCAAGAGGGGTGGGCATATTCCAGCAAAACTGGACTAAGAACACTGGAGGATTACTATAAATAATGATGACAGTAATATTGTATAACTTGCAAAGTGCTCTTATGTTTACCACTTCAGTGACTGGGTATTGCAACAATGCAGTGAATTAATTCACATCCCAGAGATTCATACACTTGAAATGCGATAGAAAAAGATATCTGGTCAAAACTCCACATTCTAAAAGAGAAGAAACCTGGGTACAGTTAGATTCCATAGGTTTTTTAATGCAAAACTAAGAAACTTGGATTTCAATCTGTAAACACTGGGAACTTATACAAGTCTTATTACACTTTTTTTTTTTAAACAGGGACTTAACAATGAAAAAACTACTTGAGTTAGAATATTGGCAAACACAATTCAAGGAAAATGGAACATTCATCATCCATTTATTCATTCATTCCACAAATGTTTACTGAATAAGTACTCTATGCCAGGGGTCCCCAAGCCCCTGGTCCACGGCCTGTTAAGAACTGGGCCGCACAGCAGGAGGTGCGTGGCAGGCAAGCGAGCGAAGCCGCTCCCCATATCTCCCCATCGCTTGCATTACACATTACCACCTCAACCATCCCCCCCATCTGAACCATCCCCCCATCGCTCACATTACTGCCTGAACCATCCCCCCACCCCACCCATGGAAAAATTGTCTTCCACGAAACTGGTCCCTGGTACCAAAAAGGTTGTGGACCACTGCTCTATGCCAGTCACTATACCAGATGTTAGCAATACAGTAGTGAACAAAACAGACCGGGCCCCACTCTCATGGAGTTTGAAATCATAAAGAGAAGCAAAAAATTCCAGTAGAACAAAATATTTCAAATAAAATCTGGTGGCCTACCGGGTTTTCAAATATGATACAATAATAACAACAGTTAAAATAAACAGCACTTTTGTGCTAAGCAGTGATCTAGCAGTTTTATTTACATTAATTTGTTTCATCCTCACAAGAACCCTTTATGGTCCTTTAGTACCAGAAACTCCATTTTACCAATAAGGAGACTAAGAGCCAGTAAATGGCAGAACTGGATCAAACCCAGGTAGTCAAGCTCCAGAATCCCCATACTTAGCCATTATGCTATTATATCCTTAACAGATAAGCCACAGGGCTTAAAATCATGCTTTTGGAGAACGTCCATACATTGGCAGATGCTAAGTATTTTTATATACGTTATCACATTTAATCCTAATACTTTTAAAAGATAAGGAAACAGTTCCAGAGTCATTAGTACCTTGTCCTTGGTCACACAGCTAGGAAGTATCAAGGCCAGAATCAAACCAAGGATTTTTTCAACCCCCAAAGGCATATTTTTACCTATGACATTATTTTAGAAGACAATAGTTGTCTGTAAGCCTCACTGAATGCATCCTAAGTAGAAAAATGGAGTGGGAAAACCAAAAATGTGATGAACAGGTCTATCCATAAAATTTGTAAAAATAAATGAATTTAGCAAGCTTAAGACTAAATGGAGTGTTCAAATCGACAAAAAATAAATGCTGGAGAGGGTGTGGAGAAAAGGGAACACTCTTGCACTGCTGGTGGGAATGTGAATTGGTACAGCCACTATGGAGAACAGTATGGAGGTTCCTTAAAAAACTAAAAATAGAACTACCACATGACCCAGCAATCCCACTACTGGGCATATACACTGAGAAAACCATAATTCAAAAAGAGTCATGTACCACAATGTTCATTGCAGCACTGTTTACAATAGCCAGGACATGGAAGCAACCTAAGTGTCCATTGACTGATGAAGGGATAAAGAAGATGTGGCACATATATACAATGGAGTATTTATTACTCAGTCATAAAACGACACGAAATTGAGTTATTTGTCGTGAGGTGGATGAACCTAGAGTCTGTCATACAGAGTAAAGTAAGTCAGAAAGAGAAAAACAAATACCATGTGCTAACACATATATATGAAATCTAAAAAAAAAAATGGTTCTGAGGAACCTAGGGGCAGGACAGGAATAAAGATGCAGACGTAGAGAGTGGACTTGAGGACATGGGGAGGGGGAAGGGTAAGCTGGGACAAAGTGAGAGAGTGGCATGGACATATATACACTACCAAACGTAAAATCGATAGCTAGTGGGAAGCAGCCGCATAGCACAGGGAGATCAGCTCGGTGCTTTGTGACCCCCTAGAGGGATGGGAAAGGGAGGGTGGGAGGAAGGCAGACGCAAGAGGGAGGGGATATGGGGATATATGTATATATGTAGCTGATTCACTTTGTTATACAGCAGAAACTAACACAACATTGTAAAGCAATTATACTCCAATAAAGATGTCAAATAAATAAATAAATAAATAAATGGAGTGTTCCATGTGCAGAGTGAAGAAGATGCGTGTGTTAACACTACTCTGCAGTAAGTCCATGGATGTCTCACCACCAATCCTTTCCAGGGTCTTATCATTTTTACTAAGAACCCTTATTTCACTATCTAAGCCAACCAACTACAGAAAGCTAAATACATAGCAAACTCTGAGATGTTAATCACTTATTCCATTAAAGTTTGTATATTTGCTAGTTCATCCATTAAAAAGTGTCCCCCTCAAATCTCCAGAGCCTAACTATAATTGCTAATTTTTCCTTCTTTACTAGAGATTATATGAAAAACCTGACTGTTAACAGCAGAGTCATCCTTAGAGTGCAATGAATTGGGCCATTTACCCTAGCCCCAAACTTGGGAAGCCCCTTGTAGCTGTTACAGGAACCAGAAAGGTGGTCTTGCAAAGAATCAGCACCAGGGCAAAAAATTAAATTGGAAAAAAAAATCAGATCAGCACAGAATCTCCTCCTCTCAAAGCCTTTTTTCATTATGACTAAAACAGAGTACCATTTGTCTTCCAACTTGCAATGTCTTGTGTACCAACCATTGAATTTTAAAGCTTATTTAACCACTTTCACAGCATAAAATATAAAAGGGGAAAAGTAAAACAGTAAGAAGCAGAGATGCGACTTAGGAGTGGGCTTAACATATCATTTAATAAAAGATGATTCATTCATTCAACAAATATTTATTCAGCACTTACTGAGGCTGGAAATACAGTCGTTAGCATTCTTCTACATCCCAACATATCCTATTTTTACCCCAGCCAGAAGCTGGGCAGAACACCCTTCAGGGCCCCCACATATAAAATGGAGCTAATAACTATTCTACCAGAAATGTAATGGATTAAATGTGGCACACCAACCTTTAAAGTGTTCTGTGCTCAAATAAAATAACACAGTTTAAAGATCGAAAGGTTTTGGGAAGAGCATGGTTTAAAAAAAAAAAAAGCCTAGAAAGGTAAAGATATGTATAGTAAGCTAATGTTTATCCCTGGACAGGAAGCTGCCTTAAACATCTCTGTATCCCTCAAGGTATTTGGCATGCTGCCCTTCAGTTAACAAGGGTTCAGTAAATACATGTGATTATTTTTTTCTTTCCCTCTCTCTCAGGTACATTGTACTGCAGTTATTTTAATAATCTGGCAAAGGAGAAAGAATGCACAAAAGGAACTAATATTTACTGCCGCCTGTTACATACCAACTACTGTGTTGGGCACCTCATCTATGTTATTTCATTTAATTTTCACAGCCACCTTGTGAGGTATTAAACCACAAAACCAGGAGTGGATTTTCATTTTCCAAGAATCAGATCATAACAAATTCAAACTAAAAAAAAAAAAATGAGCAATGGACCTTACATTTGGCAGCATTTGCTCATTTCATGTTAAAGGGAAAGAATCGAGTGAACCCTACAAGAGTATTTAAAAAAAAAAAACTTTATTAACATGAAAAGAAAATGTACACAGAAAAATACAAATGACCAAAATAATAAATTTTGTAAATATTTAATCTTACAAGTAATTTTTTAAATCCAACAAAAAACAGTACTGCAGACCAGAATGGCCAAAATAATAAATATTTTTAACTTGCAACCTTTCCTTCAGGTGAATCAGCAGTGTTCCCTCTACACCCTTCACAGGTATGGCACACTCCCATCAGTGTCACCTATCATCACCCCCGGTGATCCTCAAGGGGGGATATAAGACTAGTGTTCCAGGGACTTCCCTAGTGGTCCAGGGGGTAAGACTCCGCACTCCCAATGCAGGGGGACTGGGTTTGATCCCTGGTTGGGGAACTAGATCCCACATGCATGCCGCAACTAACAAGTCCGCACATCGCAACTAAAAAAAAGATCCTGCGTGCCGCAACAAAGATCCCACATGCCACAACTAAGATCCAGCACAGACTAAATAAATATTTTACAAAAAAAAAAAAAAAAGACTAGTGTCCTAAGAAAAGACTAGTGCCCTAAGAAAAGGATCAAAGATATACACAAGGATTTACTTTAAAAAACATTCGGGAATTCCCTGGTGGTCCAGTGGTTAGGACGCTGCGCTTTCACTGCGGAGGGCACAGGTTCAACCCCTGGTTGGGGAACTAAGATCACAAGCCACGTGGCGTGGCCAAAAATTAAAATAAAAATTAAAAAAAAAAGGACATTCTTTGCCATGATGTCTACAACAGAGAAAAATGAGAAACCACATGTAGTATAAGGCACTGTAGTTCTGCTTTAAAATGGCTAACCAGACACATGCGTTTACCTTTCCTCCCACACTAAAACCCCCTGAAATAGGCAAAAGAAATATAAAAATAAACCCAGTGCAGCCCTGAGAATATAGGAGGGCTCACAGCAGACAGGTCTGTGAGGAATTCCAAGGAACTATGAAGCAGGTTAAGATTGGGACTAAGAAAAGAAATGGCTTAATAGTAAACCACATAACTGAAGAGCTGTGAAACACCTCTACCTGTGCCTACTCCCTACCTTCTTTCAGTAGGACTGATGCTAGCATTTACCCAGTCCTGGCTCTCCAAAATGATAGTTCAGACAAGGAATACTCCTCAGTAACATTGAGGCCAGAGAAGTAGGGAAAGATGTCAATTAACTGCAGCTTCCATGAGGAATAGGGAGTCCCATAAACCAGAGAGCTAGCAACCCACAGTCTGCAGTAGACACTGCGTTCCACACAAAGGAGACAGCATAAGCAAAGATACCAAGTTTGAAACGATTTTATGAAGAACTCTACATGCTGGAGAGCACAGTGTTTGAGGCAAACAAGAAAAGGACGTGCGGCTGGAGAGGTAGGCAGGCAGAGAACATACCAAGGAGAGCCTGATGAGCCAGATAAAAGGAAATCAGACTTTCTCCTAACTTGCTCCTTCTCTTGTCAGCAACAGAGCACCACCGCAGGCTTTCAAGCAGATCAGTTTCATGATCAAAATCACGTTTTATATCATACTAGCAACTGTAGATAATATATCTGAGTTGGATAAGACCCAACTATACACCTTAGGAGCCTCGGTGGATGGTGGAACCATTAACAGAGTTTGTTTGTTTTTTTTAATTAAGGAGGAAGAGCAAGTTTGAGGAAAGTATGCTGTACTTCACATTAGACATCCTGAGTATAAGGTTCCTGTAGAATAGTCAGGTGTAGCTTTCTAGCAGGTTATTAAGAATGAGTCTGAAGGCATATAGTGAAAAAACAGGAAAGAATTTAGAAATTTAAACATACATCTGCATGTAAGTAGAACTGAAACTCTGGGTGTAATTGAGACAATGACCTAGGATAATACTTGGCCAAGAAGTCAAGCCCAGGTAACAGTAGTGTGTAACGAGTAAGTGGATCGAGACAAGCCCACAGAGAATGCAGAGAAAAAAGTGTAAGAGAAGGACATGGAGAACAAGGATGCAAAGGAAACACACTGCTTCAAGGAGATAGTGACTAACAGCGTCAGGTGCAACAGAAATGTCAAGTAAAATTAGGACTGAATGAATCCACTAGACGCAACAAACAAGACGTTACGGGAGATCTCAGCAAAAACAGTTTAAGTAATGTGAGACTGGGAAGTCAGAGATCGAGCTGAAGTGTGAGAAGTGGATGAGAAATGGATAGACTATGTATAGACCACACCCAGATGTTTAGAAAAGAAGGGGAAGAGAGGTTAGGTAGCTAAGAGAGGAGTGGACAGCTGGTTCAGGGAAGGTTTTCTAGGACGAGAACCTTAGGAATAAGATAATGGGCAGAGAAAAATTAAAAAATCAAAAGGGAGGCTCTAAGGATAGAGCAAGGTTACTGATCCTCAGCACCACTGACATTTTGAACCAGGTCATTCTTTGCTGTTGGGGGCTATGCTGTGCATTGTAAAGTGTTTAGCAGCCTCTCTGGCCTCTACCCATTAGGTGCCAGTGGCACACATACCACCACCCCAGTTGTGACAACCAAAAACGTTTCCAGACATTGCCAAATGTCCCCTGGGGGGCAAAGTCACTCCCAGTTGAGAACCACTGGGATACAGGATGGGGAGAAAGAGGGGGAATAACTGATGAAAAAGGACTGCCGAAGCAGTGGCACCAAAGCTGAAGGCACGGGGCAAGGAACTGGCCTCAAACAGCAGCAGAAGCACCTCATCCTCAGACACAGGGACAAGGGCAGCTCTGGGGAGACAGGCAGTGATAAATTTACAGATGGTGCCAGAAACTGGAGAAAATCAGCCAGAAGGCCTTCGATATTCTCAACGGAGTGGAGACGAGGTTGTGTGCTGAGTATGCATGGTGATGATTTAGTGGCAGGCTTGAGAACAGTGGCTAAGGTTTGTAACAATTAATGGGGACCAGTCCTGGCAGGTCACCCCAGAGAAGACCAACAGAGTTTGGAAACCACATACTCCCTTCTTGCTCTGAGAATGTTAAAATGCATCTCCCCACAGAAATCACCTATGTACTGATTACAGTCCCGAAGAGCAAGTCTATACGAATTTCAACTGCATCATGGAAAGACTAAACTCCTGAGGGGTACCTGGGAAGGTAACCCATTTTTTTTTAAATAACATAGTTCCTATCAGATAATAAGAACTGTGTTGAACATAAGTGACATGTAAATGAACTTTCAGTAAATAATCTGTTCAAGTTAGAGGATGATGCCTGTTGTTGCAACTACTTCCTGGTTCTTAACTGGATGAACTACTTCCTGACCTACAGGAACAGTAAAATAGAAAGGAGTGGCTGCAAAGGCAAGAGCTTATTAAATGAGATTCTTCACAGGACAAAGAGCTGCTCACTCCTGCCCTCTAAACCAAGGGCTGCAAACTCAAATGATTATGAGACTAGGAAACTGGAGATATCTCAAGTCTGTGCATGAGAAAGAAGCTGGAAGTGAACCACCAACATAAAGCTATGAAATACAAAGGGCTGCCCTTGGGTAAATAAGAAAAAAAAAAAAAGCTACACACAGCAGCCCAGGGCTGTGTGTAGGAGTGAGCAAAGCAAAACGGAAAACCCAAGTCTTTGCTCTACCACAGATATGAAGTCCAAATTCACATCATTCTCCAGATGTCAGAAACCCGTCACCTGAGAACAGATCAAAAACTCTCCAGGAGCAGTGAACTCAAAGGGTCCCATCAGAGACAAACGCAAAACTATCCAAAGGAGCTTCCCACAAGCCAGGCACAGGCAAACAATTCCCAAATTGTCAAATGTTGCAAACCACACAAAAAAATAAGAAAAACTTGGAGGGAAGACAAATGGAAGATTTCATTTCTCAAGAACTACAGCTAAAAAAATAATCTAAAGGAGACAAACATAACTATATTTTTAAATGTTCAAAGAAGAGAAAATGTCCTTATGAAAATTAAAAAGTAGACTTGAAAGAAAACCCAGAAATTTTTACATTTAAAAATATAGTCGGGCTTCCCTGGTGGCGCAGTGGTTGAGAGTCCGCCTGCCGATGCAGGGGACACGGGTTCGTGCCCCGGTCCCGGAAGATCCCGCATGCCGCGGAGCGGCTGGGCCCGCGAGCCATGGCCGCTGAGCCTGCGCATCCGGAGCCTGTGCTCCGCAACGGGAGAGGCCACAGCAGTGAGAGGCCCGCGTACAGCAAAAAAAAAAAAAAATATATATATATATATATAGTCAAATGTTTTCAGTAAAAATTTTCAATAAATGGATTAACCAATAGACTAGACACAGCTAAACAGAAATTAGTGAATTGTAAGGTAGATGTCAGGAAATCACCCAGAAGTAAAAACAGAAAATATTAAACAAACTTTAAGCAACACAATGAAAAACTCCAACATATATCTCGATAAGGGTTCCGGAAACGGAAAATGGAGAAGCATTATTTTAAAAGATAATGGCTAAATGTTTTCCCACAATTTAAGGTATCATGAGTTTTCAGGCTGATGGTGTACACCAATAAAAAGCAGGATAGGGGCTTCCCTGGTGGCGCAGTGGTTGAGAGTCCGCCTGCCGATGCAGGGGACACGGGTTCGTGCCCCGGTCCAGGAAGATCCCACATGCCACGGAGCAGCTAGGCCCGTGAGCCGTGGCCGCTGAGCCTGCGCGTCCGGAGCCTGTGCTCCGCAACGGGAGAGGCCACAACAATGAGAGGCCCGTGTACCGCAAAAAAAAAGAAAGAAAAGGCAGGATAAATAGAAACAAATCCACATCTAGAGGTATCGCAAAGAAACTGCAAAAAGTCAAAAACAAGGAAAAAAAATCTTAAAGGTAGCCCAAAAGAAAAGATAATTACTTACCTACAAAGAAATTACACCTGAACTGACTAAAGCCTTCTCATTAACAAACAAAACTTGTCAAAAGACAAGAGAATAACATTATCAATTGTCAACATAAATTCTGTACCCAGTTCAACAATCATTCAAGAGAAAAAGTGAAGTAAAGACACTTTCAGAAACACCAAGACCATGTTTATAGGCCTTTAGTGAAAGAACTACTTAAGAACTTCTTTATAAAGAAAAAAACTAAACCCAAAAGGAAGAAATGGAGTGAATAAAGAATGGTGAGCAAAGAAAATTGAAAACATGTTGATGAGTAAATATTCACTATTTTACAAACTTAAGGTGGTTTCAACAAGGCAAAACCAAAGCATAAATAACTAACATGGAAGAGGGGATGAGGGTTAAAAAGTAAGCCATTCTAAAATCTCTGTCTTATTTGGGAGGATAGGAATAATAATTAAGCTTTGCTTAGTTAAATGTGCATGTTAAAATTTTAAGGGTAACCAAACTTCTGTCTTCCATCCTGGAATAAGAAAGCTAGAAGGAACAGAGCTGCCCGCCCTTAAAATAAAAAAGAGCTGTACTAATTTCAAATTCATGACTTTCTTGAAAGCCATCAGAGAACAACCAACTGGCTCAAAATCTTCAGAGAGAAAGGGCCTGCAAGGAGAGAGGAGACAACCTTGTGCTCACCTAGGGTAGACTGCAAGTGGCCACTAACAAGAGGAGTTCAGGTAGAATAAAAAGCAAATTGATAAAAGCCCGATGTGGCTTGCTGAAGGAACAGTGTAAAACCAATGGAGGTCACAGAAATTGGGGAGACCCCAGCCTTCTGCAGGATCTTCCTTCACCAACGCCACCAAGCACTCACAGAAAGAGCCCTGAGGAGTGCCCAGTGTGATGCAGACTTGAGGGAAGGGAACTGCAGCAGTGTCTCAGGAGCAAGATGTACACCCAGATCCTTCCTTCCCACCTCCACTAGGGAAGAAAAAACTTTATCTGTGAAAGATAGGCCAATAAGTGCTTCTACCCTTAAAGCACTGGTGAAAACTCACTGCAGCCGGAGGAAGGGGTGGGCACCCTACTCTGGGAGAGGGGCAGGACTCCACACTGAGCCCACAACAATAGCTAGGGTAGGGGCATGACCTTGGGATGCTGATGCAGGCCTAAGCCTGAGGCTTAATCAGAACAAAAGACCACCCCACCATCACTCCCCACCTCTAAGCTAACCTACTTCCAATAACAAGTAAACAGCATAATACCACTGGCAGAGGGACAGGAGGAGATCAAGAGCATGTAAGGAGACCCTGAGTCACAGTCCTGAAGGAAGACCCAACACAATAAAATAAACCACCTCCCACCCTAATCAGAGAATTTGAAGCCTGAGGTATACTGAGAGTAACCACAGCAACAACCAAACTTAAAACCAGCCCAACTCCAAACTAGATTAACTCAAATTCCTGAACCAAAGGCCTAGCACAGGGAAAGATGTGCCCATTTACAGACATAAAAATTATGCACCTCAGGGGCTTCCCTGGTGGCACAGTGGTTGAGAGTCCGCCTGCTGATGCAGGGGACATGGGTGCGTGCCCCGGTCCGGGAAGATCCCACATGCCGCGGAGCGGCTGGGCCCGTGGGCCATGGCCACTGAGCCTGCGCATCCGGAGCCTGTGCTCCGCAACGGGAGAGGCCAGGACACTGAGAGGCCCGCATACCGAAAAAAAAAAAAAAAAAAAAAAAAAAAAAATTATGCACCTCAGCTCTTTCCCAGCTAGAACCATGGAGGGTGCAAGAGAGAATTAAAAAAAGGTTCCTGCTGTGCCAGAAACCCTTAAGAAAAAGCAAAAGAATTTCGCAGAGCTTAAGATCAAGAGCCTGAGAAACAAGTATGCCCAGAAGATGCTTTGAAAGGCCAGGAGGAAGCTTATCTATGAAAAAGCTAAGCACTATCACAAGGAATACAGGCAGATGTACAGAACTGAGATTTGAATAGTGAGGATGACAAGAAAAGACAGCAACTTCTATGTACCCGCAGAGCCCAAATTGGTATTTGTCATCAGGATCAGAGATATCAGTGGCGTGAGCCCAAAGGTCCAAAAGGTGTTGCAGCTTCTCCACCTCCGTCAGATCTTCAATGGCACCCACATGAAGCTCAACAGGCTTCAGTTAACATGCTGAGAATTGTGGAACCATGTATTGCATGGGGGTATCCAAACCTGAAGTCAGTAAATGAATTGATCTACAAGCATGGTTATGGCAAAATCAACAAGTGAATTGCCCTGACAGATAACGTGTTGATTACTCTATCTCTTTGTAAACATGGCATTATCTGCATGGAGGACCTGATTCACAAGATCTATACTGTTGGAAAACGTTTCAAAGAAGCAAACAACTTCCCGTGGCCCTTCAAACTGTCTTCTCCATGAGGTGGAACGAAGAAAAAGACCACCCATTAGAATGTAGAGATGCTGGCAACAGGGAAGACCAGATCAACAGGCTTATTAGAAGGATAAACTAAGGTATCTACCATGATTATTTTTGTAATCTGGTCAGTTTTTAAACAGTGACTGCTTTCAAAGTGAAAAAAAAAATTTTGCACCTCAGTTTCTACTGTTCTACAAAATAAGTCAGTGTTACAATAAAAAAAAAATCACAAGGCATAACAAAAAGCAGAGAAAAAACAACACTCAGAAAAGACAAAGAACATGTCAGAACTAGACACAGAATCAGACGTTGGAAATATCTAGAATCAAAGTTAAAATACTATGAGTAACATGTTTCAAGCTCTAACCCAAAAGGGGAACATGAAAAATCAGATTGGTAACTCAGCAGAGAGATGGAAACTATAAGAAAGAATACAATGGGGCTTCCCTGGTGGCGCAGTGATTGAGAGTCCGCCTGCCGATGCAGGGGACACGGGTTCGTGACCCGGTCCGGGAAGATCCCACATGCCGCGGAGCGGCTGGGCCCGTGAGCCATGGCCGCTGGGCCTGCGCGTCCGGAGCCTGTGCTCCGCAACGGGAGAGGCCACAGCAGTGAGGGACCCGCGTATCACAAAAAAAAAAAAAAAGAAAAAGAAAAAAATAAAGAATACAACGAAAGCGCTAAAAATTAAAAATACAGTTAAGAAAAATGAAGAATGCCTTCAATGGCTCTTCAGTAGACTCTACTCAGCCACGGAAAGAATCAGTGAACTTGAAGATGTCAGTAGAAATTACCCCGACCGAAAACACTGAGGAAAAAGAGTGAAAAACAGAACAAAACGAAACAGGACATTCAAGAGGTGTGGGACAATATCAAAGGTTCTAACATACTGGTAACTGGAATCACAGAAATAGAAGAGAGAATGGGACAAAAGAAATATTTGAAGAGATAATGGCTGAAAATATTCCAAAGTTAATATAAGACATCTAACACAAATTCCAGATGATCAGAGAATAGGAAGATAAAAACAAACAAAAAACAAACAAAAATGATTATCACTGCTGAGCACCAACACCACTTGAGACTGAATTCCGTAAGCTCTGCCCCCACCAAACACCTCTGTCAACATGATCACCAGGTCATCGATTCAACTACACATGATGGCCACCTCACAATGCTCACTTCTATATACAAGTCTCACTCTGTGTACATGACTGCTCAAACCTAAGTCACAAGCCTGTATCCTAGCTGTAAAAGAGACTGGGGATGAGTTTTCTGGGAAAGTGGGACCTATAATATGAGAAATTACCAAAATGTAGAGAGGATACTTAAAAGTCTACTACAACATCTAAAAATAAAATAAATAATTTTTAAAAAGGCCCTCCATCTGGGCTTCCCTGGTGGCGCAGTGGTTGAGAGTCCGCCTGCCGATGCAGGGGACACGGGTTCGTGCCCCGGTCCGGGAAGATCCCACATGCCGTGGAGCGGCTGGGCCCGTGAGCCATGGCCGCTGGGCCTGCGTGTCCGGAGCCTGTGCTCCGCAACGGGAGAGGCCACAGCAGTGAGAGGCCCGCGTACTGCAAAGAAGGAAAAAAAAAAAAAAAAAAAAAGCCCTTCATCTAACTAACCAACTGTTACTGTACGGTAGATTCTTTGGTGAAATCATTGCATCCTAGAGAGCCTTTCTGTAAGACACATATTTTACCTCAATGTGGTAACACATTTAAAACTAGCTTCCCAATCTGAGGGACCTAAGCAGTGATGGGGGTTGGGGGTGAAGCCACATAATAAATAAGCAAACATCTTCACAGAATGTTGGTTTTGCTTAATGTTAAATAAGGTACAATGCAGATATATACAAACACACATATGCACACACACACAAGAGCTTATTATGGAACAGAACTCAGCACTTCTATGAATTCATGCAACAAATCATGAAAAAATTCAAAGAAATATCATTCTTATATTTGTAAACTTTGGCTTCCCCTTCATCTACCATACTGTAAATGTTGACAGAAGTTTGAGGAGTCTCACAGAGGGAGCCATTAGCACCTAGTTATACATCAACACGGATCCAATTATAACACAGCTATGTCCAAGACCAGTGACTAGACCTACAGGACAAGCACGTCTATAGGACGAGCAGAGAGGAAGATCCACTAGACAGGTAACTGACAGAGAAGAGAAACCACTAAACAAGGAAGAAGGCATTGACATGAGGAGATAGGGGGCAGGAAAAAAGGCACCTTTCATAAGAGAAGTATTTATTGAGCATTTCCTCTGTGCCAGGCAATGCACTAGATGCTCAGGCGACAACAGGCAACACTCCATGCCTCCAGGGAGCTTACAGTAGAAAACTGATACCATCTGCTTATCCATTTTACCAAAGGCCCACCCCTATTTAAACTCCTGGCTTTAGTATTTCCTATGTATACTCTCAGGTAAAAGTGAAAATGAACAGAAAAAAGCCAAATGGCCATAAAGAAAGAAAACCAAGGTCCTGGGATGTCACTGGGGTCAGAGCATCAAAGCAAGGCATGCAATATATGAATCCACGTCATTTCTTGCTATTCACCCAGCTTTATATGCTCTTAGATCCATGTGTTTGAATACACCTTCTCCAGAAAACCCCTTCCCTCCACCTGACATTCTGGGCCTCCTTTAAGACTCTTCAAAACACTCAGGAATACTCAGGAATTCTTTCCAAATACTCAGGAATCATTACTTTCCCCAGTCCCCTTAGGTCTGCGTTAAGTGCACCTCTTCTGGCCTACAGTACCAGCACCCTGTGTTTCCATCTAAATGTGCATATCATCCTGTTCTTTAGTCATTGCTTTTGGCCTCTTCTGCTGGAATACAAACTCCATAAAAGGGCACAACACCACAGCTTGGCTTTGTATCTCCACCACCTACCGTCACAGTGACACCAAGATACCCAAATCATCACCTCATCATAAAGTAAGTCAAAGAAAGACAAGTATGGCCTTCCTTTACCAACCCTGCACAGAGGGACAAGACTGGAAAGCACAACTCCAAATCAAGGGCAGTCACTGTGGATGGTAGAGAAACCACTAGCACAAAAACATCAAACTCTAAAATGAGGCAACTCTTTAAAAATAAATGTCCTGGGCTGGATAGGAAGTGAAAACAGTAATGACACAAAACCATTGTAAATTCTTCAAGTTACCAGCACAAGGAAAAAAAAAAAATCAACAAGGGAAGAATACAGAGCAGGTATAAAATGGTTCAGAAAAGCCTCAGAACTCAAGGCCAAAGTGAGCTAAGTTAGAGACCGCATCAAAATGTAGATTTCAAAGGAAATATTTGAAGAAGGAGGTGATGCTGTGGTTATTCTTTGTATACATGGAGGAGAAGTGCACAATGGCATTTTATACTGACACAAACTAACCACTTCACACCAAGGAAGCCCTGAATGAATGCTTGTTCAGTCATCAAAGCAAGAAAAACTTAGCGTGGTTGAAGATTTCCAAAAATGAACTGAGCATGTAGGGATACATACTGTAGAAGGAGACAGAAACAAATCAGGATATATAAAATAAAACCTGTGGAGCACTTTTATATACATAAGCTCACTTGAAAGTAAGAAGCTCAACAGAGACTAGTTTAATATAAAAGATGGTAAAACCACAGAATGTGAACCAGATTTGAAAATGGTACTCCTGCTAAAGATTAGTGATTCTAAACATTATTAACAAAATTCTCTAAAAACACTGTAGGTGCTCAAATGACATTTCATAAAATATGAAATACCATAAATGCTGAAAAATATTAAACTAGACATAGGACATTGTATTTGGGGAAAGAAAAGAATAAAGCAAATTTAATATTGATATTTAATGAAATGTTTCATTAAAACCTTGAGCAGATTAAAGATGTCTGGGGGAAAAAGAAACCAGTGAAGAGTTTTAAGTTTAAATATGGAAGAGAGCTAAAACTGTTAGAAAAAATTTTTAACTCAGTTATAAATAGAAATGACATTCCTATATAAGGTTAACAGACTGGTGAAGGATAAAAGAAGAGAAGGAGCCTTTAGAAAACTGAAGGTAATTTCTATAAAAACAATGAAAAGAGTATCACAAATGACAATCAACCAAGAAGGCAGTTGCAAAATTTTTAATGAGATGAGGAAAGAATATTTTACCTTGCAGGGATTATGACCTTTTTGGTAAACCATCAAGGTTCCACTGAGCTAAAACTCTTGTTTTTTGCGGCATTTCATTTCATGTCACATTTCTGCTTAAAACCTTCAATAGCTTCCCAGGAGACTCAGGACAAGTTCAAAAACCCAGCAGATGGCCTACTAAGCCTTTTCAAGACCTGGCCCCTGCCTACTTCTGCGTCATCACCTGCTTCTCTACTTTTCAGCCATTTTGGATTTCTTTCAGTTCTTTAAAAGGTTCGGTTTTTCAAAAGCCTCTATTTCTCTCAACTTGCCTGAGGGCATTTGCACTTTCTGCCACGAAAACTTATTTCCCCAACTAAAGCATGCCCTTCTCATCCCTCAGGTCCCACTTAATGTTACCTCCTCAGTGTGCCCTTCCTACCTGCTCCCCACATGGCAGATCCCCCTACCCTGTTAGTGCCTGGTACTTCTCCTCTGCCTCCATTTCAAGCCTATAAAGTCTTTGAGGACCTACTGCCCTTTGATGTATCACTCTATCCAGCCTCTATCACAGTTTGGTACACCGTAGACACTCAATAAGTATTTGCTAAATGAAGGACAGATTCTCAGGATATAGGACAGGTTACTTTAGAAAGAAATAACAAATTATGAAACACCAATATGCACAAAATTAGTTTTTGTTCTACCTCAACTATTTTCAATTACTAACAATTAAAATAAAACTTTTTCTTTTCGTTTGCAATGCTAATCTTAAATTTTAGTGGTAATATTACCAGTAATAATTACTAGCGATTAAAGTTAAAACATCCACCATTGGCTCAAAAACCAGGGTGGAGTTTGTGGATAAATTCTAGGATGTGTCACATCTGAACCAGCTTTCGTAATCTCTGAAAGATTCTATTCATCAGGAAACTAGTTTCTACTACCCTTGGCCAATATCGGGGTAATTGGGCAAATCCAAGTCAGTAAGTTGTTCTTCAACTGTTACTTATCACCATTTTTCATCTGCCACATCTTCCTCGCACGTGTGTGCGTGCTTAATCTGATTATTATAATATGATCTTACACTGCCAAGAACCTAATCTTTAGGCATAGTACCAAATCTAAAACTGAGATCTAAAACTGCAACTTACCTAAAATAATTTAAAGCAGTCTTAAAAACAAACAAAAAACATAATGTATTCATCCACGTTTTGTTAACTAACTTCCAGAAACCAAAGTTGTTACTTTCGAAATCACTATTTCCCTCTAAATCAAAGTCAGAAAGCTCTTCATTTGTTGCTATTTGATATTAGGCCTTTCTCTTAACAAAGAATACAAAGTAACAACAGAATCACACAGCCATAGCAATTAAACATGGGTTTTGTTTTTCATTTTTTGTTTTTTGTTTTCGGCACGCGGGCCTCTCACTGTTGTGGCCTCTCCCGTTGCGGACGCGCAGGCTCAGCGGCCATGGCCCACGGGCCCAGCCGCTCCGCGGCATGTGGGATCTTCCCGGACCGGGGCACGAACCCGTGTCCCCTGCATCGGCAGGCAGACTCTCAACCACTGAGCCACCAGGGAAGCCCCAAACAGGTTTTTTTTTTTAAGTAAAATTATTTCAAGCCAGTTATGATTGAATTTACAGTAAACTATTATTATCAGAGCAGTGCTGTGTCCTTTCTGTTCGTTATTAAAAATCCAGACACAGGGGCTTCCCTGGTCGTGCAGTGGTTAAGAATCCGCCTGCCGATGCAGAGGACAGGGGTTCGAGCCCCGGTCTGGGAAGATCCCACATGCCGCAGAGCAACTAAGCCCGTGCGCCACAACTACTGAGCCTGTGCTCTAGAGCCCGCGAGCCACAACTACTGAAGCCCGCACATTTAGAGCCTGTGCTCCGCAACAAGAGAAGCCACCGCAATAAGAAGCCCGCGCACCACAACGAAGAGCAGCCCCCGCTCGCATCAACTAGAGAAAGCCCGCGCGCAGCAAGGAAAACCCAACACAGCCAAAAATAAATAAATAAATAAATAAATTTTAAAAAAAAAAATCCAGACACAACCTACCACACACGGAGGTATTGATTTACCTGCCTGGCACTTGTAAGTGTCACTTTCCATAGAGAAATGTTCATCTAAAAGCAATGAAAGTTTGTTTCCAAAACACTTTACTTCCAACCAAACAACTGCATTCCTCTATTATATGTACCCAAAAAAATAACATCCCCAAGCTATCCTATCAGCAGTGTCCATCTACACATGCAGAACAGGGAGCAAAGAGAGCACCTGGGAACCAAATGGGTGGAATTCATCCCGTCCTGTACAACTCGTTCCCAAGGGAGCTTTAACTCCCCTGCCTACCCTTCAGGGTAACTAAAAAAAAAAAAAACGATGCAGGCAGGGAAAAGTAGCTACAGTACCTTGCAGGTTAAACTATTTCTAAATCTCCCAACAATCCAGTCTGAAGTACTGCAAAAAGTAGACAATGCGTTTGCATACCTGAATTTAATGAAGCCTACTCTCTGGCATGCACTGTAGGCATGGATCTCTCAAGGGGGATTAGAGCTCAAACAATAAAATGCACAATGTTACTGGCTTAAAATCAAGAAAACCAATTATTTTGCCCTTGGTCTTAAATCCTAAAGGAATTTTTTCTTGCCCAATAATTATATTACTTTTACCTTGATTTCTTATTTCTGCTTTTCCAACATATCACTAAGAGCACTGTATTTTATTTGCTGGTTTAAAAAAGATCAAAACAGAATCAAATCAAAACCACAAAGACAAGGTAATGGATGGCACTTGCAGTACTGTCCTCTATAATCTGCTACATATTATGTTTAGGCAAAAACTTTTGAATATACAAAAAGTACTAAGAAATTGTAATACATGTAAGAAGATATTTTTAAAAGACGTATCTTTTAAGATCTACATGATTTCGTTTATCAGTGTCTAACGATAAAAGGATCTAGGTGGAAGCAAGTAAATAAGGTTAAAAAAATGCGTGTTGGCCGGACAGATCTTTTTGGGATGATGGAAAGGTTCTAAAGTGGATTGTAGTGATGGTTACACAACTCCATAAATCTACAAAAAAAAAAAAAAAAAATCATTGAATGGTACGGTTAAAACATGAATTTTATGGTATGTAAAGTATACCTCAATAAAACTGTTAACAATGCATATTCAAAACCCATACTTGGTAAAGAAATCCACAGCACTTCTGTATAGGTCCCATCTTAGTAGAACAACTGTCCTGCTTTGGCCGAGGTGATTTCCAGCCCTGAGGTTCCACAATATTCATCACTCCTTTCTAACTTTAATAACTGGCAAAAGTGATTCTCATCAATTACAGAATAAGATGTTAAGTCCTCTTCCTCCCTAACATGGACCTCTGGGGGTTCCTTTGGGCTAAGCAACTGTAGCTCTATTAAGGATGGGTCTTGTTTAAACACACACACACCCATAAGAGGCTATAAGTAACAGAAAATTCTACTTGCAAGTAGAAAAATTTTGTCAAACTGCAACTCCTACATAGTGTTAAGCAACATCAATAACATACCTCTGTAGACTTCACCTCCAAATTTTATTTCACTGAAGTCATTACAATTACAGAAGAGATACCCATCTGCAGATTGTAATGGCTGCCATTTTACTTCAAGAGTGCATCTAAACCACAAAATTGAATTCAAGAAATATCTTCACAGCCTTTATTAGTGTAGCAAATTTAATCAAAGTCAGTCAAAAGTTAAAATGGAACATGAAGAAACATGAAATACCAAGTGGTTAATTAGAAACAGCTACCTCATTTGAGTGTAAATAATTATGTACAACCTTCATTTATGAAGAAACAGAACTAACGACCCTCTTAGAAAAGTCTGAACTTGCTGTTGTCCTATCCATCAGTGCTGATGGATCTGAGTCCAGCCTCCCATGTGACTAAAGGTCAGGCAGCCTTGCCAATGTAGCCTATGAACTCCAGGAGGCATATTTATACCTCCAGTAACCACCCCAGGAGTGAGGTACAGTAGGAGCTCAAAACATGTCTGGGAAATCAGATTTCTAAAGAGAAGCAGAAAGCATAGGTTTGAAGACCACATGTTCAAGTCATACCGGTTTCAATGGAAGTTTTGCCTCAGCTACTGACTAGCTAGGTAATCTGGGTAAAATATTTTCTCTCCCTCAGCCCATTTGGTCAAGTGTATACGGGAAATAAGAAAAACATCTACCTCATAGGAATGTTGTGAGAACACACATACACACATATATTCATGCAAATAAATTATTTGCCATAGAACCTGGTATTCAGTAAGGCTCAATAAATAGAATATTAGAATTTAATTATTATAGAGAAAACTGCCCAAAAGAGACCACACCCAAAACTTGACCCTAATTAGAAGTGACCACACCCAAAACTTGACCCTAATTAGAACTATCTCAAACACAAATGTTTCTAAGAGCTTAATTCAAAATGATGACAATCAATCCCAAAGACGCGAATGGGTTCAGTCCTTTTAACCTAATAAATAATTTTCTGTTAATTCCCAAATCTGAATTGTCTCAATGTTATCAGGCTCTTTAGGTGGAGGTCCTCACTCACAGCTTTCATTTCCCACTGACAGAATTGTACCCAAGTTCATATCACACAGTATTAAGAAGTAACTGTACAAACTTGAATGAGAATTGAGGCCAGATCTTTGAATAATCCAGTCTTCCAAGCACTGCTCTATATAAAGGAAACATTCTAGAAACTATCAAGAATTTAAATCCAAACACTGAAGTAAGTGATGCATCGCCAATAAAAGAGTTCTAATGTTGAATTTAAGATAGAAAGTAAACTGGAAAACCCTCCCAAACAGAAAGTTTAAATATAGTCTTTCAATTACATTATTTTCTCAAGTTGAAATATGTGACCCAACTGACTTCATCATCAGATGATAAAGAACCTTTGAGGTTCGATCTCTGTCTCTACCAAGAAATTCAATGTTGCCAAAAATTAAAACTTTAGAAACTAAAATTATCAAATTCTGAGTAAACTCTTTTCTACTTAAAAAGTGACTTAATACTTCAGATTCTGCTATTCTTGTACCAAAATTAAGCGTCACCTAAAGGATTCCCCTCACATTTTGGATCTAAGTATGTGGATTCGTTTGTTCTTAAATGCCTTCTGTTATTACTTGACATCAAGTTATTAATGAAAAAGTCATATCCCCACACTAACAGCCAAAAGTGAAGTACTGTGTTAACATACCCTCTAACATGTATTAGAAATAAAGGAGATAACCACCAAAGTTATCAAAATAAAAAGGGGGAAAAAAAGGTGAACTTTTAACAGACACATTGAAGAAGGCTTCTTTTCTCTGCTCACCTCCTTACAAATTCCACAGCCATATTCTCAGATATACTGGAATTTTCTACCATAAATTAAATTGAAACATAAATCATAATGAAAGGTTGAATTTCTGCAACAGAAGCCACTGTCATTTCCAACAATGCAACTATTGTTGAAAGCTTCTCTCACAGATTCTTAGACACAGTGGTGAAGCAAGGCTGGGGGGTGGGTGCGGGCGGCGGTGGGAAGGCATACTTGACGAAATGTCTCCACCTCTGTACTTCGTTTTGTAACAATACCGCACCTTCAAAGCAGAAATACCAAGTAAAATCTGGTTGTTATTAAATGAGACTGCCTTAACTCCATGCAGCACATTTGGAACAGAATACATCTGATTCGCAATCAGTCAACCTTCTATTATTCATCTATGCGAGATGGCCCTGCAATTTCCCTCAATGGGAGCCTTTTCTTTTAAAACCCCAGGGAATACTGTCGATGCCACACTCTGATTTAAATGACTCCAAGAAAATTACAATGAAAATAATGGCACATTTAGCCCAGGGAACTTGCATAAGTAGAAAATCAAAAACCTGAGATAAAGGGGTAAAAAATCCCTACCACAAGCCCCTAAATCATGAATAAATTATAAATCTGAGCAGGAAAAAAAAAAAAGGAATCCTCTCTGGAGAAAGAATGCTTATTTCTAATTTTTTTTTAATATTTATTTATTTGGCTGCGCCGGGTCTTAGTTGTGGCTCAGGGGATCTTTCGTTGCAGCATGTGGGATCTAGTTCCCTGACCAGGGATCGAACCCGGGCCCCCCGCATTGGGAGCACAGAGTCTTACCCACTGGACCGCCAGGGAAGTCCCTCTAATTATTTTTTTGATATACCAAATTTTGTTTTTAAAAAAATTAGGCTCAGAAAACTTGCTAAATAAGCAAAATTAGAATACTAAACTGTTTTCTATATATACATATATATCAAATTAATCCTTGCATTGATTAGGTTAAAAGGCAAGACAATTCAAAGGAATTTGACAACTGAAGACCCTCCAACCCCTCTGAAATAGTAGATTATCTACTAATGATTTGTAATGATTAACTTTATTTAGCATGCCTCTTTTGGAGCTCTATTATTTAATACAGCCAAACTGAATGTTTTTATCCTAATTAGGTTTCCTTGTACTTGTGAAATGCTCAGCATACGCTGTGCTGGCAGCTTTAGTTCTTCTACAGCTTCTCTCTTCTGGCTCCGTCCCCCACTCGCCCACCCCCCACCCTTAGAAAAAAGATTTCCTTCCCAAATGTTCTCTTCTCTGCATTTGTCAACAGAAACACCCACTGGTGGTGTCAAACTGGTAATACTGCTGCAGGCTTCCTTACTCCTGTTCCAGTGTCAACGCCAAAAATGCTCAAACCTAAAATAGTGTAGAGGCACACCTTTTTAAAAAATGTATTATTAATGACCGCAACTGGGTTGTTAAATATAAGATTATACTACCCCCCTTCAACTCTTCACATTTTATGAATAAAATATTTTAAAACACTTAAAGAAATTTAAAACACATTTACATCTAAATGTCATTCACAAATAATTCCGAATAGTCTCGGTAAAGATGCCTTCTTTTGTAACCCTACAGCAAGAAAGGAACAACCTGGAAATGTTCCAGCAGATGTTACCTAAAGCGATAATTCTATTCTATACATATTTATGTCTCCTGTTTCGGTCAAATGCTCCCGGACAAATTAATTTGTGTAATCCTTTACATTAACTACATAAACCATTACATCCAAACAAACCTAATTCAGATACACGGAAAGAAATTATTCCGTGTCTGCAATACTTTCTAAAATCAGCTTAAATTTCAGTCAATTAAAATAGATTGTGTTAACAGAACACTGATCTGCAACTACTTAAATATCACAGCATCCGTCTAATCTCACTGTGGAGATACTAAGGTCAGGCTTTTCTTTTTCAGGCATCTGTGCTTTAACACTCAAGTGAAGCGAAAAACAAAACCCTCAAGGAAGATCTGCCTCTACACTGAAATATGTTCAGGTTATTTTTTCCCCCAACGTGGGCACAGAACGTGTCAATGCGAGCAGAACCTGTTCGTTCTGGGAAATGGTTCCAAACCCCAGGATTTAATTTCTATGAGGGTCCAAAGGGTACGAAGGTCTGGGAAGGGGCCAATTTCTGCTTCTCCCCACTATGCTAGTCTTGAACTTCATAACGACGCCTGAAACTTGTTCGGGGAAGCTGGAGGAACCGCGGGGCAGGCGGAGGGTCGCTCGCCCACCCTCGCAGGCGACCAAGGTCAGCAGGGCCGGGGCCGCAGCTCGCAGTCCCCGGCGGGTCCCAGACTCCCACGGAACTCGGGCGGGGGGCTCCGGCGCGCAGGCTCCTCCTCAGCGCCAGCGGGAAGGGGCTTCCCTCGCCGCAAGCCCTGGGGAGCTCGGGCCGCGGGGGCGGCGGGGCGGGGATGCAGCAGACCCGCCGCTGAGGGGAGCCCCACGGGGCGGCCTCGACCCGCCGCCCCTCCTCACACCCTCCCGTCTCTCTACACCCCAAAATACATCCCCAGCTCCTCGCCGGGGAAGCCCCTCCAGCGGCGCAATGGGGCGCTGAGGAGAAGCCACTCCAGACTGGGGTGCCCTCGCCGCGTCGCCCCATTCTGGGGGGACCCGCGCCACCTCCCCGTCTCACGTCTGCCCGGGGGGACCGGGTGGGTCCCCTCTCTCAGGAGAAGCTGGGTGGGCGCGGGGCCGAATTAGGACAAGTAGGCTTGGCGGGCGGGTGGCGGCGCGTCTACTCACCCCGCCGAGATCCCCACCTCCAGCCAGGGTCCCACAGCTCCCGAGGCCGCCGTCGCCACTTTACCTTCCCCAGCGGCGGCGTCAACTAATCGAAACCTTCGACCCCGCCCTCTCTCTCTCAGGCGAACGCGCAGCCTAAATTGCTAACTGCCCCGCCCCAACCCTCCCGTTTGGACCAATGGGGAAGCTCCTCAGGCTCCGCCAGGTCCCGCCTTCGCCCCGCCCACTTCTGATAGGAACCAATAAGGAGAGAGCGCTCGTCCTCGGGCTCGGGCTCGCGCGTCCAGCCCGCGCCGCTCGTGCACTGGTCCCCGAAGCAGAAGACAGCTGGTTCCCTGTATAAGCTTGTCTGCGCGCGTACGCGCGCGCCATGCCTCCTCGCGCGCCAGGTTTGGTTGCCCCACCAGGCCCTAGCAACCTGGGCTGGGCGGCTGGGAGGGGCGGGGCCCGAGCCTTGAGCTTTCGAAGGGAGGGGTGATGGGGGGGAAGATCGTGACTGGGAAAGGGGCGGCTGCGGGGGTGGGGGGCCGAGGAAGCCCGGGAATCCGCCTGTCACAGCGGAAAAAAAGGGGGAATCCTGCCTGCAGCGCAGCTATCCTGACCTCTTCCTCCCTAGGGACACGTGCGGGCGGGGGTGGGGGATCGGCGAAGAGGGGTAGAGCACATTTGGGGCGGAAGCCGAGGCACTGCTTGGAAATAAAGGATGGAGGACTGTTTATCTCTGTTGTTGGTAAAAATGATATCGAAATCCATTGCTGCTGATGCCCATCTGTTGCAGCTGCCCGTGCGCACACACACACACGCACATATACACACATTCACACATACACTCGTCCATCAGCCTGCGATCCTTTGGGTGATTTAGGTGCAAAGAACTAGTAGCCTGAGGATTCCTTACACAGAAGCTGGATACATGCAAACGGCTGTTAAGCAGCAGCAGCAACCCACAGCCCTGCTTCGGTCCAATGCTCAGCCACACAAGATTCCCCAGCTGGCATGAAAGAAATGAAGTCATCGCCCAACCAGTAGAAATGTAAAGATCTTAATACCTACTATGGATCAAGTTTCCAACGAGGATGAAGAGGTGATGAAATGGAAAGAGATACATTTCCAATGCCACTTTTTGAAAACTAGGAAAAATAATACTTTTAAAGACATTGCAGACTAATTTATGTAATGTGCATAATAAGTTCCACTTAAAAAAACAAACAGGAAAAAATAGCGCTTTTTTCTGGTTTATAGGAAAAGCACAGAAAATAAGCAGTGTATGAGATCATAGCAGCCACCAAATTAGAAATACGCAGTACTGTACTGTAATGGGAATTAGATATCTTGGATAAAATCCACTTAATCTATTCCTGTTGTGAATCTGGTAACAATATGTAACAATATGCTGGGTTTGGCCATTCAGTGCCAAGTCAGTAGGGTTTTCCTTTTCATAATATGGTGAATATTTGATGACGAAATGAAGGTACCTGCTTTCTCTTTGGCTTCTCAGGAAGCATATTAGAAAATTTTACAGGTAGGAATGATGAATTAGCAGTGAAGGAAAATGGAGTCAGAGGCAACAGCAGAGAGCTTTGCAGAGTCTCCTGCCTCCTCCAGATGCAAAGTAACAGTTGCTGTGGCCTCAAGCTTCACCCACATGGAGCTAGAATTCCTGGGGCAATCACTCCGTTTTCAATCTTGTATGTTAGTGCCTTTGTCCCAGGAATTGTAGCAGCATTACCTTCGAATCAAATGAAGAATGGTTTATCTGTATAGATTTAGAACAAGATAAGGAAAGACCAATAACTAACTCTCCGGTGATGCAAGTTCAATTTAGTTTTAAGTGGTAATATTAGATGCTTTATAATGTGCCATCCCATGTATGCAAATATGACCCTCCACTTAGGGACCTTTGCTTTGATCTCATTTTGAGTAGTGGTGAAGGGATTCTTAGAGTAACATCCAGTTCAGTTAATTGCAATTTTGATCAAAAGCATATATTTTCTATGTTAGTAAGAGTTAAAAAGCACCACGCTGCCATTTAACTGAGCTCTTTTCTTATATAGAAACAACACTAATACTTACCACTGAATGAATGCCTGCTATGTGCCAAGAACTTTGCATACGTTTAGAGTTGCCAGATAAAATACAGAAGGCCTGTTAAATCTGAATTTCAGATAAACAATGAATAATTTTTTAGTATAAGTATGTATTTTTATCCTGGATACAAGGGTAGAGGGCTAAATAAGGTTTCTAATCACTGTCAAAAGAAAAAAAAAAATTTTGAAATGCCCCTCTGGGCCCAGACCTCATAATCTAGGAGAAAAGCTTAAAAACCAAATCAATGTGTAAATCTGTAACGTTTGTAGAAAGAGGTGTACATACTCATACTAAAAATTATTTGCTGTTTATCTGAAATTGAAATTTAACTGGGCATTCTCTATTTTTATTTGCTAAATCCAGCAACCCTACATACATTATCTCTGAGCATCATGATTCTCTGCAAGATTCTCTGATAGGTCACCTTTTTCCAGGTGAAGAAACAGCTTCAGAGCCTCCCCAACATCTATATGCTACTTCTTCCTTTTAATAGAACCACAGCTGTGTTCTAGTATCCACGTTTCCAGGGCGGTGGGTGCTTATTACTCTTAGTCAATCAATGTGTGGCCCAATTAGACTAAAGGAAAGAACTTAACAACCTATGGTTTGAGAGAGAGGTTTTCCCTGTCTATCCTGCTGGATGAACAAGGAAGCAAGTATCCCAGGTGCCACTGGCAGCCATTTTCTAGCTAGGAGGAAAAACCAGCCTTAGGTCAAAGCCTATACACTAAGTAAGGCAGAGTTGAAAAATAGAAAGAAAGAAAAAAACGGGTTCTTGATGACACCACTGACTTGTTTAATGGAACAAATTCTGCCTTTTCCTTGCATTTAAGACAATTTGGGTTTGAGTTTCTATTAGATGCCTCAGAAGCTTCCTGCTGCAGAGACCATGTGTGCTACTTATTATGGGTCTCAATAATAAATAAGTGGTCATCAAGATGCAAGACATTTTTATCCTGGGTATATGCGGAACAAGTCTAGAAGACTAAATAAGCCTTCTAATCATTGTCAAAAAGCATTTATGAAATGCCCATCTGGGCCTAGATCTCATAATGCAATCAAGATCTAGGAGAAAAACTTAAGAATCAAATCAATGTGTAAATTTGTGGTGTGTGTAGGAAGAGGTCAGCATTAGTTGTTCGCTGGCCCTGCTCAGAGCTTAAATCAGAATGTCAGACCTTACATGTTTTTGTTTAAAGTTCATACCATTTGGGAAAATGTCATTTTAGAAATGCAAGTCCAGTAGCTCACTTTAAACTATTAAAACCTCTATTCCTGTCTCCCATGCACTAAGTTTAACCACAAACAGGGTAGAAAGAAGAGAAATGTCAGCCTCAAAAGACCCAAGAGGGAAAAACCACACCAGAATAGAATGCCATATGAAAGTGAATGGTTGGCAAGGCAGTGTAACTTTAATGGCTAAAACCATAGACTTGGGAGCCAGATTGCCTGTGATCAAATGCCAGCTCTAGTGATGCCCTTGGGCAAATTGCTCAACTTCTCCGTGCCTCAGTTTCCTCCCCTGTAAAATGGGGATGATGACAGTGATAATACTGCTCACCTCACAGGTCTATGTGAATGACTATTTGTGAAATGCTTCACAGAGTACCTGGCCCATAGTAAGGACTTTATAAAGATTACCTATTGTTGAGCAGGCTCAATTCTGCAGGGTATAAACTAGAAGCAGTTTCTTTTTCTTCAACCACTACTTTGAACCATGTTTTTACAGCAAATTTGTCTTTTGTGTCCCTTCACATCTTGGACAGCTTTTCTGACTTTGTCAGCTATTAAAAATCAAATTAAAAAAATCAAATCAAATTTAAAAAATTAAATTAAATTAAAATTTTTTTCTGGTCTTTGTCAGCTATTAAAAATCAATCTAGAGGGCTTCCCTGGTGGCGCAGTGGTTGAGAGTCCGCCTGCTGATGCAGGGGACACGGGTTCGTGCCCCGATCCCGGAAGATCCCACATGCCGCGGAGCGGCTGGGCCCGCGAGCCATGGCCGCGGAGCCTGTGTGTCCGGAGCCTGTGCTCCGCAACGGGAGAGGCCACAGCAGTGAGAGGCCCGCGTACCGCAAAAAAAAAAAAAAAAAAAAAAAAAAAAAAAAAATCAATCTAGGGCTTCCCTGGTGGCACAGTGGTTGAGAGTCCGCCTGCCGATGCAGGGGACGCGGGTTGGTGCCCCGGTCCGGGAAGATCCCACATGCCGTGGAGCGGCTGGGCCCGTGAGCCATGGCTGCTGAGCCTGCGCGTCCGGAGCCTGTGCTCCGCAACGGGAGAGGCCACAACAGTGAGAGGCCCGTGTACCACACACACACACACAAAAAAATAGATAGCTAGTGGGAAGCAGCCGCATAGCACAGGGAGATCAGCTCGGTGCTTTGTGACCACCTAGAGGGGTGGGATAGGGAGGATGGGAGGGAGGGAGACGCAAGAGGGAAGAGATATGGGAACATATGTATATGTATAACTGATTCACTTTGTTATAAAGTAGAAACTAACACACCACTGTAAAGCAATTATACTCCAACAAAGATGTAAAAAAAAAAAAAAAAAAAAAAAAAAAGATGCCTTAAAAAAAAAAAATCAGGGGCCTCCCTGGTGGCGCAGTGGTTGAGAGTCCGCCTGCCGATGCAGGGGATACGGGTTCGTGCCCCGGTCTGGGAGGATCCCATATGCCGCGGAGCGGCTGGGCCCGTGAGCCATGGCCGCTGGGCCTGCGCATCCGGAGCCTGTGCTCCGCAACGGGAGAGGCCACAACAGTGAGAGGCCCGCATACCGCAAAAAGAAAAAAAAAAAAAAAAAAAAAAAAATCAATCTAGTCGGGCTTCCCTGGTGACGCAGTGGTTAAGAATCTGCCTGCCAATGCAGGGGACACGGGTTTGAGCCCTGGTCTGGGACCCACGCTCCTAGAGCCCATGCTCCGCAACAAGAGAAGCCACCCAATGAGAAGTCTGTGCACCACACTGAAGAGTAGCCCCCGCTTGCCACAACTAGAGAAGGCCTGCACACAGCAACGAAGACCCAACACAGCCAAAAATAAACAAATAAATTTATTTTTTTAAAAAATCAATCTAGTCTAAACTTGAATGTTGTGTTTGATTTAAATCCTGTCCCCCTCCCCCTTTCTCCATCACCATCATCACCTGCCAGGCCTGTGGCTCAAGACACTGAAGTGGCCAGGGGGTGTGGTCAGCCCCTTTTGATGTCTACTCCAGTTCCTTGGAGGGTGTGGTCAGTTCCCTCACCAACCCTAACTCCCCACAACCAAAACTGGGGTTTGTAGGAGGTAGAGGGGAGAAGGAACCGACAGCTTTTCTCTTAGCAACCCATGGACATTGTCGCCTGCTTTCCTCACTTCCTCCCATCCCCCATCTTGGCTGTAGTTGACCTCTGTTTAGAGGGCATCTGAATGACAGGTATAAATACCCCTTCCAACCTCTAGCTGTCACTTCCCCTGTAGAAGCCCTCCCTAGGTAGAGGCAACAACAAAAAAATCTCTCTCAAAATACTGTTATGCATGTGTTAACACTACACAGAAAACAAGCCAAAATTTCCCAGAGTCAACTCAATAAACTAGAGTCCAATAACTCAAAGAACCACTCCAGCATCCTGAAAGAATGTTGCCATGTTTACTGCCTGAGTCTGAATAATGGTTTCAATGGTTTGAACAGTGTGTGCTCTTGGGCAGTTACCCTCTCTGTGTGTCAGTCTCATCTGTAGTACAGTAATAATAACGGGTTGTTTATGAAGATTAACATAGGGTTAGATGAATTAATACATGTAAAGTGTTTAAAGCAGTGGTGACACAAAGAAACTGATCAACTGGGACTTCCCTGGTGGTCCAGTGGTAAAGAATCTACCTTACAATGCAGGGGACGCAGGTTCGATCCCTGGTCAGGGAATTAAGATCCCACATGCCACAGGGCAACTAAGCCCCTGCGCCACAGCTACTGAGCTCGTGAGCCTCAACTAGAGAGTCTGCGTGCCACCAACTACAGAGCCCATGTGCTGTGGAACCCAAGCGCCACAGCTAGAGAAGAGAAAACCCGCACGCCACAACTAGAGAGAAGCCTGCGCACCGCTACAAAAGATCCCGCGTACCTCAACGAAGATGCCACGTGCAGCAACTAAGACCTGATACAGCCAAAAATAAATAAAGTAAATAAATAAATCTTTTAAATAAATAAATAAATAAATGTTAGCCGCTGTTATTATACGCCAGGCATTGTGCATACATCATCTCTTTCAACCCTCACATCAACCCTATGAGCGATGTCTTAATTTGGGTTTCCCCAAAAGCAGATGCTGACACAAGGATTTAAGTGTTCATAGTTTTGAGAGTTAATCCCAAGAAACACCAGAAGATGCGTGGGCAAGTGAGACAAGGAAGAGAAGGAAGCCAATAATAGGTGTGTTATCGAGCCAGTTACTTCTGTAGGCGACTGGTGCTCAGAGGATTTGCTGGGGAGCTCTGGGAGATGATGGAGAAATTCTCCTCTCCCAGAGATGAGAAGCTGGGGTGTTTCTCCACCATATTGAAAGCTCTTCCGGGCATTAACCCTCCAGCATTTTCAATTCTCCCAACATGCAGGCCAAGTGTGCTCCCAGAGAGTCCCAGGTGATGACAATAAGTGGCCCTGGGCAGGTGGAGGTGAGTGCCAAGGAGACACTACTGGAGCAACAAGAGTATGTCCCTCAGCTAAGAATATTATTATGCCTATTTTACAGAACATGTATTTTACAGAATTGTAGCCATCTTAGGAAATGTTCTCCAACCACAGGCTAGCAGCATAAATAGCAGTGAATATTATGGACTCCACAATTGATGAGGGATTTTCTTGAAGAAATTTAAATCTTCTAGGAAGAAGCCTGAAACTTGGCTATTTTGAGGCTCCTCTCAGTTAACAGTTACATCTAGAAGCCTCCTCCAACCCTCCCCCTTTCCCTGCCCCTTTTTCAATCCCTTAGGGTGGCTGTGGATTCCCTGGTCTACCTTTGTCTAGTATGAGCAGGTCATCTGAGATCAGCGGTACCCAGAGAGCTGGAGCGTGGCTGTGCTAATAGATGCTGTTACTGATGTAGAAGAGCTTTTTATTTCAAGAAGAATATCTAATGAGATAATGGAGATGTGCTGTCTTTGGCTTTGAAAGAAGTGAGACAGCTAATTTTATAGCTAGCAGCAGGAAAATAACAGTGAGAATTGGGGCACAAAATGGAGAGTAATTCTAGCATCTTTCCACCTGGCCTAAATAACTTCATAGTCCTGAAACCCCTGACCTGATGATTTTAGGGCAGTCCTCCACATACAGTTCCCCTTCTTCCCCAACACACTACACAATAAATTGTGAAAGAGGCGTCAAGCCAGTGAAGTATGTTAGAAATACTTGTTGTCTCAGATACCCGTTTCTACTGAACATTCGTACTTCTACATAATTTTAAAATATCAATAAATTAATTTCTCATGTATTAATGTCTTAATCCAGATGAAACCATATTTCCCTAGCTAAACAACAGTCTATTGATCTTTCTTTAGAAATCATATTAATCAACATTTATTGAGTGCTTACTGTGTGCCAGGCATTGTGCTGAACATTTTGCATGGATTATCTCATGTAATCCTTTCTGTACCCCTCTGAAGTCATGTGGTGGTTTTAAGATATCCCCAAAATATTTACCTCTCCCGTCAGCAGCCAGCAAGGAACTGCCAACAGCCATGTGAGTGCGCCATCTTGGAAGCAGATCCTCTAGCCCCAGTCAAGCTTTCAGGTGAGTACAGCCCTGGCTGACATCCTGACTGCTACCTCATGAGAGATCCTGAGCCAGAGCCACTCAGCTAAGCTGCTCCTGAGTTCCCAACCCACAGAAACTATGAGATAACAAATGTTTATTGTTGTAAGCCACTAAGTTTGGGGGTGATTTGTTGTACAGCAGTGGGTAATTAATTCAAGTAGATGCTATCTCCATTTTACACACAAGGTTTTAGTAACCTGCCCAAGTTTACCCAGGCAGTAGGCGGTGGAAGCAGGATGCAGACCCAGCCAATTGCCTCCAAAAGCCTAATCCTTAACCACTAAGCTATACTGTCTCAGCGATAGAAACCATGTATGTAACGGTGCTATGTGCCAGGAACTTTCCTTACACTGTCTCATTCACTGCCACAACAGCTCTGCAAGGAAGACTTTTTTCCACCTTCCAGAGGCATCAAAGTAAAGTGACTATCTTCTTTTAGGAATCGAAAGTTAGTGACGTGCATGAAGGCGTAGGAGTGAGGCAGCACTGTTGTCCATTGCTTACTTGATTCGCTCAAGTGTGAGGTGACTTGATAAGCACCTCACTAATATCCCACCCTCAGAGGGCTTGGAAAGTTTAAAATGACCCCAAATGATGCCCTTCCCTTGAATATATGCAGATAGACTAAGATGTAATACATAATAACTATTATCTCAAGATTTTAATTAAAAGTGGAAAAATTAAAAACACACACCTCATTTAATTTGTAAAGGAAACACATGAGTTCATAGAGTCTAAGTACTAAAAAGGAATAAAGTGGCTGTGCCATTCATTTTCTAGGTTTTATATCACACCTGATTCAATGCAGCTTTACAGACCTTTTTATAAGGCACCTTGGAATTCTGCACTAGTTATATAAAAACACACACAGTGGAAAACATATTGATCTTGCTTCTTCTCAAATCCATAAAACAATTCTTGCTCTTTTAAAAATGTTCTGATATAATGAGTCATTAGCATAACATTGGTCTTGTGTGTACACTCCTATTTTGTATCTATACAACATAAAATAAAGCAGAGATTAGCGCCATTATATAGTTACTGTCAATGGAAAAGTGGAAAAAATCTAGTAGGCCTCAGTTTTTGCCACCTATACTGATCAATGTACCATATTAATGGCTTTGCATTGAAAATAAAGATTATGTCTTATTCGTTTTTGTTTTCCCAATGCCTAGCATAAGACCTGACACTCAGTAAGTGTTTGCTAAATGAATCAGTTAATAAACTGATCAATAGTTCCCACATCATTTTGTGCTGTGTTAATACACAATAGTGGAAAATTAAGGATTCAGACAGTTACCTGAAGAATATGCATTTTTTAAAAGAAGAAGAGGAAGAGGAAGAAGAAGAAGAAGGGCGTTCCCTGGTGGCGCAGTGGTGAAGAATCCGCCTGCCAATGCAGGGGACACGGGTCCGAGCCCTGTGCCGCGAAGATCCCACATGCCGCGGAGCAACTAAGCCGGTGCGCCACAACTACTGAGCCGGCGCTCTAGAGCCCGTGAGCCACAACTACTGAGCCCACATGCCACAACTACTGAGCTTGCACGCCTAGAGCCTGTGCTCCGCAACAAGAGAAGCCACCGCAATGAGAAGCCCGCGCACCACAACGAAGAGCAGCACCAGCTCGCCGCAACTAGAGAAAGCCCGCGTGCCGCAGCAAAGACCAAACACAGCCAAAAATAAATAAATTAATTAATTTAAAAAAAAGAGAAAGAGGAGAAGAAGGAGAAGAAGAAAAAGATGAACACAAACAGCTAGGTAAATTGACGCTATACCATTTGGAGGAGGCAGTTTGGAATAAAAAAAGGTATGGGAACTATGGAGTGAACCTGATCTACCTCTACAATTCCCTGGAGTCTTGGTTTCATTTCTCCAAAAGAAATTCTTGACCAGCTTTATGGATAAAAATTCAACATGGCTTCCAATATACTTAACAAAATGAAAAGGTACAATGCTTATTTTATTTATTAGTCAGCCTTTTTACTATCAAGGGACACGACTACTCAGTTCCACATGTATAAGTTTTTATTACATTCTCAAGCAAAGACAAAGATATGATCTGAATCACATTAAATAATACGCATCACAGAGCACAATCTTTCCAGAGTTTGTTTCTCCAGCAATTTCTTCACTAAATTCTCATAGATTTCATTTTCAATACGATGAAAAAAGATCAAGTCCACCTGATCTTTTGTCATATATTTGTCAAATATAATTTTTACAAGATAGGTTGAAATAAGAGGAAAACTGTCCACACTTTTAAACAGAACTCAAAATATACTACTTTGTCTACTGATAACTGTAAGTTACTTTAAAATGTATAAAAAAACAAGACGGACTGATGGATGGATGTAGGGATGGATGTATGGATAGATATGAAGTACATGTGGATATAAACAAATAGAGTAAAATGTTAATTGTAGAATCTGGGTGGTGGGTATGTGGATATTCACTGTGCAATTCTTTCAACTTTTAGTATTTTGAAAACTGATTGAAATGTTAGGGGAAAATGCTACTTTGGTGGAAATATATATTTTGCTTTATGATTTCAAGTTCAGGATTTCACACAGAGTCATGACCAAATCACTGTTAGCCTCAGTATTCCAACTTAACTAAGACCAGGTACACACACACACACACACACACACGCATGACATATATCTTTAACTTGCATTGCCATGATAATCCCAAAATAGAGACCACTTATTATTCCACACGTCTGTAAGATTTTCCACTGAATCCACCCACCACCTATACCACAGAATCTTCCAAAAATTGACTTAAAGCTGCCCCAGGCAATATATATATTTTTTCTCATTTATTTTATTTCTTGTATTTAAGGCTATGCCTACCTATGTGTTATTCTCTTCTCCAAACCAGATAGAGATAAGAGTTATAGAGAGGAATATACCTAGCTGAACACACACCTATCTGGGAAAGCTGCTCAGTGGGTGCCTTCAGTGTACTGAAAGGATAATCTTCCACACATAAATTATTTTCAAGAATGTTAGCTTCTGAGATATTATTGCTACCAATTTTAAAGGGGACAGTTGGAAAAATGATCATAAAGACAAATAGAAAAAAATTTTAAACTTGCAAAATTGGGGTATAGGGAAGGATCAAAAATAATCCCTGTGGCAAACTGTATTTTCCAAAGATGGCCACAACAATATCTCTCATTCCACATGTCCTTCTTACAATGTGATTTTGACACTCTTCCCATCAAGAGTTGGGGGTCTATGTCCCCTCCCCTTGAATTTAGGCTGCCTTGTGACTATGGTGAAAGGGGCATTGTGTGATTTCCAATGCTAGGTTATAAAAGGCAATATAGCTTCTGCTTGGTTCTTTGGGGTGCTCGTTGTTTTTACTCAGCCATTCTGTTGTGAGGAAGCCCAAGCCACCCTATAGAGAGGTCACTCTGGAGAAGAACCAACTTAAACATGTATGTGAGTGAGTCACTTTTGGGAGTGTATCCTCCAGACCTAGGAAAGCCATCCCAGCTGATGCTACCTGGAATAGAGACCACCAGTCCGCCCTAAGCCCTGCTCAATTTGAGATTCATGATCAAAGCAAATAATTGGAATCCACTGCATTTAGGGGTAGTTTGTTATGTAGCAGTAGATGGCTGATCCAGTGCCCAAGACAAAAACCACGTGCATGTACACACACTGCCTTCAAAAACAAGAAAACAACTATATTACTGTACTAGCAAGAGATAGAGATTTTGCAACCAATTGACATCCATCAATAATCCAACTCCTTCACTTAAACCAATTTTGTTGGTTTCTCACATATGAAACCTTTTTCTTTTTTTTCATGAAAATTGCTAGAAGATAGCCCGGTTGACTTGAGCTCATCCATCCAACAAAGATTAATGAGAGCCTATAACATAGAAAACGCTAAACTTATCACTGTGGGGATATACAAATGGAGCAACCAATCATCATAAGCTATATTTTCCTTATTGTTCTCTTCCAAACTAATAAACATGGACATAATCAAAAAATAATCATGAGAAAAGAAAGAAAAAAATCTGTTACTTTACTGATTCATAAATAAGGCAATCAACTCCTGGAAACGTTGCATAGACTAATCAAATAAAAACAAAACCTAGGGACTTCCCTGGTGGTGTGGTGTTTAAGAATCTGCCTGCCAATGCAGGGGACACAGGTTTGATCCCTGTTCCGGGAAGATCCCACATGCCACGGAGCAACTAAGCCCGTGCGCCACAACTACTGAGGCCGTATGCCACAACTACTGAAGCCTGGCGCCTAGAGCCGGTGCTTCACAACAAGAGAAGCCACCGCAAGGAGAAGCCCATGCACCACGTGGAAAAGTGGCCCCTGCTCGCCGCAATTAGAGAAAGCCCACGTGCAGCAACAAAGGCCCAACACAGTCAAAAATAAATAAATAAATTTTTAAAAACCACCAAAACCTAAATTTATTTTCTCACTAATCAATTTCACTAGTGTAAAAGATATAACTTCAAGACTTTGTGGATAGGTGACTTCAATGCGTTTTATTGTCTATTCACTGGCTTCCAAGCAAAAGAGTATCTAACTAGAGAATTCCTTGATGGTCCAGTGGCTAGGACTCCATGCTTTCACTGCCGAGGGCCCAGGTTTGATCCCTGGTCAGGGATCTAAGATCCCACAGGCAAGGCGCGGCCAAAAAAACAATTTTTTTTTTTAAAGAAAAGAGTATCTAAACATACCAATTAAATGGTTGCAATATCTCTGCCTCCTTGGGAAGCTTTATAATGATATATTAATACAACGCAAGTTCAACGAATAATGTTCGTTTTAGGGACCCCAATCTCCCTTTCTGCTCCTTTTTCCAGCCTTCACATCGTCTCAAACTCAGTACACCCAGTGCTCTCTTACCCTCTCCCTTTCAAAAGTAGCTCTAAAATAACACCTGATAAATTCATTGAAACCAGCCTATAAATAGCTGTTAATGTGTTATGTATAATCTTTCCTGGCAGTTTACATTTTAACAATGAAGTAATCAATCAATCAATCAACCAATAACATAGACGCAAAGCCTCTCATTATAAAATTCCAAGATTTAGTGAGACTACCAGCATTGTTCACAATAGTCAAAAAGTGGGAACAACCCAAATATCCATTAAATGATGAACGGATAAACAAAATGTGATACATCCATAGACTGGAATAGTATTTGGCAACAAAAAGGAATGAAGTACTGATACAACGATGGATGAACCTTGAAGACATAATGCTCAGTGAAAGAAAACAGACACAGAAGGTCACATAGGGGCTTCCCTGGTGGCGCAGTTGTTGGGAGTCCGCCTGCCGATGCAGGGGACACGAGTTCGTGCCCCGGCCTGGGAAGATCCCACATGCCGCGGAGCGGCTGGGCCCGTGAGCCATGGCCGCTGAGTCTGCGCGTTCGGAGCCTGTGCTCTGCAATGAGAGAGGCCGCAGCAGTGAGAGGCCCGCGTGCTGCAAAAAAAGCAAAACAAAACAAAACAAAAAAGGTCACATAAAGTTGGCCTTGCCTTTATGATAAGGAAGTTTTTCCTTAAAAAGAATCTGATTCCCTGGCTTGGAGGAAATTTCCTCTTGTTCTTTTCTCAGTGGAAATGGTAAATAAATGGTCAAATTCTTAGAACAACTTTGCAGGTGCCAAATCCTTTGTTTATTGATGACCTTCAGCCTTTTGCGTGTTCACTTTTGCAACTTTTCCTCATCTGCCCCGTTTTTCAAGTCAAATTCTTTTTACAACTATCCAATTGACATTCATCTACTTCTTAGAATTACTTTTCTTTTGGGTGGGGGGGGCATGCAGCTTGCTTGGCTTGCGGGATCTTAGTTCCCTGACCAAGGATTGAACCTTGGCCACGGCAGTGAAAGCGCTGAGTGCTAACCACTGGACCGCCACGGAACTCCCCTTAGAATTACTTTTAAAAGTGGGAAGCCAAAATGAAACAATGTTTTTCTCCATCAGGTCCAAGCAGGAAAACAGAACCCACTCTAGATATATCAAAGAGAAAGAACTTACTGGGAGGAATTACTAACAAAAGAGATGGAAGGACCAAAGAAGTGAAAGGGAGGGAGATGAGGTTATCCAGAGATAACTGGTTCGGGAAGCCTTACCACGCGTGGGACTGGAAAGCGGAAGGGCAAATGGGGTTCCCCTGAACCCAGAAGGGCTGTGCCGCCAGGTTGTTGGAGTTCTAAACACTGTGCTCCTAAGCATCTGTATGTATTCTAATTGATGTTGCTGGAACCCCATGGTGACCCCAACAAAGGGATTTTTTTATGACATGCGGAAACTATGACATAATGTTCAGTGAAAAAGAGCAAAAGTTACATGATGATAATAACTGCCAATTTTTGAGCAATTCCTATGTGCAGGCCTTTTATATACATTATCTCACTTAACAAGATAATTCTCATGGGAACTCTATGGGGTAGGTATTATTATCTCCACTTTACAGGTGAGAGAGTAGAGACTTTAAGAAAGGTTAAATTCCCATTAACATGTGAGTTCACGAAGGAAAGGCTGTATCTCTCTTTTTTTACTCTCAGATTCCCAGTGCTACACAAGAGCTATTTTTTGAATGAATGAAAGTTTCACCACTAATAAGTGACAGGGAGAGAATTCAAATCAGATCTTTCTGTCTTCAGAGTTCATGTTCTTAATCACAGCACACTGATGCCTCTTTAAGTCTAGCATGAGTTCAACTATGGGGGAAAAAATATATATATATGTATGTATGTATGTCAGAGAAGATTAGGGGAAATATATGCTAAACTGTTAACAACGATTACTCTGGTCAGTGGGCTCATAATCAGGATAAATAAATAATTGAATCTGCTTCTTTTCTTAAAAATAAGTGTTGAAGAGAGGCAGGCTTTCCTTTTTCTTCATTGCCATGGCATGTCTGCTGGAGGTTGCCATGGTAGATGGATAGAATGACCATGGCAGAATGGAAAGGCCTTGGTCTCAGCCCAGCTTCTGTGCTCAGCCACAGGTACAGGAACCCGTCGGCCCATGGATTGCACTCTGTTGCTCCTCCTGCTGAATGAATCAGTGCAGATGAGAATAGCACTTTAAGCAGGCATGCTTTTTGATTTTACACTATAAATTCCTAGTTATCATCCATTTCTAGTTTGAGTATCGCGATAGACACGTTGGTGCACCACGCTGAGCTCCCTTAAGTGAAGGGCTTGTTGCCCCAGCAGCTGGGAGTGCTGCTGGCAGGCAGCCTTGAGGTATTGGCCATTTAAGGAGGTGCCTCAGCTGCGGAAAGCCACCTGGCCCAGGTGGCCAGCATCCAATGACTGATGGGTGCAAGGTTATATAGGGCTGGCCATCTTGGCCCAACACAGAACAAAGCTCCAGAACTTCCCGAGGCTGTGGTTGGGCCTGTATGACACATAGACTTTTCCCTCTGCCCAGTTCTGCTTCCTGCCCCTCCCTTTCACGGGAGTGGACACCAAGAACACTTCCTAATAAACCTCCTGTGTCCATCTCAGAGTCTGCTTCCAAGGGAACCCAACCTGTGACAACTCTAATTCTTATTTTTTCACTAAAAATTTGTCTCTTACTCAATAGAGAAAGTGGAACATTATAGGAGGAAAGGAGGAATGGAAGGGCATTTTATAATTTAGAAGATATCAGCACAAATAGCTAGCTTTCCCATTAATCCAAAAAGCTCCATTATCACTAGGCAACTCTGGCTAAGAGAATGTCTAAAGTATCCCTGCTCTCGGAGGAATCTGCAAATGGAAAAGCCTTTCTAACATGCACCTTCCCTAAAAAAATGTAATCTAGTGCGGATATTTTGGGGCTAGTGACCCTTCTGTGCCACTCAAATCCTCTTCCTTGTGGGATGTACTGGTCACAGCGATGTTCCCATTTCTCAACCATCTGCCTACCCAGTGGCCTCAGGCTTTATCCGGCTTGTCACCAAAAGGAATCCTTATAGCTCTTAAGATAAAATGCAAGGACAGCCAAAGTCTGACGATTCTTCTAAAGTAGACTAAATTTCTACAATGTGAAGTGCTTGCTTCAGGGACAGCAATATAAAGTAGAAATATGGAGGCCATGCGCTGTTCCAGAATAGACCAGGGAAGAAAGGAAGTTATTGGAAGCATCTGTTGGTAGTAGCAGGAAGAGAGGCAGGTGGGCCACCACTGGGTCCAGCTAAAGAACCAGGAGGGGGTCGGGGGAGCATCCCAGTCCCCATAAAGTACTCTGTCACAACTCCCTGCTGTCCCCCAGGGCCTCAGGCCTGTTCCCAGCCCACCTATCAACCCATCCCTGACCACTTACCATATTGTACACGTCTACTCCCAGGCCCAGCACCTTCCATCTGCACCTGGTGTTAGGGAAGCAGCCACTTCTGCTACCCTGCAGGTGGGTGGGGGAGAAGAGGAGGGTCCATAGGGAGATGGATCGCTGGCATTCCAAGTCAGAACCTTCAACACATTTTTTACAGAAACACGGCTGTCATACGACAGTGTTTGGGCTCTAGGATACTACTGTACTCCTGGAGCACTGGTTAAATGTGTTTTTCTGGTCCTGACCTGGACCCTTAATCAATCTACGTAATCCTGTTTCTGAGAAAAAAATGCCATCAATTTAAAAATAAACTTTTGGAGCAAATCCTCTTTGTAAGTGGAAGCCTCTCTCCCCCTCCCCCTCCTCCCCTTCCTCCTCCTCCTTTCCCTCTCCCTCTCTTCCCCCTCATACACACACACACACACACACACACACACACACACACACACCCCAACCATTAATTAAAGGACCTAACCCTTACAATTTTCTAAAAATATAAGTTCCAGATAATATGCATTGATTTCCTTCATTCATTAAGCTGTAACAAATTTCTATAGACAGAACGTACAAGGAAGGAAGTCTGTGTGCAGGCCCACCCCTGCAGCAGTGCGCTCAGATTATACACACATGCCCTCAGCTCGCTTTGAGCTCCGCTGCTCACCAGCAGGGTAACCCTGAACAAGTAACTTCCCCTCTTTAAGTCTTGGTTTCCTCGTAATTGTACCTTCCTTAGATTAGCTAGAACTCAAAAAGGATCAGGTTTTATTACCATAAAGCGACTACCACTGAAATAACTGCAACCAGGCCTATATTTACTCAGCCCCCAAAAGGCTTCTTTGCCTCTATTTCAGATTAAATATGGTTCCAAAAGGTTTCTTTCAAAATGTCAAATTGGGGAAAAGACTTAGTCATAGTTAAACAATTTGAGGGAGCAATGGTGCCAAATTGACACCATCTGGGAAATCCTCTGTCTATATTTAATGCTTAATCTTCTCACTGTTTTGTTTTGGTTTTTTTTTTGCTTTGCATTTTGTCCTGTTGAAAGCATCCAGTTGTGGTGGTGTCTGTTACTCAGATACCCGAGTCATAAAAATGTGCAAATCACGAGCAAAACCCTGACCTCATACTCTCTTTCCAAATTTGTGCACTTTGCTTCTTTTGTAACCCACATAAAAGTCAGCGCCTCACATAATCCAGTCTCCATACTGAATGGCATTCAAAGCAGCACAGCTCAGCCTCCAAAAGTAACTAAACTTCAATGGAGTCCCTGAGAGAGTGCCAAGGCAGGCCCAGTTTGCAACTCCTGTAATACTTATAATCCAGTTTTCCCCTTCTTCTCACTTGCAATATCTCTCCCATCATGTACGTGCCATGGATTTCTCAATCCCTCATTCTCCACTTAATATTTTTAAAAAATCTCTCTATAACAGCTAAACTATATGATGTTTTCCCTTTTTGACTGACCTCCATGCCCCCAGTTCAACCTTTTCTTCTCCCTGCCAGCAGCTCTTGCTCCCTTTTCCAAAGTAACATTAAATCAGTCATGTGCCTTGCCATTCTCCAGCTCTTTCTCTTCATTACAAACTTTTTCACTGGAGGGGTATCATGGAAGGAATTGAGTTACACCAAAATTCGTATATTGGAGCTCTGACCCCCCCCCCCCGTGTAACTGTATGTGAATATAGGGCCTTTAAAGAGGTAATTAAGGTTAAATGAAGCCCTTAGGGTGGGTTTGAATCCGATATGACTGGTGTCTTTATAAGAAAAAGAAGAGACGCCAGGGATGTGCATGCACAGAGGAAAGGCCATGTGAGGACACAGCAAGAAGGCAGCTGTCTGCAAGCCAAGGAGAGAAGCCTCATGAGAAACCAAACCTGCTGACATCTTGATCTTGAACTTTCCAGAACTATGAGAAAATAAATTTCTGTTGTTTAAGTCACCCAGTCTGTGTTACTTTGTATGGCAGCCCTAGCAAACTAATACAAAGGGCCTAGGGCAACAAGTTGGTCTAGGCAAGCTTTCCCTAAAAACTGTATGTTTACATGGACACACTGTATTTTTATTTAGACTGTGTATTTATTTAAGTTAGATTTCATGATGGTGAGGGTTGAAAATATTATTTTGCAGCATTCAAGCCCCCCCCACAAGGCCCCTCTTTCCATGACCAAATCCATCTAAACCCCACCTCCTTTAATCTGAGATATTTGAGCATCCTGCTCCACTCTCTGACCTAATTTCTCATCATTTCCCAGCTCTGAAGTCTGCTCGATCCTAATCAAGCAAACCTGCCTCCTTTGACCATGGGCAGCTGGCCTCTATGACTGGACCTCAGCATACTTTGTGTCCCTTCCCTCCAGCCTCATCTTCATCAAAGAAATGCTCATGCCATTGACCATAAGCCTCAGTAGTTAGCACACGTACTTAGAGCACTGTGCCCAAACAAAAGAGATACACACTTCCCCCTCCATATTCGTGTGCTAGGGCCGCAGTAAAAAGTACCGCAGATTGAGGGGCTTAAACAACAGCAATTTATTGATTCACAGCTCTGGAGGCCAGAGGCCTGAAGACAAGTTGTCGGCAGGGTTGGTTCCTCTCCTTCTGAGAGCTGTGAGGGAGGATCCTCTTCCCTCCATGGCTTCTGCAGGCAACCCTTGGCGTTCCTTGGCTTGTAGATGCATCACTCCATTCTCTACCTTCATGTTCACGTGGTGTTCTCCCTGTATGTGTGTCTATGTCCGAAATTTTCCCCTTTTATAAGGATACCACTCATACTGGGTTAGGAGCCCACGCCAGTATGACCTCATATTAACCAATTACATCCGCACGACCCTATTTCCAAATAAGGTCACGTTCTGAGGTACTGGGTGTTAGGGCTTCAACATATGAATTTTGAGGGGAGAACATAATTCCACCCAGAACACCCACCTTATACAAAAATATCTCTGAAGTTTGCCAGAGCACTTCCTCCTCCTCCCTGGGAGTTGAAGACAAGAGGGGAAAAGGCAGAAAACACCATGGTAGAAAGGCCACTCCATTTTCAGAGAGGATTTGTGAGCATAACTGTCTCTGTACCTCAGCCTCCTTATTAGTGATGTGAAGGGGCTGGGGAGTACTAGCTTGCTGATAACACTCCTAATTCCAAAAAAAAGTACAAAAAAAAGTACTTCAATTTCAATAATGAAAGGAGGTGAAGTTAAAAGTTCCATAGACTTATTCTGATGGTCATTTTGTAATATATACAGATATCAAATCATTACTTTGTACACCTGAAACTCAGTTAACGTTATGCCAATTATACCTCAACTTTAAAAAACTTTAAATTTAAATTTAAAAAAATATATATGTATACCAGACCTTTCCACTCACATATTTAAAACCCTCCAGTATGTAAATCCACTATACTTCAATAAAAATAAATAAATAAACTTAAATACGTAAGTGAATAAATAAAACTCTCTGGTGACTTCCCATCATAAAAAAAAAAAAAGAGTTCTAGAGCAGGAGTTCTTACCCTGAGGTCCATAGATTTATTTCCAGGGGGCGGGGTGTCTATGGCTCCCCCAGATTACATGCAGAATGCGGATTGGTCATGTGCACCCCTCTGCCTTTCTTAGGAGACAGTCCATATTTTTCATCAGATTTTCAAAAAGGCCATGCCTCCAAAAATTTACAATCTTTGGGAGGTTGAAAGGCTCACGTCTGGCAGAACTGACCACACAGCAACCACCAAGCAGCGCCGCCATGGGCTGAGGCCTCCCATGATCACCTATAACTTTTCTTAGGAATGGGTCTCTCTGACTCAGCTTTTCCTGCCTGTCGCCTGTCATTACCACTTCTGCTTTCATCCCTGACTTGATTTCACTCAGCCTGCCCCGCCCACCTCATCACTGATGAGGCTCCACTTCTTTGTGGGTCAATCCCCCTGTATTGTATTGTTTATTTATGTATTCATTTATTTGTTTGTTTGTTTATTTTTGGCTGCGTTGGGTCTTAGTTGTGGCACACGGGATATTCTTTGAGGTAT